>NC_080197.1:86380947-87005947 GCF_030028045.1 Hippopotamus amphibius kiboko | reverse complement strand
TTTAAAAATTATGTGTGTAGTAGGTAAGTTAAATATTAATTGCATTTAAGGATAGTAAAGGAAGTGTTACAAGTGTTTGTTACACAAAGTAGGTGGTTTAGAATAATCCATTCCTATTTGGTCAACTTTTTCTGTGGTGTTGAGGTGATGGTTAATTTTGTTTCAACTTGGCTAGGTTATGGTGCTCAGTTGTTTTGTCAAACATCAGTCTGCACACTTGCTGTGAAAGTATTTTTTAGATGTAATTAACATTATCAGCCAACCTGGAGTAAAGCACATTATCCTCTATAATATGGATAGGTCTCACCCAATCAGTTGAGGCCTTAAGAGAAAAGACAGAGTTCCCAAAGAAATTCTGTAACACAGAAACCCTACCTGAGTTTCCAGCTGGTGGATTTGGACTGCAACATCAACTCTTACCTCCATTTTCAGACTGCTGGCCTGCTCTACAGATTTCAGACTTGCCAGTCCCTACAACTGTGTTAGCCAATTCCTTGAAATAAATCAGTCTCTCTTGCTCTCACTCTTATTCTCTCTCTAATGCATTGGTTCTGTTTCACTGGAGAACTCTAATAGAGTAGATAATATGTAATATGCCAATATATATCTGTCCAGTCTTATTTCCTGCCTAGGTTCAGTCCTTTCCTACCTCATTTTCACTCGGAGCACCCATTGTTTCAAATACAGTTCATCAAATCCAAAATTCAGGGACTTTCCTGGTGGTGCAGTGGCTAAGACTGTGCGTTCCCAATGCTGGGGGCCCGGGTTCGATCCCTGGTCAGGGAAGTAGATCCTACATGCCACAAGTAAGGAGCCCACCTGCCACAACTAAGACCTGGCACAACCAAATAAATATTAAAAAAATGAAAAACACCTAAATTCAAGCAATTGTTTAGTATTTACTGAGCATGAACTATATTTGGTAAAGAACAGACTTATTTGGTGTCAAATTAAGATGAAGGAATATAAGTTCATTTATTACACCATCAATGGACTGAATTCTCCCTTTAAAAGACAAAATCTAATAGACTGGGCTAAAAAAGCAAATCCAGATTATACATAGTTTCTAATAAACATACTAATAAAGAGAAGTTGAAAATAGATGGGTAAGATACCAGACAAATGCAGATGAATGTAAAGCAAGAGTGGTAATAAGAAAAGTTAACAAACACTAAATAGAATAAAGAGATCATGTGGTAATATAAAAAGACGTAAGTTACGAAGAAGGGGTGGTTATAAATCTGTTTGCAAGAAACAAAGCAACTAAAAAACTAAAGCAAAAATTCTTAGGATGGGGCTTCCCTGGTGATCCAGTGGGTAAGACTCTGAGCTCCCAATGCAGGGGGCCCAAGTTCAATCCCTGGTTGGGGAAGTAGATCCCACATGCATGCTGCAAGTAAGAGTGCGTTGCCACAACTAAAGAAGCCTGGATGCCTCAACTAAAGATCCTGCATGCCACAGCCAAGACCCGGTGCAGCCAAAATAAATAAATATTTTTAAAAAGTTCTTAGGAATACAGGGAGAATTGGATAAGAATGCAATTATGGTGAGAGTCTTTATCATACTTTGTTCAGAACTGAACAGCACTAAAAGGACTGAGAAGAAATGAGTAATACAAACAGCAAACCTGATGCACATGTATGTGTATATATAATAAATACAGAATAGACAATTTTCTGTGAATATCTATAGTACACTTATAAATATTGATTATTTGACTATTGACTATTTGACTATTCAAAAAAATTTTAAATTTAAAAGTAGAAATTTTACAGATTGCAGGAATTTTACAGACTGTATTCTCTGATCCAATAATGAGATATTCCTGGGCAATCTGCAAATCAAAGAGAAAAACCAAAACAAATGTTTTACCTTCTTTAATAAAACAAAATATTTCATATAAAACTGCAGGACACAGCCCAAGGTCATGTCAGGAAATGTATGCCCTTAAATGCCTTCACAAGAAAAAAAAAAAGTATTGGGCTTTTTATAGAGACGAGAATCACTGGCTACTGGGTCAAGGTCAAATTCCCTATCATGCTATTTACGACCTCTTTTGTACTCCATAGCAACCACCCCTTTCACAGCACTTTTAATATTTAAATATTAGAGGGCAATCTCTTGTTAATGGCAATACAAGTTTGTAGAGTCTTTTTCTATCAAAAACTTAAAGTGTCTATACCCTCTTACCTAGTTATTTCACTGCTAGGACCCTTGCCCTTAGAAATAGTCACACAACTGTACAATATATTCGTACAAGGTTATTATTTGCCATATTATGTTAGCAGTAAAGAACCTTACATAAGCTCAAGAATTAGTTAATAATGGTATACCCATAAAATGGAATGTTATCAGTCAAAACCAGCAGAATATGTATGGTATGATCTCATTTTTGTTTTAAAAGAAACACATTTGTATACATTTGGTTATCTGATAAGTGGTTCCAGAAGGCTATATACCAAACTGTTAATAGTGATTAGGGGGGATGGAAATGTCATGTACTTAACTGCATTTTTTTTACAATGACCATATATAGCTTTTATAACAAATATTTTTTGAGTTACAAACATATACAAAAGCTGAGGGAATTTAGAAATAAAATCCATATACTTATTCCTCAGTTTTGTTTTGAACATATTGCCACACTTGCTTCAACAGGTTTTTTGCTTTTTGTTTAAGGAAAAAAAATGTGTTCATTTGTATCATATCTACTAGTTTGTAAGCTTCTTAAGGTCAGGGCTCAATACATGAATATATCTTTAATGTAAAATATTTTAAAAGACATAAATAAAAGTGCCCATTGTCACTCCACTCCCGGCCCCCACCCCCATCCTAACACCCATTCTCATTTCCCTACTCAGAAATTACCTGTGTTAACAGTTTGGTGTATTCTACCATTTTCAGTGTGTTTATAGGTACATAAAGAAATATATGTTGATTGAATTCTCTTTTCTCCGGTCACTTCAACTATTCAGGAGAGAAGGACTAATGGGCAAAGCTTGGGTCACCGTAGCTCTCCCCACCCTGTGTTAGGATCAGCTTTGGTAGCTGGATTACAGCTTGTCCTGGGAACCCTACTGGAGGGAGAGGACAGTGAAGGAAAGAGACAGCCAGACAACTAAGAGCCACAAGGAATACCTTCATAACTGCATGAGCCACAATTCCTTACAATAAATTATTACCAGCAAGGCCATGTTGCTGCTAGAAAGTTTCACATTGTTTCCTAAAAGTCTTTCATAGAAGTCAGTTGAGTGAAGGCAGATCTGAAATCTACTTTTATAGGCTTAGGGCTTGTGGCTAAACCCTTCTTTTTTTTTTTTTTCTTTTTTTTATAGTTGTGGCACATGGGCTTAGCTGCTCCACGGCATGTGGAATCTTCCCAGGGCAGGGCTCGAACCCGTGTCCCCTGCATTGGCAGGCGGATTCTTTACCACTGCGCCACTTAGGAAGTCCTAAACCCTTCTTGGTGAGGCTTGCCCTACGAGAGACCTTACTGAACCAGAAGGAAAAACAGAATTGTATGCCCATGGCTGAGGTGAACATGGTACAGATAACCTTACTCTGTATTGCCCTATACCAATTCCTAGGCCGCTTTTTAAAAAAGCCATTTCCTTTACCTCTCTAAGGTGAGGTCCCAAGTCCTAGGATAACTCTCTCTACGACTGCTTTTAGAACACTCATCTTGCTGCCTTAAAACTTTGTGGCTCCCATGACCTACCAGCTAAAATTTAACTCTTTAGCTTGATAGTCAAGGTTCTTCACAATCTGGCCCCAAGCTACCTTATTTATTTAATTTTTACAATTTATTTTTGGCTGCGCTGGGCCTTTGCCGCTGCACACAGGCCCCCTCCAGTTGTGGCGAGCAGGGGCCACTCCTCGCCAAGGTGTGCGGGCTTGTCATTGCGGTGGCCTCTCCCGCTGCGGAGCACAGGCTCCAGGTGTGTGGGCCTCAGCAGTTGCGGTGTGTGGGCTCAGCAGTTGTGGCTTGCAGGCTCTAGAGTGCAGACTCAGTAGTTGTGGCACACGGGCCCAGCTGCTCTGCGGCATGTGGGATCCTCACGGAGCAGGGGTTGTACCCGTGTCCCCCTGCGTCGGCAGGCAGATTCTTAACCACTGTGCCACCAGGGAAGTACCCCCAAACTACCTTCTTCTCATCTCCTGCCACTTTGATCCAACTCCAACATTAGATTAGAGTTCCCTGAAAAAGTCACATACCTGTTTTTACATTTAAAAAGTTTTTAAAAATTATGAATTATTCCAAACTTATTGAAGAGCACCAAAAATAAAATTTCATACCAAATCCACACCCTCCCTCCATAAAGATAAGCACTATCCATCCTTCGGTTGCTGTATGTTTCTGCACGTTTATTATAATAGTACCCTAAATATACTTTGGGGTTTAAAAAGTAATGTTAGCTGTATCAAATGGGACATATTCTTTTGCAACTTTTTTTCATTCAACATTATGTTTCTGATATTTATCCTTTGCCCTGGTTAATTTTATGTGTCAACTTGGCCACTGAAGGACCAGTGGGTTAAACAGTATTCCTGGTGCATCTGAGAGGGTGTTTCTGGATGAGATTAGTATTTGAATCTGTAGACTGAATAAAGCAGATTGCCCTCCCCAATGTGGTTGGGCCTTATCCAATCCATGGACAGCCTGACTAGAACAAAAAGGTGGAGTAAGCTCATACAACTCAATGTAAAAAACAACCTGATGTACAGAAGACCCAAACAGACATTTTGCCAAAGAACACATACAAATGGCCAACAGGTACATGACACTCAACATTGCTAATCATTAGGGAAATGCAAATCAATACCACACTGAGATATCACCTCACACATGTCAGAATGGCTATCATCAAAAGGACCACAAATAACAAATGTTGGCAAGGATGTGGAGAATAGGGAACCCTCCTACACTGTTGGTGGGAATGTAAATTGGTGCGGCCAGTATGGAAGTTCCTCAAAAAACTAAGAATGAAGCTACCATAGGGTCCAGCAATTCCACTCCTGGGTATATACCTGAAGAAAATGAAAACACTAATTAGAAAAGATATATGCACTCTAATGTTCATAGCAGCATTATTTAAAATAGCCAAGACATGGAAGCAACCAATGTGCCCATTAAGAGATGAATGGATAAAGAAGATGTGGTATGTATATACACAATGGAATATTACTCAGCTGTAAAGAAGAATGAAAACTTGCCATTTGCAGCAACACAGATGGACTTGGAGGGTATTATGTTAGTGAAATAAGACAGAGAAAGACAAATACTCTATGTTATCACTTATATGTGGAATCTAAAAAATATACCTCTGAAGCTGATATAATATAAATCAATAATACTTTAATTATAAAAAAAAAAGGTGGAGTAACAGGGCAGTCTTTCTGTCTACTTCACTGTCTTTGAGCTGGAACACTGATCTTCCCCTGCTTACAGACTTGGACTATAACTTACACCATCAGCTTTCCTGGTTGTCAGGCTTTTGGACTCAGATTGGAACTATACCATCAGCCTTCCTGGAACTCCAGCTTGCTGACTGCAGATCCTGAGATTTCTCAGCCTTCAAAACCAAATGAACCAATTCCCTATAATAAAATCTTAAAAAAAAATTTATACATAAAAATAGATATGTCCTACTGGTTCAGACTAATACATCCACATTAACAGGAAAACCTCTCTCTTCATTTTAATTGCTACATAAATTCCAATTACATGAGTAAATCAATGTATTCTGTTCCTCTTGTGAAAGATCACTGAGTGGCTTCCACTTTTTCCCTCTTATAAACAGCAGTGCAATGAATATCCTTGTACTAGTTTCTACAAAAGATGAATTACTAATTATTTAGCTTTTCTAGTTATCAAGTTGCTTTTCCAAAGTAGTTATGCCAGTGTTACTCTCATGGGCAACATTTCCTTATGCTGTTGGTGTAAAGTGGTTTCTATTTGTTTTAATTTACATATCATTCCAGTTAGGATGATCACATTTTTATTGATTATCCATTGGCATATTCACCTTCTAGGAATTACCTATTCATATCCTTTGCTCCCTCCCCCCTCCCCCTTTCTTGCTATTGGGTTGTGTTTGTCATTTCTTTAATTATACATACTCTGGATACTTGTATTTTGTTAGTTATACGTGCTGCAGTTTTGAGATAATCTTTTGGAATGTTTTTACTTGGTGGGGGTGGGGGTGGTGATGTAAGAATCCCACATTGTCTGCATCATCCTGTACAGGTCTTCCCAGCACAGTCACATAGATAATGGATCTGAGATCAATTCTCCTGCAAGTTCTTACCTGGGGATGGGGTTGGGGCTTGTGATGTTTCCCAGACCACACAGGAAGTATATACATTTAGGTTCTCAAATTCACATGGTGTGGGCCCAGGACTTGAAAAAATTCTCAAGAGCATCCTGACCCCACAAGCCCAAGCATTCAAACTTCTCTGCTTTCTCCTTTTGCCAAATGCATGAATTTTTGATGGTTCCCTCTTTTGCTGTTGCTCTTTCTGGGTCCCAGCTTTAACTGGAGGTCTCAGTTCCAGCTTTCTGCATGAGGCCACAGTCTTGTCTTTTGTCAGTGTTAAAACCCAAGTCCTTAGGTTATATTCTCCTTATCCCTTCAGTAATTGCATCAGTTGTTTTGCCTTCTGTTCTAGTTTTCAATTCCTTTGTGTCTTTTGTGTCCCTTTCTTGGAGGCTCAGCTGTGCACAGACAAAACCCACAACTTTATCCACCATTTCTAGATGTTTGTTTCAGGTTATTCTAGTCTGCATTAAGCCAGAACTGAGGGCTTTCATATACTCCCATCTCTTCTAAACATAACACCTTCCTGTTCCTGTTTTCCCGGGAAAGCTCTACTAATCTTTAATGGCCCAGTTCCACTTTCACGTTTTCCCCTACCTTGCCAAGAGTAATTTAGAACAGTTGTCATCACATTTTCCCCCCTTTCCTTACTGGGGTCTGAGCTCTCTGAAGTAGAAACCAGATCTTGTTCATCTTTGTGTCCCCAGCTTCTCTGCCACAGTGCCTATCGTAAAGTAGGCACTTAATAATGTTTTACTGAACTGAAAATATCTTCCTGCAGGCATGCTGGATCTAAAGTCTGAAGAACTTGGTTTAAAATCAGCATACTTTCACCCACTCACTAAACTCATATGATTATTTTTAGGATTGTGATAATGTGAAAGTTCATGACACATGATAGGCAATCTAAGATGTCTGTGTGTTTTGAACAACTTCTGTGACTCAAGTTTTCTCACTGTGGCAGACTGAATTTTTCAAAGGTGAATGCAACCATCCCTCCCATCCCTCATGCTCTTCTGCAGTTACCTTGCCACTCCTTCTAGAGGTAGAATCTATCTCACCATCCCCTTGTATCTAGGTGATTCCTTTGACTACTTGATCAACAGGATCCAGTGGAAGTAATGCATGCCAGTTCCAGTCAACATTCTCTCTCTCTTTTTTTTGGCCGTACCACACGGCTTGAGGGATCTTAGCTCCCCGACCAGGGATTGAACCTGGGCCACCACAGTGAAAGCACCAAGTCCTAACCACTGGACTGTCAGGGAATTCCCCCAGTCAACATTTTCAATTGGCCTAGCGACTTCTGCTGCCTTTTTTTTTTAAGATTTATTTTATTATTTATTTATTTTTGGCTGTATTGGGTCTTCGTTGCTCCACATGGGCTTTCTCTAGTTGTGGAGAGTGGGGGCTACTCTTCGTTGTGGTGCACAGGATTCTCATTGAGGTGGCTTCTCTTGTTGCAGAGTACAGTCTCTAGGCGTGAAGGCTTCAGTAGCTGTGGCACATGGGCTCAGTAGTTGTGGCACATGGGCTTAGGTGCTCTGTAGCATATGGGATCTTCCTGGACCAGAGCTCGAACCCGTGTCCCCTGCATTGGCAGGCGGATTCTTAACCACTGCACCACCAGGGATGCCACCGACCCCTTCCAGCATCATGGAATGCAACCACTTGAGCAAAGCCCAAGGCATGGAGAGGTCACGTTTAGGTATATTAGTTGACAGCCCCGACAGAGTTCCTAGGGAACAGCCAGCATTAACTTCTAGACAGACTAGTAAATCATCTTCAACATCCAGCTCAGTTGGGTCTTTACTCCATTTCAAGCTGCCATCTGACTGCAACCTCATGAGATATTTCTAACTGGGCTCATTCAACCAACCAAACCATGAGAAATAATAAATTGTTCCTTCAAGCCATTATATTTTCATGTGTTATGTAGTAATAGACAATCAGAACACTCACTGGGACTTCCCTGGTGGAGCGGTGGTTAAGAATCTGCCTGCCAATGCAGGGGACACAGGTTTGATCCCTGTTCTAGGAAGATCCCACATGCTGCAGAGCAGCTAAGCCTGTGCACCACCTACTGAGCCTGCGCTCTAAAGCCTTCGAGCCACAACCAATGAGCCCATGTGTCACAACTACTGAAGCCCGCACACCTAGAGCCTGTGCTCTGCAACAAGAGAAGCCACCTCAATGAGAATCCTGTGCACTGCGACGAAGAGAAGCCCCCAATCTCCACAACTAGAGAAAGCCCGTGTGGAGCAACGAAGACCCAACACAGCCAATAAATAAAAATAAATAAATAAAAAATAAATTAAAAAAAAAAAACCACTCACTAGTAATCCCTACTTTTACAGAAGTGTTCTGAAGTTCACTTTTTGATGTGAAATCATCTTCAAAGCAGTTAAGTACTATACAAACATTATCTTTTCAACAAATAATAAAGTTAAAACTTTTATAGTCAACTGAGGAGAGGTAATGCCTTGCTTCTCTTATAAATATTCCTAGTTCTCGGGTAAGGATGATGTGTCTGCATCTAACCTGCTCTCCACTGATTTGGGTCCCTCCTCTTAGGCATGAAACCCTCCCAGGCCATTTATCAAACTGGCCTCAGGACAGTCTTGCTGCCCCAGTTGACTATCATCTTCCAGCACTTATTGAAATTCCTAGCACCCTCTCTCTCACCTCCGGTTCTAGCTATATAGTTCCTCCTCAGAACAAGACCTTGTTCCTATAACTGACCCTAATCTCAATTCACTCATCCAAGGCTACTCTAATCAGTCTATGCCTCTGGCTACATGTTTCTTCCTCATCTGAAGTCTTGGGAAGTGTTACAGTATAGTGATTAGTAACAGAGACTCTGAGTTTGATTCTTTACTAGCTGTTTGAATTTAGGCAAGTTAACCTATTTTAATCATATGTAAAGTGCTTAATACAGTACCTGGCATGTCATAAAGAGCTATGTGTTAGCTATTATTATTTTAATTATTATATCACTTGGTTACATCTTTTGTCAGATTAACTGGGCCAACTAGTTCAGATCATATTTACAAAGCAATTGTTCAAATTTCAAAAGGCAATATACATATCTTGTCTGACTTTCAAAAGCATTTTCATTCATATTTCACAAATCCTAATCTACTCAACAACATGGCAAGTTGAGGAGCTAAATTTAAGAACTTAGTCTTTTAGTCTTCCTGACTAGCTCTGACCAAATAACTACATAAAATTTTTTAGAACTTAATTTTTCCATGCCCTATAGTAAGTCTTTAAAAAATCCAGCCACTCAGTAAGTTGTTTAGTAGGGTCAATATCCCAATGATTCAATGAACATCAAATGAGTATCTGATTCTTAGAACAATAACTTATTTCTTTCAATTTTTATCCACCTCCCTAACAATGAAGCATTCTACATGTCTTAATGTACAAAGAACATCTGGAAATATTTTGATAACCTGAATATTCACTAAATAAAAAACTATTCTAGGAGATGAATACTACTATTGGTAATTTTGCCTTGACCTCAACTAGAGAAAAATCTAGACTAGGAAGACTGTTTCTCCATGGGTTAAAAGAGAAAACAGAACTAAAAGAGAAAACATCTGCTTAGATTCATCGCAATCTTAAGATGTTAACTGGCAGTCTCTGTGTTCAATAAATGGGAAATACAGGAAATACTCAAGGTGTCTTAGCTTTTCAACCACAGCCTTTGTTGCTTCGGCAATATACATGCTTTTATTTGCTCAGCAATTTTTCTTATGATCACTACACATTTATTTTTTTCTTCAAATATAAAGCCCTAAAATGCAGGCACTCTCTTTCCAGCATGCACAGAAAGGAAAAACTTGGTGTCCAACAGCCTCTAGAATCAGACCTGGAAAAGTTCCTAATTAGATTATGGATTCAGGGAACTAGGGATAGAGTCACGAAAGAGGTTGAGACAGTAGATGAGGGTTGAAGCACTTTTAATCACTGAAGAGTAAACAACAGTATAAACCGTTAACAGCTCACCCAGTGGCTGTTGTCTTCCAGCCGTCAGCTCACCTGCTCCTCCCACCCCCTACTCCCTGCGTACCACTGAATAAAGAGCAGGGTATCAGCAGCTGTCCCTGTCACTACCAGGTGGCAGGAAGGGGATCTAGCTAGGGGCCACAGCAATCCTGGCCACCCATTCATGGTTGTCTGTTTCTATACAACTTCACGTGAAATATTCCAGCTCCAAAGGAGGAACAGTGCAGAAACCTGGAGCTGAACTTAGCTGCTCCATTCAGATGGCCAGAGCTTCAAGAAGCCATGGGCAACAAGGGAGCGGACACTCTGGAGCCAGCATAATTCAAGATGCAGCCAAATCTGGGATTGAGGTGGGTTCAGAGGGGACCAGGCAAGGCCTAATGGTCCCAGTCCAGAATTGTGCCCCAACCTAGGCAACAAAACTCACACATATGCACAAATGCACATGCACTCGCGCACACACACACACACACACACACACACACACGCACACACGCACACACAGCAAATAACATTACTGAAACAACCTGGAGGCTATTAAATACAAAATGGCAGATTAAAAAAAAAAAAAGTGAAAATATTTGCTTCTTTGAGTCTCCTCAGTGCCCTGCACACCCCCTGGTCACAGGACTGTAAATGTGTGAAGGCCCAAGAGGGGCAGGTTGCCAGCGGCCCTACAAGTCCATTTATGCTGAAGTCCCCATACCAACCACCTTATTCTTCAGCCCAGTAGCTGCCTCCCATGTGACCATTCACCCGATTGGCACCATTGCTGGGGCTGTGGCCACAGGGGCCTTTTGTGCTGGTGGTCATATCTTCTTCTTCTGAGCTGCTCTCCACGTCACTGCGATCATCCTTAGATACCTGGGTGGGATGGGGCCAAAAGCAGAAAAGGTAAGGATAGAACTTTTCTAGAATTGTAAGACAGAGAAAGCCCACAGAGCCCATGTCTGGGCCCTGTTTCCAATGTGGCCTACTTTCTGGTGGCACCTGACTCAAAATACTATCTGGATCATAGAGACAGTTGTGAATATCCTTTGCCTGCTTTCTGGGTTTCTCTCTCATCATCTCTAATTCTATTCTCAGTGGAATAAGTAGCCATCTTGGTAGAGGAGTTTATCTTTCGGGACCAGCCTAAAAGAGCTGAAATCATTCACCCAGTGCTGGTTCAGGTTTGAAGGAAACTCCACAGACACGCTTTATCCTCTTCTACCTCAAAAAAAGAAAAGGCCAACACAAACTATACATATGGCTGTCATCACTGCTTCTATCTTCTGGGGGTTGTAGCCACTGCAGTTTCGGTTATCCAGAGTTTTGCTTTATCCTGAAAGCTGTTCCACAACCGGGCCTTTTTAGTTGTTCTACTCTTCTTAGGCTCAACTATCAACACCCTATGACACTGTTTCTCCAATCTTCTCCCTTTTCCTGGTAGCAAGATTACTTCTCTTGAGCAACTTTAGCATCCCCAAGATACACAGTATGGTGAAAAGAAAAGTAGACCGGCAGTTAGCGAGAAAAGAATCTCAGTCCCAATCACGGTACTCTCTGCAAATCTTTACCTTTCAACCTCAGCTTTTCATTCTATCTTTTCAAATGAAGGATTTGGATTAGAGCAGCGTTTTCTAATCTAAACTATCCAGCATACTAAGCAAAGTATTTTAAATTCTCTACTGTGGACCATAAAAAAGTAAAGCAGAGAAACCCCGTGAGACAGACTATATCAGACTATTGCCCTCCAGAACTAAAGGATGATAAATGTGTGCTTTTTTTTTTTTGAAAGTAACTAAGAGAAGAGGGTGAGAAGAAAACACACTACAATTGCTGTTGCCAAGGGGTGGAGTACTTGCTTTGGTTAGCTCCAAGATTCTCTGGTTTATTATAGCTATTGACCTCTGAACCCAGATAACGAATTGATTATCTGATCTTTAGGAAATTTCCAGCAGAGGGCAGTGTGTCTATATTTGAGGTAAAGGGAGGCTCAAAAAGGATGGGCGGGGTGGGGGGGGGAGCGGGAAGGAAAGGAAAAATAGAAAAGGAAAAAAAAAAAACCAGAGTAGACTCTACTCTTGCCTCAATTTAGGAAAAAGAATCTGGTAACTTGAGCTCCATTCAACAATGGCCCCACAAGGTCAGGAGAGAGGGCATGCTCTGATACAACACAGGGAAACAGAAAGGAAAGCAGCAAGGAAGAGAAACACATTCAGACAGACATGCTTCACTGAACACTAGAAGCACAGATACACTTACATGCAAGAGATGAAACTGTCCAGCTCCCACCAGGCATAGAAAAAAGGAAGGAGGTGAGAAAAGAGTGGAGAGTACAGAGTCTGGGTCTAATCCTTCCTGGATAGGTCACCTGGTCAGGAAAGAAAAGCAGGGGAGAGGAGAGATGTCCCGTAGCTACAGCAAGATGCACAGGCACACTGAGCAAGTTCTGAAATCAATTGCAGCCATAAGGAACAGTGATACAAAAGATCATATATTCCTGGGAAACATTCCATCCCTTTGTCCTGAAGTCAGTGTATCCTCTACCAGAGCCTCTCCCCTTGGGATTGTATATTACTGAAGGCTGAATCTCTAGCCCCAAGGCTAATCACAGTCTGACTGCTTCAGAATTTGCAAAATTCAGTTATGAGTTTTACTGAATGACACCTTTCTTTGTACTTTTGGGTTCTTGGCATAAGAGAGGTATTTGAAACCCTAAAGACCCATCTCACTGAAGACCCCTGCCTCATACAACAGGAAGGCGAGGCTGGTACTTAGTCCCTTACATTAACCGTATCTTGAACATCACAGTGTGGCCCTCTTGGGGTGGCTTGTGAATTACCATACCACTCTTAGGCAACCTAACCTCTCTGCTTTTATACAGTTTATACCTTGGAACTCTGCATATGATTTCCTTTGAAAAAAGGCTCCCATGCTAAAAACAAAATAATGAAATCCACGAAGTAGGTACGTAAGGGGTAGGAAATGGTTGCGGTCATCTCCAAAACCTAATCCTGTTTATTATTAAACAACAGTCATTCCTAAGGGACAGGAAGAAGGCAGATCTTCCCTCTGACATCTAAGTCATGTTTTAGATGGCTAAACACTCATACTTAAAGAAAAGATGAAAACTTTGGAGCCCTAGGCTCTTTGCTGGGTAATACCTCTCTTCCCACCCAGCCCCAAAGAAAGAAGTCATCTTTCATCCTCACCTTTCCTCGGATCAAGGCTTTGAAAGCAATTCGTGCAATTAGGTAGGACCAGATGACATGCAGAATCTGTAGGATCAGGAGAAGGCCATTGAAGAGCCACCAGGAGGGATAGGGCCCGATCATCTCCCAACTCTCAAAGAGGGTCGTGTTCAGAATCCTATAAGAGGGAGGCCAATGGTCAGATTCTAGAGTCAAAGCCAGACAGAAAGAGATGAAGCTGAATTCCCTGGAAAGCAGAACCTTGTATTTTCTTCCCATACCTTCTATCAGCTGAAGTTTCAGGGATGTTCATCCACAGTGAGAAAGGAATAAAAGAAAGGGGCCCATGGAGTTTTCTATATTTAGGAATAAGGAAAGATATAGAAATCTTTGCAACTGATAGAATCAGTCATATCATCAATCACTTAAAATATGCAGAGTTTCCAGAAAGAGAAAAACAAATATCATATATTAACACATATATGCAGAATATAGAAAAATGGTACAAATCAACCGGTTCGCAAGGCGGAAAAAGAGACATTGAAGTAGAGAACAAACATATGGACACCAAGTGGGGAAAGCGGGCGGGGGTGGGGGGGATGTTGGGGTGGAATGAATTGGGAGATTGGGATTGCCATATATACATTACTAATAAGAAAAAAAATATCAAATTGTATGCTTCAAATATATCCAGTTTATTGTACGTCAATTGTATCTCAATAAAAGTTCTTGAAAAAAAAATAAAGTACTATATATGTTTGATCTCAATTTAAAAAAAAATGCAGAGTTTCACAAATGTGGGAAACCAATCTTAATCTAATCCTAGGAATTACTCAGATCCTCAGGCACATATAGGACAAGCTGGTAACTGATTCCCTCAGACTAAGAAGATTCTCCAACCCACAGAGTCAATGACTTTGTACAATAAAGTAGTGAGTGTAGAAGTGAGAGTGGTGTGTGTATGTTGGTTAGGGTGGGAGAGAGGGTAGAAAGCAGGAAAACAAGTAAGAGCCTGAAAATTTTGTAATTAGTGAAAAAGAAGCAAAAGGAATTACTTAGGCATAAAATGAAGACTGTTCCTTAGAGATGAGTCAGGAGAGCCACAGCTAAGTGAGTTAGATGTCTCAGTCCAGATCACAGCTCACCAGAAATATTGTGCAAGGGAAATGAGGTCCTTTGAGAGTCTATAAATGGTCAGGTTAGGTCGAGGAAAAAGCAGAGCAGACCTTGGTGGTCTGTTCCCTAAACTGGTAAAAGGCATCACATTTATAGCTACATATCTACCACAGCTCCACAGCCGTTAACACTTACCAGAATGGATAGATTCCTAGACGAGTCACGACAAAAACAGCACTGAAGATCACAAAAAGAGTGTCACAGAGACGTTGATACTTGGCATAATTGGCCAGCTTGGCTGCCTGGGGGAAAGGGAGATAAGAATTGAGTTGGGGAGAAAGCCAGTTCTCAGAGAGAAAGAAAAGGAAAGAAAGAGGAATAGTGAGGAAAGAGGGGTTTGAGTCTTACCTCCAGCAAGAAGTCTGAGGCATCATGTAGACACATGACCAGAGTTCCCACTCGAACCATGTTGTTGATGTAGGAGAAGGTAATGAGCCCAATGGTGGCCAAGTGATGCACAAACATGATCAGAAAGTCCTAGGAAGGAATGGAAATAGAAGAGGCAGGTAAAGGCAAGTCCATAGAGCTGCTAGCGAACTCAATGCCCTGCACTGTTCTCAAAAGGCCTTATCCCACCCCTTCGAAGTTCCATTTTGTTCAAATTCTCCCTCAGGGAGCTGCCTAACATTTGACCCAAAACTCTCTACATCAGTGACTGACCCATAACCTACATTAATATAGCTCAAAGCACAGAAAACAGAATTTTCTTTGGTAGTTGCAGAACATGAATAGTGTGGATGCTGAGCTGACACTTGGAAATAATTCCGCAGGGGGTAGTAAGCCATACAAGCCTTAGATATCTCAGATATCCTTGAGAGTCTAAGACTCTTCCGCTTTGATGAAGGAAATTTCAACCAAAGGGACCTAACAGAAAGGGGAGGTTTGTGGAGGGGCAAAGCTAAATTATTTCAAAACATTTCAGAGAAATGCTAAACAACCCATCTTAATATAAGCACTTCCTGCTTTCAGACTTAAAGATCTAATTTCCTCCTGGGTTCAAATGCTAAGGTCAGACCCAGAGAAATCTCTAAATACCTGAGTTGTTAGACATATCTTACAAATACTTCTCAGCCTAGTGAGGGAGAGAGGGTGGAAGAAAGCAGGTAAATCTGCATCAGAGAAGCAAGGATATAAAGTCTGTGCTCTCCACATAGGTAGACACAATGCTATGTTTAGCTCTTGAGCTGGGGATGAGTTCATGTACATAGTTTAGAATATTTTAAAACCTACATATAATATTACAAACTTTTTTATATGTGTCGTGTGTTAAAATAAAATTTTAGGAAGACCTGTGTCTCCTAACCGTAGTAGGGTGAAACACATCTGAATTGTGTATCAAGCTTCTAGGTTACAAAACAACTAATAACCCAGATTAATTTCAATCCATTCCCACAAATGCTAACTCTGATTTTCCTTACCAAAGATAACCACGAGTTAGTGACAGATGGGGGTCACAGCTGCTGGAACTGCATTATGTCAGGTGGATACCAATAAAAGGTGAAGATTCTGCCCTTTCTCTCTGCTTATAAAAAACTTAAGTCATTTCCAACTTTGCCACTCTGTAGGCAAGTCAGCTCACTTCTCTGAATCTTTGTTTCCTAAACAATAGCAAGAAAAGGGTAAACTAAATCATCTAAAACCCCTTGCAATTAACATTCTTTAAGTAAGTGGGGTCACCAAGAAGGGAGAACAGAGAGGGAACAAGGGCCCCGACTGCCAAACAAAAGCCAGATCTAGCTCTTCTGGAATCGAGGCTTTTCTTGGATCAGGGCTTACTATCCCTAAGTTCTGCCTAAGTTTCCTGAGCTTTATATATGTAAGAACCTTGGAGAAAAACAAGGAAAAGGGTATGCTTCTTAGCTGGTTAACTGTTTTCATCTTGGGCTGCCCTGAGTACCTCAAATATACTTCACCATTAGTTAGGTCTCACTTCTGAGAACATTACAAAGAGCTAAAAGTCCCATTAAACCTACTTTCTCCCTCTTTTGTGGTCCCAATGAGGGCAGAGAATCCATTCAATGACAATAATGATAGCTGCTGCAAAGGAGGATGCAGTAAGTCAGGGAGTTGAGGGAGCCAATGTCCTTACCTTTCTTTTAATGTCTGTAAACTGAGAAAACATAAGAGACCAATAGAAAGCCAATTCCATGATATAATAGTAATAAAGCCCACTTGTGAGAGGCTGGAAGAGAGAAAGAAGTAGTTAGAATACCAGCTAGTCAAACTCATTCCAACTCCCCAAGCGTCTGTCTCAGAGGACCTATACCCCAAATTATTAAATATCCTTCCTCTCCATCATCCTGCAAGATGTGCAATAGCTAACAGACTTTGGATTGCTGTGGAGGCTTAAACCTCTTCCCTTCCACATACACATCTTCAGCTGTCATCTTTCAGAGATCAGATAAGGTTAACATATACTATAGTGCAATCAAATCAGTGTGTCTAGAATTCTGGGCAATCAGTGCTTTTCAGAGGATTAAATACACTGAGGCCTTTCCCTCTTCTACCCTGTTAGCAGCCCCCTGATATTTTTATACTATAGGCTAGAACCAAGATGCTCTTGAGGGATCCAAAAGGGAAACCTGAACCAGAAAGCACTTCATTAAGTGCCAGGAAGCTGCTTTTCTTTCCAGCCCAGAGTGAATATAGGAACCTGGAACAAACAGGTCACTGGATTCAACTGCTTATAGGGACCCCAAAAATAGATACCCTGAATATATGACTTAAAGAGACTCAGTCCCGAATCCCTCAAGAATCACAAGGAAATGTGCCATCTGCCCTGGAACTGGCAATGCACTCTCCCCAACCCCATCTTACGCACACACATAAGGCCCCTGTCTTGAAAGGGCTCAGCCCCTACCTGATGAGGGTAACTGTGCCAGCACTGTCGGGTGTCCCAGAACCAAGGTGACTAAGAGAAAAACAGATAATTCAAGTCAGCCTTCAGAATTCTCCCCTTGCTCATCTATATAATCCCTTCCTCTCTATGCTTGGGACAAAAGAGATGGGAAAGAAAAAAGAATCCCTCTTGACAGAATATAAGGAATCCTTAAAGGGTAAACAGATGGCTAGACTTTTCTTCTAGAACAAGAAAGTGTAATTACAAAGAGAGAAACCATGCTTTGAGGTACATAAGAGCATAGAGCTCTAGGACAGTTTTTGGAAACATCACAACCTGGAATACACAGGGAATTGGGAGGCAGGAAGACAATGATTTCATTTAATAACTGAGACAGCGAGATCTCCATGGCAAAGATTCAAAAGTCAAAAGCAATCCTCTCTAATGGAGTTTCAATTAAGTCCATTTCATCTAAGTTGTTGTATTTATTACTACTAAATCATTCATAATATTGTCTTACTCTTTCAATGTGTACAGGATCTATAGTGATAGCCTCTTTTTCTCCCTGATATTGATAATTTGTTTTCTTGTTTTTTTCCCAAGGGTTTATCAATTTTAATTAAACCTTTCAAAGAACCAACTTTAGGCTTTATTGATTTTCTCCGTTATTTGTCTAATGCCTATTTTACCAATTTTTGCTTTTTTTTTTTCTTTCCTTTAACTTACTTTGCTCTTCTTTTTCTGGATCTAAAAGTGAAAACTTAGATCACTGATATTTATTTATTTATCTATCTATCTATTATCTATCTATGTGGCTGCATTGGGTCTTAGTTGCGGCACACAGGATCTTCCTTGCGGCACACTGGATTTTTTGTTGTGACGCATGGGCTCTTTGTTGCGACACATGGCCTCCAGAGCCCACAGGCTCAGTAGCTGTGGCACATGGGCTCTCTAGTTGTGGCAAGCGCATGCTCTGTAGTTGTGGCATGCAGGCTCTATAGCATGTGGGCTTAGTTGCTCCATGGCATGTGGGATCTTAGTTCCCTGACCAGGGATCAAACCCACATCCCCTGTAATGGATGGTAGATTCTTAACCACTGGACTGCCAGGGAAGTCCCTAGATCATTGATTTTAAAGCTTTCTTCTTTTCTAATATAAACATTTAAAGTTATAAATTTCCTCTTAAGTATGCTTTAGTTGCATCCCACAAATTTTGGTATGTTGTATTTTCAGCATCATTCAATTCAAAATATTTTCTAATTTCCCTTGTGATTTATTTGATCTTCAGGTTATTCAGAAGAGTTTTTTAACTTCCAAATATTTCCTAGCTATCTTTTTATTACTGATTTTATTTCTATTTTAATTCCATAATGGTCAGAGAACATATTTTGTAAGATTTCAACATTTTAAAATTTGCCAAGACTAATTTTATGGCCTAGCATATGGTCTATCTGAGCTGATATTCCACATGCACTTGAAAATAATATCTATTCTTCAGTTGTTGGTATAGTGCCCTATAAATGTTAGTTAGGCCAAATTGGCTGATTGTGTTGTTCAAATCTTTTACATCCTCAAGAGATTTTTTTTATCTAGTGATTTAGTCAATTACAAAGAGTATTAAAACCTCCAAATATGATTGTATATTTGTGTAGTCTCTTCCTTAAGTTAGGACTCTTTATGTTTCATGTATTTTGAAGCCTCAATTATTGCATTTAAAGGAAAATAGCGTGGTACAGTGAAAAAAAAAAACGACTCATGAATCAAAAAGCCTGAAATTCTTCCTTGAAGATTAACTGAAAAGCAGGAATAATAACTTGTTTTACCCACTTTAATGAGTTACTGACTTCATTTCTGTAACTATCTCCTCCTTGAAAAAAGAGGACTTTTGTCAAGTGCTTTGTAAACCATCACGTACTATGATGATTTAATTAATACTATTATTATTAACATTATTTAGGGGAGAAACAGTAGAGTCATGAGGTCACTGATGTCGGGCCCCAAACAGAAGACAATCTATTTAGCTTATAAACCTGGGCTCTAGGCATCACAAAGGAAAAAAAAATGGGGGAGTGGGGGACAAAGATCTAAAGGTATTTAATTCTTATCTCTAGGGATATAGGCATGATTATAACCCAAAAGAGAACCAGAGAAAGTTCAGACTCACCGACCAGAGAAATCTAATTCCGTAGCAGAATATACATAAATAAAAAGTGAATCTCCACCTGGATGGGCAAGGAGTAGTAGTTAGATAAATTTTCATTCAAAAGAAAGTCTTTGAGCTGAGGAAGTCAAGATAGCAGATTTGGGGATAAGACAGTTACTAGTAAGAAATTAAGTTCCCATAATAGGGATAAATACTGTTACCTAAAAAGGCAGAGATAAAAATCTTCCAGCCTCTGTTTAAAATAGATTCCCACAAGTGTATACTGGCTTTAGCGAACTTTTCTTCCATATCAGACTCCCTGATGATAGTGTCTATTTTTTTCTTTTTTGTATGACAATGAGAAATACAGTGCTCAGTGTCCAGAGGATAATCAGTAAAAACCCAGTGAAATACTATAGTATGTCCAGAAAAGGGATGCTTCCCACTAAGATGTCAATTTAGAGCAAGCTGGTTCTATCTCTACCAAGGTGTACAAGGGTGTGCATATCTACCTACGTAAGCGCAGGTACAGGAATTCAGTTCCAATTTATTTGGGAAAGAGGAACAAAATGGAACTACATCTTGCTTAGGGGCAAGCACATCCAAGAAACTAAGGGTGACCAGGCTTCCAGTTCTCTTCTTTCCAGCCTATAACAGAGTTAGCCTTTCACATCCATTGACTGTTATCCTAATAAGAGAAGTGATTTCCAAAAAGGAAACCTTAGTCCAGTCATACTCCACCCTTCTCCTCACTCCCCACACCTACTCCCCACACCCTTCCCTTTACTCCCATACCTCCTTCTGCACACCTACATGCTTTCACAGAATTTAGTGAGCGTTGGGGGCTTGTCTTGATTCCTCCGATGGCGAAACCAGCATTGGATTTTTCGGACATCCCAGTCCAGTTGCTTTGACAGGCCCTCCAGCCTTTTCTCATCAGGATACTGCAGAAGTATGATCAGAGTCAGAACATCCCCCTTTCTTCAAACCTCTCATTAAGTCCCTTTGATTAGTTGAGTGGCAAAGGGGTGATAACTATAGGGACTTAAGCAATGTTTTTCTTTCCAGGTTTCATCCCCAAAGTCATTTGCAGTAAGAAGTACTATTTTACACATCAAGGATCTTTACCATTCATCTATACACATCCTTGTTTGGTCTTCTACCTCCAGTCCAAGCTGAGTAAAAAAAAGATATTAAAAACCCACCTTCAAAGTCTATCAGAACCATCTCTATCTTGATTATGCAACTAGGTAATGAGACGAGCTGGAGCAAGGGAAAACAAAATCAAAATATAATGTATGCATGGGGAGAAGGGGTGGTGGCGGCTTTTAGGCCTAAAATGCAAATGTAAACTTCACTTATTTAAGGGATCCTGGCCCAAAGGTATTTCCCTGAGTGGATAAAGCTCTCCTAATAGCTCTATGGACTACCCAAATATGAAAGATCATCCCATCCTATACTTACCCTTGGAAATACTTGCTCTCTATCCTCCCCTGCCCTATGGAATAGACCCCCACACGAATCTTCCTGTTTCTTTGCCCACTTACCTTGGTAATAGATAAGAACACCTTTTCAAGGATGGCATTAGGTTGGGCTTCATAAGGATCACTGTCCTGGATGCCAACATGGAGCGCACAGGGTTTGGCAATAAACCTGTAACAGAGAAAACCCAAAAACCAATTCTGAAAAGGGTTTGCTAAGCAGGAAGCAAAGATCTGATTAGGGTACCTATAAGAGGAAAAAGGGGGAACACTTGGCTGGGAGCCAGGACTTTTTGATTTAGTCTTGGATTCTGCCACTGACTCATTTGAGAAGTGACCTTTTTAAGAAATACTGGAAAATAAGCTCTCTTTCCATTTTCCCCTGGCTTCACTTATCACATCTTGAGCTTCAGAGTCAGTAAGACCTAGATCAAATCACTAGTCTACCATTTACTGCCTGTATGAACTTGGGCAACTTATTTAATCTCACTAAACCTCAGTTTTTTCATATATAAGATGAAGATAATATCAACATTCTTGCTACTCATCATAAGGCCAACAGATAAACAGCATTACTGGCTTTTTTTAGAAGCTTTTTAGAAATGCAGAATCTTGAACCCCATCTAAGACCAGCAAAATCAGAATCTGTACTAACAAGATTCCCAGGGGACTCATATTCCCATTAAAATGTTAGAAGTGGGTCTACTTTACATGAATCTTGCAGGTACAATGACATAACATATATGAAGATCCTGACACAAGGAAAGTGCTTAATAAATGGTAGTTTTCCTTATAGCAAATGATCAAGAAGCTCTTAATTGGAGGGAAAAGTAGAACTGAGACTAAGCTCTTCCTGAACACAAATATCCTGGGTCATGGTCACCTTCCTGCCTAATCAAAAGATTATGGAAATACTTAGAACTTTCAGGAGCTCTGAAGAAAGAAACTGGGAAACTACAAAGAGTGGTAAGAGAGAATTACCTATTAGTTCTCAATTCTAGTCCCAGATCTATCACTAATAAGTCACGTAAACTTGGTCAAGTCACTTAATTCTTGGATTTTGGTTTTGTCATCTAAAAGAAGTTATATGAGATGATGTATAAGATTTTTTCTGTTTCTAAGATTTCATGGTGATATCATTGATTATAATTAATTTATAATTATAGATAATTTAGATCTTTGAAAATTGAGGAATTATTCCTTGATTTTTAAAGAAAGATCTCCCTCTTCTTCACAACCATAGATTTTTTATGAGCCTCAGCTCTAGGAAAAGCTTTATGTAGTCACTTTCAGAATAAATCAAAACCAGTTCTAGCTCTCTTAGCATTTTAGGGAGTCTCACGATAAAACCATAACTGCGAGGCATAAGATAGAGTGCTCTTGACCTATTTTCTTGAAATCCATCTGAATCCAGAACTTATCTCTAAGGGAGGGACTGAAAATAAGAAGTTTTGTTTATTATCCTTCTCTATGAAAACTTCTTTTACCTTTATCACCAAAGTTCCTGAGCCATGGGGAAACACTGATTCAGAGCACAAAGTAAGCCACATCTGTAACCCATTCTCTTCTCTCTTTTACAGAGGCGGTATAAAAGTTTCATTCAAATGCCAATGCTAATAGATACTTTAATTTACATTTCCTGGTATATAATTCGGTGTACAAATACTTTAAACCCCCATTCATGTTTAAACTCCTTGTGAACACAGAGAATACTGCTTTTGTATTTACCAAGGTTCTGTGCTCAGTAGTTGCTCAGTAATTGACAAGTGACAGCTCTAGCAAATTCCACTCGTGCTCTGTCGGAGCTCAGTTTGGACCCAGTAATGATCAGCACCCAGAGAGTAATTAAGGCAGCCATTCTTGGGACTTCCCTAGCAGTCCAGTGGTTAGGACTCTGTGCTTCCACTGCAGGGGGTGTGGGTTCAATCCCTGGTCAGGGAACTAAGATCCCACATGCTGTGCAGTGTGGCCAGAAAAAAAGGAAGAAAAAAAAAAAGGCAGCTCTTCTTTGTTGTTGAGTTGGTGCCATGTCAGACAGAAGCACTAAATCATTTCTCCCTGTCTCTTCTCACCTACATTAGTTGGATGAAGAGGTAGATCCAAGAACAAAAAAGTCTTTCCAATTCCTACCCTTACTCCCTGATCCAGGCCTCTTCCTCCATCCAGTCAGGTGACAAAAGGCCCTGGGGTTAGACAGATTTTACCAGCTAAGAGAATTTGTGAAAGCTACTCACCTACAGAATAAGAATAATAATATCTGCTTCACAGGGTTATTTTAAAGATGAAATAACATGATGCATGCCTAATCCTGTACCTGACACTTCGTAAACATTCATTAAAAGGCATCTATTATTATTTGTACTAGAAACAGATCAGTGTGCTCCCCGATGGTACCTCCAGCAAAGTGAGAAAAGCAAGAAACGCTCTTTTACACAACAGGGACAGGTTTGTACTCTGATCACTTGAGTGAAGCCAAGATAATTTTTTTATTATCTAGACTTTGAAGCAGACTTAATATCCTAGAGTTGTCATAAGCTCACATTCTGCTCTCATTAGTTCAGAGGTTCAATGAAAGACATAAAGCTACTGGCATCAAGTCAATGACAGCTGTACACCCTAAGAAAATTTATTTGACAAATATTTATTGGGCACTGATTTTGTGCTATAACATGAAGCACAAAACCACAAATAAGAACTTATGTTTGGAAAAAGTTTTTTTCTGTGACAAAAAAATTCAAATCAGGGGACTTCTCTGGTGGTCCAGTAGTTAAGATTGCGCTTCTACTGCAGGGAGCGAAGGTTGGATCCCTGGTTGAGGAACTGAGATCCCACATGCAGTGTGGAGTGGCCAAAAAAAAAAAAGAAAGAAAAGAAAAAAATTCACATCAGAACTTTGAGAAAGTTCAGACCTAGTCATATCGTCATTCCACATCACTCGCCTGGCATTTAGTTTAACTTATAAAATAGGTATCTAGGTTGGTCAAACTCCAAAGAGCCTAGCATTAGCAATCATCCTTTCTGTTAGATGGGCACTTCTCCAAGCATGGAGACCTCTTTGAGAAGAGAGGTCTTCTTCTCTGCCTGGAGACCTCTGAGACCTTTTTCAGGAGCTCTGCAAGGTCAAAATTATTCTCATAATAATTCTATAGTTTCATAATAATTCTTTTCTCATTCTCTAACGAGTGTACAGTGGAATTTTCACAGCTTATATGACATATAGCAACAGACTGAATGCAGATCTAATATGAGAATATAGCTGCCAGATACTAAAGAGACTCACAAAAAAGTAAAATAATGCTATTCTCACATTTTTTTTTTGCTGTTTTGGAAAAGTAATTTTTCATAAAATGTTAGTTATATTACCAATACAATCACTGTATTATTATTTATAAGTGAATTAATAAATACAATTTTGAAAATTTTCTATTTTAATTTCTAAAACAGTACATATTGATAGATATTATCCACACAAACAAAAACTCTCTGGGGTTCTTGATAATTTTTAATAGTGTAAAGGACTCCTGACACCATAGTTTGAAAACTGCTGTGCTGGATGACACTAAGTACTCAAAGTTATCCTGTGATCTTCTGTCTTCTCCAGGATCAATCTGTTGCCCAAGTTTTAAAATAATTTGTAGGGCCAGACTACCCTTTGCCTGCACATCTGAATAAGTAGGCATTTAGTGGTCTATAATGGTAAACTACTCCTTTCCACCGGTCACTCCATGAACATGAGTCTAGTGACCCAACCTGATTGTAATACATCTGTCCTGCTCTACAGAGATCATTTCATTCTGCCCCTTTCCTGCCCTCCAGATTCATGGCAGCAGCTGACCTAAGCCTGGGTTAATTAAGATGAAATTACTCACTGCTTTGCTTTTTCATATGAAAGATAGGAGCTATACCAACAATTCTATCTTCGTGACCCACTGCAACATCATTGACGGACATGAACTATACATAAATATATTTGAAAGCCTAGAAAGGGTTTCTCAACTAGTCTATCATGGGAAATAGATGGGCTAACTTACGTTGAGATACTGTTCTTAGCTGTCAGGGTAGTCCATGGGCTGGGGGTGGGTGGTAGCCAGAAACCCTGTCTATAGCCTTTGGCCTCATATACTCCACTGTGCATGCACTTATTATTTTCTATGTGTGCAGCAACATGATTGGGATGGGAAGCACTGGCTTAGATCAATTTCTGGAAAAACATGAAAATGTCAAAATTGATAGATGAAAAAGAAAAAACCATCAAAGAAATTAAAATAGAAAACAAGATGAAGAGGGAAAAAAATACAATAAAAGAGAAAGGTCTTATACAGATTGATGAAGATGGTATTATCATAAGGTGAAGAGTATTAAGTAACTAAATATTTTGAACCTGAATGCTCCCCAACCACTCTCCACACTCAAGAGACAGACAGACAGACAGACAGACACACACACGGAAAGAAGATAGCTGAGATATTTAGAGGCAAATGCGGAGTTCCATAGAAAACAGATTCAGAAAGTCCTTTCCCTTTACAATTAAATTCTTTTATTTTCCTTCCTTCCTTCCTTCCTTCCTTTCTCTGCACCACTTGGCTTGTGGGATCTTAGTTCCCCCACCAGAGACTGAACCTGCGCCCTTGGCAGTGAAAGCGTGGAGTCCTAACCACTGCACCTCCAGGGAATTCCCTACAATTGAATTCTTAATAAACCAATCACATTAAAAATCTGAGTACCTTCTATAGAGTTGAAAGAGAAGGAGAAAGTAAAAAGGACAGGCAGGCAGAGGGAACAGCATATACTAAAGCAAAGAGATAAGAAAGGGCTCAGAGAACTATGCAATGTACAAACTGGGGGTGGGGGTGGTGACAACGACAGCGGAAAAAACTACACAAGTAGTTAGGGGCCAGGTCACAGGTGTCTTAACACATGTTATGCTAAGCTTGAACTTCATCCTATATTTGATGGAGAGTCACTGAAAGGCTTTAGGCTATTGTAAAGAATCCATGCTATAAGTAATAAAGCACTGAACTAATGCTATAGAAATGGAAAGGCAAGGCTGGATTCAAAAGATGGCAAGAAACTGAAATTGATAGAACTTGGTGACTGGATAGATGTAGGAGGCAAAAGAAAAGGAAAAATCAAGGGTGCCTTCTATGTTTCTGGATTGGGAAACTAAGTTGATTACGGGGGCTCAACCAAGTAGAGAATTAGATAAGAAAAGCAAATCTGGGCGTGAAAGATAAGCTGTGTGTATGCTGAATTTGAAGTACCCATGGAACACTGAAATGAACCAGTCTAGTAGGCAAATAAACTTGGAAAGGGGCTTACGACGCACACATAGACACACACAGACACACACACACACAGATACAAAGATATTAGAAAGAAAAAAGAGAAAGAAAGAGAGTGAGAATGAGAATATAGGTGGTAACTAAAATTGTGAGGGTGGATGTGACTGCCTAAGAAAGGAATATAAACTAAAAAGAGAACCAAGGTCAGAATACTGGGAAACACCAAAATAAAGGGGGAATTTAGGGGGCAGGAAGGTCAGAAGTGGAGTCGTATCAAATGAGGCAGAGATCAAGTAAGACAAGGATTTCAGTATCCACTGGCTTTGGCAATTTGGAGACCAGTGGTAACCTTCACCAAAGAAATTCCAGTAAAATGGAGACTCTAAAAGATAGAAGTGAGTTATAGCAGTGAAAGATACAAAGAGGAGGAAGAAAGAAGTGGAAATAGCTAAGACTCTCAAGAATCTTGTTTGAGAAGAGAAGGGAATGCCTTTACTTCCTGCATCAGAAACACTTAATCTAAAACTAATATCCTGGGACTTCCCTAGTGGCACAGTGGATAAGAACTTGCCTGCCAATGCAGAGGACACAGGTTTGAGCCCTGGTCCGGGAGGATCCCATATGCCACTGAGCAACTAAGCCCACGTGCCACAGCTACTGAAGCCGGCATGCCTAGAGACCATGCTCCACAACAAGAGAGGCCACCGCAATGAGAAGCCCACGCACTGCAACAAAGAGTAGCTCCCGCCCATCAAAACTGGAGAAAGCCCGGGCACAGCAACAAAAACCCTACACAGCCAATAAAAAAATAAATAAAAATAAATTTAAAAAAATAAAAAATAAAACTAATATCCTTGTGCTGCTTTAGATCCATTCTCTTCCTGATCAGAAATTTCATCCTATTTATTTCTTTTTTTCTATTATCTTCAGCTTCATTCTCTACTTGTTTCTTCTCATCAGACCTTGAACATGCTCAAGTTTTCCCATCTCAGAACAGCTCTTCCTGTCCCTCACACTCTCTGGCTCTCATCCACCTCACAACTAAAGTTCTTGAAAAAGTTTTCTCCTCATGACTTCTAACTCCCACTCATTCCTCAACCCTCCTCTCTCTCTCTCTCTCATCTGGCTTCTGTCCCTATACTCCACTGAAGCTGCTCTTGCCAAAGTCATCAATGATCTCTTTATTGTGAAATCAAATGGATGCTTTTCAGGCCTGTATCTTACCTGACCGCTCAGTGCCATCTGACACTACTGAGCATGCTTTCCACCTTGAAATGCTCTTTTTCTCTTAGATTCCTTTCTGTAATACTTTTCCTAGTTTTCTCCCTCTATCTTTCTGGCAGAACTAGACTTCTTGGTATGCACTGCTAGTTCAGTCACCTTGCACAAGTTACTTAACTTTCTCTTTGCTTCAGTTTTCTCATCTGTAAAATGAGGATAACAACAGTATCTACCTACTTCATAAAGTTACTATGAAGGGACTTCCCTGGTGGCACAGTGGTTAAGAATTCACCTGCCAATGCAGGGGACATGGGTTTGATCCTTGGTCCAGGAAGATCCCACATGCTGAGGAGCAATGAAACTCATGTGCCACAACTACTGAGCCTGCGCTCTAAAGCCCATGTGCCACAGCTACCGAAACCCAAGCACCTAGAGCCCGTGTTCCACAACAAGAGAGGCTACTGCGCTGAGGAGCCAGTGCACCACAATGAAGGGTAGCCCCCGCTTTCTGCAACTAGAGAAAGCCCACACACAGCAACGAAGACCCAATGCAGCCAAATAAACAAATAAGCCATAAAAAAGTTATTTAAAAAAATAAGCTAGGAAAAAAAAAGCTACTATGAAGATTCAATATTTAGTACTTAGAACAGTGCCTGGAACAAAGTAAGTACTTATTAAATGCTAACTACTGATATTATCAAATACAGTATGGCTGTCATACCTCTTATCTTCTTTCGAGTTTCTTTCTTTTTTTGTTTTAATTAATTAATTACTTAATTTAGGCTGTTCCGGGTCTTAGTTGCAGCATGCGGTCTCTTAGTTGCAGCATGCATGCAGGATCTAGTTCCCTGACCAGGGATTGAACTCAGGCCCCCTGCATTGGGAGTGCAGAGTCTTACCCACTGGACCACCAGGGAGGTCCCTGGGTTTCTTTTTCCTCTGCCTTTTCCTAAAACATAATGTTTCCTCTGGGTTCTATGCAGATTCTCACCTTACTCTACACACTCACCCAGGTGATCTCATTCAATTATGGCAGAGGGTCTGTATGGTCCACAGACCCCAGAGCATCCCTGAGATACTCTCTGGGGGCTCATAAAGTCAAAACCATTTTTATAATAATATTAAGACATTTTTGCCTTTGTTATGGTGTTGACATTTGCAGTTATGATGCAAAAAAAGCAATGGGGGGTAAACTTATGGAACCTGAACACAAATCAGAGCAGTGGCAACAAACTGTAGTGGTAGTTGCTATTGTAGTCTTTCTTGCTATAGCCTTAGCTAACAACAACGACAACAAAAAAGCCAGTTTCACTAAAAAATGCCCTTGATTAAGCAATACAAATGATTAATTTTATTAAATGCCAACCCTTGAGTACATTTTTAAAAGGTATGCTGTGATAAAATGGGAAGTACACAGAAAGCAGTTTTATTGCATAGCAAAGGATATGGTTGTCTCAAGGAAATGCACTTGTTTGACTGAGCTGTATGCTGAACTAAATCACTTCTTTCAAAGAACACCATTTTTACCCGAAAGAATGACTGACAAACTATGGTTATTCAGGAACTGCGTAATTAAGAGACATTTTCTAAAACATGAATGAAATAAGCCTGTCACTTCAAAAAAAAAACATTCTTGCCATTGATAAAATTCAAGCTTTCGAAGTGAAAATTAGAATTTCAGAGACTTTATATCTGTCTTTGAGCTTGACAACGTCCCAATACTTCAAGGCTTTTCTGATGAGATTGTTACAATGAGATTAACTATATGATTTTTTAATACTGTATAATGTACTGTATTGACATTGAGGAGATCTGTATAACTTAGTGAAGCAGTATTTTCCAAGTGGCCAATACATGATATCCATTCAAAGTGTACACTAGACCAGTGGATTTTAACATGAATGAAAAGCTTATTGATATGGTTTCAGATTCCACAATACAATCAGCCTTTGAGAAACTACTCTTTATGTTCTGGTATAGTATCAAAGATAAAATACTTCCCCTTTCCAATAACATATCTATGTGAAGTCAGCTTTTAATTTATATACTTCAATCAAAATAACATATCACAAGGGATTGAATGTAGAAGCCAGCGAGGAGAATCCAGCTATCTTCTATTAAGTAAGACATTAAAGAGATCTGCAAAAAATCAATTTTTTCTCACTAAATATTTTTTTGTTTGGAAAATTATCTTTCAAAAACATGTTATTTATGTTAACGTGATAGGCTTATTTTTGTTATTTTTAATGAAATAATAAATACATTTCTTAAATTTCTCAATTTTAATTTCAAACATAGGGACTTCCCTGGTGGCACGGTGGTTATCCACCTGCCAAAGCAGGGGAAACAGGTTCGGTCCCCGGTCGGGGAAGATCCCACATGCTGAGGAACAACTAAGCCCGTGTGCCACAACTATTGAGCCTGTGTGCCAAAACTAAAGTCCGCGCATCTAGAGCCCGTGCTCTGCAACAAGAGAAGCCACTGCACTGAGAAGCCCACACACTGCAAGGAAGAGTAGCCCCCGCTCTCCACTAGAAAAAGCCCAAGCACAGCAACAAAGACCCAATGCAGCCAAAAAAAAAAAGAAATGCTTCACAGACACAAACTAATTTAAGACTAAGTTGTAGTTTTATTATACAGTAGCTAATGCATATTTTACTTGCTATAGAGCAGCAGTTCTCAAGGTATGGCTGGAGAACAGTTGGAGGTCCCTAGGACTCTCATTGTTTAAGAACTCCTCTCTTTTCCAACTACATACATACGTTTCTTTCATTAAACATTTATCCTCTTTTAAATGGGTAATTATACTACTTAAAACATTTGCTTAAACTAGAAACACACAAATGCATGCATGTCAAATAAGAGATGGATTAGATAAAAAGGTTAACAAAAAGCTCTTTCTTAAGAAGTTGTTACCATCCTTCACAATTCAAGAAACAAGTGTTTGCTAGTGGGACATTCAAAGCCTACATTTCAGTTAATAACTGTTAAAAGGAACTGAATCCACCTCTTCCAAATGACCATGACTTAACCTTGTGCATGCATTCATTACACTCTTACTTTAACCACTGGTTTCCTTGCCGTTTCTGCAGGTAGACACCATGACTTACTTTTTTACCCTTTGATATCTAGCACATACTAAGCTCTCAATAAACAATTGTTGAAGAATGAACAGCTGAACAAACGGGTAAAAACTTAATTCTCAACAAAAAGGTAAAGTGTTTCAAGGAAATGTGCCACCTGTCCTCCTGGGTCATCAGATAACCTACTAGCTCCACGTAGGAGGTCACTGATTTCTGGAGAATCAGTAGAAATTCACGTTAACTAATTTCAGTCTATAACTGGAGATATCCCCAAGTATTAAACATAATCACAACAATCTGATTTAGTTTGAGACCCTTTGTGTCTATAGCTGAGACTCCTTACAAATGCTTACACTACCCCAGAGCTAAAGACTGTAAGACACACCCGTTTTAAGAAACTCAATAGTTTTCAGAAGTATATTATACTGTGATTATTCTCATTGCCCTTTCAGGGCTGTGTAGCACCTCAAGTACAACTGAGAAGATATATGAGGAAAAACAAAACTACAGAGCAATGCTTGGCTAAAAGGCACTGTTGATCGAGAATTACTCAAAATAGACTATAGTCATTTAAAGCATTCAGAAAATGATTTATATTTTAAAAATCCCATTAGTACTGTAAGTTTTTAGAAAGCCCCATTGTTTAAAGCCTGGTCCAATATACTCAGGACTTATCACCTTCTGGTGCTAAAAAACTAAATCAAATATGTATCTACATTAAAATTCTCTTCTTGGTTATTAATACTTGTTTGAACCACTATCATCAACACTGCTCAATAGAAACATGAGCCACATATGTAATTTAAAATTTTCTGGGGACTTCCCTGAGTCTAGCGGTCAAGACCCTGTGCTCCCAATGCAGGGGGCCTGGGATCGAACCCTGGTCAGGGAACGGGATCCCATATGCTGCAACGAAGATCTCGCACACAGCAATGCAAATCCCGTGCGCCGCAACAAAGATCCGGCAAAGCCAAGTAGATAAATAGTTAAAAATAGTAAAATAAAATATTCTAATAGCCACATTTATTTATTTAAATTAATTAATTAATTTATTGGCTGCTCTGGATCTTCGTTGCTGCGCACAGGCTTTCTCTAGTTGTGGCAAGTTGGGGCTACTTTTCATACGGAATGTGGTTTCTCATTGCAGTGGCTTCTCTTGTTGCGGAGCATGGGCGCTAGGCTGGAGGGTTTCAGTAGTTGTTGCACGCGGGGTCTAGAGTGCAGGCTCAGTAGTTGCGGCACACCAGGATTAGCAGCTCTACGGCATGTGGGATCTTCCCTGACCAGGGCTCGAACCTGTGTCCCGTGCATTGGCAGGCAGATTCTTAACCACTGTGCCACCAGGGAAGTCCCTCTAAGAGCCACTTTAAAAAAAAAGTAAAAATAAAACAGGTGAAATTAATTTTGATAATATACTGTTCAACTCCATATATCTAAAATACTATCACGTCAATGTTAAAAACTGAGATAATTTACTTTTTTTTCCCCCAGCACTGTCTTCAAAATCCTGTGTGTATTTTATACTTAGAACACAGCTCCACACTGACCAGTCACGTTTGAAATCCCCAAAAGCTAGTAGCTACTGTAATAGCTAGCGGCCACTATACTGGAAATCACAGTACTAGATAATTTAGAGAGAATTCTTCATATCTAGGAACACTGCCTTTGTATCTAGGAAAACTGATTTCAGCTTTTGTTTTAGTTAGAAGTGACTATGGTTAACTCCTTTTCCAGAAACACCTCAATTAACGTCCCCAAAAATACGGTAGGAGTGGATTCAAGCACAAAGAGCCCAAAACTCAGTGAATTCTTTAGAAGGTAGTTTTATCTGCCTAAAACTACCTCTGGTAAGGAAGCCAAAATAGGTATATCTCCGCCTCCCCACTCTATAAGGAAGGTACAAACTTCACTTGATGGCTCCTCTTCTCTTCATTAATTTCTTCTTTATCCACCTAGGAGACCCTAATTTTCTGAATCAGGAAGTGGCTAAAGCAAAAATATCTGACATGTTTCTTTTCTGTGACAAATATAGTGTCTCCAGGGATAAGCCAGTAACCTGACCTCAATCATGACAGTATTCAGGACTGTCTGCAGAGCATCAACACCCACTGCACAGAAAGGGCTGGGGAAAAGCTTTCCAAGAGAGGAGGAACACATAAGGCTTCTTGATCATCTGGAGCTTAATAAGAGGTGGATTCTTAGATAAGGGCAGAGCCATGCGACCATCTTTTTCAATCTCACTTTGCGGCATCTGCAAACCTGATTTAATTCTGCGATTTACAATTCAATAAGGCCCAATAGAATACCTTCAGGGATGTAGTGGAACGGCAATCTTCCTTACAACCCAGTCAGCAGCTATGTCCATTCCTCCCAAAGCCTCTCTCCAGTCTGGAGGGGCTACTAATATTTGGTCACAATGTTGTGACACGACGTAGACTTAGGAGGAGGGCAGTAGGTCTGTCAGGAAGAGGAAAATGTTCTTCCTCCACCTGGCAGTAGAGGGGAAGAACAGGAAAAAAAAGAAAGAAAGAAAGAAAAAAAAAGGCAGCATGCAGCAGAGGTAGCAAGGCTTACAAAAGAAAGATGAAATGAGTGGTTAAGAATGTGCACAAAACAGTGAGTCAATGCTCTTGTTTCCAGTTACAGTGAGTCTGTTTAGTCCCCTGTGCCAGAGAAGGGTACTGAAAAAGTTCCTTAGACATGCCAGTGAGGTTGCCTTGGAAGTAATAGGAGAGAAGAGGGAATTGGAATAATGAATGAGCAGCAAGGAGAGCTCTAATCTATCTCCTGTATAATTCACAAAACAATTTTCTCCTGGCAACATTAGGCTCCAGTTGCAACACATATTCAAAATAAATGAGCCTATGTAGCTCTGATGGTATCAACATTAAGACTCAAGCCTACACTTGATCTCAAGGAATAAGTGCTCAGGGACCAGATATTAAATTTCAAACAATTTTATCTTTAAGATCCAATTTAAATAAGACATGGCAGACCTAGCTTGGAGTATTCATTCCCTCAGGTCTCAATCATCAATGTAATATTAAAAAGTTTTAAAGAACAGGTGGAAGAGTTTCTTATCTCTCTTTTGATAGAGTATAGGGTAGCATGAGTGTGTGCATGGTGGGGGTGGGGGGGAGACGTGGTGAAAAAGAAAAAGAAACTGCAGAGGGCTTCCTAGGTGGCGCAGTGGTTGAGAATCTGCCTGCCAATGCAGAGAACATGGATTTGATCCCTGCTCCAGGAAGATCCCACATGCTGCGGAGCAACTAAGCCCGTGAGCCACAACTATTGAGCCTGTGCTTTAGAGCCCGTGAGCCACAACTATTGAGCCCATGTGCTGCAACTACTGAAGCCCATGCGCCTAGAGCCCGTGCTCCACAACAAGAGAAGCCACAGCAGTGAGGAGCCCACGCACCACAACGAAGAGTAGCCCCCACTCACCGCAACTAAAAAGAAAGCCCGTGCACAGCAAAAGAGACCCAACACAGCCAATAAAATAAATAAATAAATAAATAAATAAAAGAAACTGCGGAAAGGTGTACAACAACAAATATAGTATGGTGAAATTTAACAACAGAAACAAAGGAATTATCTTTTTACAGTTTTGTCTCTCTCAGTCAAGCCAAACATCTATTTCATGTTGAAGATCTAGACTCCAGTTACTCCTTTGGGCATCTGAGTAGATGAGGGTGGACTCTTCTCAAACATTCAATTAGTATTTACTGACCACATGCCACATCTAAGGTATTTTGCAAGGTGCAGGCTACTGCAATGCAACCACTCAGCAGAGGCCCACAAAGGAAAGCCTCTATTCTTGGGTAGGTAATAATCTCCTATCTGCAGTTCTTTAGTGAAATAGCTAGATACATTTATTTATGGTCAGGTGGGTTTTCAAATCATCCCTATCAGATGAGGCTGCAGCTCTCCAGGAAATGTGGCAACTTAAAAAATAAATGCTCAGTAGTTAATGAGAAGAAAGAGAAAGTAATAATAAACTGTAAACTCTATATTTTTTTCTTTAGGATATTCTTAAAACAACACATAGATAATTTATCAAAGGGCACAGTGTAAGACATTAAAATATGCAGAACAATTTGAAGCAAAAAACGCAAAGTTTAAGTTAAACACATTATATTAAATAACCAAGAATAAGATGAACATGGATTTGTTCTCCAAATCCTAGAATACTAGGAACAGCAGGTTAAATCTTAACTCTTGAAAGGGCACTTAAGGAATAGGAAAAGTGGCCACATCATACAGTGGAAAGTGAATGGGGCTGGCGAAAACCATCTGGATCTTGCTTCTACCTCCTCCCCCAGGTGAGAACCCAACCTCTGAAAAGCCGCAAAATGTTTCTAAGCCTTAGTTTACTGTTTATTTAAAAGGAGGTTGGAGTTCTAGCTCTTACAGTCTATGATTATTATATGAATCACTTTCAGAAACTAAGTAGTTAGAATTTGAGAAAGGAGAAAATGTAGGAAAGAGACTAAGTGAACCAATATTTCTGATGTATCTTTTTCTATACTCTAAGTGGCTTCTATTACCTTTATGGAAGACCAGCATAGTAAGAAAGGAACTGGTAATCCAGCTGTATTGCTAACTAAAGTGGTAGGTCTTAAAGAGAAACAAAATAGCAAGACTGCTTCTAGGGTTAAACTTTCCTAAGATTAATCGTGAGATGAGCACATTACCTGTCCTTACAGCCAAGGAATATCATACTAGAATGCTTTCACATCAGTACTCCCACCCACCCCTTCTCCCCTGACACTGGAGCACCATATAAACACAGAATCCCACAGGTGAAAAGGATCCTTCCCAGTCGCTGTGCCAGGGGATATGTACGTCTTCACAGTCACCTGGGAGAACTCTGGAAATTTGAAGATACATGCAAGTTTATATAACATGAGTGTTTATAAGCAACAAGCTATTTCCTCTTAGCACTAACTTGGGGTAATTTCCATATTAGTGTATATTTATATGAAAAGCAGAGAATCTTTTCCTAGGACAATCGACTTTTTTTTTCTCTCCTGAATTGTGTATTTTCCTTTTCAGTCATTATACTGGCTTTCTCTTTTTTTAGCTCTCATACACAGATACTAAGGTGAAGAGTACCTGGACCTAGGTTACTCCTAAGAGGGACAAGTGGTTTGTGCCTCCACCCCAAGAATACTTAATGCATTGACTATACTTAAAAACCTGCAAAACCTAGTTCCTGAGGACCCAAAAAAGGCATTTAGATCTTTTGGTTTCATTTGCTTCAGTTAAGAGCGTCTTTATTTTTTACACTTGAACGTCTGGCAAAGCACTTTGATGACAATACATAAACACTGTGAATAAATGGATGAATGGTGGGAAACATATAACATATTTTTTGGGAAAGATTTTTGTGTCAGAAATAGTAGGCAATCAAAGAAGTAATCCAAAACAGATAATATTAATTTTTCAGACAGTAGCAGAGTAGTCCATCTGCAATATATTCCCATCCTTGAAAGGGCATTTCTGCTCTAGATATAGGCCAAAGGAACAAAAGATGTCAAAGTGCCACCCTCATTACCTGAGACCTATGCAGAAAGAGGTCCCCTTTCCCGGGGTTTGAGTAGACTTGATGGAAATCACCCATAGCTATTAAGTGCACATTGTAAAATCACCACCTCAAGTCCTCAGTGAATAGCTTTATCTTAGCAGACAGGAGCCGCTCACTCAAAGAGAAGTGAAAACACTTGTCAAGAACACACGGTGACTTAGAAGCTGGCTCAATACAGCTGTTGTCTTATAAATTATAAGCCCTAAGGCTCTCCATCCTTTCAACATGATCACTCCTCCTTCCATTTCAGGCCTCCAAAGCCTGTTCTGCAACTAATGCGACACCTTTCCGTACTCTGGAAGCGTTAGACTCCACCACACCCTATCTCTACCAGCTTTCTACTCTCTTACGGGCTCTGGCAGAATTTTATTGAAACACACACACGTCCATGAGCTGACTAACCAAGGCTTAGGGCCTAACTAATCCTGAGCCCCGCGACTCTAAGAAACTGAAGTGTCCTCACAGGTTAAGCGCCTTTGGCTTGGAATGTCTGGCTCTTGCGTTGACCCTTGAGCTTCCACGGCCCCAACAAGTTCTCGTTCTCTTACCCCTTTCTTGTTTCCCGCCTCGGGTTCTCGACCGCAGCTCACACTCAACCTGTTTCCTGGTCTGCAGAATCCTTGGAGACTGGGGAGAGGCCTGTGAGACACTACACCCCCCCCCCAACGTAGTGACCTCGGGGCTCTAAAACTGAATGGGTCCAGCGTCCCCTTCGACTTTCACTCTTTCAACGTTCAAGCCCCAAACCCCGTCTTTACCTAGGCTCCACGACTACCTCGGCCACCCTCCGAGCATCCCGCGCGCGGCCCAGGCTCTCCCAGCGCCCTGCTTCCGGGCTTTCCCTGCAGTTCGTCTTCCGGTCCTCGACCTCCGCCTCTCCCTACCCGGCCGGCTTCACCAGCCCGAGCCCCCGGCCCTACGCGCCGCTCGCCCGCGGGCTCTCACCGCTCGAAGAGCAGCCTCACAGAGAACACGCCCGCCGCCAGTGGGAACACCGAGAGGATGTGCCGGGCCCGCGGGTAGCCGTCGCCGTCGCCCGGCCCCTCGAGGTCGGCCCAGCTCACGTTCTGGGGCAGCCAGAAGCGCTCGTTCCATAGCCAGCCCCACAGCAGGCCCAGGGCTCCCGCCGCCGCTGTCGCCATCTTACGCCCGCCCCGCGGCCACCGCCGCCACAGCTTCAGCGGCCGCCACAGCCTACGGAACCCGCGGGGAGGCGGCCCCGGGGAGGGGCGGGGCCGGACCGGCGGCCACCCCCTTCCGGCCCCTTCTTGTCCCAGGCACGTCTCAGCCCGCCTCCTCTGAGGGGCCGGGCCTCTTCACCGCCCATCTTTCCTCCCCGCCCACCTCCCTCCCCACCGCCTTCCCGGAGGCCTGTCCCCGGGACCCCGCCCCTGCCCCCAGCCACGCCCCCTCGCTTTCCCGCCCCGCCTCCACCCAGCCCTGGCCCCACCCCCCACAGGCCCTCAACTCGGGCCCCGCCCCTTTGTGCTACTGGTTTCTGTCGAGCCTTTCCTCCTCTCTCACTCTCCCGTGCAGCGGCGGCTACACCCTTTATTTCAGGCATATCTCCCTTATGGGGACAGTCTTCTCAGTTCAGCCAGCTTAAAGCTGTTCCTGCTCCCTGGAAGGCCATGCCGCTCTGTCTCTGTCTCTCTCCATCCCCGCCACCGCGCCCCGCCAGCCCCCATCTCTCTCTAGGGTTTATTTGCCGTCTCAGCTGGTCCCGCCAACTAGCAGCGTTCTTTTTGCTCCCCACCCTTTTTCTCCCTTCGTGCCCGTCCATGATCTCAATCCTTTTTCACTGTGTATCCCTCAAAATGGAATTTAAAAATCCTTTTATTCTTCTCGTGGGGAAAAGGAAATGGAAGATATCCGAATGAAAATATACAGGAAAAAGCAAAGTAGACGATGGCCAATGTTTAGTGAGGTTTACTATATGCCAGGTACTGCCCTGAACATTTTACACACATTATTTAACTTCCTCATTCTATGAAGTAGGCGTTTTCTTTACTATTTTATGGATGAGTAAACTGAGGTCCAGAGAGCACCTTGCCCAAGGTTATACCAACAAGTGGTAGAGCTGAGCTTAACTAGAAAGTCTTTACATTCCAAAACCCTGAGGCTTTATCCTATAAACCTCATTAATTTTAGATTTCCACACTGAACTCTCTTGTGGGTCTACACAAACAGGGAGGGGAGCCATAGACAAGAAACCCTCAAAATACTAAACTCTAAATTGTCCCTCAACTGCTGGAGAACAATTAACCCTGGGTGCCATCCGTTCAAATCTGGCTACAAGGTTAATTTCCACAGGCTACCTAGAATGATCTGAAAAAAGATTAAAGAACTAATCTTATTCAAGGACAGATAGAGATTCTTTACACTAGTAGGCATGCTTGCAGCAGAAGATAAGAGTTTCAAAGGGAGAGAAAGAAGGAAAAATAGGAGCCATCTTAAGGAGTAGATGAGTAGGTTTGCTTTAGTTCAGTGGTTCTCAGACTTTAGTGTGCCACAGCTCAGCCATTAGCTTGTCCCATCTCCCACATGGAGAGTTTGCTAAGTTTTCTGGGCTCCATCCAAAGAGATTCTGGTTCAGGAGGTTCAGGGTAGCCCCATGAATGTGCATTTCTCATTTCCAGCAAATTCAGAAGTCACGCTGCTGCTGTTGGTCAGAGAACCACTGCCTTGAAGCCATTTTTGTCCAAACCCAGAATAACTACCTGATATTCAAGATACTGATACATTTTAAAAGAAGTAAACTCACCGGACTTACCTGGCTGTCCAGCGGTTAAAACTCTGCGCCCCCACTGCAGGGGGCACGGGTTTGATCCCTGGCTGGTGAACTAAGATCCCCCATGCCCTGTGGTATGGCCAAAATAAATAAATAAAAGTAAACTCTCCCTGATCCCATGGGAATTCAAATCAGAGCCCCAAGGAACAAAGAACATGCTAACTTGGCATGCAGGGATCAACATACAATGATCTTGGTCTCAAGATTTATTCTCAGAAAAACACATTTGTACCATTTCTCAGTCTCTTGACTGTTGGAAAACATATTACTGATGAAATATGTAATGAAAGCAGACTTAGTACAGGTTTCACTTTGGCGAAAAGTGATCTGACCAGCAAGCTGGTAAAAGTACTAAGTTGGTCCCTGTAGCAGTCATGAACAGTCTCCTTAACCATCTCAAATCCCAAGCTGGCCCCTCTTCCTGCTTCACCAACAGAAAAATTCACATCATCCTATTGTCAACACTGACATAGTCCAACACTTTGCCTTCGTTGAGAGAGCTGAGAGAATAAATGACAGGCACTTTTTGTTTGGCTGTAGGTTCCTTTGTTTTCTAAGAATGTTTAGTGTTATCCGGTAATTAGATAAGAATATCCTTTTATTATATTGATTATGGAACTAGTTCTTGTCTCTACTCTCTGTACCTATGTCTATCTTAGCCCTTGAAAGGCACAGAAAAGAGTTCTTCCAAGGGTAATCTCAGTCCCCATGAACCTGATATATGGTGACATATGCAACTGATACCCATAAGTGCCAGCCATAGGCACTCAGACTTTTTGTATAAGGTTAGTAGATATGGTGAGTGCCATGTGGATGGGTTAGAGCAGCAGTGAGTCACAGAGTGAAGGTAGCTAAACTCAAGCCAGGATTGGGTATTTTATAAATGTCAGCAGTAACTTCTGGATTAACTGTTCAGTGAACAGGGCTTTCTAAATGACTTCAGCCTGTGTTGGGGTCAAACGCAGATAGTAGTACCCGGTCATCCACTTAGAAGACCAGGCAAGACCCTGGAACACACAATGACCCTGGAAAATGTTAACAGATGACTCAAAAAGGATTTCTATCTCCAAGGAAATCTACACTCCCATTAAAAAAAAGCACCTTAATAACTGGGGCAGTTGCCTCTGCAAGCAAGGAAATCAAACAACCAACTATGCCTCTGCCCAGAGTAGAAAACAAGTCCATTTTCAGCTGAGGCATTTGGAAATTCCATTTAGCATTTAGGCATAACTGTAAGGTAAATTATTAAATGCGGAATACAATTAACAATAAAAAACAACCACTGCATTTTGAATTGGTAAAACAAACAGCTTGTTTTGAACGTACACAATAATTCTCTGGCCAAGCTGCTTTCAGTTTTCAAGAAAAATTTGTCTTCTAGGATGAAAGCCTAAGATTAGCCCAATAGCACCATCTAGTGGTGAGAGGTATACATAGCGCTTCTCTTCTCTTGAAACCCATCAGACCCACTTGCCTTTTCTACCCACACTGCTAAGGTAAAAGCATGTGCTGAGAGACTGTAACAATGTAAAATAACAATGGAAAAGAAACACTGAAGAGTTCAAATGTAAATTAAAAGCTTTATTGAATAAAAATGTTTCAAAGTAAGCAAGACTGTAAGAAAGCAGAATATTTTACATCTCTAAAAAATATCAGAGCTAAATCTCTAAAAATGCAGTATAAAGAAAAGCCTATACCTTAAAAGCCCTGTCTCCCCCTGCATACAATTTGGAATATCAATGACGTACAACAAATGTACTCAAGTTTATATTGTTCCAAAACCTTAATACTAGAAAACCATCTCCCAAAAAAGGCCTCTAATTGGTTTAATTGCACCCTAGGAATACTGTCTGCCATAAAAATCAATCCATTTCAGAGCTTATAAGTATTAAAAAACTAGTGTTCCAGAAAGGGGATATCAGAAGTAAAATATAGGGTTTGGTGATCTGAGTTTAAGTGGTTTAAGGCATTTTTTTTTTCATTATTCCTTCTAAATGCATTACTTTGCTCTAATATGCAACATGGCAAATGGCAATACAAAAGATCTTATAAAAATATTGCAGCTTTCAGTAAATTATGAGAAGCACAGATACCACCAGAGAAGAAAGCAATCACTTGGGGTATAGTCAAACTCACTGGCAAATACCATAGCTTATTTGGGACACAATGAATCTCTCCAAGCACCAAGGGTGCTCAAAAGGTGCTCCAAAAAGATGGTTGTGCTATATCTCAATAATCCAGTTCAGGAGGTGGTTTAGAAAGCAGGATGCAATAAGTTCCCCATATACATCAGAGTAAGAAAATTAACCTAAATTTTTTTTAAAAGACTAAACATTTGATCTCTTAACAGAATACTAAACAATAAATTGGTATTCATGTAGAAATATACAAACTGTGCCCTTTATACTAAAGTGCATTCAGTCATAATGTTTAGGCCCCTAAATCCCTTCTGCGTGTTTCATAATTCCATACTTGAATTTTTAGTGTAACAATGTACAGCTAATCATCTATTTTCATGTTGTCTTTTGGGAATACAGTGGAATCTGGACCATATCAGTTGGAATATCTCCCCCCCCAAGACACACACACACACTCCCACCCCCAAAAGACCTTAAAGCAGTTGTGTATATCATCATTGCTAAAATAGAGATTTAAGTAATGTTAGCTCTAGCATTGAGAATTGGTTCACTTAAGCTGCAGTATGGGATTTTTATGAAGCAAGATCTCTTTTCCAAAGTTACTTCCACATAAATTACAGTTCATGCTAAGACAGCTGCCTGCGTGCATCACTTTGATAAAGGGCAGCGGCTCACTAACACTAACACAAATGGAAGGCCCAGCATCACTGCAATTTGTTATTCCTCATCTTCATCCTCATCATAGTACCGATTTCTCTTTATCTGTTCCTCCACAGACAGCTCTTTGACTACTTCTCCTTCCCAGAATTCCACATCCTGGGATTTCTGATTCTGAGTAGTGAATTCTCTAGTGGAGGTGTTGTCTGCAAAGCTAGACCAATTTTTGGACTTGGGTTCTAGTGGAGACTGCTGTTTGAGAAGGTTTCTATCACCTTCATCTAAGTTTGCACCATTTTCTATAAGATTTTCACTCCCTATCTCAAAACTGTGAACTTCCTTACTTCTCCCTGCCTCTCCTCCTTTAGATCCCTTTGACCAGGTTGTTTTTCCCACACTCTCATTCTTCTCGGAGTTGCTGGCATTTTCCATGTGTTTCCTTTCTGCTTCTACACCTCCTCCAAACTCCTCACTCTGCTCTGACATGCTCCAGCCTTTCCTGATAGGCGGGGACAAGGTTTTTGGGCTCTTGACTGAAGAGGTTCGAAATGAAGCTGCTACAGTGAATGGCCGACTTCTCTCCCTCAGTGAAGAAGATCGTCTTAGCTTCTTCAGATCCAGATCTACATCCTCAGGAGCTTCAGGCTTGCTGATTTCCTCCTCAGGAGGCCATTTAGGCTTCGATACTTTGATCCCTTCCTCCAAGGCACTTCCTGAACTGCCAAGTTCAGTGGGGGGCGGCCAAGCGATCCTCAACTTCTTAGTTTCAGCTGGCTTGTCTTCTTTCTCCAATGGGGAGGAGGCCTTGGCTTCCATACTTGCAGTCAGCAAACCCACCTTAGCAATGGGGGCATCTTCCACCCCTGGGCTCTGAGGGGTCTCCCCTGCATTTGGCAGCGGGGCCGGTCTCTCCAAAGTCTCTTCGTTTTCATTTTTGCTTGCCCACAGATCCTTGTGTGGTCTGTGTCCAAAGCCTTCATCATAGTTGCCTTTAGATTTAAAGAGTTGATTGAAGTGAGGCTTGCAATAGATTCTCCCATGTAAAGAGGCATATGTTCCTAGACTGTTGTTTTTTTTTTTTTAAAAAAAGAGCATAGAGTTAAAAAATCTGTATACGCTTATTTACACCAGTAGGCTGAAACCTGGCAACTCCAGTATTTTCAGAAGATGCTAAGCACATTCCCCCTTTTAAGCACATTTGTTTTATTATCCTTGTAAAAAACATGCTCACTTCCAGGCCCAAACCCTCACAAGACATTCTTCCACCTCGTACATGTTCCCATTTTCAAGTGATTTCACTCCCCTCTGTCAAAACTGTTGAAAAAATTACTTCTTCCACGAAGTCTTCCCTAGGTAATCCCACCTAGCTCTGACCATTCATATATTTCCCAAGTATTTATTACCTATAACTATTTTTAATGATATTCCTTTGTAAAAAGCTGCATCTTGTACCCTCCTAGTTTCCCATCTGTGTTATAATTTAAAAGCATGTTTTTGCAGGAATGGGTATAGTGCTCTGTCAACGGTTGGTGCTCAGTAGACACCAGTGATGGAATAAAGGAAAACTATGGTCAATAGAAGAATGGTGAGCACTAGCCAGACGTCGGTCTACCCCAACAAGAGTGCTGGACGGGCCTTTAGGACATCTGGTGTCTCTCACAGGGTAACACATTTTTAAGGCGGGGTGAGGTATAAAAACAACAGCATTTCCACAGAATATAAAAATTCAAAAATTTAGAAAAATGTGCTCTGGGGAAAAAAATACAGTGGGCAGAAAAAGAACCACTAAGTGGAAGTTACAGAGGCACATTCTGGCTCAACAGAAGGGAAAGTTGTCGAGCTAGTGCTAACACTGGAACTAGCTGTAGTGGGGTATTAACCCCCACAGAAGTGCCACACAGGTGCCAGGACATCTTTCAACAGTATGCTGGAAGGGATGCTTGCTCTGGAAGGAAGGCTGGAGGAAATGACATCCTGATTACTTCCTCCTCCAAAGGTCTATGAATAAAATGAGTTAATATGGAATATTTCCCCAATTTACCACACTTATATCCATATTTTGAGTTACTTGAAAGAAATGATACATAATGATTTTCTCATAAAATAAAACAATATACAGAAAAATATATGCTCTTTAGGATCTATTATTATTGCTATTTGTACCATTTATACAGTCCTTAGGATAATTCAAAGGGCTTTAACAAGTATCCTCCTGAGATTTCCTAACTATGATTCTACGATACCAAGGGAAAACATTCTACTAAATTAGGTCACAGGGGCAGTTACCTGCAATCTATATGATTTAAGCTTCAGTCTTACCATGTAAATTAACATGTGCGCATACCAAGAAGTTCTAAACACCATTACTATTTGATATAAAATGCCTGCCATTAAATGGTACCTTTTACTTTTTTCAAAGGCCCTCAACAGCACACACTATTAGCACCACAGACTCCCTCTGGAGGTCCAACTATACAGAGAGATGGCTTGTTTTGGGCTGGCTTACCTAAGTTTGTTGTTACAATAGGAACAACGGAAGCAGCTGATGTGAAACACCTGCTTGTTGGCCAGGAGACGCTCCATTGAGTAGACTGTTTTCTGACATTCCACGCAGGTCTCTCTTGCAGGTGCCTGAAACTTCTAGGAAAAGGAAAAGGACAACATTAGCTAGCAAAGGCAGCGATGGGTTACACTCTGCTGAGGTGGGCCCTGGGATTTACTTTGTTTTCTAAGGGCTCCCTTACCTGGTCTGTCAATTCTCAGAGAAACACTAAGCCTGCTCAGTTCTATCAGATGACTCTTTAAAGCCAAGAGGCTCTCCTAAATTCTTTACCCAGATTGTCTTGCTGCCCTAAGTGCAGCAGCCACTGAGGATGGGTGGAGGTAGGGCTGGAGTGCAGAGAAAGGCTTAGACAAACCACCACACACACACAAGTAGACACAAAAGGATTCTGCGGACAGGAAATGAGGAGAAAACGTCATCACACACAGAAAAAGAAGTTTGGTTGTTTGAGTCAAGTGCCAAGTAAGAAACAGGACAGATTTTTTAAAGAAGAGATTCTGAAGGGGGTAACTTTCAAGGAGAGAAAGAGCATTTGGCTTTGGGAAGTAGGAAAAGACACTTTTTTAAAAAAATTATTTTTTAATCTTTTTTTTTTTTTGAAGTATAGTTGATTTACAATGTTGTGCTAATCTATGCTGTACAGCAGAGTGACTCAGTGACACTCATATAGACATTCTCTTTTCTATATTCGGAAACGACACTTTGATAAAGCATCTCTTAGTCCCCTCTGCATGGTATCTTGACTTGCTCAATCCACTAGACATAATATTTTTAAATAAAGCAAAACTGACACATAAATGGAACATTTTAAGAGACACAAACTATTTTATTAGGACTCCAGAAGAAAGCCTAGCCCAATAAAGCAGTAGGTTCTATAATCTTTTTAAAAAACCAAATGGAAAATAAAACTAATGTACTGGGAGGGGGCGGGATCATAACAGGGAATTCATGAACTGTTCATAAAGCGTGGACCACATGCGGGGTGAGCACAGCTGTTGCTGGTAAACTCAATCCTAAACCACATGAAGTCATTTGTATTCTAGCACTGATGAAAGCTAGAATTCCAAAACTGTATGTTTTCACGCGATAAGAAGTAGTTACATGGCCACTAGGGGTGGGGGTAACAAGTCCCTAGGTGTGTGTGACCCTTGACTTGTCCCAACAGAAACACCGCAACCAGTAAATGCAGCAGCAACTTAGTTAAGGTGGCCCGGAAGCTCTCTCAGGCACCTTGGTGGCCTCTTGGCCTCCAAGTCCAGTGTGGTGGTAAATAATACAATTTAGTCCCAAAGCCCAGGGCCTGAATGGTTAAGGTAAGCCTAAAATAAAGCAGCTTATGGGTAAGATAGAATTTTGATTAAAAAACCCAAAACAGACCCATAAAAACAATTCAGGCTGCTGGTTCACTTGCCACATGATTCACTAGGAGGTAAAAAGCAAAAGTAGGAATGGTTTTCCAAGTAGACTTGGACAGGAAATGAGAGTAGAAAATGGGCATAACATAGAAGTAAAGGTTAAAATCTATAAAAGGGAGTAATAAAATTAGTGCTCCCAAACAGCACCAAAGGATTTAAAAATGAGGGAGGAGGGCGGAGGGTTAACAGCAGCCCCTCCATTCCTAGAGGGGATTAGAGTTGAAAAGAAAAACTTAAAGAATCAAAGACCACAGCAACAACTTTAGGTTACCAAGTATAAGGGAGGAATTTAAATACGATCAAATGTATGGAATGCTGTTGGCAGATATTAGGGCATTATTTGGAATTTTTTAAAAATTTATTTCATTGAAGTAAAGTTGATTTACAATGCTGTGCTGGTTTCTGGTGTACAGCAAAGTGATTCAGTTTTACATATATATAGTCTTTTTCATATTCTTTTCCATTATGGTTTATTACAGGATATTGAGCATACTTCCCTGTGCAATACAGTAGGACTTCATTGTAGAATTGCTTTTCTTTCTCTCTCTCTTTTTTTTTGGCCACAATACACGGCTTGTGAGATTGAACCCGGGCCCTCAGCAGTGAGAGCTCAGAGTCCTAACCACTGGATTGCCAGGGAATTCCCAAATTGTTTTTTCTTACATGGACGTGTCTAACAAGATTGGACCAAAGTGGAGATGTCCTTACATAATTTAATTAGGTTTCTCTAAAAGGCCTAGGTCCTTATCTAGCAAGCAGGAAACATGTTAAAAGGCAGAATAAAATTTGGGTATAATAGTCCAACTGGAGCCATTGGAGAGCACCTGTACAAATCACAATTCAGACAATGTAAAAGTAATAGGCTAAATGTATTTACTTATCAGATTGAAATCTTTTTCAGCTGCCTGCAGGATGAATGCTGTATGTTAATACTTAGGAGAATAAGTACTCATTCTGGGTGGTAAAGACAGAGCAGGAGACAAATTTCCCATGGTAGAGGAGGAAATGGGTATTATTCTGCTAAAGAGGACTGGAGCCTACAGGGTACACCTCTGTTACACACACACACACACACACACACACACACACACACACACGGAGAACACATGGTAGGAGAAGTGTGCAGCCCAGTGAATAGAAAGGAAAACCTGAGAGAAAGCTGCAAGTTGAGCTCACGTTAGGAGGAAAGTGGAAGGCAGGAGCAGAAATTAGGTACCAGGAGCAGGAAGCAGAAGCTGGAAGAGACAAACAGGAACCTTCAATGAATACACAGCATTTGTGTGCCCTAGAGTGCTTTTTACTGCAGCTGAGCTGAAACTCAGCTACAGACTCAGATCCAAGAATAAGACCATATTTTCTTTCTTTTTCAAGTCACTCTGCTAATGGTGGCAAAATCAGCCTCACTCATATCTACCTGAGGCTAGATCAGAGTACCAGCTCCGGAGAGAGAGCTTCTATGAACCTTTGCCCACACAAGCAGTGTCTCATCAATAATTCTTCAGTGTCTTTCTGCCTCCCACACCTGACCCGCAGGGGCTCTCTCTTGAATGGAGTCTCACCCACTACAAGTGAAAAGGCATTCCTCTCCTTAACATCAAATTAATAGACTGCTAGCTCGCATATCTGACTAACCACAAGCTTCAAACTAGCCAGACCTACCAGATTCCCATTATTCCTATTCCTTTTTTACATACACTCTTTTCAATATTATTTAAGGTGGATGAGGCAGCTGCCCAAGGGCCCTTATAGCATCATAAAGACAAGAGGAACCCAACATGGTAATATGCCAAGTCAGAGTGGCTGCGGCTGTGCCTTCCCTTTATTTCCTCTGTCCTGGGCTCTCAGCCACTTTTCTGTAATTGCCCCCATGCCTATTCAGACAACAGGAAGCACAGTCACTGCCCAAAAATCTCTACCATTATGGTAGGCCTGGCATACATCCTGCCCATGCCTTCATGGCATGCTTGAACCTGGCACAGTTTAAAACACTGCCAATGTTAGAATGTTAGACATTTTTTATCTTTACAATATATTTTCAGTTAGTAGGATGTTTTTCCATCTCCCTTCTCTCACCATTTTTCACATGGAGAAACTAAAGCACCAGGATGTCAGGTGTCTTATTAGAGTTTGCACAGTCAGTAAAAGAATTAAAATTAAAACTCAGAATTCCTGACTCACAAACCAATAGAGGATTTTCTAAGTTGTCCTGGAATAAATTTCCATAACTAAAGGAAACTCTTTGGGGAAGAGAGCAGATGCTAACCCAAATGAACATAATTTCACCGCAGCATTTTGAACAAATGACAGTCTTCACTTTGTTTCAAATTAAAATATGTAGATAATATCTTTGAGATATTTAGGAATGAGTGAGGTAATATATAAATAATTGATGTCCCTAAAGACTGTCATGTCTTTCCCATCTGCGTGATGTTACAGGCCTTCTGTAGATCAGCATTTACTTATTTTTTCCAATAAATTTTTATGACTTCATCTACAATCTTTCACTCTCTTGTCTTACGTATATTTTATAGGCTAATGAAGGCTCCAGTTGGGGTACATGTCTGTGTGTGGGAGGGGGGCAGGCAACAGCTGGCCATAAGTGGTGAAGCTAACTAGCCGTTAGACAGTGAAATCAAAAGAAAATTCTGTATTGATGTCAGGCCTCCATTCTTCAGATAGAACACTGTAAAAGTCCTTTCATTTCCTCCTTCCTATTTATGCAAAATATCTGGGTAATTAAATTGAAATTCTTTACCATATAGTAAATGGTTGGGCTGGCTCTGTACAGCCTTAACCCTTCCCATAGCTTTCCGTGAAACTCTTTATGAAAGCATTTCGGAGATATTCACACCTTAAATAGATTGCTCTACATGTAGAGGAAAGGTTAGTGCTCTGAGAAAGCAGTAATGATGTAGGTAGTGAGAAAAGATTCTAGATGCCTTTCTAGCATAATTCTGATAGATCTGCAAAATAGCATAAAATGTCCTACCCTGTCCATGGAGGAAAGGACAGGGCCCAGAGGGTGCAGCCTCTCATGCAGGCTGCCTTGTTTTCTCTCCACATCCATCAGCAGGACCAGCCTAGGAACCTGGGGTGGGGCTATCCTAGACTAGCAGGTGTTCCCGGGGCCAGTCAAATCTCCTTCCTTATCCTCCCCCAGCACCTCCGGGAACATTAGGGAATAACATTTCAATGGGAGGACATAAAGCTTCAGAGACCTCTGGGTCTCTTGAGCTGAAAGGTTCTGATCCTTCTCACGGGGTTTACTGAGCTCGAGACCGAGAATATCTGTTTTGAGAAGGAACCTGCAGCTTCAACTTCACTAGTGCCAAGTCTCATCAACTGAACTACCTGGCCAGTGTTCAAAACAGACAAAATCCTTACTTTTAAAGTATCATTTGTGGGGTGTTTTTTGTTTTTTTACTTTATTAAGCTAAAATTTGAAATGAAGTGTCTTTACCTTAGATGTCCTATTTTCATTAACAGACAGGCACTAAGGAGCAGTTTTTCCAGGATGTGTGGGACCCAAAAATCTATTCTGAGCGAACAAGTTTATTCTTAGCTGTATGTAATTTCCCAGACTGGAGAAACAACTTCTGCTGCATGGTTTATAACCACAAGACCAGTTATGTCAGCAGGTCTTCCTATAAACACTAAAGTATCTATATACTTGCCTGTGGTATGTAAAGAGTAACTTTGAGGAAGAGAAAATAAATGGCTCTTAAATAAAGTGGAGATGTGATTGGGTACCACCCCGAGCTCTGTACACCATAACCCTTTGAGCTTTGGACCATGGGCAAACATAGGCAGTCAGGCCAGTTCACTGCAGTCTCTACACAATGTTCGAAACCTGAGGTGTATGTCTGGTGCAAGCAGGCCTGTCTGCATTCTACTGCTGAGTGACCAGAGCCAAAGAGGCAGGCATGAGTCCAGGTCTGGTGCAGAGGGACCTTTATCTCCATTTCCTCTCCCTGGTGTGCCAGGAAGACATGTGAGATGCACTCCTTCGCACACTGCTCATCAGCTCCGACCCAGGAGTATGAATTAGGAGAAGTCCCAAAGGTCCAACCCAGGACCAGGAGGTCTGGGCCAGCAGTTGAGGGAGGGAAGCAAGACTGGACTGAGAATTCAAATATACTTGAGAACAGATTTTAGTTCTTAGATCAGCCACAGAATTTCCCTGGTCCCTCAGTCACACAGAATCCATGGCCAAGTCAGCTTTGCTAGCTGTTTTTGGTCCAGAACCACAACCCAAGGACTCACATCTGGGCAGGGTTGCTGTTGGAGAGGAAATTAACCCCGTGGCATTTGCTACTTTGCTGGACTCCAGACACTGAAAAGAGAAAAGTGCTGATGGCAGCATGAGCAGAACTTCGAGGCCAGAAGAGAGGGTCATGTTGAGAACGTGTGCAGATTGCATCACGCAGCTCAGTTCTTTCTCCCTAATTTCCTTGCCTTTTCTTTTGCTACTTTCTTCACTTTTTGCTCCTTTCAATAAACCTTCCTCTCCTCTTACATCTCTGCTTCCTTTAAAATTTCCATGTTTACCTTCTTCCCCCCACCTCCCCTTTTTAATCTAGCCTTTAAATCCTGAATTTTCCCCTTTCCTCCCTTTGTTCCAAACCCGTACCTATGTCTTATCTGCATCCTTTCTTTCTTTTTTTTTTCAAATTAATTTTTACTGCTGTATAGTTGGTTTACAATGTTGTGTTAGTTTCAGGTGTGCAGCAAAGTGAATCAGTTACACGTATACGTATATCCACTTTTTCAGATTCTTTTCCCATATAGGTCATTACAGAGTATCTCCATCCTTTCTGTGCCTTAGAACTTTCATCAAGAGACCAATCATGCCCACAGCTGAGAGACAGAAACATGGCAGATGTGTGCACGAGGTTGAGGCAGTACAAACCACCTTAAAGCTAATTCTACCTATTGAGTTTCTCTCAAATGTTAAAACCTTTGAAACAAAACTGGGCTATTTAAGAGAGCACCGAGGAGGAAGACACTAAAGAAGTGTAAGATACGTTTGATTATTAATCCAAGTGGGTAAATCAGCACTGCATTAGCGAAGCATTCAATTAAAACAAGTTAGGTGATCAGCCTAAAAGAGGTGTTGGATGTTTTGGTAACTTTTGTTTATTTTTAATGGAGATATTTACTGGTTCACAGAAAGGGAAAAGACTGCTTTTAAAAATTAGTGAGTAAAAGGAGACCACAGATTGAGTAGCCTAGTAAAATTTTCCTGGGGTACAAACATTTTGTACATTCCTTAGCATCTAATATTATAATCTAGTGTAAGTGTTACTTGAATGGCCATTTTCATAGCAAATGGACTGGCCAACCCCCACTGGAATGTACACACTCTTTCTTTAAAGGCACTGACCACCAATCATGTAATGGTCAAGTTCCTGAGGCCAAGGAGCCACTAAATCTTTACGTTAACATTCCACATTCCCATGCAATGGGCTGATTTTAATTTAACAGATTTTTTGTATTGCTCTTTTTATAGGTTTTTACCCATTCATAGATTTACGAATTTGGACTTAAGAAAAAGAGTCAGGTTATTTTCTATAGCTTTGGGTTTTCTTTCATGAGCTTTCCAGATTTCAGACTGAGTGATACTAGTGAGCCTTCCCACTCCTGGCTCAAACACCTGAGCAAAACCAGCAAGATTTCCAAGGAAAGTGGCCAGCTCAAGTGTGCTCTTATTTGGCATTTTCATCCCCAGGAAAGCAAAAACAGGTTATAACGAACATAAAGATTAAAGAAGCAATGAGCTCTACTAGTAAACCCGTGTCTACAGGCTCCAAGAGAAATTGTCATCATACCTTCACTGCTTTGGGAGGAGAACTTTCAGAAAGGCTGGAGGCTCTGGCATCTGGACTTAGTGGTTTGGGATGCACAGGCTGCTGGACCTCACTCTTAACCTGGGAGTTACCTGCTTGAGTTACAAAACGAAGACATTTTATAGTATCTCAAGGGAAGGCTCAGAAAAGGTTCCTCCCCAAAGCAAAGTTAAGGCACCTCCACTAACAATAGGTCCTTCCAACACCAGGAAAAACACTGCTTTTCTGTTGAAGGATATCCTAACGCTAAAAACTGTGCTCTTAGGTTCTCTCACAAGTCAAGGTGTCAACTCAGAGGCTTTCTCACTCTTTGCCACACGCAGCAGGAATCCAAGTCACCCTACATGAGGAAACTTCTGCCCTGTAGCATTTATCATTTTTTAAGGCTATCTGTAGACTTTGATGGCTTTTAAAAAAATCAATTAATTAATTATATTTATTAATTGGCTGCATTGAGTCTTCATTGCTGCACACGGGCTTTCTCTAGTTGCTGCGACTGGGGGCTACTCTTCATTGTGGTGCGCAGGCTCCTCATTGTAGTGGCTTCTCTTGTTGTGGAGCACAGGCCCTAGGCGCGTGGGCTTCAACAGTTGCGGCACATGGGCTCAGTAGTTGTGGCTCACGGGCTCTAGAGCACAGGCTCAATAGTTGTGGCGCACAGGCTTAGTTGCTCTGTGGCATGTGGAATCTTCCCAGGGCAGGGCTCAAACCCGTGTCCCCTGCATTGGCAGGTGGATTCTTTACCACTGTGCCACCTCGGAAGTCCGATGATGGCTTTTTGGTAGTGAGCAACCCCAACAATTTCTTCTGGGGTGTTTCAACTGAACTTGGGAAAATGGGGGAATGTGAGGGCAGAAATTTCATAACACACGCTCATGTATATGTGCATGTGTAATTTGACACCATCTCTTTTGGTCAGTCCTATAGCAAATATCCATGGATGAAGATTATGGAAAAAGGCTCCATAAAGTTTTTTTCATAGTCATTGACGTCTCACTTGCATAAGTTAATTTCCTGCCAATATATTCGTTTTGTGGAAAACTCAGAAGAGGCACAGAGAAGTCATTCACACAGTTGCTAAGGAACCATAAAAGAATTCCCTAAAATCTAGAGCTATGTCAACAAAGTACTGAAAGATTAAGGCTTATTTTTCATAAAAATGTTTTGCAAACCTAGTCAAAACTCAGAAAAATTTCTAGTCCAAGCAAAATGACTGCAAAAGGAATGTTCTCGGATTCCAGCAGCAAGAGTTTCTCTCTAAAATTTTAAGGCAGGGTTTACTAGAGATCTGTTTAGCTAATACTTCTACTTCTTGCTGAGTTTTCAATGTCTAGTAAAATAATTAACCCGAGAAGCTAGAAATCCATATATATATTTAAAAAATAATACACTGACCATCAGAATCAAAAGTGATTCTGTAGTAAATTCATAGTAAATTAAAAAACAAAGGTTTCTGTCTTTGGGAGAAGAGAGGCTCAAAATGATTCCAAAATACAATGAAAAGGTGATCAAATTCAGTACCAACAGGAAAATCTCTGGAATCTAGCCAGAGGGAGGATTATAGTACATATTTAGATAAATAAGAAAAAGATATTTTTTAAAGGTTACTCAAATACCAATTCTTTATTCCTGTAAATGAATAAAGTCCTTCTTGACCAATCTTCTATTAAAACGAAACTTCAAAACTATATTTTTTACAGTGTTAACTTTCGAAAGGTTTGGTACAAAAGACAGGATAAGTTCAATGAGAGAAGCATCAAAAATATACAGTTTGCCACAAGTTAATCATATTTCATTGAATTCAACCTCTCTCTCAGCCCGGGGATGTGTGAAGGGTACTCAAGTATCAGTCCTTAAAACCAAATGAAAGCTCTGATCAGCTCCATTACTAGATTTAATATGTTGCACATTCTTAGCACTGACAGAACTGGGGATACCCCGCTGCAACCAAACAAGGGCTAGAGAACAAGACCCTCACCCTCCAGACCTAAGAATGAAAGCTTACGGGAATCATCTTCAGCAGGGGTGGAACGGGCTGCCAGGCTAGTCTCAGATGCAGAAACCTACAAAAAAAAAGGTGGGGGGATTAAGAATCACATTAAAAATAAAAGAGCAAACTGCTGTTAATGCCATAAAAACCTGCTGACTCCAGTCAGTCACTGGCTGCCTAGGGGAAATAAAGGCCCAGAACAGCTGAGCATTTAAACAAGAGGCAGCAAAATGTCTTTTACGAGGATATTAACATGCCTCTCAATTACAGAGTAACACGAATAACAGACTGCAAGCAACTGCCAAAAGTGTGCATTATCTTCCTTCATAAAAGAACTTCTAAACCATATTTCTACTCTCAAAAAAAAAGGGGTGTGTGTGCAAAACAAAACCCTCTATCAGGGAGAGCAAAGCTCCTCACCATAAACCACAATTCGTATAACTATACCTCACTCCAAGGCAAGATAAAGTCTTTACATACAGGAACCGTTCTTATTCTTTTATTTTCCTAACTCCTTATTTCCCAACCAAATACATTCTGCTGAAACAAGCTTGCTAGCACAGAAGATCTTTTGGTAGCTATAAAACAAATTTATCTAAAACCAACCTTTGGTATTATCTTCAAGGTTAGTGTTCCTTTTTAATTCCAGCCTCAAAATGGCAGTGTTTAACAAGATGGCAGAGCTTAACCACAGGTGATTATTTTCCCCATTAGGCATCAAATTTAAATAAAAGAACTTTCTACCAGCTTTCTCTCTCCTTTCTGCTGGTGCCTAGGGCTTCCAGTATCTTCCTCCACACTCAAAATCATGAAGGGTCAAGAGGTGACCCAATATGCACTCTTCATGGAATATTCTTTCATTCAGATGTCAGGGATTTCATGGGTGATGTTGAGTGTTTATATCAGGATGTCTGGTGTATGAATAAATTTATAATGGAGATTAAACTGTTGGCTGACTGCAACAATTTCAGCCTGGTCATTTTTTCTCTTTATTCTCTCTTCATTACAGGAGTTCTGACATGGTATAAAACAAACCAGTATAATAATATAATTTATAAAATGCTTACTATGTTCTAGGTATTAGAATGACCACTTTACATGCGCTATTTCATTTAATGACATGAAATAAATTTTCTGAAAGTTGTGTATGGCCATAAAAAGCTCTTCAATTCCTGCTAAATTAAGAGGTACATCTATCCCAGGATGTCCTTCTTTCACCTCCAATCTGGTCACCTTGAACCTGCAGGGTAAACTTAATGCCAATCATGACATCATTATACCCTCCCAACCAGATGACTTCACTGCAGGAACAGCCAGGAGAGACCCTGTGAGATTTTGCTCAAATATTTCATTAAAGAAAAACACAAATTCATTCACAAGAGGAGAAAGGGACGAACAATATCTTGACAAAATATTCTATTTCAGGCAAGTTTACCCTGGTATTAATGTCCTTTTGTAACAAACCAAAGTTCAAACAGTTCTTAGGTATTGGTTAACAAAAGCTAGGCAAACAGCCAAAAGGACAGCTGAAGCTCTGAAAAATTTTACGAATTTTAAGGCAGCCAAGGGTTCATGAACCTACAGTATATGCTTGAAGACTATGTACTATCTTTATCTCCCCTTTTCCCCACCCACTTCCCAATGTGTGATTCATTTGCACCGATGCCCTTTTAGGCTATAATTAAAATGTTCTGATCCTCCAGTTCAGCTCAGAGATCCAGATTCAAATCAATACGAAGACTATCAAGAAGGAAACATGAAATTGGATATACGGACAATCAAGCACAATTTTCCAGATGATCATTTCTCAAATTATGCTTCAATGACAGATAGGAAGATTTCAATGCTGGGAATATTTTTTTCTCTTAAACGTCTTTTTTATAGTATATAAGAAAAATTCCAAACATATTACTTATTTGTAAGACATAACCTCCCACTTAAAAAATGGGACAACCAGGCAGTCTAATGAGAGAACTCATTTGATACACGACATGTGACATGGAAGTAATGCCTGAACCCACTGTTGCAGGGATGTATGTGATTTCTTTTATGATTATGAAACACATGACTGCCAAGTATTTGTCTTATTATTTCAAAATACACCTGCTATATGGTTTTGTAAAATAAAGTGATTTAAATTTTTTTCTGTTCTATTCTTTGAGTCGAATTTTGTAGCCATTAATCTGAGACTGTTTTTCTGTGCTCCTACTTTGGTCCAAGTGTGTAGTGTATCTCAAGAGTTCCTGCTGGTATGCTGTCAACATATCTATTTTACCGTCTGTCATAGTCAAGTAAGTTTGAGAACTATTTCTCTTAACCCATTTTAATTATCTTCCCACCTTTGGTAGAATGGCCTCAAGGGTGTCAATATGTGTAACAGAAACAATGACTATACTCCTACAATCACTGTAATAGATTTGAAAGCTCTTTCTCCTCATCTAACTTAATATTTGATTATCATATTGACTGAAAGGCCAAAGAGACTGGGTAATAGACTGACAGAGAAAATGATAAATTCACCTGACATATATATTGTTATTTATTCCAACTAAGCCACGCATTTAATGATAAATGCATAAAACCTGATTTGCTTGAAACCTTCCCATGGCTTTTCTCCGCTGCAGGACTAGAGTCATACTGTTTGTTTGTTTTTTTGGTAAGTATGCTATTTTTTTTAATTCACAAAATGGAAAGGTCATAGAAAGTTATGTCTTACAGAACAAATTTTAATCAAATATAAGCACCACTTCTACCCCAAATATCTCCAAATTAGCATGGTCCCTTTAAATTTCTTTGAATTATAAAGAATATAGTATTCTAAAGGTCAACTTCTCTGCTGCTTTTCCTGCATTTCAAAGCCTAGCATGTCTTTATTAAACAAAAGGACTCCTACGAACATACTGAAAAAGTGTGTCAATTTTCCTTAGTTAAGTCAAACCATTAAGACTTGCTTAATTTTCTTGGTGAATTAATGTTTAATCACAGCATCTAGTTTAAGGAATATCTAAAATGCAATATCTAAAATTTAGTAACTAATATCTAAAGAATGTCTGTCTGGATTGGTGGGAAAATGGTCAAAATAAAACTCTTCCACGTTGTGCATTCATCGGTTGAGTGGGGTTCTGAACTCAGCTCCATGGTTCAATGGTGCTCCTTGGTCTGCAGGTATCCACTGGCTCATTTGCTTGTCATTCCAGATAGAATGGCGATACTACAGTTGGGAAGTGGGTCCAAAGTAACTTCTGCAAGTTCCTCCTGAATTCTTTTAGCACTAGTTGACAATTTAGGAGCTGTTTTGCTGGGTATTTTTCCCTCCTTTTTCTTGGGCTGAACTTGTTCTCTTTCTCGCTCTCACTGGACACTTTCATGCTGGTCTCCATCAGAACTTCCTCCACTAGTGCTTGAACTGTCATCAACTCTTTGTGCCTCAGTGGACATTTTAGATCCTGAGGGAGGGGCATCCACACAGGTCATGGGCTCGAGCCCCAGCCCAGGGAGAGGGGGCTGCAGAGGTGCGGGGGAAAGGGGCGCTGAGGAGGCCCCAGGGACAGGCTGTCCCCGTGGACCATCTGGTCACTGAACCCGGACCCGTGCACCGCACACTGGACTGCGCCTACAGCCATACTCTTAAGGGTTTTTTCAAGACCCGCCCTGGCCCTCTCCCTCCACCTGTCCCTTGCCGTTGCCTATAGGCACTTCATGCTCCAGCCAAGTCATCTTGGTTGGGTTCTCTGGTTTCCAAATCTCTGTTGTGTCTGCCTGGAATACCCTTCTCTTTCTTTACTCAACTTTCCCCTTATTCGCTTGGCCTATTTCCATACATCCTTCAAGACTTGGCTCAGATATCACCTTCTTGAAGGAAGTCAGGTTAAGTGTCCTTAGTGCAACCTTTCATGGCCCCACACAGCCCTTTCACGGCACTTGTTTCACTGTTTTACAATAGCCAGCCTGTTACTCATCTCCCTCCTACTATGTTCGCTTCCTTGAAGGTAAAGACCACAGGGAACCGTTTGTTCACATTTAGTTGTTAAGCTCAGCATTGCCTGTGCTTAGCATAGTGCCTAGCTTTCAAAATACTCTGAAGTGAAAGAATGACACTTCTTTACATAAAATGTGTTACATTAATAATATACAAATAACTTTGAAGATATCTCTATTCAAAACAGATTTTTAAAAATTACTTAAGCTCTACATCCTATGAGCATTTGCTGAGCAAAAGAATTTTCCATTGAAGGTTCATTATTTGGTCAGCTATAAGTTGCAGAACTCCCCAACCAAAATTATGTGACCTGAAAAAAAGACAATCTGTCCTGGCAGCTGTTACCAAATTCCCAGACACTCTACAGCCTAGAGTTAGAGTTGTTTCTAATTTTAAGCATCTAATTTAGAACACATGCTTCCCTGGCAAATGGACATCAGACTTTCAACCCACCTTTTCTCCATCCTGATGGGAGATGCGGACCTCAGGACCTGGGGGTACATTCTCCTTTTGCTCCAATTTATGAGTTTTGATTTCACCACCATTGGCTCTCAACTCATTCTACAAAATAAAAATAGTCTGTGAATTTTTTTAAAAAGCCTCACAATTCTCTTCATAGCACATCTATTAAATAAACTTGGAATGTTAAAAAAGAAATTCTTTTAAGAGGCTTCAAGTCAAATCAACCCCCTAACTCTCACAAGCAAAACCCATTGACTTGTGAAATGACAAAAGCAGCTTTGTGGACACATACCTCAGAGTTAAATATTTATACAACGAATCTAAAACTGGGTGCTCATTAGAATACAGACACATCAACGCGCGCACACACACACACACACACAGACCCGCATACAATGTTCTCGTGATTCACTCTTCTAGCAGCAGAGCTTGTGGGAATGCAAAGCTGGTGAGTTTTATCAGAAAAGACCATTCTGGAGCAGGGGAAAGGTGATGCCAAGTGCCAATAATTAAGAAAATATACTGACCATATATATATAAATGCCCGGCCTGGAAAGAGAGACAGGGATGATGTGTACATATAAAAATTGAAATTATACTTAATGATACCATAAAACAGCCTTTCTTTGTGAGACTTTCAAAAACATGTTTTTTTGCATAAAATTCATTCAGTATAGTAAAGACATACCTTATTCTACTTCTCATAATAGAGCTTCAACATAAAAAAAACAGGCATAAGGAGTCAAAAGGCGTAAGCATAATATTTGTTTTCCTTGCAAAGAACACTTGGGGCAAAATATTAAAATTGACTTTGTTACTAGATCCATGATCTATACACAGGTAGATGAATATGGACGTCTCCTACCTTTAGTCTGCTAGTAATCTAGTACCTTTCTGTTCGCTGTGATTTTTTAGGCATGGGGAGAAAACAAGGAATTTATGGCCACAGGGCCAATGAAAGGAGTGTGAGTGCGACTGACTGACTCAGGTGTGGAATTCCAGATTAAGGCCCAGAGCTCTGGTGGTGCATCTATGAGGAGGAGCTGGCAGCCAGCACTGCAGAACACAACAGTACAACTGCCTGAAACTCACTCCTGACCCCATCTCAAAGCCCAGCCTCCAGAATCACTGCCAGAGAATGTGTGCCTTGCTACAACCATGCTCTGAAAGGGACCTGAGAAATTCTTTGGGGATGAGATAAAACGTTGTTTTTTATAAGAATTCCTTAAGACTTTTCAACTCTTAAAATTTACAGAGCCAGCGAACCACATTGCAGAAACTCCTATTAGGAATTAAAAAAACAAAGTCACTGAACAGGTTTTTCCACTTAGGGAGTCACCTGGTTAGAATGTTTATAGCAGGAGGGCACTGCGAAGCAGCAAAATCCTGTAACAAAAAGGAATTAAGCTCCACAGATCATCTGTTTGCTGTATCTCCTGGCCTGCCTTTTAAGAGAAGTCTAAATCTGCTTATTTTTCACACTCCCAGTGAATAACAAGTCTGTGATGTTCCACTTTACTACTGACTTACACACATTATCTCTCCTTAAAACTATAGTGAAAAATCTAGATGAGATTACTCACTGCCCAGAGACACTTAGTCTACCAATAAATACTATTGGAAAATGCATACTTCATAATGTGCGGGAAAGAAGGCTCACTTCCTGGAATACACATTGTGATTTCTAACAGGCACTAGTTCAGTCTGCCTGGGAACAAATAAAAGTCAATACTGTTCTTCCAATTTTATTTAAAAATAACAATCAAGATATTAATAATTTGTCATTTGAAATCTTAGAAGGAACAACTTTTTGAAAGATATATATGTATGTGTACGTGTGTGTATATATATGTGTGTGTACTTATGAATAAATGGCATTTAAAAGGTAACTTCAAAGAAGCAGTTCTGCCACGTCCTCCTGCCAGTTAAGCCTAGGAAAGTATAAAGCGGAAAGACCCTCCATTCTATTTAGAATACCACATTTTTGTGCTTACTGAGTACGTCCTCTTCCTGTCATTTCGCCCCCTTTTTCCTATCCACTATTCTATTTCTTTAGAAAATGATTACATCGTAAGAAGTAAAGATTAAGTAGACCATATGTTGTATGATTTCATTTACATGAAATGTCCAGAACAGGAAAACCCATAAAGATAGAAATTAGATTAGGGGATGAGGGAAGTGGGGAATTGGGAGTCACTGCACAGGTACGGGGCTCTTTTTGGGGTGATGGGAAAGTTCTGGAATTAGACAGTGATGATGATTGCACAACCTTGTGAATATACTGAAAATCACCAAATTGCATATTTTAAAGTGGTGATTTTTATGTCAGGTGAATTGTATATTAACAAAACTTTCAAAAAAACACCCCATCCCACATTAATGTTGAATATATTCAATATTTCTCGCCAGTATTCTCCCTTTCTTCTCTCAAAAACAGAAATAAATGTTTATGTTAAAACTAATAAAATACTATCAATACTTCTTTAACAACAACAAGATTAAGTAAAAGAGACAGGAAAATTCTCAGCGACATTACTGGATGGTAACATCACATAAAAAAATGAGTGAGGTGGGAATGAGGGCTAGGAAAGCAAAGTGAGGATTAGAACATGGTAAGGATTACGAATGAAGCTAGGGTAGGATTTATGTGAAGAATGACTGGGGACCAGGAAGGAGCCAGGGCTCACAGGTCAGGGTCTGGGAGACACTTCTAGTTCCTGTGCTCAGTGACCATTTGCTGGATGAGTGAATGAATGAATGAAGCTGGACACATACTGTATAGTTGGTGGAACTGCTTTGTTTGGACACAGCTGCCTGGTACTTGGCCATTCGATCCTTTATGGAGGTTTCTGACAGGCGTGGGAACTCCAGATTTCGCCTACTCTCGCTTTTCTCCGAATTGAATGCTGAAGATGACAACTGACCTGCAAGCATGCAAACAATTGTGCTCTATTAAACGATAAAATACGATCTGAATGGTTTCAAGATTCTAAATTTTGGGCTATTGTGGTCTAATAGAATCAACCTCTTCTATTAAGAATACAAAGAAGGAAATCAGGATTAAAACTGTCATTTATAAGATAACATTCACTCACTTTCCCAACATTAAAAGGAGAACCCTTACCATCACTGTTATATATTTCAAAATTTTGGTTCATTTAACACGTGAAAAAATTAGACTGCAATGCCATTTTAATTTGCATTTCTTTGATTCTTAGGAGGCTGAAGATTTTCCTATATTAATTGATTCTATTTTTTCTTTTGTGAAGTGCCCTGTATATGCCCCCTTCAAAACATAATAATTCTGCTCTTAAGGTGTTATGTTAGCATCAGTAATACAGGATAACCAATCCTGACAGCGGATAACGCCCATCCACAGGAGCCTGAAAGCCCCAGATGACCATGGAGCCAAAACTGTCAGTACAGACGAATGGATAAAGAAGATGCGGCACATAGATACAGTGGAATGTTACTCAGCCATAAAAAGGAATGAAACTGAGTTATTTGTAGTGAGGTGGACGGACCTAGAGTTGGTCATACAGAGTGAAGTAAGTCAGAAAGAGAAAAACAAATACCGTATGCTAACGCATATATACGGAATCTAGAAAAATGGTACTGATGAATCTAGTGGTAGGGCAGGAATAAAGACGCAGACAATAGAGAAGGGACTTGAGGACACGGTGGGGGAAGGGGAGGCTGGGATGCAGTGAGAGAGAAGCATTGACATATATATACTACCAAATGTAAAATAGCTAGTGGGAAGCTGCTGCATAGCACAGGGAGATCAAGTTGGTGCTTTGTTATGTCCTTGAGAGGTGGGATAGGGAGGGTGGGAGGGAGGCTCAAGAGGGAGGGGATATGGTGATATATGTATACATATAGCTGATTTACTTTGTTGTACAATAGGAACTAACAGAACATTGTAAAGCAGTTATACTCCAATAAAGATGTATTAAAAAAACACAAACTGTCTGTAACAGCACTTCCCTTATAATCCCCGCAAAGTTACCCTTTGGTTAACACAGGTTATCACTGACAAAGATGGATTAAAAATACAAGAGACGTGGGCTTCCTAGGTGGCACAGTGGTTAAGAATCCACCTGCCAATGCACGGGACGCAGGTTCGATCCCTGCTCTAGGAAGATCCCACATACCGTGGATCAACTAAGCCCGTGAGCCACAACTATTGAGCCCATGTGCTGCAACTACTGAAGCACATGCATGTAGAGCCCATGCTCTGCAACAAGAGAAGCCACAGCAATGAGGAGCCCGGGCACCACAACGAAGAGTAGCCCTCACTCACCGCAACTAAAAGAAAGCCCGCGCACAGCAAAAAAGACCCAACACAGCCAATTAAGTAAAAAAAAAAACAAAAAAAAAACACTGCTTACTTTAAAAAAAAAAATACAAGAGAAGCTATTTGGAGGGACGGACCTAGAGTCTGTCATACAATCCCAATGAGATCTGGGAATGGCTTGTATCTAACAGCCTTCCTTTTTTCTTTAAAAAACAAACAAACAAAAATATTTATTTATTTATTGGCTGTGTTGGGTCTTTGTTGCTGTAAGCAGGCTTTCTCTAGTTGGGGCAAGCGGGGGCTACTCTTCCTTGTGGTGTGAGGGCTTCTCCTTGCAGTGGCTTCTCTTGTTGCCAAGCACGGGCTCTAGGCACACGGGCTTCAGTAGTTGTGGCATGTGGGCTCAGTAATTGTGGCTCGTGGGCTCTAGAGCATAGCAACAGTCTTCCTTTTAATTTGTACCACTCTTCCTTTAAAAGCATCAGCTTTGAGGTCAAAAGATATTGCTACTAATGAGTACTTCCTCGAAAACTTCCCACACATGGAACTCTCTACTTACTTGGGCCTACTTCCAAGTCATCCAGAGAATAGCTGTTTTCAGAGATCTTCCTTCCACCTGCACTTCGGCTTTGGGCCCAAAGAATCTGTTTGGAAAACAAAACCCAGTAATAAGTTTTGCAGCGAGGATGGGAAATCTTGATGCAATGTTCAAAGAGGAGGTCTACAAATCTCCTTTATAGATAAAATCCAGAAGAGGTTAGATTTTATATTAGTTTTTATATACCACAGAATGTGTTTTTACTATTATAAATATCAAGCACTACATATTCACAGGTGCCCAGGGGAAAATAAGTAACTCTATATAGGTAATGCTTTTTGAGAAAGATCACTGCCTAACCACCTTAACCAGAAAGCCCCAGAATTTAACAGTCATTGGAGTGGAATCCTCAGGTCCCAGATGAAAATGACATGTCTCTTCAAACTGCCAAGTCCTGATGGCAGCATCTACTGTTGGCCTTCTCTGTCCCATTTAACCCCTGCTCTTGCTGCCTGGTTCATGTCTTCATCATCTTTTCCCTGGACGACTGCATTACCTTTCCAATTGGTTCTTCTGCCTTCCAATCAAGTCTCTATGATGCTGCCATTATCCCAAGTAAAACAAAATAACTATCCCCAAATATAAATCTATGTTATTTTCTTGTTCAAAATTCTTTAAGGATTCCTAACGACTCCTTGAATTGAATCTAAAATGCTTAGTATGTCACAGAAGACCAGTTCCAGATCTGGTCCCTTCCTACCCCTCTTGGGTATTCTCTTCCTTACCTTTACCCTCCAGGAAAAGCAAATCTCTGGGAGGTCCATGATATTGTAAATAAGCTCCCTCCATCTGAATTACTCTTTCATCCTACTGTTGTCTAACAGTGCCTGTTCCTTTAAGACTCAGTGTAAAGCTAAGCAACATTCCCTCTGCCTCTGCCCTACCTCTCTTCCATAAATCTAAGTAGCCCTTTCTCTGTTCCCAAGGACCTGGTCACACTTCCATTACAGTGTTTATCAAATTGTTGGGCACCCCTATACTGGACTGGAAGCTTCCTGAGGGCAGCGACCATGCTTTTCTTTTTTAAATAGAAAAGTGGAAGGTACAGATTTTTTAAATAAAGTATTCCTCCGATTCCTCTAAATTACTCCATTTATATCTCTCAAATTTAGGTCAGATCGCTAATGAAAGTTCCAAATTATAATTTTAAGACTGGAAAAGTAATTCAAGAGAAAGCCATTTAGTATCAGAGGACATTCCCAGACATAACACACGGAGAGTATGTCATATTTATTCAGCTTGCCATGAGAGCCTTCAAGCAGATCCTATCATTGAAATCTCAGGTTATTTCCAGATAAGTTGATATTGGGAAAGATATATGAAATCCAGTATGACAGGAGACAAGAGTAAAACATTTAGCACCGTTTTGAATTCAACACTAGTAAATAATTATTAAATATTTAAGTTCAATGGACTAATCAACCAACAGTAAAGTTTAAGACAGTGAACTATCCCTTTTTCAAGTACCCCCCGCCCTTTCTCTCCCCTTGAAGATAGAAAATATGCCACTTCAGAAATCAGAGCCAAGGATTTGGTTTGCTTGTACCCGACCAAAAAGAGTACAGTGTCTTGCAAATTCAATATATATTTAATGTACTTCATCTCCAGTCAACTTTGCTATTTACATTATTGGTTGAATCTATTTGTAAAAAACAAAACAAAACAAAAACTAAAATAAGCTGTAGCAATTCTAACCTTGACACATCATACTCAAGTCAACATCAATCACATCCACATGACTCCTATGATGCAACACATTCTTGCTCTGGGAGCAGCCCACCACTTGGAAATGAAGATCATCAGGCAAAGAGAAAAGATGTTTGGCAGAATACCCTCCATCCACATTTTTTTGTTTTTAAAACATTTCTCATTTGCAGATAGTTAGAGTAAAGGAAATTCCAAAGATTTATTCCAAATGCTGCTGCACTGTAAGATGATCATTACAAAAACTGAAATTTTCAGGGCTCACAAAGGGAGAAAGCCTGGAAATACACTTTTTTTTTTTTTTTTTAACCCAAAGGGAATGGGTTCTGCATTCTTAACACTGGAGCAATATTTCAAATATTTACATTCTGTCAAAGAAAGTTCAAGCACAATTTCAAGAGTATGTGTTACATGTTGCAACCTGCTAGGAGTTCAGTTTTCTGTTTGTGCTTGAAGTTCCTGCACTGGTATTATTGAGAACAAGAACATTCAGAACCAGAAAACATGCCCTGCTAGGTTCTTTGGTTTTAGATGTATAAAATTTCCCATCTTTGCTAGCTTTTTATTTAAATCTTTGGGTTAAAGTAAGAGCCATCTCCCCCCCTGCCCCCCCCAAAAGACTTCTTGTTCATGAGGGTTTCAATACTCTTTATTATTTTCTTCCAACTACTAAAAAAGTGAATATGCAAAGTCATTTGGCCTTAGAGAAAAACAGAAAAACATCTCTGGAAATCAAAGTTATACTGACATTGGTTCTGAGGAGGAATACAGCTCAGAGATGAGATGGCTTTTAATGAGCTCCTGGGTGAAGCATTAAGCATTCCTTTCAATACCCTTCCACCTCCAAACCACTCAAATATAAAGAATGACAAGATCTCTGTATACTTAAAATGAACACAATATTGTAAATCAACTATACTTCAAAAAAGCAAAACAAAACAGAAAACCCCAAAACCCCAAGATCTCAAATGCATTTACTATTAATCTGTGATCCTCATTTTACAAGTGGTAATCTGAGGTTCAGGAAGAAGGAGGGGTTTCCTCCAATATTTCTCAAGGAAAGCAGAGAAGGACAAAAACAAAAAAACAGAAACCAAAAAACCAAAAAAACAACCACACCAGGAATTCTGATACTGAAATACTCCTCTCTGTAACACATTTTTATTACATTTCAGTCTTTTTTATTCAGATGTCTGAGAGAACCTTAATCATCTTAATCTGCTAAGAGAAGAGAGAGAAGATAAGACACTTTAAGACTTTCTGGAATTTCCTAAGGCTTGGCCTCACCCCACCCCACAAGTGCTCCTTCCTGTCAGCTGACTGCAGTAACTCTCATTAGTGTGACCACCGCTTAAATATTTTCTTTGAATCCATAAACGAAACGCAGCAACATTTACCAGTAAGAAAATAAGAGTCTGGGGCTCTTGGCCAGTAGTCTGTAGAATTTCTTTTCTCTGGAAAGTTTTCTTTAAGAAATAAAGTAAGTTAGGTCCCAAATGTCAAGTCAAAAGTAGGATTTCCTGTCCTGTGTACCCCTATTTTAAGGAAAAATTCTCTTTAAAAGCTGATTCTCAACACTTTAATTTACTGAGCCACTTCCTTCGACCTTTCAACCTTGACCTTCCTTCAGACTCTTTCATCCCTTCAAAGTCAAGGGTGGAAGAAGGATGACTTTTAAGGAAAAATGGGACTTTGCTGAACTATGCATGGAGATCATAGGGTGTAGATAAAACCTGACCTTAATTTCTCAAAATACTGAGAGATAAACATTTCCTTCTCCAGGGATCCTTGTAGAAAAAAATACAGTTCATTTAAGTAAAAAATACACACAGAAGGAGCACTTACCTTGAGGCACAGGGCTTTCTCTATATAGTTTGCACTTTTTTTTTTCTTTTTCTTTTCTTTTGGCCCCACCACATAGCTTGAGAATCTCAGTTCCCCAACCAGATTGAACCTGGCCACGGAAATGAAAGCCCCGCATCCTAACCACTAGGCCACCAGGGAACTCCCATATTTTGTATTTCTAAGTATTCTATAAAAATTATGTGTTACTCTTACAATTAGGAAAAAAAAGAAAAGGAAGGAGAGGTAATACTTCATATTTATTAAGTTAATACAAATAGGTAAGAATGATAAAACCAAATGCTGATGAGGAACTGGTGGGGAATTAAGTACATCCTTAGATTGTGCTAGCAGTTTTATAAAATAGTATAATCTTTGAGAATAAGCTGAAAATATGTAAGAAGAATGTTCAGTGAATTATGTCTTTTGACCACAATAACATCATTCAGTAATATAGCACCCCCTGCCACCCCATAACTAAAAATAAAAAGTTTCTGCCAAGATGCTTAGTGCTTTTTTATTAGGCTGGAAGAGAATCTAATTACTGGGGAATGATCAAAAAGTATAATAAGATAACATATTGCCATAAAAGGATAACTACATGAACTAGGAAGACACAAAGGAAGGTCTACATAAAAAAGACCAAACCAAACATAAAGCACATAAAACAGTGAGCACACAGTACCTAAAACCACGTAAAATCTAGTCATGCAACAGTAAGAATATCATTGTGCACAGCTGGTAAAGGTTACTCTTTTTCCAGGTTTACTTGGCTTTTTCTGGTTTACTGTGTTGTGTGTGTGCATGCGTGTGTGTGTACGTGTGATTGTTCAGATGACTAATTTATATAAGAAAAAAAAAAACCTCCCAAACCCACAAGCTTCTAACTCAAGTCTTAGTACAAATCTCTTGCATTCCAATGTACTTCTCTTCATTGCCCTGATGTTTTTTATTCAGTAAAAAAGACTATAAAATGTAGGAAGAGGACAATAGGAGCTAAAGTCTTTGAGAAGACAGCTATAAATGTTTTAATTTTTTCCTGGTTTCCTTAGATTTCAAAAATATGTAAGGCCAGATGTGTTTATCTAATAAGTAGCTATTATAATATCCATGAAGATAGTGTTTGCGGTAGACAGGGTACTACATAATTTCAGTTCTTGTTCTGATATTAATTAGCCACATGACATTGGGCGTATCAGTTAATTTCTCTGACGTCAGCTGTTTCCACCTGTAAAATAGGGATTTTAACATCCTACGTGCCTAAGAACAATGAGCTGAATTAAATAATCTTTACAATCACTTACAGTTCTAGGATTTATGTCAACGATCTTGATAGGGATTTCTCACTCGTTGTAACTCATCAATGAATTAGAAGGCTAAAGGAAATGACTAATAAATTCATCTGGATATACACCTATGTTATTTAATCCAGGAGTGAGTCCAATAGCAGAAAGAAAAGTTGATTTGAGGGGGCAAATGTCTTTCTGGCCCCTCCAAACTCTAATGTAGTCAACATTGCTTAGAAAATATTCCAGTCCTCTGATATTACTCTTCAACATATTTTATTTTAATGGGACCAGATAGAAACGAGTAAGTAGTTTATTGGCATGAAAGTAAGCAAAAAAAAAAGATGACTGGTCTCTAACTGACATATCAAGGACAGCCACTTAGGGCAACAAACAGAAAGATCAGGATTCCCTGACTGGCATCTTTACACCCAGATCCATTATTATCGTACCACAAAAGACCAAAGATGTACTCAGAGTTACTAAGTAAGGGTAAATAAAACTTAATTTATACTAATAGGTCTTTATGAGAAATGTACCACTATAGAGCGGTCAATCAAAATAACACTGAGAACTTAAGAGTTCATCAACAGATGAATGGATAAACAAGATGTGGGATACACACACACACACACACACACACACACACACACACACACACATATATGGAATACTACTCAGCCACAAAAAAGAACAAAATTTTGCCATGTGCAGCAACATGGATGGACTTGGGGGGTATTATGCTAAATGAAATAAGTCAGATGGAGAAAGACAAATACTGTATGATATCACTTACATGTAGACTCTAAAAAACACAACAAAACAAGTGAATATAACAAAAAAGAAGCAGACTCACAGATATAGAAAGCAAACTAGTGGTTACCAGCAGCGAGAAGGAAGGGGAAAGAGGCAATATAGGGGTATGGGAGTAAGAGGTACAAACTATTAGATATAAAATAAGATATAAAGATGTATTGTAACACACAGGGAATATAGACAATATTTTATAATAACTCTAAGTGGAGTATAACCTTTAAAAATTGTGAATCACTATATCGTACACCTGTAACTTATACTGTATAGTAACTATACTTCAATCTTTAAAAAAAAAACAAAAAAAAACTTATACTAAAGAAAAAATCTGGGGGGGGAACAACACTGAGAGCAAAATCACATTTTGAAATTACAAGCTATCAACTGTAGGTAAATATAATAAATCAGCCAAAAATTAGTCTTAGTAGGATATATGAGAAAGACAGCATTGATAGAAAAACAAAGATAATACTTGTATTTATTTAACAAAACCAGTTATCCATATTCAAAGCACTAGCAATGTATCACTGATAAGCAAGTTAAAGATATACTCCCCTACACTAGGATGACTATATGAGACCCCACAGTGATACTGAATTAGCTATTCAAATCCCTTTCCTCACCTAAGCCCATCTTAAAATAATAACAGCAATATGCAATTAATACCAATTATGAACCTCCTCAGAATTGTATTCTTCTTGGAATATAATTCCAAATAATTTAAGACACGAACAAAGGAGAAGAAAAGTATTATTAAGATAACATTAAGTAGATAAGAGAACATATGCAATTATTAGCCAAGAGAGGAGAAAATAAAACATGATGGATACTTTTTATAACAATGTAGGGATTCCCTATGGACAACTACCCATTCTTTGAGAAGACAAATATAAACTGTTTCTCTAATGTAGATTACAGATTAGTTGGCTATGGATAAAACAGCTGATGAACACAGATCAGACTTGAGTAGGGATGACTTATTTTCTCAAGGGCTCACTCCACCGCATCAACACGTATGCACTGCTATGTACCATTGTTACATAAAACTAAACAAAACACAAGTGTCACTTTCAGGAACTTAGAAGAAGAGAAACCACAAGAATGTTGGACTGTCTGAAGAAAGATGGTTTTACTCTCACAAGTGCAGCTTTTGTTGGCATTCTGATGCTAGCCATACGCAGAATGATCCTGGTGATAAGAAGAACAGAAATTGTAAGGGAAGTCGAAGGGTTTAGGAGTCTCAGGAGTGAAAGAGCAAAGAAGTGAAAAGGTTGATGGGACAAGGGAAAAGTTCATTTTAATTAAGATACTTCTATTTTAGCTATCTTTTTTTTTTTAATTTTTAATTTTTTACAATAAACTGCATATATTTAGTGTGTACAATTTGGTATCCCAATCTCCCAATTCATTCCCCCCTCAACCCTCCCCGCTTTCCCCACTTGGTATCCGTATGTTTGTTCTCTACATCTGTGTCTCTATTTCTGCCTTGCAAACGAGTTGATTTATACCATTTTTCTATAGTCCACATATATGTGTTAATATACGATATATGTTTTCCTCTTTCTGACTCACTTCACTCTGTATGACAGTCTCTAGGTCCATCCATGTCTCTAAAAATGTCCCAGTTTCATTGCTTTTTACAGCTGAGTAATATTCCATCGTGTATATGTACCACATCTTCTTTATCCATTCATCTGTTGATGGACATTTAGGTTAGCTGTCTTATCCTTGTAGTACAAAACAACAAAATTAATTGGAAGCATTAAAATATACCATGAATAATAGGGAAAAGAGGATAAAGAAAATATTTTTTTTTCTTAATGATTTTAATTCTATTCACTTATAGACACACTTATCATTACTTTCTCTCTCTTTCTCCCTCTCTTTTCTTTTTTGGTTGCGCAGCCTGTGGGTTCCCTAACCAGGGATCAAACCCGTGGCCCCTGCAGTAGAAGCGCAGAATCTTAACCACTGGACTGCCTGGGAAGTTCCCATCATTACTTTTTCATTACTACCTCCTATCCTTGGTTAGTCCCCAAAGAGTGAATGGATGAGTATGTTTATGTGTTCTAGAAAATAGAGATTTTTGGTGAGGAGGCATTCTGTCTTTTCCGCTCTTCTTTTCTTTACCTAATTCCTCTCCTAGAAGATGGAAACAGTGCAAGGAAGAAGCAGTAGTCAGAACCTGTGTAAAAGAATCAAGGGATATCCATATTCCAGCCTGATTTTCTTGCATTACAACTCATTGCTTTAATCCCGACCCAAGCAAAAGACAATACTTTAAGCAGGTTATGAAGGTAGAAATATACCTTCCAAATATTTTGTCTTTATTCTCCTATCCAAGGATTTGTGTGAACCAAATAAGTTAGGAACCAAACAGAAAGAATTGAGACTTAAGGAGCCTGTCACATGCTCCCTACATTGTTTGGTGATTTGAATAAATGCATCGTAGCCTTTGAAGATTATGGATTCAAATGTCAGCATGATGATAACTGAATGTTGGTGATAACTGTTTGATCAGCTTTCTCATAAAAAGATGCCCAGAATAGTTACCTTGGCTACCTAAAACCCAGATCAACATATACATGGAGTTAGGGATGCTAAGCCACCTTCAATGTATGTCATTGGTAGGGTGGAGGGGGAGCTTCTTTTTTCCTCATACTGATAGGTTACATTAATCCACCCACTGCTCATTTGCTCATAGGAACTAGAACTCCCATGTTCAACTAAACCATCTGACCTGAATAAGCTATCTATTCGCCAAAGGTAGAGGATAAGTGAGGAATAGCCTTTAATCAGTTCTCATTATTTATAAGTTATTTGAGTTCTAAGCTTCTTTTCTCGTTTTTATTAAATAAACACTAAGAGCCAAGTCATTGTGCTGACCACTGGGAGATAAAATTATCATTACTTTGAAAGAATTATAGACTGGGGAGTGTACAAATTCATACATGACTATAAAAGAAAGCATGATGTAAGTGGCAAAAGAGAAGTAAAAAGAAAGTTCTATAGGAGGGTCAGGAGGGTGAAGGTAATTTCATCTGGGAAAAAACTGAGGTAAGGTCTCACAGTCTTGACAGACCTTGAGGAGTAAGATTTCAAAAGGTAGGGATTAGGGAAAAGACATGATTAATTTAAAATGAGGAGTAATCCAGGGTTTGAGTATGAGATTAGCTATGAGACTGGAAAAGTAGGTTGAGCTCAGGCTGTAGGAGACCCAAATATTAAATGTGGATTAATTTTGAGACACCCAAAGTTTCTGATCAAGGGAATGACATAATTGACAACTATGTTTAGAAAAATAAATAGCAACAGTGTGGAGGATGGAAGAAAAAAAATGAGAAGCCAATAGGAAAGGTTGCAGCAATACCACAAGGCAAGATGTAATAAGGCTAAACCACAGAATTAGATGTGGGACCTCTTGAAGAGAATGGCCGAGACTTGAGAGATGTGTAGACTTATTTAGATGGCTTAGTAAGTGACTGATCAAGAGGCAGGCGGAAAGAAGAACTGATCCCAAGCTTTATAGACCAGGAGATGTGGTGAATGGTGATGCACTAAGGGACACCAGGGGTAAAGCAGGTTTTGGTTGGAAAGATAATGGATTCTTTTTTAGCCTTCTTGAATTTGAGTGTTTAAGGGATATTCACAAAGAGATGTGTGATCTAGTAGGCAACCACAAAATTGGGGCTGAAGCTTGGGTTAAGAATTCAAGATTAGAATCTAGCTTGGGGATCCACCTCTTGGAGTCCTGGAAAGAGATGAGACTACACAGAGAGAGAGACAAAAACAGGACCTCAGAGAAGAGATCAGGAAGAAAAGTGGACAAGAACAGAAACCATCTCAGACAAAAGGGAGCAAGAGAGACTAAGAAAAGTAGAACTCAAGCCAATTATCTTGGCCTCCTGTAAATACCTCTGATAAAAAGATTTAGGAGATAAAAAGATTTTGATCATGCATTTCCATTATCTATGTGCTCCCCGACCCTGCCCAGCTAGTTAGTTGAGATTCAGTCCAGTTCTTTAAAACTCAATTATGGATTGAATTATGGATTCAATTAAAGATTCATACTTTAAATACATGCAGTTTATTGTATGTCAATTGTATCTCAATAAAAGTTCTTAAAAAAGATTCACATGATATGTACCTAATATATGCATTTGTCTCACGGAAGTACTAATTTTTTAGCTCTCAGGTAATCATTCTTACTTGCATACTCTTGCTCCTAAAAGGATTGCTAGTATCTACCATATTTCTCAGAGCTTCTTTCCAAAGATGCAATCATGTAACTTCCTGATTAAAGCCTAATCCATGTTAAAGCTGAAATTATGTTAACAATAACCATAACCTAGTTTCAAACTGATTAGTTATTCATTAAACTAATGTAGACAAAACTTTTTTTTAACAGTTTTATTGAAATATTAGACAAACATTTTTAAAGTAATCTAGACTATTCCCAACATGGGTAATGATGCTTATTTAGAAGCAGCTATAAAACCAAGGGCAGTTGTGTTTTACATTCCCTAAGCAGCCCATTAAATGACAAATGACTACTTAATCAGGAAGTTTAAAAAGGACTCCCCCGCCCCTCTAAAAGCCCAGGTCAATCTTAGAACCCTTCCATCTTCCTAGACCGTCAGCAATCAGGCTGAGTGCCAGTCTGATCTGGTAGGATCTTTATATGAGAATTTTTTTCTGTTTTGACCAGCCACAAAGAGACAGGCTTGTTCTGACCCATCTTTCACCAGACATTTACAAGAAAAAACTCTCTCACCAGATCCTTATACATAATCAGCATTTTGTTTGCTGCAGTCCCAGTCATTTCCTACCTTAGGCCAGTTTTGACATGTACCAGCCTTCTGCACTGAATCTACATTGTGTGTGCTGCCATGACATCAGCCGTCCTGCCCCTAACAGGGTCTGAGAGGAGGAGACTTACAATGGTGCTTTGACTCACAACAAAGCCCCTTCCTCTCTATTTAGGATTTCTGACATTTTTTCCTTCCATTTAAAATTCTTCTTCCCATTTAAATTTTTTTTAAGTTTTTTTCTTTCTTTTTTTTTTTTTTATTAAGCCCATAAAGGGGAAAGAGGGAGTTGGCAGGCCTAGAGGACTCAAAATTGAGAGGGATGATAGTTTAAGAAAAGTCATAAAATGCTTTGTGGTTACATCTCTTGCCAACTGGTTTCAGTGTTAAAACAGAGTTAAAACTCATGCAGAGAAAAGGGTTCTAGCTTTGTAAACCTTTAAAAATTCTTTCTACATCCTCAAACATGACTGCCGAACACTAAAGAACTTTTCTAGGTAGAAAAGCAACAGGCACTGCAACATACAAGAAGAGATGGCTAAATCACACCAAACATAACTGAAGATTCTAGGGTGAGTTATCTAATTTTTACTTCAGAAGAAATGCTTCATACCATTACTTCACAAATGTAGAAATTTGGGCCAAATACTTAGCTGAAAAAAATCCGCTTTCCATCTAGACGAAATCTAGAGTATATGATGGCTTTACTCCCCATCAGATCTGTTTATTTCATTATAATGACTGTTGTAACAAACCAACCCCATGTACAAAGCCAGATATGCAGGAAAGTATGAGAAAACTGGAAAAATTTACCAGCTCTGCTGCCCCTGGATTGTGTTATAAGTCACCAGCATATGTAACTCATTTTCTAGTTAAGTAATTCCCTCTGGGGACCTGGTCTGCACTCCACATGAAGGATCAAATTTCATTAGCAGTTGTAGGAAAATGCAACCCTGTGCATTTGCAAGTCAAAACTCCTGAAGGCTATAGCTAGTCTGGCTATCTTCATTGATTTTTCCTGGGATAGGATTTTAGCTGATAGAAAGCATTTGTTGGAAGGCACAGATGAGGAAGTTGAGAAGAAGAGAAAGGATTCAGCTAGCAAGGAGACAACTAAGCCTCAGTCTTCATGTTAAACTCTGGCCTTAACACTCAGCCTGCAGCTGTGTCCAGGCAGAGAGAAATTCAGCAGTAATTCCACCCCTCCAAGCTACAAATGACAAAAGACTCAGGAAGACAAATTAAAAGGGCAAGCGTACAAAAACACATAACCTAATTGGCATTAAACTCATTTCATTTCTAGATATCGACCTGAATCCCAGTGTGCACTTGATTTCATATGAAATTGGGTCACAGACACAAATCTTAGCATCTCTGTAAATAATTCATTTGAGACTTTTTATTAACTACTCGTCTAACTGGAATCAAAAGACATACTGATCCCATACTCGCCACGACACAAACCGTCTAGACTAGAAAAACAGCTTTGTTTAGTTATTTGAATTGGCTTTTTCAAGTTTTAAACCCGCCCAATCCTTACCTTGGTTTGAGCTGGTTCACCTTTCTCAAACATCATCTTAAGCCTGTTCAGCGGAACATTGTATTTCTCTATTTTGTTTGCAGCTTCTGCGTTTTCACTCATTTCGGGTTTTCCCACTTCATGCCTGGATTCTCCCAGACAATTTTCCATTTTTTCACTTTCTGCTGAGTGGTCTTTAAGAGGCTCACTATCCTCGATGCGGGGGTACGGATATTGAATGAGAGCTTCAGGAGGCGATCTGATTCTAGGTCTGGGGTGGACTCGCTCCTCTTGGTTGGCCTCAACCCCAGAGCCAGAGCTGTTTGCCACTTCAGCAGGAGGAGGGTCGCCTCTGTGCCTGACCTCCGTGCTGCTGTTTCGCACAGAGTCTGGGAGAGAGCCTGCTCCCAGCGCTGGGTTCTCCCACTTCTTCTTTAACACGGTCAGGTTCCCCCTTCTAAAATGCTGGGGGAGATTTTCAGTGTTCTAGAAGAACAAAAAGTGAATGCCAGTTATAACTTGCCTGCTGAAACATTCAAACATGTTGTTCTTTGTAAAATGAAAGTTAAAACTCCAAGCTGCTCCTGGTCCACTGGCGTTTCAGACAGCTGTGAACAGTTACAGCCCTGCCACATGGAGAAAGCATCCACCCCAGGAGAGGGAGAGGGGAAGAGAGAAAAAGTCAGGAGCTAAAGCAGGAAGTGATAAAACAGGATAGCCTTATAAGGACAAAATGCGAAGAAAGGAGAGCCCAGATCTAATGATAGTTACATTGGAGACAAGGGATTTTTATCCAGAGATTAATGAGGAAGACAGAAAGAAAAAGCAAAAGATCAGTTACTTTAAATCCTGTAAATATGCACTAATAAAAGTTCATCATTACATGCCACAAAATTACATGGTGAATCCTGCTGGGTTTTTTTCTTTTAAGTGAGACAAAGATGCAGTATAGCTTAAACTACACAATACCAATAATTGTGGATAGTAGCATCAAGAATTGAAACTGTGGAAATTTAAAGCAGCCACCAGACTTTTACGTGTATATATCATCATATCCGACAGAATTTACATGAACCGTCAAATGTTAGTTTTACATAAGAACCTAGTCCTTTTCCCCCTCTGTTGTTCTCTACATGTTTGTCCATGTATAAATTCTCAGTTATCAGAAAATTTACTATTTTACAGATCCTTTGGTTGAAAAATATCCAGGCTTCATATGAAACACTACTACCACCCCCTCTTCATGGTCTAAGAGAACATCTAAGACTGTTCTCTTTCAGCCTGGGTCAAACTGGAATTAATTTCTACATATAAGACCGATTGAAAACAACCTGGAAATTGTCAACGTAGTTCCGCAATAATAGAGGGAACACGCTCGGTGAAGTCAAATTCAACGTCCCAGACTTTGAAAGCACTCCTAAGTAAATTAAGCAGCAGCACCTTCCCAACAAAGCACAAACTCCAGTACCTTCTTGCCCTCCATTCCTGTAGTTTCGACTCACGGGTCTTTAAACTAAGAAAGGACAAACCACCTAGGACTGAAAGACTCTGGGGAATTAAACAGGATTAGCAGCTATATTGGGAATTAAGTCTCTCACCCTATTACTCTTCTCAATATACTCGGAGAGCCACTTTATCAAGCAGCACCAAGGCTTGGAAAAAAGAAAGTTACAGAAGAACAACTGCTTGATATTTGTGTTTAAATCTTAGCTGACAAGTTGTTTCACTGGGGGAAGCATGTATGGATCAGAAATATAAGCAGCATGAAAAGTTTTCTTGTTGGAAAAGAGAGAATTAAAAAACAAGTCCGGAAGCTGGTGCTACCTTAACTGCCAGCAGCACTCTTGGCTCTGTGCTCCCTCTTGAGACACAATGGATGAGTCATCTGGGTCTCTAACTTCACCTGCCCTGCCCAAACAGGAGCCCTGAGAATCAAAGTGGCATTTTGCCTTGGTAACTGGACACTACTTTTCCCAGAGACAAATAGTGTGATCGAAGTATATTTATTGACATCCAAAGATGCTCATAAGATACTTTTGAGTGAATAAAGCTACCTATAAGACAGCATACGGAATTCCCTGGCAGTCCAGTGGTTAGGACTCAGTGCTTTCACTGCCACGGGCCCAGGGTTCAATCCCTGGTTGGGGAATTAAGAGCCCACAAGCCACAGCCAAACATTAAAAAATGAAAAACAAAAAAGCATGATCCTGTTTTATAACACACATATATGTTTATAAATATAAACATAGAAAAGTGGTCTGGAAGAAAAGACATCAGGATGTTAACAGGTTGCCTCGGGCATTTGTATTTTCTTCTTTTTACAATAAATGTGCTTTCATTGTGTAATAAAAATGAATACAAAAATAAAATTATGCATCAACTTCACATCACACAAAAAAAGGTTCTATGGAATATCAAATACTTTCGATACTTGTAAACAGCCTGAAAGCTGTCATTTCTATTTTACTTGTCATGACCTGGAAGAGAGGGATTTGTGTGATGCAGTACCAGCAAGTCCCAAACAAGAACCTGGGTGGAGGACATTGCTTGGGGGGCATTTTAACAGAGGAGTAAATGTGCTCTTTTATTAAAAGGAACTCTTAAGGATACAAGTTCAAAAGTGCTGGGGTGGGGGGGACAAGTAGGGGAGGGGTAGGGCTATAAGGTCTGATGGCATTAAAGGCCCCAAATCCTGCCATCGCTCCTGGCAGCACCACCCAGGCCATGCCAGTTTTCCAGGCCTTTAGAGCTTGAGGAAAGCAAAGATGGGGCAGAAGCAGTGGCTACAGTCTTTCTGGGGAAGAAAGAGAAGCAAGAAGGCACAGAACAAAAGCAAGAGCTGAAAGCAGACCAGCCAACACAATGAAAAGAGTACCGGACTGAGACAGCCTGCGTTATCTTTGGATAGTGGATCACGGGCCACTTATATTTTCTTCTCTTTCTTTATCTGTATTTTCTTTCTAATTGAAGTATAGTTGATTTACAATATTGTGTGAGTTTCAGGTGTACAGCAAAGTGATTCAGTGATTTTTTTTTTAGATATTCCATTATAGGTTATTACAAGATATTGAATATAATTCCCTGTGCTATACAGTACATCCCTGTTGCTTATCTATTTTAGGCATAGTATCTGTATTTCCTGCAATGAACATTACTTATATAATCTAGCTCCATCCAGCCAAATGACCCTGGGCAAGTTTCTTTTTTTTTTTTGTAGTTTTTTTTTTTGGGGGGGGGTACATCAAGTTCAATCATCTGTTTTTATACACTTATCCCCATATTCCCTCCCTCCCTCAACCCCCCCCCCCCTCGAGTCCCCACCACCCTCCCCGCCCCAGTCCTCTAAGGCATCTTGGGCAAGTTTCTTAATTTCTGGAAACTGCCATACAGGGCTACTGTGGAGAATAAATGAGACTATATTAAAGCACATAGGATAGTATTTGACCAGTAGTGGTGACTATTATTAAATGGGTGGCCCTCCCCTCTCCTCCAGCCACACCTCACAGTGGTGATCAACCACAGTATCCAGTCAACGCTCAAATCCTGAACTTGGGTTACAGTGTCTTACTTTTCTTTCTACTCTCTCTACAGTGTCTGCTGTTTCAGAGAAGGGGCAGGGGGCTGCAAAATAAGGTGAAATTTTAGTCGATGTTATTTGTGTGAGGGTTTTAATTTTTTCCCAAGTATTTTCCTCAAATAAGGCAGTGGAAGTCAAGGAGGGTGCAAGTTTTCAAGGGCCCCATTGGTTGCTAGACTACCACATCCTCCTTTCTCAAGGGGACTCCAGCACGCTGCTCATCCTACCCCGCAAGGCTGAGAATCTCTGCAGACATTGCCTCTGGACCATAACTGGCTACCTAAATCTGGAGCAGGCACACTCAGGAGATGCAACACAGTGTCCTTGCTGTAGGAGCATTCAACTTGGAAGGGCCCTGAGATAAGTCCCTTCCCCTCTTTGGGTCCGTTATTGTACCTGCAAAATGAAGAGGCTGGGTCCAATGAGCTTTCATGTTGAAGTCTTGGCAGGGGAATCTTCGTCTTAAGAGCAGGAGGATGTTTGGTAGGATACAGCAGTAAGGCTGGAAACATGGATTACCTAGATGTACAGCCTCCAAGGAAGGGAAGAAATTCCCAGGCCAAGAGCTTCTCAGAAAAGCCGTAGCTAGTCATTATGGAGATGAATGCCCAAACAGCACAGATTTCAAGACGTGGCATATCCCATGCTTAAAAGGAACCTGAAAATATAACTGATGGTCATATTAATGATCTGTGTTTCTGTGTCCTAGATGTGAGTGGAAGAGGAAGAGAAAAGGAGGGATAAATTTCTGGGAATCCAAGCTATCACGCAACTTGATCCCAGTATTTGCTAAAGGAACAAATTTACTCACTTGCCCCTGAATGTTTCTCTACCTTGCTTTCCATGAATGTAAGTATTCTTTCACCTGGACAGTCACCTCTGTAAATTTATATGTACAATTCGCCCTGTTCTTCAGGAGACAAATTAGGCCTCTTACGGGTCTAGTGGATCTTAAAAGCAACTGTCTGTCATTAATGGAAAAACTGGCAAGATTTGAATAAAGCCTGTAGTTTAGCTGATAGCATTGACCGATATTAATTTCTCAGTTTTAGTAAATGCACCATAGTTACAGAAGATGTTAACATTAGGAGAGGCTAGGTGGAGGGGTATGGGAGCTCTCTGTGCTATTTTAATAACTCTAGTGTAAATCCAAACTTATTTCAAAATAAAAAATGTGTTAAAAAAAAAGTAACCATCCTTAAACTTTGTTTTCTTCCAGCTATTTCTGTCTCCCACGTTTCATAATTAAGGGTCTTAAAAGCACGGTCTTGTGTAGTTGCTATTTCCACTGGACCACTTTCCATTCCCTCTAATTCTACTACCAAAACACTTCTGAAGTAGCACCAATCAGGATCACCAATTACCTCTTTACATTTTTCATTTCATTATCTTATTTTTAACTTATTACTTTTCTCAATTACAAAAGTAATTTAAAAAACTTGTTGGGTGGGGAAGTCATAGTCAATACAGGAATATGCCTTGAATTTATGCTTTAATTTTCCCTATTTGATGCCTGCACTCCTCCCAACCAAGATAACCACTGTCAGCAGTTTGGTGCACATGCTCTCAATTTTTTCCTTATTTTTATACACTATCTGTATTTTTTCTACAAAATTATACTATAGTTACTATTCTGCACCTTGCTTTAATCATTTAATGTGCTTTTGAGATCTTTCCATGTTACACAAAATCTTAACCACATAGTATATCATATATAACATTATATACGATATATTACTATGCTGGATGTAGGTACCATAATTTACTATTCCCCCACTGATGAATATCTGCATTATTTCAAATGTTTCAGTATTATAAAGAAGCCTGCAATAAATATCCTTTTGCACTTATTTTATTTCACTTGTGAGCTTTTCTCAACGATCATTCCTAGAAGTAGAATTGCAAGATCAATGGGTACTAAACATATTTAATATTTTAATTGTCATTGCCTAATTGACTTTTCACTAACAGTGGATGAGAATATTCCTCATACCAAATATTATCGATCAAAAAAATCTGCCAGTTGTTTAGGTTACAATTTATATCTCGCGGTTACTTTACTCTACACTTCTTTGATTGTTAGTGAGGCTAAGCATTTTTTTGTATGTTTGTTGTTTCTTTAATTACCTGCTCACACCCTTTTACGTTTTAACTGCCAATTGCAGTGGACACTTCTGCTTTATTTTATTTATTCTCTCTATTGCATCTGATGTTACTAACCACTCCCCCCTTTTAAAAAATTCCTTGCTTCCATGGTTTCTGTGACATCCCTCTTTCCTAGATTTCTTCCCATTTCTCTAGCCGCTCTTCAGGTTTTTTTTAATAGGTTTCTCTTCCTCAGTCCCTTCCTTATATGGTGGGGTCTCTCACGGTTCTGCCTTAGGTCATCTTCTTTACTCACTTTACGTATTTTTCTATATATGATGTCCTCTACCTTCTGGTTTCACCCACCATGTGTCTGTTGATGACCCATGCCCTATTAACTCTAGCCACATAGCTCTCCTTACCCATCAGTTCTACCTGGAAATCCCATAGACATCTTCAATTCATCCTTGTCCAAAGCTGAAGTCTCCCCCTCCTCCCTTCATTCCTCACTCTGTTCTGTTTCTTTTCCTGAATTCTCCATCTTGGTGGATGGGACAATTATCTTCTCAGCTGCCAAATGTGCCTGTTCTCTTAGGCCTCCATGCTGTGCACGTGCTGCCTCCTCTGCCACTCCTTTGCCCCTTTGCTTAGCTAATTCTTAGTCATCTTTCAGGCTCAGTCAGGCACCACTTCTTCTGGGAAGTCTTCCTTGACATGTCATAGTCCAGGTTATGAGTCCCTCTTAAATTCTTCCCCAGCACCTTGAATATTTCTTGAATATGGTACTTATCACACTGGGATTATAAATTCTACTTTCCAAACTCTAAGCAGTTTCTTGAAGGCAGGGACCACATCTTATTCCTCTTTGTGCCTTCAGCACCTGGCACATAAAAGATGCTCCACAGATGTTTATCTATACTTGTGGTATCAACTTTTGTCATCCCACTGTCTTGAACCTAGTCCAATCAGGCCTTCATCCTATCACTCCCAAATAGCACAAAGTGACCAATGACCTTCATGTTGCCAAATCTGATGGTCAATCCTTAGCCTATCTGTGTGTTTGACTCTGTTGATAATACGTCTTTTAGAAACACTTTCTCCACTGGACACCTGCCACCCCATTCTCTTATTTCCACTGCTATCTCACCAGCTGCCCCCTCTCACTTTCTTTGCTGGTTCTTCCTTCTCTCTCCAACCTTTAAACACAAGGTGCCCCTGAGCTCAGTACTCAGACCTCTTTTCTAGCTGCACTCACTCCCCAGGTGATCTCATGCATCTCTTGTCTTTACAAACTGCTGGTATTTTTTTTTTTTTTTTCTTTTTGGCACACGGGCTTAGTTGCTCCGCAGCATGTGGGATCTTCCTGGAGCTGGGATCACACCCGTGACCTCTGCATTGGCAGGCGGATTCTTAACCACTGCGCCACCTAGGAAGCCCCAAACTGCTGGTATTTTAACACACACACACCTCATCTCCAGCCTGGATCTCTCCCAATTCCAGATTTGTGCATCTAGGTTCCTATCTGACATTTCCACTCGGACGTCTTAATAAAGAATTTTACACTTAACATGTCCAAAACTGAGCTTCTAATAAATATTTCCCCTTCTCTAGACCTGTTTTTACTGCCATCTTCCTCATCTCAGTGGCATGTTTCCTGGTGTTTGGGCCAAAAGCATTGCTGTCATTCTTTTTCCTCTACCTTCAGTATAAATCCCGACCACTTCTCATCACCTATATAGCTACCATTCCAGTCCAATCCATTATCCTCTTTTGCCTAAATCACTGCAATTGTCTCACAATTGGTCTTCATGCTTCTGCCATTGTTCCTCTACTCTCTTCCTTCTCTTTTTAAAATTTTAGTCAGATCACGTTGCTCCTTTGCACACAAACCCTCCAAAGGCCCTCAATCAGAGTTAAGGTCTAAGGACACTCAATGGCACTACATGACATTTCTCTTCCTATTCCTCAAATACCTGTAGAATGTTCTTGCCTTGAGACATTTGCACATGCTCTTATCTTCTGCCTGAATTATTTTTCTCCCCAGCTCATGTCCTCAGATCTCTGCTCAAATGTCTCCTTGACCACCATACTCATCCTTCTTACCTGCTTCATGTTGTTACCTGACACATCTTTATTGTCTGTCTCTCCCACCAGAATATAAACTCCATGGTGGCAGAGATGTAACCTGTATTAGTGCCTAACGCAGCGCTTGGCATGTAGTGGGTGCTCTATGAATACTTGCTAAATGAATGAGTGAAAGGAAAAAAAGAAGGAAGAAAAGAGAAAGGGGAAAACTAACAGGCAAGAAAGAGAAGGAGGAAAGAAATGAAACCTGCAGCTGAGTGAAATGTTAAGTTTTCTTACAGCACACCAGAGGGGATCTATTGGCGAACTGTGGGAAAATTAAGTCAAAGACCAGTCAGCATTGCCTCCTTAGAGAAAACAAAGTGACAGGGGCATGTTATGTTCTAATTTAAATAGGTTAGGTACTGAAAACTGCCAGGAGGATGTTTTTGTAATGCCAGCCAAATTAAAGAATTCTTGCCCAAATATGTGAGGCTTTTTTCCTCATGCCATTAAATCAAATAAGATTTCAAAAGAAAAACACTATCCAGCCCTGCTGGAAGTTAGCCAGCGGGAGAGTACAAATGGGTATGAGCTCAGAGCTGGTTCTGAGGTTTTCACCTTTGGTGGATCCTGCAGCTGAGAAACTTGCTAACTACACTGGGTCAAGAAGTTTGCTTCAAACAAAGAACCCAGGGGATGACAACAGCTGCACAGCTGCTACCAGTTAAATGCAGAGAGACATTCCGGTTGTTTGATTTGGAAAAAAGGAAACAGCCTGGGAAGCCCTGTATCCTAATTTGAGCAGAAGTAGTAGGCCATTTTACAACCACAAGCAAGGTACTTGGCCTTGCTATCCTTCACTCAACTCAGGAAAGAAAAAGTGGCTCAAAAGGAGAATCTTGGGGAAAAAATAAGATTCTCTGCACCTGAGCCAAGTTCTCCTGAGCAAATGATTCACCAATCAGACCAGCTGGCACAAATGCCTGGCTCAGCTGACATGGAGCCCATGCCCTGCAGAGGCTGCAGGTGGCTGGGCCACGTGGGTTCTGCCTGCGAAGTTCCACACGTCCCACGACTTCCAAATACTTACACTTCTTCTCTTTTCTATGTTTGCTTCTTCAGCTGCTTTCTGGTACCTTCAGAGAAGAGCAGGAAAAAAAAAGAGAATGTCTTTAATTAAACTTATACTTTTACTCTTTCAAACTTTAAAAAAACCACTTCTGTACACCTATCTCTGCCAAGGATTATCTTTAATCAACTCTATCAGAAGAGGCAGAGAATCAGAGCTGCCCTCACTTCCTGCACTGTTGCAATCACCCACTCTAAAGGAAAGATCCAAGACAGTGAGGTCAAATGCTGGTAAACAACTGGATAGAGCAGAAAGCCTGGGGTTTTTTCTGTTTGTTTTAATATTTATTTATTTGGCTGCACAACCAAATAAATAAAACCAATTTATTTATTTGGTTGCAGCCCATGGGATCTTTAGTTCTGGCATGTGGGATTTTCTTTTTTTTTTTTTTAGTTGTGGCACACAGGATCTAGTTCCCTGACCAGGGATTGAACCCAGGCCCCCTGCATTAGCAGCATGGAGTCTTAACCACTGGACCACCAGGGAAGTCCCAAGCCTGAGGTTTTAAAGTCCCACTTCATCACTTATTCACTGTGATCTCAGGCAAGTCAACCTTTCTAAGCCTGTTTCCTTATCTAGAAAATGATCTACTATAAAGCTGGAAAGATTAAACAAGGTTACATGTATAAAAATGTTTTGGAATTAGTCAAATGATATAGAACTGCATTAATCCTAGACTGCACATTTCCCCCACATTAATGCTTCTGAAATCTTACAATTCCTGTTGGCCAAATGATTGGGAGGTAGTCATACTGCCTGTAAGCGTGTAAACTTAGTCTAAGCTGTTGGTACCGCTGCTTTTGCTTAGTTAAATGTATTTGATGATACCATACATGTTTTAAATGCCACTTAAGTGTCTTTAAAGAGATTACACTATGATTGACCATTTAAAGAAAAATTGTTTTACTTTTTTTTAATGTATGCCACTTGTCACTGCCTTAAGGTAGAATTTCAGAATTCTAAGAGTGGTGTGTGAGAAAAGTTTCTGTGCTAAACAAGCATTGGTCCTTTTAAGTAGCAGTATTTTTTCCTTAGTGGTGCATAAAATAATGGCCCAGGCTACAGTCACTGGCATCTTAGAGTTGATAAACAGGCTTATATAATTTTATTATTTTAATTTTATTATTACTTTCATCATTTTATTTTATAATTTTTTTTTACTTGCTCAAAAGATCCCTGAGAAACAACTGAAGTCTCAGGACTTTTCAGGAGGGATCAGGTTTTCTCCATTTGAAGACAAAGAAGTCTTGGGAGGTCCAGGCTACAGCAACTCTCCAGACCACTCAGAACCATTTTAACCTGGCTTCCTCAGAGCCTCTGAGTCAAACACTGAAGGCAGCACCATCACTTGGAGAATCCCCACCACGTGCCTTCCTTGGGCATGTATCCCTAGAATTCACCAACCCAACCCTAGCAAAGGGCGTGGTCAATGGGCCACTTGTCACTGCCTTAAGGTGGAATTTCAGAATGTGCAAGGCATTTGGGCAAGGAAAAGGAGATGAGACAAAAAGATGAAGAGCAGTATGGGAAAGGGCCCACTCCTCTACCGAAACCAACAGTCAACTCATAAATACCTGCGCAAGCTCAGACTTTCTTAGTGTGTGTGTTCAACAGAACAACCTCATCCGAAACGGAAGCCAGAGGAAGGTTCTGGACCTGGCACCACTGCTTACCTGCCATATAACCCGAGTTACAGCACTTCATTTACTTGGGCCTCACGGATGAAACTAAGTGTATGTGAGAGGATTTCTAAGCTCTCTTCCAGTCTTATTACTATTTAAATTTTAACAATCAGATATCAGTGTCTCATTCACCAGGCTGGGTAATACTCTGAAACTGAGCAGAGCTTTCTTATAGGGTAGAGTGAAAGGAATTCCAAAAATTTCCGGGATTTCATTGACCACAGTTTACAGAAAAAAATGGGATTAGAACCACTACAAATCAAATGACAAGCTAGAAATATATTTGAAACTTACATTACAGACAAAAGGCTAATTTCCCTAAAATACAAAGAACTCTTACAAATCAATAAGAAACTGACAAACAATAGAAAATTGGGCATGAACATAAAGATACAGTTAACAGAAAATATCAAACGACTCAAACAAAAAATAAGAATGTTCAGCCTCAAGGGACTGCCCTGGTGGTGCAGTGGCTAAGAATCCACCTGTCAATGCAGGGGACACGGGTTCCATCCCTGGTCCGGGAAGATCCCACATGCTGAGCAGCAATGAAGCTCATGTGCCACAACTACTGAGCCTGTGCTCTGGAGCCCACGAGGCACAACTACTGAGTCCACGTGCTGCAACTACTGAAGCCCGCTCACCTAAAGCCTGTGCTCCACCAGAGAAGCCACCACACTGAGAAGCCCATGCACCTCAACAAAGAGTAGCCCCTGCTCGCTGCAACTAGAGAAAGCTCACACACAACAACAAAGACCCAACGCAGCCAAAAATAAAAATTAATTAATTAAAAAAAATGTTCAGCCTCAAAATAAAAATTCAAGCAACATTAAGAACATTTTTCATCTACCAAGTAGAAAAATACTGAGGGTATATTAATATACTGAGGGTAAATTAATAAAACCTCCATGTAAGGCATTTTGTCAATTTTACAAAAATTACAAAATTACAAAAGCACAAATGTTATGATTCACCAATTCTGTTTCCAGAATTTATCTTACAGGTATACTTACACAAGCAAAAATGACTTTTACATTAGATTATTTGTCATAGCATTAAATGTAACAGCAAATGACTGAAAACAACTTGAATGTCCATTAGCAGAAGACTAGTAAATAAATCATAATGTATTCATGCAACAGAATACTATGCAGGTACATAAAGAACAAAAGCATGGTGGTAATGGTTGCACAACAATGTGAATGTACAGTAAGTTCAATCCCTGGTCCAGCAAGATCCCACATGCCTCGCAGCGACCCCCACTCACCACAACTAGAGAAAGCCCATGGGCAGCAATGAAGACCCAATGCAGCCAAAATAATAATTAATTAATTAATTAATTAAAAAAAAAGAAATATGTTCTAGGGAACTTCCTGGTGTTCCAGTGGTTAGGACTTGGCACTTTCACTGCCTTGGCCCAGGTTCCATCCCTGGTTGAGGAACTAAGATCCCACAAGCCTTGGGGCATGGCCAAAAAAGTTCTAAGCACTAGAGAAAAAGCAGTGAAAGAAATAACCAAAAGAGTTCCCGCTCTCAGACAGCTTATAGTTTACATATTAAACACATACATACACACAGAAGCGCATACACACATACATATACACATTCATACACACACATATATAGGGTAAATCCTTCAAAGAAATAGAACAGAGTATTATTGAACTACCTAACAAAGGAACCAAACTGAGAAGGCGGGTGTGTGTGTGTGTGTGTGTGAAGGAAAGTCTTGCTGAGGAAATGACCTTTCCGCTGAGATCTGAAGTTTGATCAGAAGGAGTTAGCCAGGCAAAACAAAGCAAGAAAAGCATTCCAGGCACAGAAGAAGAGCACACACAAAGTCCCCAAGGCAAGACGGTGTCTCATGTGTATAAGATACACAAAGAACTCCAATGTTGCTGAAGTATATTGAGAAAGGCTGAGGTCAGGAGATGATGCTGAGAGGCAAGGGCTTTGCAGGCTATGCTAAGGATTTTGAATGTAATCTTAGGCACAATGAATGGTCACTGACCCAAGCCATGCTTTTAAAAGAGCAGTGGATGCTGTGTGGAGAATGGGCTGGAGGGAGCTGAGAACGGAGGTGGGGCAATAGTGAGAGATGATGCTGGCTTGGGTCCAGGATGGTGGCACTAGAGAAAAGGTGAAGAGATCTGAGGTGTATCTCAGAATCAACAGGATTGGTAATGAGGAATAAGTCAAGAATGACTCCCAGGTTTTTGGCAGCTGCGTCAATGGAAGGAGCGAAGTGGGGACGGGGAAGAGCTCCGCGTTAGCCGTGCTAAAACTAAAACGTCCACTTGGTGATGGTAGTGATTAGATGCGTGTGTCTAGAGCTCAAAACGGAGATCTGAGCTAAAATATACATTTAGGGCTTGTCTGTCCACAGATGGTATTACAGCCATGGAAATATATGATATCATCTATGAAGAGTGCATAGTGGAAGAAAAAGCCCCAAACTCAGTCCTGGAGACTTTAACATTTAGCAGTCAGAACATGAAGAAGCGGTGATAATAGAGAACGGGAAGGAACAGAGGTAACAGAAAAACCAAGAGACTCCCAAAGAAGCCAAGAGAAGAAAAATGTGGGAAGAAGTGGCAAGAGGTCATCTGAAATGAAGGCTAACAAACATCTCCTTGATTTAGCAACACAGAAGCCTTTGGTAACCCTGGCAATCCTCTTCCGTTATAAATATAATTTATTCAACCACAGTCTTTTTAATAGGCATTTGGATTATTTCCAGTTATCCAACATTACAAACAGTGCTTTGGTGAATGGCCCTGTACATGTATGTTTTTCCCCACTTGTACTACTATATCTGTCTGAGAGTCCCTAAAAATGGAAATGCAGAAACACAGTGGCTTATGACTAGAAAGGAACTGAGAACTGGCCTTGAACTTATGTTTCCACACCCCTTGGGTAATCATCTACAGTATATTACAGCAATAATACAATATATGAGAGCTGGAGCCAATCAGCAGACAGGTTAATTCTTAGCCAATTGTTCTCCAAGGCAAGGAGAACAATTTACACTGTGGTTAGCTGGTTAAATAAGCTCAGAGGTTCCCTTCCCTTTACTGTCTTAAGAGAAACATATATTTAAAGAAAGATCAAAGCAGTTTTCATCTTTAGTCCTGTCCTTCTAGCACTGAGGCATCTGTAAGATACAGGTGTATACACCCATGGCTGTCCTGAATTGTCTTTAAACTCCCACTCAAATATCACTACCCTTTATTTGTAATGAAGTACTTGCTTAATAGTAGATACACAGGGGGAAAGCTTCCACACCACTGCTTTCTTCCAAGTTAGGTCCTTGGTATTTTTACATTTTGACTCTCAGAATGCTAAGAGAGGTACAATCCTTCCAAATTAAGAATTAGATCAGAATTCAGGCCTTAGACTTTCCTCAAAGACACTCAGAGCAACTAGCATTATTCTGACACAAAATGTGAAGGTCACTGGATAAGGGCAGGCGTGAAGGCATTTTAAAGATCCAAATGTGAGGGGGAAAATATTTGCCATGAGATTTCTATAATTAAAATCTTATCCCTCTTCCCGTTCCAGATTTTCTTGTCCTCTAGTCTCCTCCTCATCCTATACAGAATTTAATCTTGCAACTGTTCATTAATGCTCAGCTGTGAGGCAGGCAGCTAGCTGATGGAAGATGCTAAAATTATCTGGGGAGTCATAACAGTGTCTCAAACTTTTCTACGACCAGAAAACAGAGTTCCTGAGCCATGACTCTTGCTTGTATGCCTTCAAATAGAGCAAAGGTCTCACTGAGCCAAAAAAGGAAAATGGAAACTCCCAAGTATTAGGAAATTAGAAAATACATTAGGTAATGTATTTTGTTCTGGAATAATTTCACCACTAGATGTTACAGAGAAGCAAAGAAGTTATCCAGGGAGATCTGAGGGTCAAATGTTTTCTTAATGAAGGAAGAATGGTCACAGAAAACTAAATATAAACCCTCTTCTTTCTTGGGATTGTAGAATGGATAAAGTTACAACAAGAGTGGGAGAGGCAGTGACAGGAGGGCATGCACGGTGGTGGGGGGATTAAGTGTCCTGGATTAAACTCTGCCACTAACTTGGCGTGTGATCTTCAGTCATAATTGCTGGACCTCAAGTTCCTTACTTGTCAGAGGAATAGAATAAAAGTTAGCCAGATCAATAGTTCTTTTGCTGGAGAATCCTCTTTTCAAATGATAACTTAGAACCTCATATATAAAAGGGATCAAAGCAGGACCGCTGAGTTGGAAGGTCACAGGCTTGGCCCTCTAGATCTTCCCATCTTCCCAGAACTGGCCCCTGAGGTTCCTCTGAAGAACTCAAATAAGACAGTTTGAAAACCACTGGGCTAGATTCTCTTCAACTCCAAAAATATATGAGTCAAAGAGGAATCTTCTGCAAAGAAACCAAATTCTACCAAAAGAGTCAAATTTTAATCAAGCAAAGAATTATGCTACACTGAAGTCATTGGTGAGTGAAATCAAAGCTAGCTGTTCAAACTGACCCATCAAGAGCACCCTCCTTACTCAAATGTAATGCTTTATATAGTATGGAGGTTTAGGAAAAGAGCACCCTCCTTACTCAAATGTAATGCTTTACATAGTATGGAGATTTAGTAAAAGAAATGTCTCAAGTTATAAAGCACTCATGAGATACAAGCTATGATGCTAGAAAAATCATGCATGTACATATCCATGTAAAACATTATTAACAATTAGAAAGTAAAGCCCAGGGACTTCCCTGGTGGCGCAGTGGTTTAGAATCTGCCTGCCAATGCAGGGGACATGGGTTCGATCCCTGGTCCAGGAAGATCTCACATGCCGTGGAGCAACTAAGCCCTTGAGCCAACAACTACTGAGCCTGCGTGCCACAACTACTGAAGCCCATGTGCCTAGAGCCTGTGCTTCGCAACAAGAGAAGCCACCGCACTGAGAAGCCCGTGCACTGCAATGAAGAGTAGCCCCCACTCACCACAACTAGAGAAAGCCTGTGCGCAGCAATGAAGACCCAACGCAGCCAATAAGTAAACAAATTAATTCATTAAAAAAAAGTAAAGCCCAGCTAATCCTACAAACAGCAGCCAGATTAAGCTTCCCCCAAATACCATTTTTATATTAGTCTCTGATCACAAACCTCCCAAGGTTTCCTAGAGTCTCTTAACCAGGCTTGTATAGGATTTACTAATTCCAAACGCCATAACAGAAATTATTTCAAAACAAGAGAAAATCAGTACTGTGAGAAGCAGAAATTAATGTATGCTCTGTGGAAAACAGTCCTGCAATCTGCTTTAGGAACCTACTGTGAGTGAATCCTCAAAGCCTTAAGCAGTATCAGCAATACGTCTCCACTGAGTACGAAACCTGGAGAAGAAATCCAGGCTGATTCTCTGGTTTTCACTGTCTTAAGTGCACATCATGCCCTGTCCCATTTCTGTGTCTTACCTCCTATCATGCCCCTTCCTCTGCAATGTCACCACCATCTTCCCAGCCTACCAAATAAAATTCAATTCATCCTTCCAAACCAGTTCAATAGTAGAATCTATGCATCAGAAGAAAAATACTAGACAGAAACAAATCAAAATATTAACTTGGGCAGGTTACTCTCCACACCTCAGTGCTCTCAACTATAAAACAGGGATAACGTCCCCTCCTCATATAGTTTTTTTTTTGTTTTGTTTTTGGCCACACCACATGGCATATGGGATCTTAATTCCCCAACAAGGAATCAAACCTGCGTCTGCTGCAGTGGAAGTGTGGAGTCTTAACCCCTGGATGGCCAGGGAAGTCTCTCCCTCCTATAGCTTTTATTAGGATTAGAAATAGTATCGATTTCCATCAAGAGTCTAGCATAGTACCTGGCACACTGATTCTGATTAATGGGTTCACGATTTATAGTTTTGCATAACTGCCACTTGCCCTTATAACCTTTGTGGAGAAAAGACAGTCACCCTACTATGCTATGGGAAGGTGGTCTCTAAGATCCCTTTGCACTTTCTTTCTACAAGATTAAGAAGCCCCTAAAATGAGCAGCTTTTTCCAACTTCTCATCAGTGCTACTACAGGACCCAAATCCTCTATCTTGAGAATTCTCTAGAATGGACAATGACAGAATAAAACAGTGGGATGGGAACTGAGGAAGGAGTGAGAGTTTCACTGAAGTGACCGACTGAGGCAGGGAAGGAAGTGAAACCAGGAAGGGGACTGACATCCATGGCCTGGGTGTCCCAGTTTGGCCAAAGAGGAGGGTCAGTGGGAATAAGAAAGTAGAACAAGTGGAACAGGAGGCTCTAATCAGAGAGTAGGTTTTCCAAATGCACATTTCAGAGATGGATTCTGGGTGATGCAAAGGTTAGAACTAAATGCAGAGGCATGGGAGACAACGTGCAGGTTGAAGGTGAAGGGAAAATCAAGAAAAAAATGAGTCCATGGGAATTCCCTGGTGGTCCAGCGGTTAGGCCTTGGTGCTTTTACTGCCAGGGCCTGGGTTCAGTTCCTGGTTAGGCAACTAAGATCCCAGAAGCCGTGTGGTGTGGCAGATAGATAGATAGATAGATAGACAGATAGACAGACAGACAGACAGACAGACAGACAGACAGACAGACAGACAGATAGACAGATATGAGCCCAAGTATCAGACAGGCCATCTATGTGGACCAGTGATTCTACACTGGGGGCACTACCGGCTGGGACATTTGGATATGTGTGGGAATCTCATTGGGGTTTCTCTACCCCCCCACCCTTTTTTTGTGGTTGCCACAATATCATGAGGTACTACTAGCATTTGGAGGAAGGCAAGATGATGAACATCCTGCACGAGGAAGATCTGCCTAATCCCCAATGCTAATAGCATCCCCAGTGAGACACACTGAGGAGAAAATGAAGCTGGAAGCTAGTGTCCCCAGTGAAAGCAAGGGGCTTGGCACACCACTGTCATGAAGGGGAGGATAAGAATACCAAGATTAGATGTGAGCTCAAAGCACACGTTTACAACCTCAGAACAAGGCAAAAAAAAAAAAAAAACAATGGATGGGAAACAGTAGTGGAGATGTCAGCACCCCTGACGCCTGGCCCCAGAATATTTCAGGGAAGCATGTACTGAAAGAGCAGTCACTACTCAGACACAGAATGCATGTTGAGGGAAAGCCAAGTTCATTGAAAGAGAGGTGGGGCTAGGAAGGGTGAAAAGGGTAAGAATGTGGAGAAGTTTCTCTGCAGAATAGGGAGTTTCCAAGTCCCATTAATCACATCTCAACACTGTCTCAAACCCTTCCCTTCCTTTCCACTCCTCCTGCCCGCCACCCTCAACAGCTTTCACTTGGGTTCTCAGGAGAGCCTCAGAATTTGTCTCCATGCTATCAATTTGGCACCTTCCCAATATACCTTTTACATTATTGCCAGAAGCATCTTCTAAATACAAGCCTGATCAGGGCTTCCCTAGAGGTCCAGTGGTTAAGACTCTGTGCTTCCACTGCAGGGAGCACTGGTTTGATCCCTGGTCGGAGAACTAAGATCTCTCACGCCAAGGGTGCGGCCCCCCAAAAAAGGACACTAAATACAAGCCTGATCATAAAAACTTTCCATTGTTTCTGTTGTTTATCTAACTTAGCATGGCACTCAAGGCCTTCCAGCATCTGGCCCTGCACTGTACCTGTCCCTTCTCTCTTCTGTATTTCTCCAGGCTTGACTGACTGCTTGCTTTCCCGTTGCCTTTATTAATGTTCAGCTTCCACAATCCTTTACTTGAACCTTTACTTGAACAAATAAACCTTATTTGTTCTGCTTTATGTTCAAGTTCACGGCTTTGAGTCCAAAAGCCTATTTCTTCCATTACCAGTGCTTCTTAAACTTCCCTGAAGGTAAAAATCACTAGGACACTTGTTAAAAACACAAATTCCTGGGCCCCATCCCAAATACATCAAATCAGAATCTTTAAGGGAGGAGCCTGAGAAGCCATATAGGATGGTTTTAAAACAAATCTTTGACATTTCTCCCACCAAAATATAGAGTCAAGTTCCCCTCCCTCTAATATGAGCCAGCTTTAGTGACTCGGTCCTCGTGAAGAGAATGTGGCAAAAGCGATACTGTATAACTTCTGAGGCTGGGTCATAAAAGGCTACACGCCCTGACTCCCTTCCTTCTTTGTTCCCTCCTTCCCTCCCTCTCTGGATGCTTGCCCTTGGAACCTAGCCAAGCCAGCCAAGCAGCCATATGGAAGAGCCACGTGTAGGTGATCTGACCACGGCCCCAGCGAAGATCCCAGATGACTGCCAGCATCCACCGCCTGACTCGGGAGTGAGTAAGCCTTTAGATGACTATGGCCCACAGTTCGGAGACACTGGGGATGGTGAGGGGAACAGAGGCAAGTCCTGCCCAAATTAGAAATTCACAGTAAAATAAATATTGTCATTATTTCAAGCCACTAAATTTTGAAGATTTTTTTTTTCCCATGTAGCAATAACTGGAACACCATATTATTTTTTTTTCCTTTTGGCTGCTCCACTTGGCTTGTGGGAACTCAGTTCCCCGATCAGGGACTAAAGCCGGGCCATGGAGTGAAAGCCTGGGATTCTAACCACTAGGCAACCAGGGAACTTCCTGGAACACCATATTATTAACAGGTACCTCATGTGATTCTTAAGATGAAGGAAGTTTGGGGACTTCCTCTACTAATACAAATTATACTAAACTATACTGTTACATTCCTTGAGGTCAGGAATTAAGCCTTAATAGCTTTCCAGAGCTTGGTCCGTTTTTTCTGAAATATCTTTATTGATTTTCTTTTTTTAAGAATAATACATGTTTGACATAAAAATTACAGCAATATAACATATGTAACGTAGAAGGTAAAAGGGCTATGTGGTCTCACTCCACCTTCACTCCATCTTAAGTGATAACCACGGTCAACAGGTTGGAAGGGCAGTGTTTTCCACAGAGCAGGTGGTTGATGGATTTGTCATTGAGGAAAAGGTGACAGCGCAGATTACAGAAACTTCCCACTGGTATTTAGCTGTATCTAGATATAGCTCCCAGAATCACTTTCTTCAAATCTTTACCATCTTTCTTCTCTTAAATGTATCACAGCTTAAATGTATCATAGTGAGATAAACCTACCATCTGCCCTAAGCTCTATGGCATCTCTATCTGAGTGAAGTTAATGTGCTTACCATCTCTGGCATATTATCGGCTTATACCATTCCCTCAACATTTCTTGAGTGCCTACTATGTTCTAATCACCATGCTACACACTAGGGATATAAAATATGCAGGAAAGGGGCCTTCATATCAAAGAACTCATGGTCCAGAGCAGGGGTCAGCAAACTTTTTCTTAAAGAGCCAGATAGCAAATATATTAGACTCTGACGGCCATATGGTCTCTGCTGCAACTCTGCTGTTGGAGCATGAAAGCAGCCACAGACAATACACAGAAGGACCTGGCTGTGTTCCAATAAACTTGTTTTCACTAAAATAGTCTACCTACCTAGTTTGTACTGTTCAACAGAACCTTATGCAATGGTGAAATGTGTCTGTGATGTCCAATATGGTAGCCGCCAACTACATGTAGCCTTTGGCACTTGAAATGTGGCTAGTGCAGCTGATGAACTGCATTTTAAATGTCTTTCATTTTGATTAATTTACATTTAAACAGCCACCTATGTAGTGGCTACCCTACTGGACAATGTAGCTATAGAGTGCACCTACGACTTCCTTCAACTAAAACCTTGCCTCAAAACTCATCTCAACCAGAGAGCCTTCCTGACTAGCTTCTGTCTGTGGTGGTCACTCTCTCTCTCTCTTATTCTATATCTAGTCCTTATTCCTGTTCATTTTGGACTTGCTGACATTTTGCTTAATAATTATGTGTTTTATAATTATCTTCTGTGTTTATAACTCTTTCTTTCCCCAACTGAACAAAAATTGAAGTACAGAGAAGGTGTCTCCTGATTATTACCGTCTTCCTTTCCCACAGAGCCTTGTGTGGGACTCAAAATCCACAAGGTGCTCAGAAAAGCCATTTTACACCACGCGCTTCCTTTACCGACCTCCCTGACAGGTGGCAATGTTTGCTCAAGACAGATGGTCCTTTTGGACCAGGATCAGAACTTACTTGGAGAATATTTCTACGATAGCCGATGACTTGTTCTTGTTGACAAGAGAAAGTTCTTTGGCCGTAACCCTCAACGATAGTGAAGTCCATTGCCGTCTATTAAATGGAGCTGATTCCATCTTGTCTACAGACACTGAAATACCTATGTGATAAAGAAAGTCAGAATGTTAGACACAGGAAAGGATTCTCCAGCATCCAAGGACCGGCAGCGGTGTGGTGTAAGTGAGAGAGCAAAGAGCCCTGGGTCAGCAGACTGTACTCCTCTACAGGTTCTCTCAAAAACCGTAACCTTGGTCAGATGACTGAATTTGGGTTGTAGTTTCCTGTAAAATGAGAAGGTTAGATTAGGTGATCTCTAAGGTCCCTTTCAGTTTCCATCATTTTATGACTGACCCCACTGTGCAAATAGCCATTGGCCTTTCCCTGAACTTAAGCCTGTTCCAAAGTCACATTTGGAGTGAAATGTTCCACTCTTCTGAGTTACATCCCAGGGGAAGTACAATTGGCATCTCCGTAGAGTCAGGTCCAATGACGTTCCACCTACCTACCTTGGATGTATCCGAGTTTTTTTGGTTGCCCTCTCTCCCCAAGCTCTGTAGCACTGACCCCTTGGTGCTGGGGAGAGAGCTGCAGATGCCGTACAGAGTAACACAAAGAGCGCGGGCTTTCAGGCAAGGTAGACTTCAAATGAAATCATCATTTTGTAATCTTGAGCAAATTATATAATCTTTTCAGTTTTAGTTACCTCGCTGAATGAGGGTAATACCTACCTTTATAGGGTTTTTGATGTGGGTTTTAAGGAGATAATGTATTTAAAATACTAGGCATATTATGGTAGTATTAAGAACATTTTAAGCGTAATATATTAGTATTGGCTTCAAGTCAAAGAATACATAAAGCCATGCCCTTGACATCACCTAGACCTGATCCATTAACTGGATTATTTGGTTTTGCCCTAGTAATTATCAAAGTTACAACCTCTGTTCTAAAGAGGTGAGATTAGGAACGAGTCAATAGTTTCCTTATTTGAAGAGTGAACAATATAGATGAAAGTCCTACTTGCAGCTCTCCTGACAACCACAGAGCATAACTGATCTGGTAGCATGTATGGTGCGTCAGGTACTGCTTCTAACAGCCTTGACAACAGCAGAACACACAGTGTGCTTAACCAAGCAACATGGGCTGCCGTTTCACACTAAACGTCCTGTGATGCAAAGTAAGCGTTAAGCAATTCCAAAACACCACACTACTTTCCCTAGGTAGTACCTGTTCTCCCCACTAAAGCCTCGCCTGAAAACACTGCTAGTTTTGTTGTTTTTGTTTGTTTGTTTAAATCCCCATGTTGGAAGGCAACATAGAACCCTCTCGCGGAAAGGAGCTCTGGTGTCAAGAGACACAGGCACTAAATGGGAGTGTTGGCCCCATCACTTAAAGCTGTGTGTCCTTCCCTAAAACTTAGATTTCTCATCCATAACAACAGTACTTACTTCATAGTATTTTTAAGAGGAATAAATAAGATAAAGAAAAAAAGATCCTGACATAGAATAAGTAGGCAATAAATGTTAGTTTTTTGTATGATCTCTTCTCCCTGAATAAAATAACCTTAACTCTATACATGTTCTTTGAAATAAACCTGCATGTGTCAAATAATATATGATATTTGTCTATCTGCTTTCCAATTTGTAACTGACAGACCTACCAGACATCGTCAGGCCTTTCTCTAACAAGAAAAAGACACAGCTGTTTATTCACCTAAATGTAATTATGTAAAACCACAATAATGACCCTTTAAGCCAAGTCCAGGAAATATCGACCAACACTTTAAGACATTATTTGGTACAATCATGCTTCCAATGTAAGTATAGGAACAAATGTTGTCAGTTCTAAAGGGATCAATTCTGGATCAAAAAAAAAATACAAAAGATATATTCTCATATTTGTTTATTAAAAAAGGAAAAGCAGGGGACTTCCTAGGTGGCGCAGTGGGTGGGAGTCCGCCTGCCAATGCAGGGGACATGGGTTCGATCCCTGCCCCAGGAAGATACCACATGCCACGGAGCAACTAAGCCTGTGTGCCACAACTATTGAGCCTGCGCTCTGGAGGCTATGAGCCACAACTCTTGAGCCCATGTGCCGCAACTACAGAAACCCACGCACCTAGAGTAGCCCCAACTCACCGCAACTAGAGAAAGCCTGTGTGCAGCAATGAAGACCCAACACAGCCAATAAAATAAATAAAATTTAAAAAAAAAAAAAAAAAAGGAAAAGCATTAATTCTCTGAGGGAGTGAATGTGATAAAGAAAAAGGATTTTAATTCCCAAGTCCAATTCCGTGGTTTTGATTAGTCTCAGTCAAAAAGCCGAGAAAAGTCAGAACAACCATCTTGGTATAAGGCTAGGATATACACTTTATACTCAAAGAATGAGGCGGCTTACACCTTGACCACATCTTCACAAAAGCATACTGTTATCTCTTAGCAATGTAAGTAGCACCCTGTGAAACACACAAAGGTAAGAATCAGTACATGATTTTTGAGAGACTCTGGTACCAGGTTACTGACTAACTAATTCCTACAAGGTATAGGGACAGGGCCCTGCCCAAACAGTGTATATAATCTATCAGGCTTGCTAACACACACAAATAATTATAGCACAAGACAGAAAGTGGTTAGAGGCAATGCATGGTCTAGGAGTGCAGGACTTGATTTTTCTGGCATGCTGGGAGAGAAGGGAGGACTTGAGACTTACAGAACTGGCAGAATTTCATCAAGTGAGGGCAGAAGGAGGAAAGTGCATCTCAGATGGGGGAACAGCATTACACTGGTAGGGAAATGAAACAGCAAAAGATACTTTAATGGAGTTAGACTGCAGATGCAAGAGAAGTTAAAGTAAGAAAAGACAGAATGAGGACAGACTTGGAAGAGCCTTGAAAACCATGCTAATGGGAATTCCCTGGTGGTCCAGTGGATAGGACTCCTTGCTTTCACTGCCATGGGCCTGGGTTCAATCCCTAATCAGGAAACTAAGATCCCATAAGCTGAGTAGCATGACCGACCAACAACAACAACAACAACAACAAAGAAAACCATGCTAAGGAATTTGGACAATAGTCTAATTGTGGGAAGAACTAGCCTGTGGAGGAGCAGAGATGAGATCTAGTTGTAAGGTGTCACTTCCTAGCACCTGCGTGACCTTTATGGCAAAGGAAAAAAATAATTTCTCTGAGCCTCAATATTCACATCTGTAAGAAACGACCTCTGTTGTGGATTATCCAGTTTCAGTGGCAGAACACTGGGAGTTCCTGAAAAAGCAAGTAACGCAATAAGAGCCATGTTTTAAAAGCTGATTCTGCAGCAGTGTGTAACTTGATAAAAGAGGAAAAGATTGGAGTCTTAATTACTAGTCAAGAAGATCCTGAAACTGTCTGAGTGAAAGGCAACCAAGGTTTAAATTAGCATAGGAATGGAAAAGTGAGAAGAAAAAATTGAGAGTTCTTAGAATAAAATGGACTTAGGGTGAGAGAAGGAATCAAAGGTGGCATCATCAAACTTGAACAATTAGAAGGTTGTTGATGCCATTGAGAGAGTAAATAGAGGAAGAAGAGGGGGAATGAGTGTTGCCTTACACATGTTGAGATCTATGCGTCAGCAAGAAAAATCCTAGTGATACACAACAGGAAGCTAAAAGGTTAAAAATCAGACCTTTAGAAGGAAATGAACATTTTAAAACATCTAAAAATATCTACTTATGCAAAGAACATGTCTCAATCCTCACAATGACTTTAAAAGGTTGGTTTTATTATCTTACATTTATGATGAAGAGACTGAGGTTCAGAGATATTAAATAATTTTACAGTGATCACTTAGCTATAAAGTTGCAGAGCTGGGATTCAAATCCATATTCTGTTTGATTCCAAAGTCAATTTTCTTTCCGCTACGAGTATGAGTCATGAATAAGACCACCACCTTTAATCAAGGTCGAAACTGGGCAGCAAAATCTCTGAACCCACCTAGCTGCAAACCCACACAAATTATCTTTCAGTAAGAGTGTGGTGGCAAGAATCTTCCCAGAATGGTTAGCATCAGACATGATAATCATTCTTTCAGAGGAACTTAAAGTTACCTTGGGCCTGCTTGAAATACTCTCCCATTGTGAACATCTCGGCTTTCTGGGCTTACATGAAATGTGTGATATCTCCCCCAACTCACCCACTTTGACTCAGATGAGTGTCCCATTCTCAGACTTCAGGACAACTTCCTTAATCCTAGAAATCCTGTTAAGAGTGAAAAGGGCATGTACAACACCTAAAAAAAAAAAAAAAACCAAACCCTTCCAAAAGGATGTATTCAGTTTGGGCTACAACATCCTGGACTGTTTTTTCCAGAGGCCCATGGATGTTAAGATCCAACCCAGGGCATCGTCATATACAAATAAAAACAGCAGCTACCACCTATTGGGCACTTACTAACTCTAATTCTTACAACAACCCTGGAGATCGACTATTTCCATTAAAGACAACAACAACAACAAAACAACTGTGGTTTATTGAGATTGAATAATTTGCCTAAGGTCACATAGCTAACATACGGCCCAGTTCAGACTCCAAAACCCAAGCTTCAACTGTGAAGGAAGAACTGCTGGATTGGTGGAGCTTTGTGCAACAGTTAAAGGAAACGGATATAACAAAAATAACTCTTAAGATTTTTAGCCTTAGAGACTGGGACAGTAGTAAAGCAAATAATAATGGGATACATAGAAAGGGGAACTATTTGCTAAGAGGAAGATGTCTTCAGTGTTAGATGCATATGGCAGATTTTTACATCAAGAGGGAAGCTTACAAATCAAGTAACCAAATCCCCCTTTTTACAGTAAGGGAATTAAGCCACATAAACACCCAATAACCTTCCCACACTCATCAGCTAGTCAGTTTGAGAGCTAGAGCTATTCTTAGTTCAAATTTCTTTTATCACACCAGGTAAACCCTTTGGGTGAGCTATAGCCTGGATATAAAGATCTCTGAACAAAGGCCCTTGAAAATAAAGGGCTGGGCAATGACTCATGGGGAAATTTGGCCCCAGGTATCTGCTTCCTCAAGAGATTGCTTAGGGTGAGGCCTGTTAGCTGCTTGGGAAACCAACTCTAATAAATTCATTTACAGCTTTATCTAACCAAGTGAACTGTCTCCCAGAAACAAGGCTGGGACAAAAGCAAATGAGCTGCCACTAATAAAATCCTGTTCTTAAAAATCCAGTCTCATGGGATTGACATATATACACTACCATGTGCAAAATAGACAGCCAGTGGGAACCTACTATATAGCACAGGGAGCTCAGCTCAGTGCTCTGTGGTGACCTAGATGGGTGGGACGGGGATGGAGGTCCAGGAAGGAGGGGATATATGTATACATATAGCTGATTCACTTTGTTGTACAGCAGAAAGTAACACAACATTGTAAAGCAACTATACCCCAATTAAAAAAAAAAATCCAATTTCAGTCATATCTTTCTTGCTACTTTTTTTCTTTGCTACCAAGATGGTTGCTTGTGCAAGAGGCATAGTTGCATGAATATAACCTCAAAATAGAGAACTAAGTACAAACTTACTTGTTAAGAAAAAAATGTTATCTTTTAAGATACAGATGTAGAGAACAAATATATGGACACCAAGTGGGGAAAGTGGGGAGGGTTGGGGGGGGAATGAATTGGGAGATTGGGATTGCCATTATTACCAATAAGAAAAAAAATACCAAATTGTACACTCTAAATATATGCAGTTTATTGCATGTCAACTCAACAAAAGTTCTTAAAAAAAAAGAAAAAAATGTTATCTTTTAGAAATAGATTACAGACATAATTAAAAGAAAAAAATCAATCTAAAAAACTTTAAGGTGCAAAGGGAAATTTTAAGCAAAAGCAACATGAAATGTATTCCCACATAATGTTTTTTTAGAATATGAATTACATTTATTTCTAAGGGTATATTTTCGTACAAAAAATAGTGACTAAATTCACCTGGGCTGTGAGGCATGTGGGATCTTAGTTCCCTGACCAGGGATAGAACCTGTGTCCCCTGCAGTGAAAGCTCAGAGTCTTAACCACTGGACTGGCAGGGAAGTGCAATGTTGAAATAATTTTAGATTTACACAGGAGTTACAAAGATAGTAAAAAGTTTCCATATACTTTTTTTTAATATAAATTTATTTATTTACTTATTGGCTGCATTGGGTCTTTGTTGCTGCACATGGGCTTTCTCTAGTTGCAGCAAGTGGGGGCTACTCTTCATTGTGGTGCACGGGCTTCTCACTGTGGTGGCTTCTCTTGTTGTGGGCATGCGGGCTTCAGTAGTTGTGGTACATGGGCTCAATAGCTGTGGCTGACTGGGCTCTAGAGTGCAGGCTCAATAGTTGTGGCACATGGGCTTAGTTGTCCGTGGCATGTGGTATCTTCCAGGGGCAGAGATCGAACCCGTGTCCCTTGCATTGGCAGGCAGATTCTTAACCACTGCGCCACCTAGGAAATCCCTCCATATACTTTTCATCTAGCTTTATCTTATATTACCACAGTATAATTATCAAAATTAAGAAATTAACATTGGTACAATACTACCAAATAAACTATAAACTTTATTCAAATTTTACCAGTTTTTCCATTAATGTCTTTTTTCTATTCTAGGACCTTATACTGCACTTAGCTGTTGTGCCTCCTTAAGGCTCCTCCAATCTCTGACAGTTCCTCTGTTTTTCCTTGCCTGGAATGGCCTTGAAACACTGAAGAGTACTGGTAGATATTATGTAGACTGTCCCTAATTTGGGTTTCTTGGTTTCTCCAATAAAAAGAACCAGGGTTCCTTGCAGAAGTGGTTGATTCCAGAGCTGGGGCAGGGCAAATACAAGATAAACCTGGACAGGGAACTATCTTTAATATCTAATAATAATCTATAAGGGAAAAGAATGTGAAGAAGAATCAATATTATATATATATATATATATGTATAACTGAATCACTGCGCTGTACACCTGAAACTAATACAACATTGTAAATCAACTATACTTCAATTAAAAAAAAAGAGATAAAGGACTTCCCTGGTGGTCCAGTGGTTAAGAATCTGCCTTCCAATGCCGGGGACTCAGGTTCGATCCCTGGTCGAAGAACTAACATACCACAAGCCGTGGGGTAACTAAGCCTGCGAACCACAACTACTGAGCCCACACGCTCTGGAGCCCACATGCCACAAGTAGAGAGAAGCCCACAAGCTGCAACAAAAGATCCCACATGCCGCAACTAAGACCTGATACAGCCAAATATATAATAAATAAATATATTTTTTAAAAAGTGATAAAACAAAACAAGATAAGCCTGGAACATCTCTCAACGCTCAAAAAAAAGTGTTTTTTAAAAAAATATGATGTTTTCTCAGATTAGATTGAGGTTATAGAATCTGGGGAAGAATTCTACAGAGCTGATATGCCGCCTCAGTGCATCATAACAGAGGGTACATGATTTTGATATCTTATTATTGATGATGTTAACCTTGATCACTTGGTTAAGGTGGTGTCTGTCAGGTTTCTCCACTGTAAAGTGACTATTTTCTTTCCTTTATATCCCATAGTTCCCTGACCAGGGATAGAATCTGCGCCCCCTGCAGTGGAAGCACGGAGTCTTAACCACTGGAGCACCAGGTAGGTCCCATACTACGGTGTTCTAACAGTGATTTTCTATTACCCTCATTCTTTCTACATTTATTAATTGGAATTCTTCTATAAAGAAGAATTATCCTATCTCCCTCATTTATTTATTCAATCATTTACTTACACCTTCTACTCCCTATAGTTTCTACTCCCTTGATACACCATCTATTTTTTCTTTCCACTTGGAATGTTATCCCTTCCTCCATCTATTCACCTTTCAAGACTCAAGTGAAGGACTTCCCTGGTGGCACAGTGGTTCAGAATCCACTTGCCAATGCAGGGGACACAGGTTCGATCCCTGGTGCAGGAAGATCCCACATGCTGTGGAGCAACTAGGCCCGTGTGCCACAGCTACTGAGCCCACATGTTGCAACTACTGAAGCCCGCACACCTAGAGCCCATGCTCCACAACAAGAGAAGCCATTGCAATGAGAAGCCCATGCACCGCAACAAAGAGTAGCCCCCGCTCACCACAACTAGAGAAAGCCTGTGCACAGCAGTGAAGACCCAATGCAGCCAAAAATAAATAAATAAATAAATAGTTAAAAAAAAAGACAAGTGAAAAGACTACCTCCTCAGAGGACCCTTTCCTGAACTGCCCTAGCCTTATCTGCAATCAGCATAGGTCTCCTCCTCTGCCTTCTAATAATTTTACAAGTCATACTTGATAGAGTCTTGAGGTGAGAGACAGATCTGCTTTGCCTCTTGCCCTCCTAGTACCTAGTAAATTGCTTTTTAAATAGAAGGAACTCTATAAATATGTCTTGAATAAAACTGTATGAAAGTTTAAATTTTATTCAAAACACGATCAGTACAAAAAAATGAATTCCTCTTATACAGTCCTAAGACAAGTTATTGAGATGGTAAATATCATTTTTCAGAACTGTGAATTACTAATTTTAGCTTATTCAAACTCTGAGATAAACTCAAATGATGTGAAAAAAAATGGAACCACTAAATAACTTCAAATACTATACATAAAAGGCTCACTACTCTATTATTCAGCAACATGGTGACAGACAAGTCTGTAGCATGTTAGAATAATCACTGCTACTGTTCTTGGAAAAGCTTCAGCCAGGTCTCTGTAGAAACATATATTCTAGATGATGGGGAAATTGTAACAGTGACCGAATTCCCAGGGGTCAGGAAGGATGCAGATATTTGCATCAGGACAGAGTCACTTCAATAACATTTGCCTCTTTTTTATCTCCTCTGTAAGAATATCTTGTTCTTCAAAACATGAAGATCCAGAGCGAGAGTAACAAAAATAGAAGTTGTATATCTGAGAAGCAATTTTACTTCTGGAAACTGCTCACCAAAGAATCAGAGCAATCTTCACTAGGCACTTACAAATATTCACCGTAAGCAATTCACATGTTACCATTCCAGAGATAAAAGAAGAAGAAAAGAAAGTACCCTCAGATATAATCTTTCCCCCTGCCTGGCCTGCATCAGGAGAAAAATAAGTGTCACAATACTGACTCTTGTATCTTCCCCAGACCGTAACTCAACCTCCACCCTAACTTAAACTTCACTTCTGACTTTGCTGTAAAAATATGCTCACATTTCTCGGTGTGTGTGTGTGTGTGTGTGTGTGTGTGTGTACATATTTGAAATCTGTATATATGGATTAAAGAAATAATTTTTTTCTCTCTTAAACACTTTCCCCCCTCAAACTACCACCTCAATTGCTCCCACCTTTAGAACCTTAGGTTTCAGGCCCTCATTGTTTCCACTTCATCTTCCATTCATCCCTCTGCCCACTTGGGTGTGGCTTCCACTCCCACCATCATGCTGAATTATTCTCCTGAAGATCTGTTACTATCAAATCTAAAGACCATGCCTCAGTTTTTTATTATTCTCTGTTGCCATTTAAGTTGTTGGTTAGTCTCTCATTTTTGAAATTGTATTTCCGCTTGTTTTTCCTTAAATGGAACTCTCCTGCTTTCTTTCCTATCTTTTAAACCATTAATGATTTTCTCATGGACTCTCCCCCCCCCACCCCCACCCCACCAGCCACCCCTGTTGCTAAGCATTACTCAAGGGCCAGTATCTCTCCCCTCTCTGGGTAAGCTCACCTATGCTCAGGTCATCAAAGGTCACTTACACCAAATGATTCCTAAAACTGTATCATAAGCCCTAACCTTCTTGACTTTCCATTGCATGATAGATAGCTTCATATGTCACATAAATACATAGCATAATACAGCCTAAATCATATGTATCATCCATTTACCTTTACCTGTCAAATTAAATTTTCTTAACCACAGATAATTTTTCTCCAAAGATGAGCTGGCATATAAATTTTTGCTTATATAAAATAAAATAATACAACATGAAAGTATGATGGTAACAAAATGTGTATAAATGTGTCTGAAGTCAAAAAGAGGACTTCCAGGGTCTCACTCTGCTTCTTTATAATTGTGTTGACCACAGGCAATCAATTCACCTCTCTGAAGAGTATATCATCATTTACCTTAGCTCACCATAAATTCTATGTAAAATGTCTAACATGTGACACATAGTGAAGAGAGAATGGCATAGAGGCTAAGAGCATAGTTTGGATCTAGCTGTTTAAATCTCACAATATTCACAAGCTGTGTGATCTATGGCAAGTTATTTTACTCTATCTCAGTTTCCTCATCTGTAAATCGGGGGGAAAGAACATATCTCACACCATTGCTTTGACTACTCTTCTTTTTTTAAAAATTTATTTATTCTATTTATTTAGCTGCATTGGGTCTTAGTTGTGGCATGCAAGATCTTCATTGCGGCATGTGGGATCTTTTGTTGCCATGCACGGGCTCCAGAGTACGTGGGCTCAGTAGTTGCCCCGCAGTATGTTGGATCTTAGTTCCTCAACCAGGGATCAAACCTCCGTCCCATGCACTGGAAGGTGGATTCTTAACCACTGGACCACCAGGGAAGTTCCCACAGCATGGTTTTGAGAATTAAATTCCTAAACATCAAGTATGTACAACACTATGTAGCATCTCATATATGCTCAGTAAATGTTTATTATTTTATTATTATTAATCAGTAAGTATTATTTCACACACTCCCTTTATCTTCTTTTACATGTGGACTTTGTACAAACTTCTTCGCATATCTTCAGGAGGGCCCAACTTCTCTCTCTTGATCCTGGGCCTTCCGCTGTACATGCTGTTCCCTCTGTCTGAAAATACTTTAGACCCTTCCTGGCCGTGTGATAAAGGTCCCAACTTAGATGACACTTTCCTCTGGATGTCTTCCCTAAGCCCAAGCCTGGGCTAAGAGGCTCCTCTTAAGTTTCCAAAGGACTAGACCTACCCTAACACTGATCACATTGCATTTTTTGGATCACAATGTATTTTAACTCTCAGAACAGTGCCTGGCACATGGTGAGTACTCAAGTATTTGTTAAATGAAGGGAAGTTTACCAGATATCTGAAATCATTTGTTGAATTCATCTATTGTTATAAACTAGTACTTTGCAGAAAAGAAAGTAAAACAAAACAGTGAGTTATATTTGTTTATTCTGAGATAAATCATTCCAAATATTGGAAAGCAGTGGATATAGCCACCAAAAAAATGGTCTCTAGCATTAAACTCAGGTAGAATAAAACTGAACCTTATCAATACAGATTGTTTTAGTTAACTCCCTCTGTTGGCATAATTCAGGTATTTTCTTACAAATGCTATTTCTTACAAACAACTATTTGGCTCTTCAGGTTCTAAAGCTAAACAGTAATTCTAGAAACCAGAAGAGAGCTAAGATGAGAAAGAGGGGGTGAGGCAATTCAGTAGGTCCCACACCTGAGTGTTCATACGAAGCACCCAGGAAGCTCGTTTAAAATACAGATTTCCAGGTCCCACGTCACAATCCTGATTCATTAGGTCTGGAGCAGGGCCCAGGAAAACCATATTTTAACAAGAACCCTGAAGTGATTCTAGTGTTGGAAGCCTCTCCCCATCATATGCTGGAAAACATTGAAATAAAAAGATCTAAGACCTATACGTATTCCAAGAAAAATGGAAAAACAGCAGCATAAAATGTTTTTACATCGTTCATTTTGAATTTTACATTGTCATTCAAATTTGGCAGAGTAAGAAAAATGGCTGCCCTTCAAAGGTAAACTGAGGTTTGGACAAAAATGAACTTGGGTCACTGAACTGATACATTTGTTGCCCATTATTTAGGTTCACCTAGAAACTTCCCTGCCCAGATGGCACAAAATTATTATGCAAGGACTTCCCTGGTGGTCCAGTGGGTAAGACTCTGTGCTCCCAATACAGGGGGCCCAGGTTGGATCCCTGGTTGGGGAACTAGATCCCACATGCATGCTGCAACTAAGGCGCCCAGGTGCTGCAAGTGGGACCCGGCACAGCATAATAAATACATATAAAAAAAAATTATGGTGCAGACAAATGACTTATGATGATAAAATTGAGGTTTTCTTTTTTTAATGGTTGAATTATATATTTATTTATTTATTGGCTGCACCTCGAGGCTTGTGGCATCTTAGATCCCCTACCAGGGATTGAAGCCAGGCCCTCAGCAGTGAAAATGCAGAGTCCTAACCACTGGACCACCAGGGACTTCCCAAAGTTGAATTCTTTCTACTCTTCTTTTCTCTAGATTGGTTTGTTGCTGAATTTAAAATGTTGCTTGAGAAAAATACACATGGTTAAAAAAACGGTAACTGAATAGAAATTCCAATTTATTTTTATCTACTGAATATGAGGGTAATTAAAATTTATTGATATGTTAAAGCAGGAAGCCAACAGGCTTGAGCTCTAATCTTTATTTAATTTGCCACTAATTAGCACTATCATCTGCTTAACAAGTCATCTCTCAGGGCCTCAATTTCCTCTTGGGTAAAATGAAGGGGTTAAAGTAGCCTAGTGTTTTATCTAACTGCAGCTCACAATTAATGAGTTGTGAAATCAATTTCAGTGAGTCAGAACCAGCATGTTTGTTTGTTTATGTTAATGAAAAACAGAATGACCCAAAAAATGTTAACAGTGCACCACACATGGTAGAGGTAAATGTTCTTTTATAAAGTTTTTGTTTCAGTTTGTGTGTGTATAAACTGGGTAAGAATATAAAATAGTTCTTACTATGGCATGTGGTTAAAAAAATTATAATTTGACAAGTGTTGGCGAGGATGTAGAGAAACTGACACCCTCACACATTGCTGATGGGAATGTAAAATAGTGCAGTTGCTTTGGAAAAGAGCTGGCAGTTCCGCAAAAGGTTAAGTATATAATTATCATATGACCTAGTGAGTCCACAATTCCACTCCTAGGTATGTATGTGTATGTATGTGTGTATCTCCAAGAGAAATGAAAATACGTATCCACATATAAACTTATACACGGATATTCATGACAGCCCCAAAGTGGAAACTTTCCAAATGTTCATCAACCGATGAACAGATAAACAAAATGTGGTTTATCCATATGAAGGTATATCATTCAGCCATGAAAAGGAAATCCTGATACATGCTACAACATGGATGAACCTTGAAAAAAATTATACCAAGTGAAAGAAACCGGTCACAATAGATTACATATTGTATGACTCCATTTATATCAGATGCCTAGAAGAGGCAAATCTATAGAAACAGAAAGCAGATGATTGGTGGCCTAGCACTTGGGAGTGGGGAGAAGGGACTGGCTGCATTAGCAGTGATGAAAACGTCGTAAAATGAATTGTGGTGATGGCTGCACAAATCTTCGAATTGCACACCTTAAATAGGTAAATTGTAGGGTATATGAATTATGTTTCAATAAAACTGTTATTTCAAAAAATTATAGTTTGAAAGTCACTAGACTAGATGACAGATAATCACTAAGGTCCCTGAGAATTCTAAATGTACCCCCCAAACAGGGCTCATTTTACCCATCCTCCCACAATGGTTATTTGGAGGCAGGGCAGTTAAGTATCATGGAAACATCAGCTGACTCCAGTTCTGATTCCAGTGCTAATCAGATGCATGGTGACCTCTCTGTACTACCCTTTTCGTCTACATAAAATGAGGATGATAACCTACCCTACGGCGTTGTTCTAAACAGAAAAGGAAATAATAAATGCATACCATGCCTGGCACATTGCTTGAGGTCACAGACAGATCTTATCAGTCTCCGTATGCCTCTGTGTCTAAGACATATTCAATAAACATTATTCCAAAGGTTTTGTTAACAGGATAACATACTTGGGCTTAGCTTAGTTTATGTCTTATTGTCTTCACAAGGCCTATGTCATTAGACTCTGATAAAAAATAATTCATAAATGTAATTTTTGCTTTAGTTGACTTTTTTAGTGCAAAAATTACTCTCTTTAGAATATTGTATAATGGAAAGAAATTAGTGGTCTCTTTAAAACACTGAAATTTAATTTCATGATTATTAGAAACACTACCCACCTTTTCTTAAATGTTTGTTTTGGGCACTTTAAGCAATTTCTTTTTGTAGTTTCTATTCAGAAGTCAAATTAGGGGAATTCCCTGGCGGTCCAGTGGTTAGGATTCCGTGCTTCCACTGCAAGGGGTGAGCGTTCGATCCCTGGTTGGGGAACTAAGATCTCACAAGCCTCGAGAAGCAGCCAAAAAAAAAAAAGTCTATTGAGCACTTGAAATGTGGCTAGTTTGTATTGAGATGTTCTGTAAGTGTAAAATACATACCAGATTTTATTTAACAACCTAAATGGGAAAAGAATTTGAAAAAGAATAGATACAGGTATATGCATAACTGAATTACTTTGCTGTACACCTGAAACTAACACAACATGGTTAATCAACTATACTCCAATATAAAATTAAAAGTTAAAAAAGAGTCAGATTAAACATTATTTACTTTTTTAGTATAAACGTAACTAAACTGCAAAAAGGATAAGTCCGTATATAAATGTTGGCATGTGCAATCAAAATTTTTTTCTTAATTAGGTCAGTGATTTTCAAAAATATTGGGTTGGCCAAAAAGTTCGTTTGGGTTTTTCCAATACATCTTATGGAAAAACACGAACAAACTTTTTGGCCAACACAACAGCTCCAGCAGCCAGGGTGTAATCCATCAGCATCCCTCCCATTTCCCCACACTGCCACCCTCCTTCATCCTCCTCCTTCCTTTTGGGGAACCTCTCCTCCACTGGTCTCAACAAACACTCCAAGCTGCCATTTTCTTCACTGTCTAGCTTCCCTGGTCAGAGTGATTGGTCAACGGATGAGCCTGCTTATCAAAAACGATTAGGCAGAAATATACAAGCCACGAAACAGGAGTCTCTTTCTGCTCTTGTCCACCCCTTTTCCCAAGGCAATTCTAATTCCCAAAGGTAACCTCTGTCACAGTTTGGAATTAAGATTTTCTGATATTGCCTATACGTGATAACAACATCAAACACATAGTACTGTGTGTCAGTCACTGTTCTAAGCATTTGATACACATCGTCTCATTTTATCTTCACAACAGCTCATGAGAAAGCTATTATCATGATGCCTATTTTACAAATGAGAAAACTGAGACAGAGAAGTTAACACACATCACAGGTGAACACACATTTTTTAAAACTATAATGGTTTTCTGTTAATGTGCTCTTCAGTAATTATTTCTTCTTGGACATCTTCCCACATTAGGATATACAGATCCACTTCAGCCCTCAGTGCCACATACTATTTCATTCTGCAATAGTTTATGACGTATTTAATGAGGCCCGTGTCAATGAACACTTATGTTGTTTTAGGTTCTTCATTATTAAGAACAAGACTGCAATGGACATGCTTCTACTATTGTCTGCTTGGAAGTGTGCATCTATGGTGTAAATTCCTAAGACAGCATTTCTAGTTCAAAAGACCTACATATTAAAATTTTTAATAGACATTTCCAAATGTTCCTCAAAAAAAAAAAAGCTGTATCCATTTATATATATATATTTCCATCCATGTATATTTGAACAAATAGCTATATGAGAAAGCCTATTCTCTAAACCCTTATCAATATTGAGCATAATTAATCACTTTAATTTTTTCCAATCTGCTAGATATGTGAAAAATGGTACATTAACGTTTTTGTTTTTATTCTTTTAATCATAAGGAAGGTTGAGCATGTTTTTAAATGTGCATTGGCCACTTAATGCACTTACTTTGTGAAACTACATTTATTTTTAAAAGGTCATTTATAAATTGTTTATTATCTGTACAACTTAATTACTTTTTAAATGTGCGCAAGGACCTCTGAATATCATGTGTAACTCCTTGTACCATTCAAATTGCCTCTCACAGCAGCTGTCTTTCCTGGTGTCTGATTCCTATCCAGATCTCATTAATATTCTTCCCAAATAGAAATGTTGTTCACTATAGAGATGAGATCTTCTTTTCTGCAGAGTTCTCTTCTGTAGGGCACCCACCCCTTGACCGCTTATCAATATTCCCACCACAGCACAACCCTGTGAGAAGCCTGACTGACATTATGCTACAATCCAGGCATTAAGATCACTCTCTGTTGGCTGCGCTTCTGCCACCCTCAGCTCCCAGTCTCAGGCTTCTTAGTCATGTGGGGGGAAGGGCGCTGTGAATATCAGGATCGTCTTTGGAATATTAAACTCTCATGCGGAGTCCAAACACGTCTAATTTTTCTGAAAAGGGTCCCCTATGATTCCAGTGTAAAGACAGCTTTGGGCGTGTAGTTTTGGCTTGATCCCAAGGTCATTAGGCCGGAGCAGGGAGGCAGACATAGGCCCTGATCACTCGCCGTCTAGATGGTCTGTGTCAGAATCAAGTAAAAGTTTGAGCCACCTTAGCATAAGCCTGGGGATCAGTTATATGCAAAATGATTCATTCCATTTGATCTTATTCACGTAATCCTTAATGATACCATGAAGTAAATGCTATTCTCGTCTTTCGGAGGAAGAAAGAGGCTCAGAGAGGTTAAACAACTTGCTCAAGGTAACACAGCTAGCAAGTGGCAGAGCCAGGATTTGAAACAGTCTGACAGACCCTATGTCCACGCTCCAATGACTTACTGCAAATCACATCCTCCCTGTATCTGCGGGTGGTCTGAGCCAGTCTCAAAATGTTTCAAAACTATAAATGGAAAGGGCTGGGCCACATACCCCAGCCTGTTCCACCTCTACGTGAACTCTGCCCCAGTTCCTTTTAACTCAGGTCCACATCTTGAGTCTACCATTTATTTATTTATTTATTTATTTATTTATTTACTTACTTACTTACTTACTTATTTGCCACACCACTCAGCTTATCGGATCTTAGTTCCCCAACCAGGGAATGAATCCGGGCCCACTGGCAGTGAAAGCACTGAGTCCTAACCACTGGACCACCAAGAATTTCCAACCACTTATCTATTAAGTAAAATTAGGAAAATCACTCTAAGCCTCAGTCTCTTCATCTCTAAGATGTTCTTTCAGCTTAGTGCTAAAATAAGTGCTTAATAAATAATGACAGTGGTGGTGGTAATAAAAATAGCTAACATTTATTGAACATTTAACGTGTACTAGATACTGTTTTGTTTTGAAAATATAAATTTATTAATCCTCAGAGTAACACACTCAGAATAGTACTGTCCCACTTTACAGATGACGAAACTGAGGCTCACAGAGGTTAAATAAATCTTAGGTCTTATTCACTTTTTAGAAGGCTAGGATGGAATCAAACTGACCTCAAGTACAAAGGATAAACCAGAAATGTAGTTCCAATGCACCCTGTACTTCACGGTCAACTTCTTTTTGTTACATCAGCACTTTAAAAAAACAGCATCTCTGATGTTGTCTCTGAGAAACTGGTAGTGACAACCAGGAAAACTACAGCCACTCAAAACCCTAACACCATTTCTCTGCACCAAAAAGTCTAAATCTCTGTCAAATTATACCTTGAAAGGGCCAAATTTTAGGTGCTCTCAACACCTCTGCAAAAACTCTACGTTGACGATGATATAATTATCATTTTCCTACATGCTTCTATTACTTTATTCATTCATTCGAATATCTTATCTTCTTGTACTTTTGAAACCCACATTAGCTTTTTATATAATTGTGGTAATCTTCACAAAGCTTATTTAGACAGGTAAAAGAGTAACCTCCAATTACAGCCTTTACAAACTGACGGCAGTCTAAAATTTTTAGGTCCTGAAGAACCAGCCAAGAACCTTTCTAAACTTTTTTTTTCTTTAAATCAAGGAATTACCAGATCTAATCTAAGTTTAATTCTACCTCTTCTCTCAAATCTAATTTGTTATTTATTCACTAGGTTCTTCTTCCCTCGTCCCACCAGTTGATAATTAACTCACTGTAAGGACAAACATAGTCCAATGCAGTGAGGTTTTTTTCCAGTTTTTTTTCACACATAGCAAGGAAAATCTCTCTCAGTAAGTAAAAAAAAACCAAAAACCAAAAACAAAAAAACAAAAACCCACCAAAAACCCAAAAAACAAAATAAAACAAAAACCCCACAGATAATGAAGTCAAAAACTTCAAATTTAAAGTGAAAAGTAGAGAAAAGTACAGTTAACTGGAAAAAGAAAGTAGAAATTTAGAGTTGACTAAGGCCTTTACACAAAACATAGATTTACTCTGCCTGTTTCTTCTTTAACTTTTGTACCATTTCATACTTTAATATCAGATGCATCAAATATCAGTTCCTGGTACAGTGTAGGGGCTCAATAAATATCTGTTATATGAATGAAAAACAATATTATGCTAGTTCTCAGTTGCCACATATCTTAGCAAAGGCCCACCTACATAACTGAATATCTGCCTATAAACTACATACTCCCAGGTCTTGCCAATTACATGCTAATTAACACAAAGTGGCTAATTAAAGCCTTCTTTGAAATGTCAAAGCAGAAGAAATATATACACTTATTTAAGAAGACTGCTTCTGTTAAAGATATAACCTCCTTATACCAGTTCTTTGCCCTTAATAATTAATCAAGTTTTCTCCAAATACAGGGCTTCTTAGTTTCACTCCTGGCCATTTCCAGGAAGGGCCTGGCTTCCATTCTTCTTATCTGAAATTTTAGATGATGTATTTTTTTCAGGACTTGCTCAATCTGAAAAGCCAGTTCAGATCAATTTAACCAATCCCTTCAAGCAGGAGAATTGAAACAGGTTTACTGAAAAGTGACTCTTCTCTAGGCAAGTTCTCTAATCTTTCCTTTATGTAAAAATCTGAAACGCTAACCCAGGACAATGCTTTAATCAAGGACAAGCATAGCCAAGGCTGGTCACATAGAGAATTACCAAAACACAATCAAGGAAGTGATAAAATTTTGCCACTTATATGAACCAATGCTATGCATCATATTTCTTAAGATTGGTTACAAACATATTAATGTTAATGATTTAATTACATTTTAATGTTTACCATCTAAAATTACATCAAGTTATGGTGCTGTTTTTCAAAAGCCATTGAGAGGCATTTATTGAGTAGTGGTCTCTTAGTTGCCATGGAAAAGTCAATCAGCTTCTTTGTGTAGGTCTCACTTTCCTCATCTCAAAAACAGATAATAATTCACAAGGGATGGTTATGAGGATTAAAAGAGAAAATAAAAGTAAAACTACTTTGAAAAGTATAAATTGCTATAAAAACTATTATAATTTTTGATAAAATTTCAAGCCAGTTTCAAGAAAAAAAATGGAATTAAAAATTACTCTACCCAATGAAGAGAAATTGGAAAAAAATTAGAACTGATTCGTTACATTGTCTGGTTTGGCTAGATGTTAACAAGAAACCCCTTGTTTAATTAAGACCTTTGCTTTAACTAGACCTTTTCTAGTCAATACACTGTCCTATTTCAGGGCATGTAGTAAGTATAATGAAAATAATTTCCTCCTTCCTTGACGATTCTAGGTAGCTTTCTTATTTTTCTCCTAGAGAAGGAAAGCAGAAGAAAATTTCTGGTTGCTTGAGGATTCTAGTCAGTTGGTTCTAGTTTTGCTATACTTGCTTTTAAAAATGTAATGAGAGCTAATAGACCAGTATTGGTCAGCAGTAATAATCCTGAAAGTAGATGCTGACAGTGGTAGTAAAATAGTGGCCTGGATCCTCGGAACACCTTGGAAAACCTGCACTCAGATGGAACTGAATCCTGCCTATCACAGTATCCAAACCTTTGTCCTGCTACCTTCAGAAATCCTCAGAGACTGCTACCTGATTTGAACCCTGATGGAAATACCTCAGCTGTTGTCTATTTAAAACAACAACAAAAAACAAAGCAAAACCGCACCAAAACTTTGGACTGCAAACCAAAACAAGACTTGTTAAAACGAGGTCTGTTTTCAAGGCTTATTCGCTCATTCAACAAATATTTGAGCACTTACCATGTGTCAAGCAGTGCTCTATTTGCTCAGGATATAACTTTAAAAGTGACAGACAAGGTCTCTGCTCTCATGAAGCTTCCATTCCGCTGGGGAAGCTGGACAATTAAACACTGTGATTAGTGCTGTGAAGGAAATACAAAGCGAGTAACTGGAGTGGTGGTAGGAAAGGGGGCAGATACTTTAGATAGCAGTCAGGGAAGGCCTCTTCCAGTGAATGGCATTTGAACTGAAACCTGAATGATGGGGAGGAGACAGGCTGCCAGCCAGGTGAAGAGAAGAGATGAGAGAGTTTTCCTGGCAAGGAAATAGCAAATGCAAAGGCCCTGAGGCAGGAATAATATGGCTAGGGAGTGAGTGAGAAGTATGAAACAAGGACAGAGCCAGTTTAAATAAGGACTTACAAGGAGTGGTAGAAGATTTTAATTTTATTCTAAGTGTGACATGAAGTCAAACATTGTTAGATAATAGTGTTTGCAAGATGAGATATTTAATGTATTCTATGAGTATTTAATTGCTTACTACGTGTATAACGGCTACAAAATGAAAAGGAAAGGCAAGGTTCTCACACTTAGAAAGTTTACAATCTTTTAAGGAAGCAATAATTCATAAACAGTGACAGCACTAAGGTAAAAAATGAAGTAAAAATAAAGTGCCAGCTGAAGGCCAGGGAGGGAGCCACTGATTCAAACAGAAGACTCGAAAAGACTTCATTTTTTTTAAAGTAGCATTTTATTTGAGCTCTTAAGGAAAAAGGATTTAGGCAGGAGTGGGGGGAGGGGGGGAGTCTGAGGCTGTGGGAACTGCATGAGCAAAGGCACAGAGGCAGGAAAGGACAGGGTGGGTCCAGGAAACTGTGAATCATTGTATGGCTACAGTGCCAGGTGGGTGGGCAGTGATGTGGGAGATCAGCCTGGAAAAATAGGCTGTCAGGGTGTGGGAGCTGGGGTCTTGAATGGCATGCAGAGAAATTTAGACTTGGTTTACTTGGGCTTTGATTCCCCTTAAGTATGTAAAAGAATCTCTTTGGGGACTTGTTAAAGTTGCAGATTCCCAGGCCCCATCCCTCCAGATACACTGATTTGTAAGCCTAGGTGGGACCTAAGCATCTCCTTTTTAAACCAACACCCAAGGTGATTCTGAAACAGATAAGCAGGAAACCATACTTGGAAAATCAGTGTTTTATTTTTTTTTATGACAAGTCGGGACTGAAAGGGAAAAGCTGAAGCCAACCCCAAGGATTGCTCAAGGACTCTTACAAAAAAGGGGGATCTGAACTAGAAGACTGATAAAAGAGCCATTATCACTGCTGTGATAATGTTGGTGATTAAATGTGGGAGCAGAGGAGGACTGAAGTATTCAAGACAATTCTAGCCTTGTCCTTAGAGAAATTAGGTGGATGCAGGTGCCTGGTGCAGAACGACCGCTGACATGGTCTACCAGGTGTTGGAAATATGGACCTGGGGCTCAGAAGATATGTAAAGGCATTAAACTTACTGGTTAGGTACTCCAAAGTAAATTCAAGACAAATTAAAGAATGTAAAGAGTAAAACCATAAAATTTAGAAGGAAATCGAAATGAATACCTAACCCATCTCTGAATAGAAAAAGCCTTCTAAACATAAAAGCAACAACAAAAATCCCAAAGAGAAAGATCTATAGATAATAATACACCACATACAAAATTAAAATAATTAAACATTTGACCGTAGAACAAAGAATTAATATATGGTAATTCCCTGGTGGTCCAGTGGTTAGGACTCAGCACTTTCACTGCTGGGTCCTGGGTTCAATCCCTGGTCAGAGGGGAGGGAGGGAATACGGGGATATGTGTATAAAAACAGATGATTGAACTTGGTGTACCCCCCAAAAAATAAAAAAAATAAAAAAATAAATCCCTGGTCAGAGAACTAAGAGGTCAAAACAAACAAACAAACAAAAAACCTGAAGAGCTTATACAAATCACACAGAAAAAAAACACTAAGAATAGTTTCTGTATGGAATAGTGGAAGTTATTAAATAACGTGGCTTGGCAGCTTAAACATCTTGTCATAAAGAGATTTGCTCTATATGCTCTAGAGATGATCAGGCTTTGTGGCATAGATCAGCAGGGCGCTTTCAGTGTCCTTTACCAGGTTGTCAAGTGTCAATCTATGGGAGTGCCTAAAAATATGCATTGTTGTAACTTCCACTGTCTTGAGGGTACAAATACATTATATTGCCCCCAAGCTCCACTGAGCCTTGCTGCCCTTAAGGAAACTGCCTTTATTGCATCCAGTTTTTCTTTGGCCTCTATATATTTAAAATGTGTGTAGGGTTAGGGATGGGACAGAAAATAGTTTCACAATGTCTAGTGAGCAGTGGTTCATAAGTCATCCTTTTGGCACAGAGGTTGTATGGACTTTGGGATCAATAACTCAACCCTCTCATTTCACAGATGAGGTTCAGAGAGGATAAATGACTTGCCCAAGCTCACCTAAGTGGTTGGTTCCCAACGCCAAGCTGGGAATCCTGACTCTTAAGCCATCACCCTTTCCATTTTGAAGTGCAGCTCCATCCATCACAAGCTCTGGATTCTCAAAATAATGGACATTTAAAACACCATAATTTCAACTTCTATACGCTTTCCACTTTATCACTCCACTCATTCAGTGTGGCCTAATAAAAACCTGTACTCCCTCCCCCCAAAGCCCCAAATAAACGAAAGAAATAAAACAAATAAAGAATATAATTAAAATGTTAAGACATTTACAAATGGGAACTGATTAACCAAAAGACAATTCACAGAAATGGAAATGAAGGTATGAAAAATGTTCACTGTCACTAGTAATTAGAGAAATACAAATTAAATCACTTTTGCTTATCAAATTAGTAAAGATAGAAAAACAAAATTCAGTATTATGAAGGATGCACTAAGGCCCTCACAATCACTACAGGTAAGAATATTAATCTAGTCTTTATGAAAACACAATTTGACAGCAGTATTTTTTAATTTTCATGCCCTTTGATCCAGTAATTAAACTTCTGGGAATCTAACCTAAGGAAATAATGAGTGATATGTACACAGATTTATGCATAAATTTGTTTTCAATTTTTTCACTTATTAATAATCGTGTAAAAAAAATACCCAAGTACAGTTAAATTTTACAACATCAATACAATAGGGTATTAAACATCCATTAAAATTGTTTTCAAATAATTTTGATGCCATGGAAAATCATGACATAATGTAAAGTGGAAAAGCAGATACAAAAGTATCTACTGTAATAAAATGAACCCAATTACCTGTGTGTTTATCTGAGTGTGTTTGTGTGTATCAAAGGAAAAAAGACAAAAAGACAAAAAGACTAAAAGGAAATACATCAAATAGTACTTCTCTCCAGAACAGATTATGGACTATTTTGTCTCCTTCATAATTTATTTTTTTCCCAGGTTTTCTATAATTAGCATATATTATTCTTATTTTCAAAATATGTATGGATGTTTGTATAGATGAAAATAAGAATTATATGTATAATATGAAAAGAGGTTTCAAAGATGATTAATCTGTAAATCACTCACATGCAGGTGTCTGTTGAAGTCATGGAAATAGATCAGAATTCTTGGAAAGAAAGTATAAGGAGAACAGGATGCTAGACAGGACCATGGCAAACACGCATATTTAAAAGGCAAAAAGACTGTAAATTAGTGAAGGAGGAGGGAAGGAAGTGGTTAGATGGAGAACTAGGTAGAGTCACATCAAGAAAGCCACATGAAAGGAAGAATCAGAAAAGTTGTCTACTTGGTCAAATGTTGCCAAGTGGTGAAGACAACAGTGACAGGGCCATTAGAGGGAAATCACTGGGTACTACGCACGGACAGATCCGTTTCCTCTAGTGCTGGTGGTGGAAACCAAATCTGAGCAAATGTTACCTGTTCAATAAAATTGACTGTGAGGAAAAGAACTCCTATGCTTAAACTTATTTGCTTAAGCTTCAGTTTATGGGGAAAAAAGATTGTGGAAATCTAAAACCAAGTAAAAGTATATGAGGATGAGTAATCTATGGGTAATGAAACAAAAATTGGCAATACTTTGGTGAACAAGAAAAAACGCGTTTGAGAGATTGTAAAGTTTCCATATAGTGAGCTCATTGTAGGATAAATAAGGGGAAAAAAACCAGCTCCACATTTGTTATCAGAAGTACAAAAAAAACTGTTATCTTTCTTCCCTAAAGATGCACGTTCTTAGTTTCAGAGCAGTATTAAGAAATTCTTTAAAAATAAAAATAACGTAAAATTTCATAGTATCATGTTAACTTTTTTTTTTTTGGCCAAGCTGCAAGGCTTGTGGGATCTTAGTCCCCCAACCAGATACTGAAGCCGGGCCCTTCACAGTGAGAATGCAGAGCCAGGGAATTCCCCATGTTAACTTCTGATGACTGGACATGTGAAGTTTCTAGAAACATTTTCAAATATAAAGAAATCATTTGCCATGCTAAATAATGGATTTCTTGTTGGGTCAAACCTCCTCCTGTTTATGAAAAGAGATCTGCATTAGCACAACTTGACTGAGTCTCAAGGACTTTCCATCCAGTCACAGAATAAACACATTAGTATGACTCTATCAAGAGTACCATTTACCATAGAATCTCAATTCCACAACCATTAAGTAGAAACTACTCAATTTACAACCACTCATTTGTTACTAAAGAACCTTGAGAGTCTGTGTTAAGTAATTTAACATTACCTGGAGATTACTGTACACAATCCAAAATAAAGTACTCTAACTTCCTATCAAAAAAACATACAGTGAAAGGCCACAGCAACCTTAAAAAAAAAAAAAGTCTTATGGAAATTCCTGATTTAGGAACTAGGGCACACTTTTTCCTGTCTGCAGAAAGAGTACAATTCCAATCTCAGTGAAAGTCACCTATTTATGAGTGTATGGAATTCAGAATGTCTGAAAACTAGTTTTGCTGTCAACATACATAATGACAAATTCTCCTAATTTGTGGTTGGGTGGCCTTTTATGGCAAAGATGTCTAATGATCTCCCACACTCTCAACATTCTTTTGTGTCTGTGTTATATATATGTCTTTGATGAACCTTTCTGGTACAGAGGCTCTGAGTTAAATGTTGAAAAACACCAGAGGAAATCCAGATATTTGAAACCCTAAGAGGAAAATAATTAAAGTGTGTACTTGAAAACATAAGTAAACAACAAAATCATTGTAGATACACAAAATACATGCAAATACCTACTGCCTTTCCAAAAACTCCTGGTGGGGACACTTTCTTAGAGTGTGAACAGAAAGAAAGGAGGAAAATAATGTCAAAGGAGGTACCAAATGTATTCATCAAGTACCATGGCTCAAATTGCCAAGTGAAACCACTATCAGCTGTATTATTAACTCAAAATCCCTATTTTAAAAATGAAAAACATAATCACACAGAAGGGATTGTGGCATGTTCATCCTTTATATATTAGAACACTGGCACACACACAGTAGGAAGTTACTAAATGCCTGCAGCTTTATCAAGAACACTCAGGACTACCACAGACTTCAGATCATTAAAACTCTGCAAAGAATCTTCAAACATTTATTACCCTTTCCTCCTCCACCCTGTCCCCTGCTCCAAAAAAAAAAAAAAAAAAGAGAGAAAAAGAAAAGAAAAAGAGAAGAAAAGAAAAAGACATTTTGTGGGTACCTTAGCAAGAAAAATTATCCTCTGTCATCAAGATGTGCTGTTAATAGAATTGTTTTCACTTCTGAAGCTTTCTTTTCTCAGAATTATTAAAAGGTTAAAATTTGGCCCAACTTTAACCAGAATCTGGAACAAAACTTGAATGTACCTAGTTAAAGTTACAAATGGACCAATTTTTACAAAATGGCACTGCTTTGCTAGTGGTGCCAATACACTATTCTCTTCCCAGAGGCTCTGGAGTTCAGGGACTATGTGGTAACAAACGACACTTCCAGGCCCAATACAAGGACTGTGAAAATAGCTCCACCAACTATTTACTGAACTGCACAGAATTAATGACAAGTCCTAATCTCATTATCAAAAGGACATAACGTTGACAGAACACAAGGTAAGGAATATGACCGACACAAATACACGGACTGAAGAGAATCACTCACTATTGCTCAAAAGGTTTTGTTGCTGTTCTTTAATGTGTTTTGTGTTCAAGGAAAAGTAGAAGAGGGAATTTTTTTAAAACTGTATTATCTATGTTCCTATAGCACTCTGGGTTGATCTCTAGTATAGCACTGACCTCACTAATACTCTAAGTTGTATCTATTGACCTGCATAACCCATTTGATTTTAAGCTATTTTAGAGTAAACATTTAGAACTTTGAATCCACAGGACTGACAACACAAGAGGCGCTCAATAAATGTTTGTCCAAAAAAATGAAATGAGTTCTTAATGTGATTACCTAGTATCATGTTATGTGTTGTTCTATCAATGCAAAACAAAGAAGTACATATATGCACACACTCCTTTTTGAAGGTCTACCTAAAACATGATCATCCTTCATCCAGGCTATAACTCCACAGGAACTCAGGAAATGCTTGCTGAGGGTCATGTTCTTTTGTATCTACATCAGATCTCAGAAGAAATTATTTCATGGTTCCTAAAACGCTTATCATTTGTGAATAGTATTAGTAACTATGCAGATGAAAAGTATTCCATTTAATCACTTAAATCAAGAGCAAAAGAAAGAATACCTAATGCAAAAGAAGACCTCTCCCCCTTTTAAAGGGTCACTGTCTTAAAGGCTGATGACTCCCTAAGTATCTTTGGCTAACCTGAAAAGTCAAGTTAACAGAACCATCTGGATTAGGCAGACTTTTGAAAGCTGGAATTAGCTGAAAGATAACAGTACTTCAAATATCTCTCACCAGGATTGTTAGCACCAGTAAGGAGGTAAGGAAGGGTGCCAGATGGTTAGCTCCTAGCACCTACAGCTTCAGGCTCGGTAGGTGTAGCCAGGGGTGTACAATTACCTTATATTCACACCCACGTATTGACAGGTGCCAGCGATATGTACACGATAGCGATTCTGGGGTGAGGCATCCAGCTGTAAGAACTGCTATATTATCAACTTATCTCAGCAGGGTGTAAGTACCTTAATGAGTTCAGCTGGCAGAACGGAAGGGGAGAAAAATCGAAGAGGGAGAGAATGGCTAAGAATGAAGAATGGAAAAGAGCAGTTTAATTATCAGAATATTACCCTGGGAGACTATTTTGAATTTTGATGAACTGCCGCCTCCCTCCACCACACCAAAAAAGTACATATTGTTATATATAGTTAGAAAGGAGTGTTCCTGATAGAAGGGGGGGGGGGGTCCCATCAGTTCCCGCCCTCAGGCAGCAAAGGCTCCGCTCTACTTAATTACTTCCAACCCCAGCGCAGCACCCAGAAGTGAGGACAGAGCAAAGATCAGCAGCTCCTCCACTCCCTTTCTCGACGGGGAGGGGTTCACGCTCCTTGTGTTCCCCCCACCCACAGAAGTCGCGGGAGAAAGAGGGCGTGGGGGAATCCGGGGTCTCCGCGCCCTCTCCGGCTGTGGAGGATGTGGAGAAAGAAGGCCCTTACCTGGCTAACAGCGGTCTCTTCTCTGCGCTGCTACCAGCCCCGCCACGGGTCCCTGGTGCTCTGCCTGGCGCACCTGTCGCGACCTAGCTGTAACACCTACAGCTCCCTGCAGCCCCGCCCCGATCAGGCTCAGAGCCCCGCCCCAGTCCCCGCCCACCGCCGCGCGGCCTCGGGGTGTGCGTGCGCGCTGCCGGCTGCGTGCGCCGTCCTCCCGGCTGCGCGCGTTGCTCTGCGGCGCGGCGTCGGCGTTGTGAGGGGCGTGGCTGCTTTTTCCAGGGATCGAGTCTAAGTCTTTGCTCTCTGAGGAGTCCACGCGCCTGCATTTCCTAGAGCTCTGGACTTCTGTACTTCGGCTTTAACCCGCTGACTCAGAGCTACCACAGTTTGACTCAAGAGCGCCTAGGAGGTTTGTCCTAGGTTCAAGTGTAGGCCAGTCACCAACCAGGTTCCTGGTGCTTTCGGGGTAAGTTCTCTGCAGGGAGGGTGCTTTAGAGGAGGCCGTGGGGTGTAGTGGGAAGAGCTGTAAGTTAATCCTGGCTCTACCGCTTGAAGTTCAAGGCGCTTCGCTTCATTAGAGCAGAGTTTCTTCATATAAATGAAGGAGTTGGGCAAGGGCATATCTCCAAGTTCTCCAGCAGCTCTAGCCGCTAATTATTCCTTCGCTTAGAGCTGTGCTCTAAAGGTTTAGAGTACGTCAGGAGGTCTAGCACTTGGCCATCCTTCCCCCAAATTTTGCCTCAGGTACGTGTGGCTGCATGAGTGCCCTTCCAGAATGTCCTTTCCTTTTCCTGCACCCCAAGTGTAGTAAGGTTTCAAACCACAAGTTTTCTGAAGCTTTGCAGAATTCTTGTAGCTTGATAAGTACTATCAGGGGCTCGTTGTGGTAAACACCTGTATTTACACTTCCTTAAAGCAGTTACGGAAGATTTCTAATTTCCAACGGCGGTTGATGGATAGACCAGTCAGTTCTCTTATTCCTGCAAATACCCAGCCCAGACTGATTCAATCAAGCATCAAGACTCTTACATTCCCATGCTGTCTGCCCGTTTTGTTAGAGACTCCTAGCAAATATATAGGATGGTTCCCAGGAAAATGCATTCTATTACATGTGGAGTTCCCTTAATATATGCTCGCTCCCCGTTTTTTTTTTTTTTTTAAACAAGCCAATAAAGGCCCTTATTCTCTGCTAAGAAGCCTAACTGGGGTCAGAATTTTGGACCTATATTTGAATCTTGACTCAGCCACTTGTCAATTAGGCAAATTCCTCCTTGCTTTCCCGCCCTCTTGAAAATAGTGCTAGCAGTACACCACAATTGGCTTTTACCAGTTTGCAAGGCTAATTGCTATTTTGGGGGGAGATTTTATGAGCTAGTTGTTAAGCATAACCACTACGGAAATCAAATTATAAAAATTAACAACCAAATATGTTAAAAACAGGTAATAAATGTTCAAAACGTCGCTTTTTTAAGCTTCATTTTACTAATTACTGTTAAGGTTGTCTATTGTATCTATAAGATGGAGTTACTATATAATGTTGTATGTGTTTCTACCCAACTCTTTTCACGTTTGTATATCACATTTGTATGTCACATTTGTAGCATGAAATTGGCTGCAGTAGGAGTATTTACACCATGGAAGTTGGCAAATGCTACAAATCAGGGTTTGGTTTATTGTTTTATTGATTTCCTAGACCAAGTGTTTGCAATTTTTTCTGTAAACAGCCAGTTAGTAAATAGTTAAGGCCTTCCAGTGCATATGGTCTTTGTCACAACTACTCAATTCTTACATTAAAAGTGGGCATGCACAGACATATATATACTACCAACTGTAAAATAGTCAGTGGGAAGTTGTTGTATAACAAAGGGAGTCCAACTCGAGGATGGAAGATGCCTTAGAGGACTGGGGCAGGGAGGGTGGGGGGGACTCGAAGGGGGGGAGTCAAGGAAGGGAGGGAATACGGGGATATGTGTATAAAAACAGATGATTGAAGCTGATGTACCCCCCCCAAAAAAAATAAAATTAAAAAAAAAAAAAGAGTTAAGGTCAGGAAGGGTGGATTTACAACTAGCATTGAAAAAGGAAAAAAAAAAAAAGTGGGCATGGCTATGTTTTAATAAAACTTTATTTATAAAAATAGGCAGTAGGCTAGTGGAGAAATAGTAACAATGCAGAACTGAACAGTGTATCACATCTGTGGCCTTGACATTGTGAGTAGCATAAAAAGTTAAAGTATTGTTCCAGGGACTTCCCTGATGTCGCAGTGGTTAAGAATCCGCCTGCCAATGCAGGGGACGATCCCTGGTGCGGGAAGGTCCCACATGCCATGGAGCAATTAAGCCTACTTAGTTGTAGCTAAGTGCACCACAACTACTGAGTTTGTGCTCTAGAGCCTGTGAGCCACAACTCTGAAGCCCACAGGCCTAGAGCCCATTCCCTGCAACAAGAGAAGTCCCTGCAATGAGAAGCCTGAGCATCACAACAAAGAGTAGTCCCCACACGCTGCAGCTAGAGAAAGCCCGCACAGCAATGGAGACCCAATGCAGCCAATAAATAAATAAAGTACTGTATGAAAAAAAAAGTGCTGTTCCAGTATTCAAAAACTATTATCCAATTCAGTAGAGAAGTTACTCATGGACTTCCTGGTGGCACAGTGGTTAGGAATCTGCCTGCCAACGCAGGGGACACAGGTTCAGTGCCTGCTCCAGGAAGATCCCACATGTCGAGGAGCAACTAAGCCAATGTGCTGCAACTATTGAGCCTGTGCTCTGGAGCCTGAGAGCCACAACTATTGAGCCCATGTGCTGCAACTACTGAAGCCCGCATGCCTAGAGCCCATGCTCCACAACAAGAGAAGTCACTGCAGTGAGAGACCATGCACCACAATGAAGAACAGCTTCCACTCACCACAACTAGAAAAAGCCCGTGCGCAGCACGAAGACCTAATGCAGCCAATAAATAAATAAATTTGTAAAAAAAAAAAAAAAGTTGCTCATGTCATTGACATATGAATGAAGCTCCAACAGTGAAGTTCACTGTTTTGCTTTTGTCTTACTAGTTAATTAAACAAAAATATCAGTCAGCATCCATGTCCAAACTACTCTTTAGCAGTGATGTGAGCATCTTTTTTGCTGAATCAAATCATAATCAAATATTTATTCATAGTCTGATTTTGTGAGATATTGTTGGAGAAAGAATTAAAGCTGATAGTAGATAGTCAAGAAATAGCAAGTCACACTGAAGGTATAGGTATAGACTGAAAAGCACACTTAGTATTTTAGCTTAAAATTCATGCTAAAGACTCCATTAAAAACAAACAAAAAAAGCTGTTAGAACTTATGAGTTCAGTAAAGTTGCAGGTTATAAAATTGATACACAAAGTCTGTTGTGTTTCTATACACTAGCAATGAACTATCAGAAAGAGAAATGACGAAAACAGTCCCATTTAAAACTGCATCAAAAAGAATAAAATACTTAGGAATGAATTTAATCAAGAAGGTGAAAAACCTATGTATTGAAAACTGTAAAACAGTAATGAAAGAAATGGAAAAAGACACAGATAAATGGAAAGATATTCTGTGCTCATGGATTGGAAGAATCAATATTGTTAAAATGTCCATAAAACCCAAACGAATCTACAGATTCAGTGCAATTCTTATAAAAATCCCAATAGCATTTTTCAAAGGAATAGAAATAATCCTAAAATTTGAATGGGACCACAACAACAAACAAACAAACAAACAAACAAAAAACCTGAATAGCCAAAGCAGTCCTGAGAAAGAGGAGCAAAGCTGGAGGCATCACACTCCCTAACTTTATATTATAAAGCTATTATAATTAAAACAGTTAATTGGCCTAAAAATAGACATGTAGATCAATGGAACAGAATAGAGAGCCCAGAAATAAACCTATGCATATATGGTCAATTGATATATTAAAAAGGTACCAAGAATATGTAATGGGGAAAGGATGGTCTCTTCAACAAATCGTGTTAGGGAAAGTGTCTTATACCATAAACAAAAATTAACACAAAGGGATTAAAGACTTGAACCTAAAATCTGAAACCATAAAGCTCCTACAAGAAAAAACACAGGCAGTAAGCTCCTTGACATAGGTCTGGTGATAATTTTTTTAATCTGACACCAAAAGCAAAAGCAACAAAAGGAAAAATAAGTAAGTGGGACTACATTGTACTGAAAAGCTTCTGCACAGTAAAGGATACCATCAACAAAATGAAAAGGGAACCTACTGAGTGGGAGATAACACATATCTGATAAGAAGGTAATATCCAAAGAATATGAAGAACTCATACAACTCAATAGCAAAAAAAAAAAAAAAATCCAATTAAAAAATGGGTAGAAGATTTGAATAGACATGTTTCAATAGAAGACATACAGAAGGTAAACAGGTACATGAAAAGATGCTCAATAGTGTTAATCATCAGGGAAGTGCAAATCAAAACCACAATGAGATATCAAAACCTCATACTTGTTAGAATGTCTGTTATCAAAAAGACAAGAAATAAGTGTCAGTGAGGATGTGGAGAAAAGGGAACCCTTGTACACTACTGGCGGGAATGTAAATTGGTGTAGCCACTGTGGAAAACAGTATGAAGATTCCTCAAAAAATTAAAAATAGACCTACTGTATATTACAGCAATTCCACCTTGGGATATTTATTCAAAGAAAATGAAAAAAAGGCATATGTAGGCCCATGTTTATTGCAGTATTATTTGCAAAAACCAAGATATGGAAACAGCCTAAGTGTGTATCAATGGATAAATGGATAAAGAAAATGTGGTATATATACAATGGAATATTATGCAGCTGTGAAAAAGAATGCCATCTTGCCATTTGTGAAGATATGGCTGGAACTTGAGGGCATTATTCTAAGTGAAATAAGACAGAGAAAGACAAATAATGTATGATCTCTCTTATATGTGTATCTTTAAGAAAACAAAAGACTTCATAGATACAGAGAACAGGTTGATGGTTGCCAGAGGCAGGGGTGGGGGACAAATGGGTAAACAGGGTCAAAAAATTAAAAATAAAAATTGATATAAAACAAACATGCATATTTATATATATGCATATTTTTATATATACTGATGTATATGACATATATATAAAAACACAGATACATACCTATTATTTCTAAAATAATGAGGATTTCCCTGGTGGCGCACTGGTTAAGAATCTGCCTGCCAATTCATGGTATGTGGGTTCAATCCTAGTGTGGGAGGATCCCACATGCTGTGGAGCATGTAAGCCCTCAAGCCACAACTGCTGAGCCCGTGTATGGCAACTACTGAAGCCTGCACACCTAGAGCCCATGCTCTGCAACAAGAGAAGCCACCACAATGAGAAGCCAGCACACCGCAACAAAGAGTAGCCCCCCACTCACTGCAACTAGAGAAACCCCGTGCAGCAACGAAGACCCAACACAGCCAAATAAAATATAAATAAAATGTTTAAAAAATTATAATTAAAATAAAATAATGGAAACAAAGTATCACATTATAAATCTTTTAGATGAAACCAAATATTAGCATATTCTTAGAAGTTTGCATTAAAAAAATTAATAGCAAAAGCTAAGGATACTATCTGTGACTTACTTTTACCTAGCTCTACATTTATAAGCAGGGTAGAAAATATTGGCTTAGCTAATTACAATGTAGTAAAAAATTTTTAATTAAAAACTAAAATTTATGCTATTTATGAAATCATTAAAATTATAACAAAAATTTTGTTAACCCCCAAGTAGTAGTGCAAATTTTACTAACTTGGTTATTTTTCAGATTCAGATCCCTAAAATGCCAGAGTAGCAGAATGACTTATTAAGTTTTTTAAATCTGATGAAGTTTAAAACAGACACAGAAAAACGATAGGAGTGAAAATTGTGGGATACCTAAGCTAATGAAAAAAAATTTCAAAGTTGTTGAACAACTAGTCATTGAAGAAACGCCATCATGGTTAGCAAAGGAAGTGGATAACCTTGTGCTTCCAGGTTGTTGGAATGAAAGACAAGTGTTTATGTTTTCAGAGCAGTACAAATTGCTTGAAATAAAAGAATATAAACTAGGACGTAAGGATTGTTTGCTATTTCAGCATTTAAGAGGGACAGCAGAAGAATATATTCATGTGTCCAAGGAATGGAGGGCATACAGCATAACCCCGAATGGTACTAATAAAACTACTAGGCAACCCTTTTCTGGAAAAACAAAACTAGGGAATATGGTTTTCCTAAGGACTGTACTAAAGTTCAAGATTTGTTAAAAGAATCACCTAATGACTCAATTTCCAATTTGGTGTATAAACTAATAAAAATATTGATACTATCATAGAAGCTTTTAATACTCTTCACAGTTTAGTAAAACAAAATAGGTCTTTATCTGATAGTGAGGGGAGCAATAAAGTTAAAAGAGGAAAATGGAATAGACATAGGCAGTTGTTAACATGCACAATACAATGCAACAAGAACATTAGACCATATTGCAAAAGAAATTATATGAAGATATTTAAGAATATTATAGAAGAGAATGCCAAATAGGTGCTATAATTAATCAGGCATCTGCACTTTGGAAGAAAAGCACCTAGTGATTTATCTCCAGTGCACAGTTGAATCAGTGTCTGTATTGGTAATGGTATTGGTTGCTTTAAAAGAATTCATGTCAGCCACAACAGAGTGTATTTCTAACACATTATTGTCTACTTTAAATGATTGTGGCTTTGATAATGTTTGAAAGCCAGCTTAATTGCATTTTGTTCTAATGGTGCTTACTTGTACAATAGTGGGAGGGAAGTCTGGAGTAGCTGCAAATTTGTTAGAAAATTTTCCTGAAGTCATTATTTGGCATTAAGTCATCAATTGCAATTCAGTATCTGAAATAAATCAATCGTTTAAAAATATTCTGGATAAAATTTATTCTATTTGTCACCAACCTAATAAAAATAAAATTGATTGGAAACTGTACCTAAAGAACTTGAAATTAAGGTGGGTGGCATGTAGTTTACAAACTGACACTGACATATGTCAGGCATATACTTCATTATATACGCATTTTTCTCATTTTCATTCTGGTTTGGTGAAGAGATTAGCTAACATTAATTTCTTGCAAGACCTTGTTTTTTATTGTGTGTGTGTGTATTTGTGTGTGTTTTAAATATTTATTTATTTATTTGGTTGTGCTGGGTCTTAGTTGTGGCAGGCAGTCTCCTTAGTTGCAGCTCAAGGGTGCCTTAGTTGTGGCTTGCTGGCTCCTTAGTTGTGGCATGCAGACTCTTAGTTGTGGCAGGTATGTGGAATCTAGTTCCGTGACCAGGGATTGAACCTGAGCCCCTGCATTGGGAGCGTGCAGTCTTAACCACTGTGCCACAAGGGAAGTCCCAAGACCTTGTTTTAATGATTGATATTCTTTGAGATTTTTTTTAAGATTACTTTCAATTGCATTGCCATAAAGATCAACAAATATTCAGAAAGTAAGAAAAATTAAATACATCATAAAAGCTTTAGAAAATTTTAAAATTGATATTAGAAAACGAATCTCTTGTCAGAGATTTAAATCAGATAAGTTTAAAGACATTCCATTTATTTTTTTTCAACTTTTTTTTTTTTTGTCTGTGCTGCATGGCATGTAAGATCCTAGTTCCCCCACCAGGGATCGAACCTGTGCCCCTTGCATTGGGAACATGGAGTCTTAACCATTGGACCGCCAGGGAAGTCCCAAGACATTCCATTTAATAAAAATAAATTTGAAGCTCTGCCTAGAAATGTGTTACTAAAAAGTAATGAATGTATGTCTTTTATTAGAAACAAAGCATTTTAAATTATTTTGATTTATTAGAACCATTTCCTTGAACTTGTGAAGAACTAACTTCACCATGGATAGCTGGTAAAGGGAAATTGTATCATTTCAGTGAAATTTTAAACATGAAATTTTCAGGAATTTGTAGATAATAATGTAGAATCAAACAATGTTACAATCCCTGCAACTATTCAGAAAGCTAAAAAAAAACCAAAAAACAAAAAACCAACACTATTGCAGTCAATAGAGCTAAAGCTGAAAAAAGTTTTATTTTAATGAATATGTACGGGGTGAGAAATGGTAGTTCAATAGTAGATCATGTATCAAACTTAAGGACAAGAAATTTACTGGCAAAAGAGTTAGCAGATTGGGATCATCAAATGATGGTTATACCATTATCCTTTGCTTTTCTCCTGTATTGGGTCCTTTGTTTCTTCACTCCTGATTTCTCAACATTTGCACCATAGACATTAATTAATTATTCTTTATTGTGGGGGACTATCCATATTCATATGTGTAACTCATTTATTTTTAAATGCTTTGACTTATTCCATTGAAACATATGCCACAACTGGATATTTAGATTATTTCCATGATTTCACTTTATAAACAAAATTAAAAGGACATCCTTGTACTTATAGGTAGAATTGCTAGGTATATGCCTCCAGTTTATCCTTCCATCTGTAGTGTGAGATCTCATTTCTCTACATGCTTGCCAAAAGTTGGTATTATCAGACTTAAATCTTTGCCAATTTAAAGGGTATGGAATGACAGTATCATTGGTTTAATTTGTACTTGTCTAGTTGATAATGAGAATAAATATTTTTTCATGTTTATTGGCCATTTGAATTTCTTTGCTGTGAATTGCTTCTTCAAATCCTTTGTTCATTTTCCTCCTAGTTCATTTGCTGGGGTTATTTTTCTATAGTCCCCCTGGCACTTGTTCATTGGTATACATATTTTCCATTGCATAAATACAATTTTTATCTTGTTCCCCTTAACTTCATTCAACTTTTTCTAAGTAAAAGTCATTCATTTTTTCATTCAGTAAGTATTTATTGAGTGCCTACTATATGCTAGGTACAGTGCCAAGCACTGGGGAATTCACTGGAGAACAAGACATTGATTCAGTGGGTTAGGGTTAGTAAATAAATTAATAGAATACTTTAGATAAGTATGTGATAGGGAAAAATACAGGAGGCTGTTGTAGCCCTTAGAAAGGTTTGGGACTCAAAAGTCTTCCTAGAGGAATTTATGTCTAAACTGAGTGGTAAATAAGAATTAGCAAGTTAGAAGGGTGTGTGTGTTTGATTGGTTCACTGAAAGGATAGATAGATCAGATGAGATCAGCTGGGGAGAACAAAGCATAGTTGGGCTATGCTTTTTTTAAAAATGGGGAAATTTTCAATATAGCTTAACCCTAGAGTATAGGAAGTAGTAGTCACAATGAAACCAGAAATGTATGCAGGGGCCAGAATTTACAAGACATTGGAAGACATGTTAAGGAGTTTGAATTCTACTGTAGAACTGGGGAGTCATTAAACACTGTGCCTTAAAGTATGGATTATCCACATCAGAATCACCTAGAAGTTATGTTAAAAATGCCCACTCCTGTATTCTACCCCAAACCTATTGAATCAAAATAACTGGGGTAGGGATTTCCCTGGCTGTCCAGTGGTTAGGGCTCCATGCTTCCACTGCAGTGGGCATGGGTTCAATCCCTGGTTGGGGAACTAAGATCCTGCATACCATGGGGCCCTGCCAAAAAAATAAAAATTTAAAATCACTGGGATGAAGTCCTAAAATCTATGTTTGTTTGTTTGTTTTTTAACAATGTCAAGTAATTTCTATTTTAAAAAATTATTTATTTTTGGCTGCGTTGGCTCTTAGTTGCTGTGCACAGGCTTTCTGTGGTTGCGACGAGGGTGGGCTACTCTTCGTTGCAGTGTGCGGGCTTCTCATTGTGGTGGCTTCTCTTGTGGAGCACAGGCTCTAGGTGCATGGGCTTCAGGAGTTGTGGCACTCAGGCTCAGTAGTTGTGGCTCACAGGCTCTAGAGCACAGGCTTAGTAGTTGCGGCGCATGGGCTTAGTTGTTCTGCGGCATGTGGGATCTTCCTGGACCAGAGATCAAACTTGTGTCCCCTGCATTGGCAGGCGGATTCATAACCACTGCACCACCAGGGAAGTCCCAGTAATTTCTTATGTATATTTGAGTTTGTACAGTAAAGTATTTGAGCCCAGGGAATGATGTGATCAGGTACGTATTTGGTTGCAACATGAAGAAGTGTAGAAGGTGTCAAAACTGGACGCTAGGGGACTATTGGAATAATCTAGGTAAGAGAAGTTGATCACCCGAACTAGATTGGAATTGGAGTTGGAGACAAGTAGATGAATGAGAGAGATGTGAATATCAAATTATTTGGATGATGAAATGTCAAGACTTGATGGTTTACTTGAATATGGTGGTAACTTGTGCAACTGGATGAATGCTGGTGCTATTTCCTGATCTGGAGAATACAGGAAAACTAGCAAGTTCCTGATGGTAGTGGTGGAAGAATAGAAAGGAGAAACCAAGTTCAACTGTGGGCCTGTTAATTTTAACAGGGAAACATAACATTGTAAAGCAACTATACTCTGATAAAAATTAATTTAAAAAATTTTAACAGGGGACTTAAAAGGAGAGATGTCCAGTCGGCAACTAGAAGATAGCTCCATAGTCGCTAAGAAAAATACGTGGCTGTATCACACAGCTATGGCAGAGGCAGATTTGCTGTGAAGCTGATAAAGTTAATCTTCAGGTCTCTCTTGCAAAGTTCCCTTTCAAGGCTCTGAGGCAGGCCTTAAGAATTCTATATTTGAAGAGTTCTATTAATTTTCTTAAATTTTGTGAACTTAATTTTTTAATTTCCAAATTGAATAAGCTTTAAGCCTCAGAAAACCTTGGATCTGTTTCTGAACTATGTAGGTCAAAAGCATCAGTATACAGATGGTAATGAAGGACCCTGGAAAGGATGAGATTGCCGTAGGAGAAGGTATAGCATAAAAAAATACAGAGGTCTTAATATGTTACACATTGATTTCCAGGAGTAACTATTTTTTAATTTATTTATTAATTTATTTATTGGCTGCGTTGGGTCTTTGTTGCTACACACAGGCTTTCTCAAGTTGCAGCAAGTGGGGGCTACTCTTCATTGTGGTGCACAGGCTTCTCATTGTGGTGGCTTCTTTTGTTGCGGAGCACGGGCTCTAGGTGTGCAGGCTTCAGTAGTTGCAGCACATGGGCTCAATAGTTGTGGCACATGGGCTTAGTTGCTCTGCGGCATGTGGGATCTTCCTGGAGGAGGGATTGAAATCGTGTCCCCTGCATTGGCAGGTGGTTTCTTAACCACTGTGCCACCTAGGAAGTCCCCAGGAATAACTATTATTTTAAATTAGATATAGAGAAAAATCAAGGGAAAAAAATCTTTTAAAAAATTTAAAAAGAGTAGTGATATGATACACTATGATTTAATTGAACTTAAAAGCTTTATGTGTTTATAGTAAAGTATTATATAAATTTGCCTTTTTAGGTAGGCCCACAAGGAATCATTCTGATAACTGTATATGAAAAAGTTAAATTCTCAGAGTATTTTTTTCTAAATCTTAAAAGAAGGATGAAGATTTAAGTAAACAAATATTGTGGTTCTTGGGGACTTCCCTGGTGGCCCAGTGGTAGAGAATCTTCCTTCCAATGCGGGGCATGCAGGTTTGATCCCTGGTCAGAGAAGTAAGATCCCACCACATGCTGCAGGGCAACTAAGCCCAAGTGCCACAGCTACAGAGCTTGTGTACCTCAACTAGGGAGCCTGTGTGCCGCAAACTACAGAGTCCACACACCCTGGAGCCTGCGCACCACAGTTAGAGAAGAGAAAACCCACACACCACAACTAGAGAGAAGCCCGCGCGTCACAGTGAAAGATCCCGCATGCCTCAACGAAGATCCCACAGTGCTGCAGCTAACACCCGATCCAGCCAAAAAAAATAAAAAATAAAAATAAATCTTTTTTAAAAAGGAAATATTGTGGTTCTTATCTAAATACTTCTAGAATCAGATAAATATTTACTATATAATGTATAATAGATCATATATATGTCATGTATAATGCTGCGTTGGCCAAAAGGTTCATTCAGTTTTTTCCATAAGATGGCTCTAGTAACTCTTAGTTGTCTTTAACTTCATTCAGAATGATTTTATTATATTGTATTGTGACAGCTATCATATCAGTGTGCATTAAAAAAAAAAACTTATCAAAGTTGGTGAATTTTTGTGTAGCCATTTTAATATTGAAGATGAAAGAAAAAAACATTTCTGCATATTGTGCTTTATTACTTCAAGAAAGGTAAAAATGCAACTGAAACAAACAAACAAAAGGTTTGTGCGGTGTGGAGAAGGTACTGTGACTACTGGAACATGTCAGAAGTTGTTTGCAAAGTTTCATGCTGGAGATTTCTTTCTAGATGGTGCTCCACAGTCAGGTAGACCAGTTGAAGTTGATAGCGATCAACTTGAGACATTAACTGAGAACAATCAACGTTATACCACATGGGAGATAGCCGACATACTCAAAATATCCAAATCAAGTGCTGATAATCATTTACACCAGCTTGGTTATGTTAATCACTTTGATGTTTGGGTTCCACATATGTTAAGTGAAAAAGATCTTCTTGACCGTATTTCCACATACAATTCTCTACTAAAACGTAACAAAAACGTTCCATTTTTAAAACAAATTGTGACAGGCAATGAAAAGTGGGTACTGTACAGAGATAAACTATGGTCAACTAATCTATGACAAAGGAGGCATGGATACAGAATGGAGAAAAGGCAGCCTCTTCAGTAAGTGGTGCTGGGAAAACTGGACAGCTACATGTAAAAGAATGAAATTAGAACACTTCCTAACACCATACACAAAAATAAACTCAAAATGGATTAAAGACCTAAATGTAAGGCCAGACACTATGAAACTCGTAGAGGAAAACATAGGAAGAACACTCTTTGACATAAATCACAGCAAGATCTTTTCTGACCCACCTCCTAGAGTAATGGAGATAAAAACAAAAATAAGTGGGACCTAATGAAACTTCAAAGCTTCTGCACAGCAAAGGAAACTATAAGCAAGACGAAAAGACAACCCTCAGAATGGGAGAAAATATTTGCAAACGAGTCAACAAAGGATTAATCTCCAAAATATATAAACAGTTCATGCAGCTCAATATCAAAAAAAAAAAATCCAATCAAAAAATGGGCAGAAGACCTAAATAGGCATTTCTCCAAAGAAGACATATGGATGGTCAAGAGGCACATGAAAAGCTGCTCAACATCACTAATTATTAGAGAAATGCAAATCAAAACTACAATGAGGTATCACTTTACACCAGTTAGAATGGGCATCATCAGAAAACCTACAAACAGTAAATGCTGGAGAGAGTGTGGAGGAAAGGGAACGCTCTTGCACTGTTGGTGGGAATGTAAATTGATAACAGCCACTCTGGAGAAGAGTATGGAGGTTCCTTGAAAAACTAAAAATAGACTTACTGTATGACCCAGCAATCCCACTATTGGACATATACCCAGAGAACGCCATAATCGAAAAGACACATGCACCCCAATGTTCATTGCAGAACAATTTACAATAGCCAGGACATGGAAGCAACCTAAATGTCCGTGAAGAGATGAATGGATAAAGAAGATGTGGTACATATATACAATGGAATATTACTCAGCTGTAAAAAGGAACGAAATTGGGACATTTGTCCAGTGAGTCATGGATGGACCTAGAGACTGTCATACAGAGTGAAGTGAGTCAGAAAGAGAAAAACAAATATGGTATATTAATACATATATGCAAAATATAGAAAAATGGTACAAATCAACTGGTTTGCAAGGCAGAAATGGAGACACAGATGTAGAGAACAAACATATGGACACCAGTGGGGAAAGCAGGGTGGCTGGGGGGGAATGAATTGGGAGATTGGGATTGCCATATGTACATTACTAATAAGAAAAAAAAATCAAATTGTACACTTTAAATATATGCAGTTTATTGTATGTCAACTGTATCAATAAAAGTTCTTAAAGAAAATAAAGTAAAGTAGTCAAAAAAAGTGGATACTGTACAATAATGTGAAACAGAAGAGATCATGGAGCAAGCGAAATGAACCACAGCCAACCGCACCAAAGGCCTGTCTTTATCCAAAGAAGGTGATGTTGTGTATATGGTGGGATTGGAAGGGAGCCCTCTCTTAGGAACTCCTTGTGGAAAACCAAACAGTTAATTCCAACAAGTACTGCTCCCAATTAGATCAACTGAAAGCAGCCCTCAAGGAAAAGCATCCAGAATTAGTCAACAGAAAATGCATAATTTTCCATCAAGATAATGCAAGACTGCATGTTTCTTTGATGACTGGGCAAAGACTGTTACAGCTTGGCTGGGAAGTTCTGATTCATCCACCATATTCACCAGACATTGTACTTTCAGATTTCCATTTATTTCTGTCTTTACAAAATTCTCTTAATGGAAAAAATTTCAATTCTCTGTAAGACTGTAAAAGGCACCTGGAATAGTTCTTGGCTCAAAAAGATAAAAAGTTTTGGGAAGATGGAGTTATGAAGTTGCCTGAAAAATGGCAGAAGGTAGTGGAACTAAAGGGTGAATATGTTGTTCAGTAAAGTTCTTGGTGGGACTTCTAGGTGGCGCAGTGATTAAGAATCCGCCTGCCAATGCAGGGGACACGTGTTCAATCCCTGCTCCAGGAAGATCCCATATGCTGTGGAGCAACTAAGCCCGTGCACCACAACTATTGAGCCTGCGCTTTAGAGCCCATGAGCCACAACTATTGAGCCCCTGTGCCACAACTGCTGAAGCCCACGTGCCTAGAGCCGTGCTCTGCAACAAGAGAAGCCACGGCAATGAGGAGCCCGCGCACCACAGCGGAGAGTAGCCCCTGCTCGCTGCAAGTACAGAAAGCCTGCGTGCAGCAGCAAAGACCCAATGCAGCATAGCAAACAAACAAATTAATTAATTAAAAAAAAATAAAGTTCTTGGTGAGGGACTTCCCTGGTGGTCCAGTGGTTAAGACTGTGCTTCCACTGCAGGGGGCCTGGGTTCGATCCCTGGTCGGGGAACTAGATCCTTCATGCATGCTGCAACTAAGAAGCCCTTATGGAACAAACATATGGACATCAAGTGGGGAAAACAGGGGTTGGGGGGGGTTGGGGTGGGATGAATTGGGAGATTGGGATTGCTGTATATACATTACTAATAAGAAAAAAAATCAAACTGTACACTTAAAAAAAAAAGCCCGCATGCTGCAACTAATAGTTCCCACATGCTGCAACTAAAAGACCCCGTGTGCTGCAACTAAGATCCAGAGCAGTCTAAATAAATAAATAAACATTAAAAAAAATTTAAGTTCTTGGTGAAAATGAAAAATGTGCCTTTTATTTTAACTTAAAAACCAAAGGCACTTTTTGGCCAACCCAATATATAGATAAGTGTATCATTTACTCTTTGCCTCAAAAAAATCTATTCTAGTTCAATTGGGACTTCCCTGGTGGTCCAGTGGTTAAGAATCCACTTTCCATTGCAGGGAACGCAGGTTCCATCTCTGGTTGGGGAACTAAGATCCCACAACTAGAGAGCCCATGTTTTGCAACAAAGACCCAGCACAGCCAGAAAAACCAAAAACAATCAAAAAGCTATTCTAGTTCAATCAATGGCCTTCTCTTCTTCATTCTTAAAACGTCTCAAGGAAAGGAAATCTTCAATAATGTCCCATGATCAGAAATCTCTTATGTCTAATCTAAATCTCTGATTCTCGTGAAGGAAGAGAACCATTTTTTAAAAATCAGCTTTATTGAGGTATGTTTTACATACAGTAGAATTAATCAGTTTTAAGTATACACTTCAATGTGTTTTTGACAAATGTGTACTTCAGTGTAACCACCATGACAAACCAGATATATAATATTTCTATTACCCTCAAATATTCCCTTGTGCTCCTTTGCCGTCAGTCTCCCCTACAGTCTGTCACCCCTGCCCCAGGCAACCAGTCGTCTGTTCTCTGTCATTGCAATTTTGACTTTACTAGAATTTCATATAAATGTTTATAGTCTTTTGTATCTATCTCTGGCTTCTTTTACTTAACATAATGCTTTTGAGATCATCCATGTTGTATCAGTAGTTCATTCCTTTTTAATGCTAAGTAGTATATTCCATTATATGGGTATATCACAATTTATTGATTCACCTGTTGATGGACATTTGAGTTGTTTCTAGTTGGGGGCTATTATGAATAAAGCTGCTGTGAATGTTTACATACCAGTCATATACCAGTTCATATTGACATATGTTTTCATTTCTCTTGGGTAAATACTTAGGAGTGAGATTACTTAGGAGTGAGTTACATTGCAATGTGCATTTAACTTTTTAAAAAACTACCAGACCTTTCCGAAGTGAATGTAATATTTTGCATTCCCACCAGCAATGTGTGAGTTCTAGTTGCTCCTCATCCTCCACTGCACTTAGTATTGTTGGTCTTTTTAATTTTAGTTATTCTAGTGGGTATAGTGATATCTCGTGGTTAATTTGCATTTCCCTAACAACTAATGATGTGAATCTTTTCATGTGCTTATTTGCATTTCATATATCTTTGTTGGTGGAGCATCTGTTCAAATCTGTTGCCCATTTATTAATTAGATTATCTATCTTACTATTATTGAGCTGTAAAAATTATTTATATATTCTGGATACAAGTCTTTTATGAGATACATGCTTTGAAAGTATTCTCTCCCAGTCTGTGGCTTATTTCTTAATTTTTCTTAAGTGTCTTTCAAAAAGCAGAAGGTTTTTTTTCTTTTTGGCTTTTTTTTTTTTAGTTGTCTTAGCTTTTATTTTTTGATTGAAATATGGTTGATTTACAGTATTATATGTTTCAGGTGTACAATATAGTGATTCACATTTTTAAAGGTTATACTACATCTATAGTTATTGTAAAATATTGGCTGTAATCCCTGTGCTGTACATTATATCCTTGTAGTTTATTTATTTTATATATAGTAGTTTGTAGCTCTTAATCCCTTACCCCTGTGTTGCCCCTCTCCACTTCTCTCTTCCCACTGGTAACCACTAGGTTGTTCTCTATATCTATGAGTCTGTTTCTTTTTTGTTATATTCGCTAGTTTGTTTTATTTTTTAGATTCCACATATAAGTGATTACATAAAGTATTTGCTTTCTCTGTCTGACTTATTTTCACTAAACACAAAAACCTCCAAGTCTACCCATGTTGTTGCAAATTGCAAAATCTCATTCCTTGTTATGGCTGAGTGGTATTCCATTGTGTGTGTGTGTCTGTATGTATGCCACATCTTCTTTATCTATTCATCTGTTTATGGACACTTAGGTTGCTTCTATATCTTGGCTATTGTAAATAATGCTTCTATGAATGTTGGGGTGCATGTATCTTTTCGAATTAGTTTTTTTCTTTTCTTTGGATGTAGACCCAAGAGTGGAATTGCCAGATCATATGGTAGTTCTGTTTTTAGTTTTTGAGGGACCTCCATACTGTTTTCCACAGTGGCTGCACCAATCTACCTTCCCACCAGCAGTATACAAGAGTTCCCTTTTCTCCACATCCTCACCAACATTTGTTATTTATGGTCTTTTTGATGATAGTCATTCTGACAGGTGTGAGGTGATATCTCATTGAGGCTTTGATTTGCATTTCTCTGATGATTAGTGATGTTGAGCATCTTTTCATGTGCTTTTTGGTCATTTGCATGTCTTCTTTGGAGAAATGTCTAGTCAGGCCTCCTGCACAGTTTTTGATCAAGTTGTTTGTTTTTTGACCTTCAATTGTATAAGCTGTTTATATATTTTGGATATTATCCCCTTATCAGTCATATCATTTGCAAATATTTTCTCCCATTCAGTAGGTTGTCTTTTCATTTTGTTGATGGTTTCCTTTGCTGTGCAAAAGCTTTTGAGTTTAATTAGGTCCCATTTGTTTATTTTTGCTTTTATTTCCTTTGCCTTAGGAGACAGATCAAAAAAAATATTGCTGTGATTTATGCCAAAGAGTGTTCTGCTTATGTTTTCTTCTAGAAGTTTTATGATTTCTGGTCTTACATTTAGGCTTTTAATCCATTTTGAGTTTATTTTTGTATATGGTGTGAGAAAATGTTCTAATTTCATTCTTTTATATGTAGCTGTACAGTTTTTCAAGCATCACCTATTGAAGAGACTGTCTTTTCTCCACTGTATATTCTCAGACAAGAAAAAGAAATAAAAGGAATCCAGGGGCTTCCCTGGTGGCGCAGTGGTTAAGAATCCACCTGCCAATGCAGGGGATATGGGTTCGATCCCTGCTCCAGGAAGATCCCACATGCTGCAGAGCAACTAAGTCCACGTGCCACAACTATTGAGCCTGCGCTCTAGAGCCTGTGAGCCACAACTGTTGAGCTCACGTGCTGCAGCTGCTGAAGCCCATGTGCCTAGAGCCCGTGCTCCTCAACAAGAGAAGCCACTGCAATGAGGAGCCTGCACACCACAATGAAGAGTAGCCTCTGCTTGCCTCAACTAGAGAAAGCCCGTGAGCTGCAACAAAGACCCAATGCAGCCAATAAATTAATTAATTAATTTTTAAAAAAAGAAAGAAAAAGAAAATAAAGGAATCCAGGGGCTTCCCTGGTGGCGCAGTGGTTAAGAATCCACCTGCCAATGCAGGGGACACAAGTTTGAGCCCTAATCTGGGAAGATCCCACATGCCACGGAACAACTAAGCCTGTGTGCCACAACTACTGAGCCTGTGCTCTAGAGCCTGCAAGCCACAACTATTGAGCTCATGTGCCACAACTACTGAAGCCCACACACCTAGAGGCCATGCTGCACAACAAGAGAAGCCACCATAATGAGAAGCCTGTGCACCACAAAGAAGAGTAGCCCCTGCTCACTGCAACTAGAGAAAGCCCGTGCACAGCAATGACCCAACACAGCCGATAAATAAATAAATAAATAAATAAATATATTTTTAAAAAAAAAAGGAATCCAAACTGGAAAGGAAGAAGTAAACTGTCACTGTTTGCAGACGACATGATACTATACATGGAAAAGCCTGAAAACTCCACTAAAAAACCTATTAGAGTTCACCACTGAATTTGGTAAAGTTGCAGAATATAAAATTAATATACATAAATCTATTGCATTTCTATGCAGTAACAATGAACTATCAGAAGGAGAAATTAAGGAAATAATTCCATTTAAAATTGCGTTAAAAATAATAAAATACGTAGGTATAAACCTACCTAAGGAGGTAAAAGACCTGGACTCAGAAAACTATAAGCCACCGATGAAAGAAACTGAAGATGATACAAACAGATGGAAACATATACTGTGTTCATGGATTGGAAGAACTAATATTGTTAAAATCACTATATTACTCAAGGCAATCTACAGATTCAACACAATCCCTGTCAAAATACCAATGGCATTTTTCACAGAACTAGAACAAATAATTTAAAAATTTGTGTGAGGACACAAAAGACTTGAAAAAGTCAAAACAATCTTGACAAAGAAGCACAAAGCTGGAGGTATCAAAGTCTCTGACTTCAGACTACACTTCAAAAAGCAGAAGTTTTAAGTTTGGATGAAGTACAGTTTATCAATTTTTTTCTTTTATGGCTTTGCGTTTTTTGAATTCTATCTAAGAAATATTTGTCTAACCGAAGGTCACAGATATTTTTGTCAGTGTTTTGTAGTTTTAGAAATTTTATAGTTTCATCTTTTACCTATTTTATGATTAATTTCAAGTTAGTTTTTTGGTATATGATGTAAGATTGAAGATGTTTCCATATGGATATCTAGATGTTCCAGCACCATTTGTTGAAAAGGTTATCCTTTCCCCCATTGAATTACTTTGGCCCTTTTGTGGAAAATTAAATGATTATATTTGTGTTGGTCTATTTTTGGATATTCTATTATATTCCATTTAACTAAAAGTCTATAATAATCTTTTAGTAATGAAAATAATTTATTTTTACTTTGGTGAAAAGTATTCTGAACTTATTCTTGGATATTATGAGAAAGGACTGAATCTTATACATGTGAAAAATTTGCATTCTTCCCAAACGCCTATTACTCTAACTGGAAATGTATATGTGTACTAAAGGTATTTTCCCATAAGTAATTCCTAGAATAGTATGTTATTGTAGGGAATATACAATTTTTGTGTAAAAGATGTAATTAGGCATTTTTTGTTCGCTTATAGCTTCATTTTCTCAGAATGTAAAAAAGAGAGCAAAATAAACTATTATGTGGCAATCTTTAAAATAACCAAAACTATGTTCTATTAAGAAAAAAATGAAAAAATATTGAACTTTTCAAAGAATAAAGCAGAATAAATCTGTCTTTGGGAATAACAGCAACATAAATACTACAAATCAAGGAAGGGGATTTCCTGACTTCTGCTTCCAAGCAATTCCAATAAATGAAGGAGGAAGTTATTTTCCTTTTTTAAAAACTTATTGTTGGCAGGGTTAGTGTACTTCCTTTCACTCTTTTAGGACTTTAAATACCTATACACTAATGTTACTGAACTTCCTAAACCTTTGGGATTTTTGTCAGATTCTTAGTTTGCAGAGTGTTAAATTGTTTCAGTAAAAAGTCACTCTGTTAAAAAAAAAAAAAAAGTCACTCTGTTGTGTAAAAGTCCAGAGCCAGGGAGATGACGCATTACCAGGAGGGAGGGAAACACCCAAACATTAACAATTGACTTGGAGGGTCCCTGGCTCTGGTGAAATAAGCCTAAGCTTTGGAATCAGAATACATTTGCATTTCATCTCTTTGACTTCTTAACATGAGTTGTGGGGTGGGGGGGTGGGGCAAGTTACTTAAGTCTCATTTCATCCTTGGCAGGTGACATTGTTGTCATGAGGATTACATTAAATGACCTAGGATTCTGCTTAGCATATCTATACATTCAATAAATATCAGATCCCTTTCCCCCTTTTCCCAGTCCTTCCTCATAAAGGCTGAAAAGTTTTCTGGAGGTAAATTGCATACCCCACAGCAGAGGCTGATCTGTTGGTTCTTCCTCATTTTTTGGTAACAGATTGATAGAAGTTTGAAAAGTACTGGGGAACAGGAGAACGGATGAGCACAGGGATCAGACTCTAGGATAAGAAACTAGTTCAGCAGGAAGTGTGCACTGTCGGCCCCTTAAGGATCATATGCTCAAGGTAGCCAATCCCATCTCACATGTTTAATACCTCAAATGTCACTTGATGGTAGAAGACTCTCTAGGGAATTCTGTGAGAACAGTACCCAGCTGTAGTGGAAAGCTGACCTGAGAGAACCTTTTAGTCTTTCTCTATCCTTCTTTGTCCTCATGTAATTTAATTATGTCCTGTCTTGCTTCAGCTTTTAAATTCAATGACACTTATTATTAGTGTCTCTCACCTTAAAGTACTAGATTCTGGCCCTCTTTATCTCCTCCCGCCTTTATCCCATGAAAGAGACAGTGGCATTGCCTAATTTAAGTTGCTTCTGATTCCTCCTCCCTGCTTCCCCACACACCTGCCCTTTCACAATTAATTTCATTTCTAAAGGCAGGAAAAAACTTTTCAAAATGCCCCAGGTATTTATTGTGAAGACCTCCACACCCCTGTCAGCAATCAACAGATCCTCAGTTATGTAGGCAAATATCTTAATGTACTTTTGGGGATATTGCAGAAAAATTATCAATTTTTATTTTGAGAATATCTGCCAAAACTCAAAACACAATCAGCAAGACTGATTACACTAACTTACTGTTACATCTGTATCACTATTCCAATTCTAATAACAAGATTAAGAATAGACTTTCTATATTGTTTACCTACTGTTATTAGGCCTTGAGAATATATAAAGTACAGGATTTGGACCTCATACTTAAGTCACAAGGAAGGCAAGCTAAGATTAGAATTCAAAGTCCTTAATTCTGTTTTCTGGCACGTACAAAAATTCTGTTGTATAGTGCATTGGATCTATCTCAAGCATAAAAATACACAGAGCTGTTTCTCTGATTCTATATATAAAATATATTCATATATATATATATTTAACTTAGATTATAACACCTATCAAATAATATTTCATTGATTGGTTGATTTCCAAAAGCTTATTCTTTTCTCTGCTCCTTTTTTTCATGCATAAATTTGAGTCTGCTTAGATGTATATATAAACTTTTTTACATTTTTTGTTACAACATCACTCAGATGTAGCACCATCGAGAGTAAGAAAAACACTCATACATTAACACTGTTTTCTGGAAAGAGTTCTAGTTAGAATAAGTAAAGGTCTCTACGTTTAAGCCATTGCTACACAGATATTCTGGTACGTGCTGCTGAAAGCACCATTAAAGAAATTCAGTCTATAGTTAAAGCATCTGACCTAGATGGCTTTATTTAGTGTTCTTGCAGATTTTCAAAGACTAGATCATTTAAGTCTAATGTAAACATTTCAAGAAATAGAAAAAGTAGAAATATTCTCCAACTCTTTCCATAAGACTGTGATAGCCTGGATACCAAAACAAGACAGGGAGAGAAAGAAGAAGGCCAATCTTATAAAAATTCTAAATAAATTATTAGTAAACTGAATCTAGCAGTGTATTGAAGAGATAATATGCATGATCTAGTTGGGTTTATTCTAGGAATGCAAGGAAGGCTTAACATTCAAAACAAAACACACTATCAATGTAAATTACCATATTAACAGATTAGAGGAGGGAAAAGCTGTGGTCATCTGGGGAGAAGTAGAACAAGCATTTAAATTCAGTACCCATGGGCTTCCTAGGTGGTGCAGTGGTTAAGAATCCACCTGTCAATGCAGGGGATACGGGTTCGATTCCTGCTCCAGGAAGATCCCACATGCCGCAGAGCAGCTAAGCCCGTGCGCCACAACTATGGAGCCTGCGCTCTAGAGTCCATGAGCTACAGCTGTTGAGCCCATGTGCTGCAACTACTGAAGCCCACGTGCCTAGAGCCCGTGCTCTGCAACAAGAGAAGGCACGGCAATGAGGAGCCTGCGCACCACAACAAAGAGTAGCCCCTACTCACTGCAACTAAAGAAAGCCCACGCACAGCAAAAAAGACCCAACAGCCAATAAAATAAAAATAAATAAATAAATTGGTAAATTCAGTACCCATTCATGATAAAAACTTAGCAAATGAAAAAGAAAAATTTCCTAATTTGTTAAATCTGCAAAAAACTTACAGTGAAAATCATTTCCAACATTAAAACTTTATAAGGATGTCTACTATTTATCACTTCTAAAGAGTATTTTATAGAAAGTCCTAGACAGGGGAGTAAGTCAAGGAAAAGAAATGAGAGGAATAAATCTAACAAAAATATATATTAGATTTGAGGAGAAATTTTAAATTTTATTGAAAACAGTAAAGAAGCTATAAATGAATAGAGAAATATACCATGTTCATGTGTACAAGGACTCAATGTCAAAAAGATACTCATTTTTCCAAATTTATCTATAAATTCGATGCAATCCAATCAAAATCCCAACAGTATTTTTCTAGGAACTTGGCAAGCTGATTCTAAAAGTTATAGTAATTGATAATATGGCATTGGAACTGTGTAACTCAGATGGGACTTGAACCCATGCACCAGGACTCAAACCCAGCTAAAACATGGATTGGGACTCGAACCCACAGTCTTTTAACTGAGATCACACACCTGGTCTCAAGACTTAAGGAAGTTGTTCGGTTGTTCTTAATGTCTCGTCACAGTAAGAATTCAGTGAGAGACAAAGTGATAGGTAAGAAGTAGACTGATTTAGAGAGAAACACACAGACAGAGTGTGGGCCATCTTAGAAGGCAGGAGTGGCCCCAGGGTATGGGGTTGTCAGTTTTTATAGGGGTGGATAATTTCATAGGCTAATGAGTGGGAGGAGTATTCCAGCTATTTGGGGGACGGGGTAGGGATTTCCAGTAATTAGGCCACCACTTATTTTTTGACCTTTATGGTTGGCTTTGGAACTGTCATGGCACCTATGGGTGTGCCATTTAGCTTGCTGATGTGTTACAATGAGCTTGTATCCTGAGACTTAAGATCTAGTGGAAGTTGAGCTTCCCTGCTGGCGCATTGGTTAAGACTCCACCTGCCAGTGCAGGGGACACAGTTTCGACCCTTGGTCGGGGAAGATCCCACATGCCTTGGAGCAACTAAGCCCATGGGCCACAACTACTGAGCTCGTGTGTCTAGAGCCCCTGCTCTGCGACAAGAGAAGCCACTGCAATGAGAAGCCCATGCGCAGCAATGAAGAGTAGCCCCTGCTCCCTGCAACTACAAAAAGCCCACTCGCAATGCAGCCAATAAAGAAAACATAAATAAATTAATTAATTAAAAAAAAAAAGATCTAGTGGAAGTTGACTTGTCCGCCATCTTGGGCCTATTTGATTCTAATTAGTTTGTGTCATGTCCTTGGCCTATGTCATTCTTTTAAAGGTTGTGCCATACCCCCTTCCCTCCTGTTTCAGTATTATTGGTGCAAGGGTTGGTAAATCAGTGAAACAGAATATAGGGCCTAATAACAGATTCCTGCCTATATGGATTAATTTGATATATGATTAAAGATGACATTTCAGATCACTGGCTGATGAGGTAGTCAATAAAGAGCATTGGGATAATTGTCTATTCACATGGAAAAATAGGAGATACTATCTGTTCACATCAAAATAAATTCCAGGTTCAGTAAAGTCCTAATATGAACAGCACTACAAGGCAGAGAATAAAAGGATTTGGAGCTGAGAGACAATAACAATAATTGGTACAGTACACCCTATCTCTTACCTAGATCATGGCACGTGCAACTTCATTAGCCTGTTTAACTATGCTTGTCTTCTGTCTTGTCCTCCCCAGTCCATTCTCTATACCAATAGAGTATGTGCTCTAAAATTAAAATTTTATTTTTACTCCCCAGCTTAAAATCCATTCATGGCTTCTCATTATCCTCAGTATAAAATCTAAAACCCTCAACCTGATGCCCACTTATATCTCTAGCCTCATCTCTTCTCTACCTTCTAGTTCTCTACCTTCAGTCTCACTTCCCTGCGGGGTAGATCCCAGCTCTTATAACCTTCTTTAGATCTTTAAATATAATAGTCTATCTGGCATCTGGATGTTCTCATGACATTCTCTTGAACTGGAATACTTATCCTATTTCACTTGATTAAATCTTCTTCCTTATTCACTTCCATCCTAGGGGTCATTCCTCTGGGAAAACTTCCTCTGACACCCCAAATTTAGATTAATCATCAATTCTAAAGTCTCCCTTATTAACCTGCAGATTTACCCAGTATTATTACATTTATCAAATCATATCGTAAATGCTTATTTGTTCCCTTACTACTTTCTCGTAATTCATGAAAGCAGGGATTGTTAATCTGATTGACCACTATTACATCACCAATGCTTAGCACATTGATGTATAAGCATTCAAATATTTATTAAATGAGTGATCTCAAATATAATATCCTCATTCATTTTCTTTCCCCCTTACCTGTCATAATATGGCTTTGAAGTATATACATTTTGATTATTATATTTATCAAAAAATGTTATTTCTAGGGAATTCCCTAGTGGTGCAGTGGTTTGGACTCCGTGTTTCCACTACAGGGGGCATGGGTTCGATCCCTGGTCTGGGAACTAAGATACTACATACTGCATGCAGTGTGGCCAAAATAAGTAAATAAATAAAGTTTTAAAAACTATTTCTAGTAATGTTTTCACAATAGATGAATCCACTGGCACGTGGGTCAGCAAACTATTTATATAAAGGGCCAGTTAGTAAATATGTTAAACTCTGTGGGCCACATGTAGTCTCTGTTACTTCTCCTTCCTCTTCTTTTACCTTTAGAATTCTTTAAACATGTAAAAACTATTTTAGCTTGTGAACTATGCAAAATAGGCCATGGGCCAGATTTTGCTCACACGTTATAGGTTGCCAACCCTTGCACTAAAACACACAATTTGGGTTCTGTAGATTTTGTTAAAATTAACTCAGCCAATTAAGTCATTCATTGCTTACTATAACCTGATGATTTAGATTGAATATTACTATTGCCACTTTAGAAACTGGAAATTGAAGCAAAGAGAGATTAATTTACTTAAGATCATGCTCTGTGTAATAGACCTCATACGTTATTTTCTCGTATCATACGTGTCTTAAATTGGTCCTAAAATATTCTACCTTTGTAAATAAACTAGGAAAAGTGGAGTAAAAGGAATTAAAAGTTTTAGTTGTTGTAATGGTCAGAAACATTATTAACATTTTCCAGATCCTAACAGTGAAGGAACACCCCACAACTAGGTCCGTTGGATAAAAGGATTGTGTGGAATATTGTATGATTAAAGCATGTTGGAATAAATACGTAATGATACCTTTCCAATGAGTGAGAAAAGGTCAGCAGTCTCATCCAGGCCATAACCTTATGGGAACTAACCTCATCTAGAAAGCAAACTATTTATTCCAATCGTTTAAATGTGATGGAAGTTCATGGTAATTGAATTCTAGCAGTTGTTTCTAAATAGTGATCTACAGATTCTTTACCCCCAAAGAAGTCCCAGATGTGCTCAATTTATTTCCTTTCATTGGGAGATTTTTTTCATTAGATTTATTAGAGAAGTATAGAATTGTGTTTTAGTGTTGTTTGATTGATTTTGTTTTTTAAGTATTAGGATCTTTGGTAAACCAGAGTTTTAAAATAGAAGATGAATTAGAACTATGAACTCCAATTAGCTCATGTACCTAGCAGAATTGGAAGCCAGGGCTTTAGTTTTCAGCACTCTTGCAATTATAAATCAGTACTTGAAATGAAGAATGCCCATATTTCTTTATTTTGATTTCTGTTAGGTTGTTCATTTGTTGAACAGCTAAACTAGATAGAAAAGAAAGGAAGAAAAGATATGGTCTTCATAAGTAGTTTTTATCCTAGTTGGAGATAATCACCAGTTACATACAAGAAAGACAATACTTTATACTTATCCTCTCATTTTGTCCTCTGCTTGAGGCTCTTGATCAAGGCAAAGCCCTTTAAACTCAAGCAGGACCAAATCCAAAATCTCAAGTTGCACTATCCTTAAAAGGTCTTTGTCTTCCAAACAAGTCAGATAATGCTGGAGCTTCCCATTAGTGAGTCATGCTGACCAAACATAGTTTCTGTGTTTTTCTTGCCATAACCTTTTAATCTTCCCTTTCTTTCTTTCCTGTGTCTATTGAATGACTACTGTGAATGCAAGACTCAAAAGTTAAGCTTAGAACTTCCCTGGTGGTCCAGTGGTTAAGAATCCGCCTTCCAATGCACAGGACTTGGGTTTGATCCCTGGTCAGGGAACTAAGATCCCACATGCCATGGGGCAATTAAGCCTGTGCACTCTAGAGCCCGCATACCACAACTAGAGAGAAGCCTGTGCACCTTAACGAAGGCGCAGCGAAGATCCCCTGTGCCAAGACTGATGCAGCCAAATAAATAAATAAATAAATATTTTTAAAAAAAGTTAACAAGCTTTGTGTAGAGTATTTTTTTAAGGAAATTTTATTGAGGTATAATTGACACAATAAACTGCATATATTTAAAGTGTAAAATTTGATGTTTTTTTCAGATTAGTAATGTATATATGGCAGTCCCAATCTCCCAATTCATCCCCCAACACCCCCCGCCCTGCTTCCGCTTTTGTGTAGAGTATTTTCATGATTTAAGACACTCCTGTGATCTAGGCATTGACAACAGACTACATATTCAAAGAACAATTTTTTATTTTAGTAGAAAAACAATCCCAATTTTTACTTCTGGTAAACCATCTGTGGTGGTTTTAAAACATAATTCACAATTTCTTTGAAATTCCTCCCTTCAAAAGGTAGAGCCCCTCCTCTGAACATGGATAGTACTTAGGGACTTGCTTCTAATGAATAGAATGTGGCAGAAATGACAGTGTGGCATTTTTGAGGCTAGGTCATAAAATGGCATTGTGGCTTCATCCTTTCTGTCTCTCTTGGATCATTTGTTCTGTGAGAAGCCAGCTACCATGTCATAAGGATACTCAAGAGGCTCTGTGGAGAGATACATGTGACTTCAGCCAACAACTACAGGAGTGAGCCAATTTGAAAGCAGGTCCTCCAGCCCTAGTCAGGCCTTCAGATGACTGCTGCTCCAGGCAACATCTTGATTGCGACCTCAGGAGAGTCCTTGAGGCAAAATCAGCTAGCTAAACTGCCACTGGACTCCTGACCCACAGAAACTGTGAGATAACATATGTGTGTTGTTTTAAACCACTAAATTTTGGAGGTAATTTGTTATTCAGCAATAGATAACTGACATACCATCGTGTAATATTCTGTAGGAAAAGTTTTGATAAACCTTTTATCTCTCTTATAGATAAGCCAACTGACATTGTTTTTAGTTCTCCTAAACTCTTAATTTTTTGTTATTATTTCTTTGGACTGTCTTGGACTGAGAAATATGCATTAAAATCATTATTAGCATTTTTCTGTCTATTTCTTCAAACTTCTGTAGTTGCTACTTCACAAAAGTTGTTGCTGTATTACTTGTTGCATAGATATTTGTGACTATTATATCTTCATAGTGAATTGTAGCTTTTAGTACTATCAAGTGTCCTTTTTCTCTTGATGCTTTCTTGCTTGAATATTACCTTGTCTGATATTAAGATTATAATCCTTGCTTTTTAAAATTTGCATTTACCCAGTACATTTTTGTTCATTCTTTTTAGACTCTCTTATATAGAGCCCAGAATTAGGTTCTATTTTGTGAGTTGATCTGAAAACCTTTTTCTTCTTATAAGTGATTTAAGTGTGTGTGTGTGTGTGTGTGTGTGTGTGTGTGTGTGAGAATCCATGGTCTTCCAGAAAACTGTGTTCGGTTTTCTTTGCTCTTTATTTTGTTAGTGTGTTTTTCTCTTGATATTTAGGAAAATTTGTATTTTTTGTTCTAATGATTCCCTTTATACCAGTACTCACATAATAACTTGGTCCTCTTTTTCTTTACACATTGACTATAAGTTTCCTGCTTGGAGCAATAATGAACAAACTCGAAACCACCTTCTTCTCTTTCCTCTGTGCCCTCTACCATCAAATTTTACTTAATAATGTTATTTTTTAAATTAATTAATTAATCTATTTATTTATTGGCTATGTTGGGTCTTCCTTGCTGGGTGCGGGCTTTCTCTATTTGTAGTGAGCGGGGGCTACTCTTTGTTGCGGTGCGCAGGCTTCTCATTGCAGTGGTTTCTCTTGTTGCAGAATATAGGCTTTAGGCACATGGGCTTCCGTAGTTGTGGCATGCGGGCTCAATAGTTGTGGCTCGCAGGGTGTAGAGCACAGGATCAGTAGTTGTGGCGCACGGGCTTAGTTGCTCCGAGGCATGTGGAATCTTCCCAGACCAGGGATCATACCCGTGTCCCCTGCATTGGCAGGCAGATAGTTTTGTTTTTTATTTTTTTAATTTATTTATTTAATTATTTATTTAATTGGCTGTGTTGGGTCTTCGTTGCTACACATGGGCTTTCTCTAGTTGTGAGGAGTCCGGGGCTATTCCTCATTGTGGCGTACAGGCTTAGTTGCTCTGTGGCATGTGGTATCCTCCTGGGGCAGGGATAGAACTCGTGTTGCCTACGTTGGCAGGCGGATTCTTAACCACTGCACTACCTAGGAAGTCCAATGTTATTTCTTAAATTATTTCTTTATTGATTTGGCTGCGTCTGGTCTTAGTTGTGGCACACGGTATCTTCATTGAGGTGTGTGGGGTCTTCGTTGTGGCATGGATCTTTAGCTGTGGCATGCGGGATCTTTAGTTGCAGCCTGTGGGAATCTAATTCCCTGACCAGGGATCGAACCCAGGGCCCCTGCATTGGAAGCATGCAGTCTTAACTGCTGGACCACCAGGGAAGTCCCAATAACGTTATTTTTCTTAATGTTTATTCTTGTCTTCCTAAATATGTTTTGGTTTATAATATTCAGTTGTTGGCTTAAGTGGCATTCTTTAACTCCCACTTTTAACCCTCTTAGACAATCAGTGAGGTTATTCTACTTTTTTCTCTCTCTCCCATCTCTCATTTTTTTAAAAATTATAACTATATTGTCAGAGCGTATAAATTTATATACTATTCTTAGTCCCACCTTTGTTTTAGTCATAGATATATAGCTAAATATATTCAGTGCACACCACCAGTCTCTTTGCTGAAGGTTTCTCAAGTCCTCTCTTAGTTGGGTGCAGTTTGTCCTCAGGAAGGTCTCATAAGTATAGTAGTCCCAGATGTTTATCGTACTGAAAACTTTTTCTGTAGCCTTGCTATTTACAGGACAGTTTGTCTGCATTTAAAATCCTTGATACAGGGGCTTCCCTGGTGACGCAGTGGTTAAGAATCCACCTGCCAATGCAGGGGACACGGGTTCGTGGCCTGATCCAGGAAGATCCCACATGCCGTGGAGCAACTAAGCCTGTGCACCACAACTACTGAGCTTGCACTCTAGAGCCTGTGTGGTGCAACTACTGAGCTCCTGTGCTGCAACTATTGAACCCCGCATGCCTAGAGCCTATGCTCTGCAACAAGAGAAGCCACCATAATGAGAAGCCCCTGCACTGCAACTACAAGGAAGTGTAGCCCCCGCTCACCACAACTAGAGAAAGCCCACGCAGCAACAAAGACCTAATGCAGCCAAAAATAAAATAAAATAAAATATAAAATAAAATAAAATAAAATCCTTGGTACACGTTTTTTCCCCAATTATATTGCAGACATTGCTTTACTATTTTCTGGCTTTGAATGTTGCTGAGAACTCTGATGCCAAACTGGTTTTCTGTCTTTAGGAAGTGACTTGGTCTTCCTGCAAGGAAACACAGGTAAGTTTTTTTCCTTTTTATTTTTTTATTTTGTTTTATTTTTTAATTAATTAATTTGTTTATCGGGTGTGTTGAGTCTTCATTGCTGCGTGCGGGCTTTCTCTAGTTGCAGAGAGTGAGGGCTACTCATCATTATGGTAAGCGGGCTTCTCATTGCGGTGGCTTCCCTTGTTGCGGAGCACAGGCTGTAGGCACATGGGCTTCAGTAGTTGTCGTGCACGGGCTTAGTTGCTCTGAGGCATGTGGGATCTTCCTGGGCCAGGCCTCGAACCCGTGTCCCCTGCATTGGCAGGTGGATTCTTAACCACTGCACCACCAGGGAAGTCCTCCTTTTTATTAAAGTATAATCATTTAGGATAAATCTAAGAGTTGACCAAATTGGGTCTATTTAACTTGGTGTATGGTGTGCCTGTTCAGTGTATAGATTCAGGTCTTCTTCTCCTCCACACTCTATCCCCAAGAAAAGTGTTATTGAATTATAGTTGTAAATGTTAATTCTTTTCCATTATTTTGATTTTCTTCATCAAGGCATTCAGAAATATGTATGTTGGATGTTGTTTGATTTCTAGATTAGTTTCTCTTTGATCATTTTAATCCCTTTGTTTTGCCATTCTTATTTCTATCCTCTGTGTCCTAAATGATAAAGTTGATGCTAGTTACTCTTTTTTTTGTTTTTTTAGGTTGCATTCCCTGGGACACAGACTCTGACACAGAGATTTGTATGCATGAAGTTTACTGGAAAGTGCCTTTGGGATCAACATTTGTGACAAAGTTAAGGAAGGAGGATTGGACAGAAGGAGGAGCTGAGTTGCAATTAGTGGTATGCTGGTGAATGTTTAACAACTAGTTCTCAGGGTTGGGAAAGCCCTGACTGGTAGCATTTTCCAGCATGTAAACACTTCCATCATGGCCAATTTTGAGCTACCAACATGATGTCACTGAACATGGATCTGCATAGTAACACCCATACAGATACAATAGATACAGCCTCAGGAGCATAGATAATAGTAAATGTAGTAAAATAATTAGGAAGTAATGAGTATTGAGTATTACCTTGGTTCTGAATATAATTAATTTTAAGTTTTACATAATTTAAGCTTTAGTAATGGCTATGGTTAACAACCTGCTTGCAAAATTCCTAAAAATGTTATTTGGCTCTCACAAGCCAGTAAGAGCCAGCTCCAGCACATCACTGACCAAGACCAGTCACAACAAAGGTCTCAGCCCATACCATGAAGAATTTGAAGTTGGGATGGCCCTTCAGCATTGTTCCTCCTTGAGGCAAGGGCCTTGTTCATCTTGTTACTGGTTGCAGGTGGACCCTGGGGAGAGGGTTAGACCTGGGGTGAGGGAGTTTTCTTTGGCTAAAGGAAACATTCGGAGAAGGACTCAGCCTTCAACATTCTAGCAACTTGGGGTATGAGGGCTTCAGTCCTAAAGTGGGTATCTGGGGAGCACACCACAGGATCCACTACACTTAAGTATCTCGTGGTTTAGTCTTGGTTTCTGCTTTGGGACAGCATTTTTTTCTGGTATACTTCTGTCAAAACTTGTGACTCTTGTTTCTGTTTTTTGTTTTTTTATTATAGTAATTTTGTATGGATACTGATTTTTTTGGTTATTGTTATTCATATTTGAATATGTTGGATTTTTCTAGGTCAGGTATTACAGATGGATCTTTTTGGAGAGAATGGAGAGGGGTTTGTGGGCCTTTCCTGGTTTTTCAGCTCAAGTGCTCCCTCTTCTGTTGCTATAGTAAAGAGCAGTTTTCTTAATTAATGTGTGAGTTTGGTTTTGTTTTTCTAGTCAGACTTCTGATTCTCCTATTCTTTTTTTCAGTGCATTACTTATTATCAGTAACTATTTTTCTTTTTTCCAATTACCACTGGCTTCTGTCTCCAAGGAACAATGACTTTACTTTCCAAAGTGCCTCTTTATCCTTAAAGTGGCACTTCTCAAGACTGCCACCTTTGTTCCTACGAATTTTTTGAGCCTTGTGTTTTGACTTCTCTTGCCAGTGCTGATCTGCCAGTTTTCAGACCAGATCTCAGCTGTTCCCACTAAGATTTGGGTGATTTCCTCCTGGATGTGAATCCTTGTTGATGTTACTAGGTTCTACCAACACTAAGACCCTCCACATTCCCTTACTCTTTCAAACAGATTCTGTGACCACAGACACACTTGCGGGGGTTCCAGATGGTCTCTGTTTTTCCCAACCTGCATGTAAACTGGAGACTGTAGGATTTTTTTTTTCTGTATTTAGTATCGGTTGTAGGAATTTTTGTTTCCTTTTTGCTCTCCTCTTTGCTCTGTATAGTTTTTAGGAAGAGGTGATGGAAGAGTCGTAGGAACCCAGAATGTGTATTTGTTTTTAATATGCATAAGTAATATTGTGCTTTAAATATCCTTTTTTTTCACTTATCACGTGTTTAAAATCTATCTGTGCACTATCTGTACACCTAGTTTGTTGCTTTTAGTTGATACATTTCTTCCCGTCTTCATTCACCCTATTTTATGTACCTGTTCCCCTGGTTAATATACCTGAGTTGGTTCCACCTCCTTGCTATCATGGAATGAACCCTTGTGTATGTTCCCATGGTAACCTACATGACATTTTTTTCTAGGACATATACACAAAAGATGCAGTCTTAGGATTACAGGGCGCACACACACACTTAATTTCAGTAAGTATTTCCAAATTGCTTCCCAGAACAGGTAAGACTTTATGCTTCCACCTCCTGTGCACAAGAAGTCAGTTGCCCCCCATATTATGCCAAGATTTGGTATTAGCCTCCTCTTAAATTTTGCGATGCTGGAATCCATCAAGTTTGGGCCTTAAGCTTCATTTTTTTTTTTTAAATTTCAGCTTTATTGAGGTTAAACTGACAAAATTGTAAGAGATTTAAAGCATACATCTTAGTGATTTAAGTTTTTTATTTTTGGATCCTGTTTTAAGAAACCTTTCCTCATCCTAACTCACAAAGATATTCTCCTGCTGCTTCTTCCATTAGCCTCATAGTTTTACTTTTCCATTTATATCTTTAAGCTATTTGAAGTTTACCTTTGTATTTAGTGTAAGGTAGGAATTTAACTTAATTTTTCTTCATATTGTAAACCAGTTTTATCAACATAATTTCTAAACAATGTATTCTCTCCTCACGAAGATGGCTTTGGCACCTTTGTGTTCCCGCCTTTTTTATACATCAGGTTCTATGTATCATGGGTCTGTTTCCAAGCTTTCTATCTGTTCTGTTTGTTTATTTGTTCTCACGTCTCTATCTTGCTGCTGTTTTTACAATTTCTATAGTGTGCTAGGTCTTAATAGTTGGTATTATTATCCTCATTTTTTAAAATGAATTAATTAATTAATTTGTCTCTGTTGGGTCTTCATTGCTGCACTTGGGCTTTCTCTAGTTGTGGTGAGCGGGGGCTACTCTTTGTTGAGCTGCACAGGCTTCTCATTGCAGTGGCTTCTCTTGTTGTGGAGACTGGGTCTAGGCTCATGGGCTTCAGTAGTTGCATCACAAAAGCTCAGTAGTTGCAGCTCTAGGGTTCTAGAGTTGTGGTACACTGGCTTAGTTGCTCTGCGGCATGTGTGATCTTCCCAGACCAGGGATCAAACCTGTGTCCCCTGCATTAGCAGGCAGATTCTTAACCACTGCGCCATCAAGGAAGTCCCTATTATTCTCTTTTTAATTTTCTTTTTCAAAACTGACTCATCCTATCATACAGAGTGAATAAGCCAGAAAGAGAAAAACAAATACCGTATGCGAACACATACATATGGAATCTAAAAAATGGTACTGATGAACCCAGTGGCAGGACAAGAATAAAGACACAGACATAGAGAACGGAGTTAAGGACATGGGGGCGAGAAGGGGAGGGGGCGGAGGAGGGGAAGCTGGGACAAAGTGAGAGAGTAGCATTAACATGTATACACTACCGAATGTAAAATAGATAGCTAGTGGGAAGCTGCTGCATAACACAGGGAGATTAACTCTATGATCTCGGTGATGAGCTAGAGGGGTGGGGTAGGCAGGGTGGGAGGGAGGCTCAAGAGGGAGGGGATATGGGGATATATGTATAAATACAGCTAATTTGTTTTGTTGTACAAGAGAAACTGGCACAACAGTGTAAAGGAATTATACTCCAATAAAGAGCTAGGAAAAAAATAAAATAGCCAACACATGCAAACACACAAAAATGTAAATTCACAGATGTGTGGATACAGAGGTGATACTCGTACACATCAAAATATGACCCTGCCAGGAAAAAGAATGAAATAATGAACTTTGCAATAACCTTTGGGCCTAGAGATTATTGTATAAGTGAAGTAAGTCAGAAAGAAACAGACAAATATCATATATCACTTTTAGGTGGAATGGAGCAAAGATACCAATGAACTAGTTAAGAAAAGTGAAACAGACACACAGTTTTTGTTTTGTTTTGTTTGTTTTTAATTAATTAAATAATTTATTGGCTGTGTTGGGTCTTCGTTGCTGCACAGGGGCTTTCTCTAGTTGCTGTGAGTGGGGCTGCTCTTCATTGTGGTGTGCGGGCTCCTCCTTGTAGTGGAGCATGGACTCTAGAGCACAGGCTCGATAGTTGTGGCACACAGGCTTAGTTGCTCCGTGGCATGTGGAATCTTCCCAGAGCAGGGCTCGAACCCTTGTCCCCTGCATTGGCAGGTGGATTCTTAACCACTGCGCCACCTAGGAAGTCCAAGTTTTTTTTTTTTTAATACATTTATTTATTTACTTATTGGCTATGTTCGGTCTTCGTTGCTGCGCACTGGCTTTTCTCTAGTTATGACAAGTGGGGGCTACCCTTCGTTGTGGTGTGAGGGCTTCTCATTGTGGTGGCTTCTCTTGTTGCGGAGCATGGGCTCTAGGTGCATAGGCTTCAATCGTTCCAACATGTGGGCTCAGTAGTTGTGGCTCGCAGATATAGTTGCACCATGGCATGTGGGATCTTCGCTGGCCAGAGATCGAACCCATGTCCCCTGCATTGGCAGGTGGATTCTCAACCACTGCGCCACCAGGGAAGTCCAGATACACAAAATTTTTAAAGAAAATTTATAGTTTTACCAAAGGGGAGAGGTATGTGAAAGGGATATATCTGGAGATTTGATTCACATATACACAGGAATACATGTGAAAGAGATAATCAACAAGGCCTTACTATACAGTAAGGGAAATGTACAAAACACTCTATAATAACTTATATGTGAAAAGACACTGACGTTGAATACATATATGTATATGTATAACTGAACAAAATTTTTGTACACCTAACAAAGACAACTTTGTAAATCAACTTTATTCCAATAAAAATTAACATTAAATTAAAAAAAAAACTACAAGGACAAAAAAAAGACTCATCGTTTCAAGGGCTACTATTCCATATACATTTTATTTTAGCTGTATGACTTGTGGGATCTTAGTTCCCCAACCAGGGATTGAACCCAGGGCCTTGGTAGTGAGAGTGTGGAGTCCTAACCACTGGACCACCAAAGAATTCCCTCCATATATATTTTATTTTATTTTTTTTAAATTTATTTATTTATTTATTTATTGGCTGTATTGAGTCTTCGTTGCTGCACACAGACTTTCTCTAGTTGCGGCGAGTGGGGGCTACTCTTCATTGTGGTGCGAGGACTCATTTGTGGTGGCTTTTTTTGTTGCAGAGCATGGGCTCTAGGCACGTGGGCTTCAGTAGTTGTGGCACATGGGCTCAATAGTTGTGGCTCATGTGCTCTAGAGCACAGGCTCAATAGCTGTGGCGCACAGGCTTGGTTGCCCCTTGGCATGTGGTATCTTCCTGGGGCAGGGATCAAACCTGTGTTCCCGGTGTTGGCAGGTGAATTCTTAACCACTGCACCACCTAGGAAGTCCCATATATATATATATTTTTTTTTTATAAATTTATTTATTTATTTATTTATTTATTTATTTATTTATTTATTTATTTATTGTACTGGCTGTGTTGGGTCTCCTTTTGCTGTGCTCAGGCTTTCTTTAGTTGCGGGGAGTGGGGGCTACTCTTCGTTGTGGTGTGAGGGCTTCTCATTGCCGTGGCTTCTCTTTTTGTGGAGCACAGGCTCCAGGCACTTGGGCTTCAGTAGTTGCAGCACATGGGCTCAATAGTTGTGGCTCACGGGCTCTAAAGCGCAGGCTCAATAGTTGTGGCTCACGGGCTTAGTTGCTCCGCTGCATGTGGGATCTTCCTGGAGCAGGGATCGAACCCGGGTCCCCTGCATTGGCAGGTGGATTGTTAACCACTGTGCCACCTAGGAAGCCCCTATATATATTTTAGAAGGAGCTTTTCAAGTTCCTAAAAAGTTCAAGCTCACATTTTTAAAAAGATTTGAATAGATTAATTTGGGAAGAGTTGACATCTCTACTAAGCTAAATTGTTTTATCTAAGAATGTAGTTTGTCTACTTTTTTAGATCTTCTTTTATATCCTTTATTAGAGTTTCAAGTTTTTCTGGGAAAAGGTATTGTGTCATATTTATTGATTAATTGTTAAATATTTTATAATTTTTGGTGCTATTGTGAGTGGTAGCTTGCCATTTCTAGTTTGTTATTGCTAGTGTAGAGAAATAATATTTGTTTTTCTGCAGAAATTTTAAAATAAATGTTTAACTTTATTACATGTTTTATCGTGCAAGTCTTGGGATGATCATGTGATTTTTTTTCTCTCTTTTAATTCATAGATATGGTCAATAACATTGATAGTTTTCTCAGGCTAAACCATTCTTGTGTTCCTGGAAGAACATCTTGACTGTTAAATTCAGTTGTGTAGTATTTATTTGCATCTATTTTTTATTTTTAATTTTTTTAAATTTTATTTATTTATTTTTGTTTTTAGAGCACTTTATTTTTTTATATTTTTTCTTATTAGTAATGTATATATGGCAATCCCAAATTTATTTTCATTAGTGACATGGATTATGATTCTCTTTTCTTATACTGTCTATATGATTTTGGAATAAAAGTTTTCCCTCTTTTCCTATTTTCTGAAACAATTTAATTGATAAAAGGATTATTGTTTCCTTGAAGGCTTGGTAAAACTCACTATAAAACCATATAAGCCTAAGGCTTTTTTTCTAGGGGTAAGGTGTTTTTTTAAAAAAGTTATTTATTTATTTATTTATTGGCTGCTTTGGGTCTTCATTGCTGTGCGAGGGCTTTCTCTAGTTGTGGCAAGCGGGGGCTACTCTTCTTTGCAATGCACAGGCTTCTCATTGGGGTGGCTTCTCTTGTGGTAGAGCATGGGTTCTAGGTGCAGGGGCTTCAGCAGTTGTGGCATGCGGGCTTCAGTAGTTATGACACACGGGCTTAGTTGCTCCGTGTCTTGTGGGATCTTCCCAGACAAGGGCTCGAACTCATGTCCCCTGCATTGGCAGGTGGATTCTTAACCTCTGCACCACCAGGGAAGTCCTAAGGGTAAGGTCTTAATTACTTTTCAATTTATTTATAGGTATTTTGTCCGTTCATATTTTTAATTTCTTTTCCCAATTTTGGCATTTTATAATTTTCCAAAAACTACTTCATTTAAGTTATTTAGTGTATGAGTCTATAATTAACCATAATATTCTTTTCTATCTCTGTTGTATCTGTAGCTACTTCCCTTGATTTCATTCTGTGATTTAAGTATTTACATCTTTTTTTCTGATTAACTCATTAGAAAGTTGTCTATTTTACTCATCTTTATAAATAAAATGGCAAAAATAAGTTCTACTATAACTGACATTACAATAAATGTTAGTCAGTTAAACCCATCAATAAGAAGACAAAAACTCAGATTGGAGTTCAGGCTGGATTTAAAAATTAAGGTCTAGCAATATATTATTTATAAGAGACACACTTAAAATGAATGAATATGGATAGGTTGAAAGTGGAGATATAAGTAGATATTTCAGGCTAATATGAACAGAAACACCAAACAAATAAATTCAGAAACAAAACAGGTATCTGTTTTATATAAGATTTATTCAAGGTACAAATTAAAGGTGAAAAAGTATCAGAGACAGAGCACAAGGAATAGGCAGCCTATCAGGAGCTCAACCATGTGGTGATATCAAGTGGATTCTTGGATATACAGGACTAGAATTCAGGGGCAAAGTTCAGAAGCAAAATAAAAGCTGAGATATAAATTTGGAGTCATCAGCATGTATATGGTATTTAAAGCCATAAGGCTGAGTGAAACTATCAAGGAAGTGTAGATAGGAAGAGAGGTCCAAAAAGTAAACTCTGAATCACTCCAACATTTTGAGGTCAAGGAGATGAAAAGGAACAAGCAAAAAGATGTATAAGTGGCCAGAAAGGTAGGAGGCAAACCAGGAGAGCATGTTGTCCTGGAACCACGTGAAAAAAAAATTATTTCAAAGGAAGAGAGTGATTGGCAGTTTCAAATGCTGCTGACAGGCCAAGTAAGAGGAGGACTGCAAACTGACCTTTGGATTTAACAATCTGGAGGTTGTTGGTGACCTCGCTAGGAGCAAGATTGATGATGGAGTTGGGGCAAAGACCTGATTAGCATGGGTTCAAGAGAGGAGAGAAATTTGAGACCATGAGTTTACACAGTTTTGAAAAGGAGTTCTGCTGTGAAAGGAAGGAGAGAAATGGGGCAGTAACTGGCAGAGGAGGTGGATCTAAGAGAGTTGTTTGTTTGTTTTTAAGTTAAAAGTTAAGAAAAATAACATCATGTTAGAGAGGGAAAAGTTGATGGTGCTGAGAGAAATGGGAGAATTACTGAACCAATGTTCTTGAATAGAAGAGATCTAGTGTGCAAGTAGAGAGGCTGGCATTAAACAGGGAGTCATATAGTTCATCCACATATAACGAGAGAAAGTAGAATATATAAGTACAAATTCAGATAATTAGGGAGATGTGGTGGTTAATAATGTGGAGTTAATGATTGCTTCCATTTTCTCAGTACAGTAGGGAGCTAGGTCATCGGCCAGGAAAGAAGAGAAGGCCACAGAGATCTGAAGAGACAGGAGAAAATATAGAATTTTGTCGAGGAAAGTCAGAGTGAATGGATTAGGGAAATACAGTATATTTGCCAGGCATCATTATGGGCCATTTGAGGTTAATGATTATTTAAAGACTGACCAGTCAGCAAGTTTGAATGTTTTCCTGAAGCCACATTTAGTTTCCAGGGTGCAGCTGTGGGATAGGCAGAGAAAACTAGACTTAAGCTGGGCTGTAGTCAACCAAGGAGTATTTCAGAGCAAGAGAAAAACAAGTGAGTTAGATTTGAGAGCATATACCAAAAATCGATTCTAATTATCAACTATGGAATTCTAGCTGGGTTACAAAGGAAGTGGGGACATGAAGGGGTGAGAGACAGTAAGAAGGTGGTAGAATCAATGAAGGAAAGGTTCCTGTGGAGTTCAAAAGGATTGTTGGAGTTGGGTTACTAGAAGGAGCGAGCTGTAAAGAGGTGATGTTTAGAGAATGAATTATTTGAAACCGAAACTATGGAAGAGTTGCAGTTTTCCTTTTTTTCTTTCTTTTTTTGTAATGACAAGGTTAAGGGTATGACTAATGGATAGAGGATTAAATCTCTGAAGGAGAACAGATCAAAGCATTGTGAGGCCAGGTGTTGGAAAGAGATATGTAAATATTGAAATTGATTGCCAGGGATTATGACAGAAGTACTGGGTAAAGTGACAGTGAGCAAGAAGGAGGTAAATGACTGCAACAGAGAGGGCAATGGGTGGTATACAGTCTAATGACAGGAGATTTAAAATTGAGTCTTATTAGAGAGTAGGGGAGAATGATCTGAAAGTAGCTTGAGGAGTGAGAAAGATCCCCACCTCATTTCCAGGCCAAGTGATAAGGGGGATGTAAGAATTAAAGATATCATTTGAGAGGGCTTCAAGTGAGGCAGTATTATCAGGGGATAGCAGGGGATCAGTTATTGCTTTGCATATTTTGAGGTTATATTGTTATAAGCATCTATATTAACAATATACGGGGGGGAATAACGGTGGGGGGGAGTGAATTGGGAGACTGGGATTGCCATATATACATTACTAATAAGAAAAAGAATATCAAATTGTACACTTGAAATATGTACAGTTTATTTTATGTCAATTATATCCCAATAAAAGTTCCTTAAAAACAATATAGGTGTATAATATTATTTCTATGTTACACATTCTTTTTCTTTTATAAATTTATTTATTTATTTATTGGCTGTGTTGGGTCTTGTTGCTGCACATGGGCTTTCTCCAGTTGCGGAGAGCAGGGGCTACTCTTCATTGTGGTGCACGGGCTCCTCATTGCCATGGCTTCTCTTGCTGCGAAGCATGGGCTCTACGTGCATGGGCTTTAGTAGTTGCGGCACACGGGCTCAGTAGCTGTGGCTCAGGGGCCCAGTTGCTCCTCGGCATGTGCTATCTTCCTGGAACAGGGATCAAACCCATGTCCCCTGCATTGGCAAGCGGATTCTTAACCACTGTGCCACCTAGGAAGTTCCTATTACACATTCTTGATCTACTGTCTCCCTTTTCCCCTAATGATGCTTCTTGCTTTGAATTCTATTTTTGCGTGTTATTACATGTCTGCTTGGCTTTTGCGGGAGGTGGTTCATATTTGTCTTTTTCTCTGTCTTTAACTTTGTCCTGTCCTTTTTTTAAAAAAAAATTTTCTTTTTGGAGTATAGTTGATTTACAATGTTGTGTTAGTTTCTGCTGTACAGCACAGTGAATCAGTTACACATACACTGTAGATATCCACTCTTTTTTAGATTCTTTTTGTCCTGTCCTTCTTTTAAGTGTGTCTCTTGTAGGCATTATATTACTAGATCTTGTTTTTAAATTAAATCTGAGAATTCTATCTTTTCCTGGTAAATTTAACTAATAAATTACTTTTATGTTGAACATTTTATTTCATCTTAGTTTAAATTTTCTTTCATTTTTTTCTTGCTTATTTCCTTATATTAATCAGTTTTTTCTATAAGTTTGAAAAGTATGCATTTTACATTTGTTTTTCCATTGGTTATCTTTAACTTGTTAAGACTCTTACTCGTATTTATCTTTCCCAACTGATGAAACTTATCAACACCTATCTGTATCTTCCCCCTTAGTGAGACAAATACTTTAACATACATACTCTTACCTACCTCTGGATATTGCACTCTGTCCCTCTACTTTGTATTATCTGGTGTTGGGTGTGTGTGTGTGTGTAATGTGTATGTATATATATATATACAATGCTTTTTTAGACACCAATAAGCTTTACAAAATTATATTCTTACTATCTTATATTTTATAGCACTTCCTAAACTTTTCGTTTGATAGATTACTTCCTTCAAGAGTATTTTCAAAGAGGATTTTAATGATAATCTGCTGAGATCTTGAAGGTCTGAGAATATATTTGTTGTGCCCTCACACTTAAGCGATAGCTTAGCTAAATACAGCTTAGACTCAAAGTTTCTATTTTCAATATTTTAAAAATATTCCTATATTGTTTTCCTGCCTCTAATGTTGCTCCTGAGAAGTCTGACATCATTCTCATTCATTTTCTTTGTGGATGAGCTGCTTTTTCTTGAATTTTCTCTTTGCCTTTGGAGTTCTTAAAATTCATTAAAATATCACTAAATATTGGGGCTTCCTAGCTGGCGCAGTGGTTAAGAATCCGCCTGCCAATGCAGGGAACACGGGTTCGATACCTGCTCCAGGAAGATCCCACATGCAGCGGAGCAACTAAGCCCGTGCGCCACAAGTATCGAGCCTGCGCTTTACAGCCCATGAGCCACAACTGTTGAGCCCATGTGCTGCAACTACTGAAGCCCAGGTGCCTAGAGCCTGTGCTCTGCAACAAGAGAAGTCACGGCAATGAGGAGCCCGTGCACCGCAACAAAAGGTAGCCCCCACTCACTGCAACTGAAAGAAAGCCCACACATAGCAAAAAGACCCAACACAGCCAATAAAATAAATAAATAAAAATATCACTAAGTATTCATTTTTTCTATATCAGCCCTATTTACCCCCCCCCCCCCCATACCCTTCCAATATCAATCTTTCTTTGGAGGCTCTCTCTCTCTTTTTTTTTAATATATCATCTTCCTTCCATTAACTTTTTTCTCTTCTGTTAGGACTCCTATATATAAATGCTGTCTTTTCTATGTCCAGCTTCATATTTATTAATTTTTGTATTTTTTCATCTCCTATTCCTTCTCAATGTCTTCTGGAAAAGTTTCTTGACCTGATCTTGGGTTATGTGCATTTTGCTGTCTATATCATTTAGTGAGTTTATTTCAATTTTGTATTGAATATTCAGTAATTCTACTTGGTTTTTCAAAATTCTTTGTTTCTGCTTCATTATCAGTATCCTCTTTGAGAACATTTATTTGGCTTGCATTCTATTAATTCTTGTCATCTAGAGTAGGTTATTCAATTTATTGTCTTCCTAATTGTCTAGTTATTTTTCCCTGTGAGATCATTTTCCTTCATGAGTATCAGTTATCTTGGTGCGTAATGGAAGGAGAAAGAGGTGAGAGGGGTCAAAACCTAGGCTTTAGCTTGTACCACTCCTGATGAGTGGAAAGGTCCAATTTTGAATATTCTTACATGTTTTGCTCTCATCAGAGGGCTTTGCCCCTTAGCGAACCTCTCTATACCCTAGGCTCTGTTCTTTTCTAATAATCTATTTGTCTAGCCCTCTGGATGAAAAGAAAGCCTATGAGGAAAGGTAGGAGGAAACCCTTAGATGCTTGTTGGTTGAGCCAGCAGTTACTGTTTTTTTCACCCTACATCCCAGTAGTGTTTCCCTACAAACCTGCTTTCTGGTATTGTAGAAGGGCTGATGGGGAAGGCAGTGATCTACTCTGGGTGATGTGGTAGATAGAAAAGAGCCCAACTCAAAATTTCTCCCCCAATCTCCATGTTGGAAGCCTGGCCCTCCTCTGTTCAGGGCTACTATTTACCTTCTGTATCAAATCCTAACCATATTCTGACCCTCCAGGGGTTTCTGCTGGTTTCACTTTCTTTCTTTCTTTCTTTCTTTCTTTCTTTCTTTCTTTCTTTCTTTCTTTCTTTCTTTCTTTCTTTCTTTCTTTCTTTCTTTCTTTCTTTCTTTCTTTCTCTCTTTCTTTCTTTCTTTCTCTCTTTCTCTCTCTCTCTCTCTCTCTCTCTCTCTCTCTCTCTCTCTCTCTCTCCCTCCCTCCCTCCCTCCCTCCCTCCCTCCCTCTCTCTCTCTCTCTCCTTCCTCCCTCCCTTCTTTCCTTTCCTTTCCTTTCCTTTCCTTTCCTTTCCTTTCCTTTCCTTTCCTTTCCTTTCCTTTCCTTTCCTTTCTCCCATTCATTTTTTATTTCTAAGGCATCTTTGGGCTTGGATTGGGGGGGGGTAGGTTAGACTCTGGCATTTTGCCATCATATCAGGGATCATTTTGTGACAACTTACTTCAGTGTTTGTTGAAGCTTTGTGTTTCAAGTATTGAGAGCAGAAGATATTCTTTCTTGAGTGGTTATTTTAATAGTCTGGAAATGAAGATGTTTAACCTGAAGAACTACAGGCAGAATATAAAAGCATAGGATGGACAAAGCAATGTATATACATGGAAGAGAGCAAAATAGGCATTTTACTGAAATGGTGAAATTTACTTTCAACATGCTTGTGTTTAATTTACAGTCACTTGGGAATCTTCTTAAACCTGGAAACAAGATGAGAAAATTAATCTTATTACAAATTGCTCTTGAACACATTTGTGGGAATACAGGTGATTCCTAGGGAAATTAAAGAGTACCTCCAGAACTCACAAAATTAAACTAGTAAAATTAATATGTAATCCATACTTATAAAAGTCACCTTAACAAGGCAAAATGTCTCCCAGGACCAAAATCAGGAAGAGCAGAGCTTGGCAATAGTTTATACTTATTAGACAGTATTCTTACACCTAAAGTTATAACATGGCCTAAATATTGATAGTGGTTGTTATTTCTGAGCATGGACTTGTCTGTATTTTCCAAAATTTTTTATGATGAACATTCATTACTTTTGTAATTGGAAAAAATATTTTAATGGAATTTTCATGGGGAAATCAACATATAAAAATACAAACTTGTGCAAGGATGTTTGCTGCAGCATTGTTTACAATGTTGAAAAAGATCCAAATTTCTATCAGCAGCAGAACCATTCAATAAATTATGATAGAGCTATACAATAAATATCATACAAACAATAAAAATAATGTCTATATGAATATAGAATAATTTCAAAGATTTACTGTTACGTGAACCACAAAGTAGGGTAAAAGACATGTCTGATGTGAGCCCATTTTTGCAACCAAAAAGTAAGTGTACAGACATTTTTTGAAAAATATATGCAATAAGTTGCTACTCAATCTTAACAAGTAAAAAGTTAAAGTGAAAAATCAACAACTCTGCTTTGATTCTTCAGAGAAGTGAGGTCACAGGGTAAACCATTGCCCCCAAAACTGGAGAGACAAACAGATGATATAGAGAATTACAACTTAACTAGAGCAGAAACTCATGAGCAGAAACTTCTGCAGGAACCAACTGTAATTGATGAATTGCTGGAGGCTCAGTATAAACAAGTCTGAGAGTTAAACAATCCAGGAGACCTAGTCAAAGGGACCTCCAGAAACCCTACTAGGTCCTGACAGTGAAGACTGGAGAAAAATCCCCTCATGTTCACCTCAGGGGAAGGGAGAAAGTAACCGTGCTGAAATATAGCAGAGCATTCTGTTCTTAACAAATCTGTCTTCGAGAGAAACTGTTTTACCAGAGTCTAACATGCTAGGGTTTCATCAGGGCCTAATCTACTTGGAGGAAAGGAAATACCCAACTCCAGTGAGCTCTAGCCATCCTGTCCCATCTAAGGTGAAGTGGGGGTCCCAGGTACTGAGAAGCACTGATAAAGTTCACAGTCCAGAGGCACAGGCTCTCCAAAAGACTGAGACCTAATCATAGAACTATAAAATGTTTTCCCTTCTCCCATACTTCACCACCACACCTTTAAAGGCCTATTTGCCAAAGTTCCATTCAGCTAGTATATCATGCCTGGATTTTAATTAAAAAAATTATAAGGCACACTAAAAGACAAAAAATACAGTTTGAAGAGGCTGAACAAGCATCAGAACCAGTCAGAGACAATAGTGGTATTGTAATTATGATAATTACAATCATAATTAACTGATTAATATGCTATGGACTTTAATGAAAAAGTATACAGCATGCAGGAACACTGGATAATGTGAATTTTCTTCAGAGAAGAACTCTCAAGAGAAATATAAAAATATTTTATACTAAATGAAAATGAATATACAAATTTATCAAAATTTGTGAGATGCAGCAAAAGCAGTGTGCTTAGAGGGAAATTTATAGCATTGAATGCACATATTAGGAAAGAAAAAAAAATCTTAAATCAATGATCTAAACTTCCACCTTGGGAAACTAAAAAAAGAGGAGCAAACTAAATCCAAAATAAGCAGAAGAAAAGAAATAATAAAAATTAGAGCAGAAATCAATAGAGAAAATCAACAAATTTAACTGGGCATCTTGCTTATCCCTCAGCCATGTGTTTATGTTGTTTAGAGTTACATATATAGTTAAGTACAAAGCCAAATGTGTAGGAATATTAACAGCAAATTCAGGATAGTGGTTTCTATGGAGCAAGAAGAAAAATGTCATTGGTTAGGGGTACACAGAGAAATTCACTCGTGTGTTTGTATTATGTGTTTTTAATTTTTGCTTTTTTTGGTTTTTCCTTTTTTAAAGAGCATGTTTTATTTCTTAAGCTTAGTATTGCATATGCAGGTTTTTAATATTACTATGTTTTTTGCTGTCTGAAATATTGATAATAAATATCTTTAAAATTTTCAATAGCCCTATAGATAAAGTCCAGGGAACCTAACATGGATTACAGACATCTTCATGGTTTCTCTGACTCTATTTACCTCTCTAATCTTGCCACTTCCAGTTTGTACACAACAGTCTGACCAGGCTGACCATTTTTCATCAAAAGACCTCCAAGCCTTTGCCATTCCCTTTCTCCAGCACAGCCAGTCCTCCTCCCCTTGCCACCCATCTTCTGCTTGTTATTAAATCTTCACGTAATTGTCCATATCTTTAGGAAAACTTCTCTGGCACTTTATCTTTGTCTGAGTTGAGTACTACTTTGTACTTCCAAAACATTTAGTACTTTCACCATCACTTACCACTTATTCACACCATATTGGAATTGTTGATTTACTTCTCTGTAGCTCCCATTAGAATATAAACCCCAAAAGTATGGAAACTGTGTCTCACTCATCCTAACATCCCTGGCCTCTGCCTAGTACCTGGCAATAACAGGCCCTCGAGAAATATTTTTATAGGAATTAATTAGTTAATTAATGATGGAGTGGTTTATTTAACATTCTTGAGGCAGGCTATAAGTTTATTTTTTTTTTTTTATTTTTATTTTTTTTTATTTTTTTTTTTATAAGTTTATTTTTAAGGTGAACCCTGTTTTATAATCAGTATTTAGTTGGAATTATAAAATCTTACCATCCCATAGTGTGGTTAGAAATAATTACCTTGGAAAAACAACAACTAAAACAAATGAACAAAAAACCCCACAAAACAGAAATTATTACATGGAATAAAGTTCTCCTCAGTCATTCCTATAACAAGGTTTGGGTTAAACCAGGTCTTGCTTTTGTTGTTTAGGATTAGCTCATAGTAAGCGTTCATCAGATTGTAACAAACCATTCTAAGGCAAATGTAGTAAAGTCCTTAAAATTTTTATTTTTATAAATTCAAATGTGATGACTATAATAGGTATTACTCTAATGTATGGTAAGTATGTGCTGATACCACTTGCATTTAATTAATCTAATAAAAATGCCATTATTACTTATATTTTCTTCTTAGTCTGCTCTTTTGCTTCATTTTCCTTAGAGTCCATGTGCTGCTAACTAAAGATTGTGATTTACTAACAGCTCCTAACCCCATATATAAAAAATCCAGTACATTATATCTGAATAAAATAATAATGCAACCTTCCTTTTCAAACAAAAGTTATATGCCAAAATATCAGCAGCAGTATAATCCCTTAATGGTAGGGGTCCAAAGTAATTTTTTAATCTTCTTTGTTATACTTTCTTATGCTTTATATATTTTGGAAATTTTTTTATAAAAATATATCAAATTATACTTGGAAAAAAGCAATTCCCTGTTTAAAAAAAAAGAAAACTTTAAGATGCATTTATATTATTTAGGGAAAAGACTTTAAGTGGAATGGCAGATGGTCAGCATGGAAACAAAAGGCGTGGGGTCGCAGAGGCATCTCTGGAGAAGCAGCATTCCTCATAGCCAGCATAACTGCCCAGGTTGCTGGTCAGGTACATGCTTACAGTGGAAATAAATCCACATCCTAATCTTATGTCACAACCACTGGTATCATATAAATAGCTGCTTCTGCCCTGATTCTGCATTTACCAGACAGCTTTCTAATTTCTGATTCATGTCCTGAGTAGTTGTTCCCCCTTTAGGAAAAATGCTGTAATAAGCTGAGGCAAACATATGAACCATTTCCTTATTTTCAAGTGTACAAACCCCCTGCTAGGACCAGCCCTTAGAAAAAATAAAGAATTATGACATATCACACTATATGCCAGCTTTCTCTACCCATATTTTAAACAAAGATTTGAATAGTGAAAGAAAGGCACATTCATGTGTGCGTATGTGTGACACACAGTGACAGAGACATAGGGTGAATGACAGAGAAACAAGCAAATTCAGTCATTCTGAGTGACTATAACGTTTGTTTACTGTTGGGTAAGTAAAAATGTTCACATCAGACGGTCTTTATCGCAGTGAGAGAGAAATATTTAAACCATTTAGCTTCAGGTAAATTTCAGAAAGCTTTAGTGTGGCATATAGAACTTGTCTGAAATTCTGGTTCTGTCTCAGCTTCCTATTCTCTTAAATGCTTGCTTTATCTACCTTACCAGGATGGCTGTGAGGTTTAAATTTAATATTAGATTCACTGTTTGTGAAAAGCACTACACAATTGTGCAGTGTTACTGTTATTACTATTACTTAACAGGTAGTATTTACTACTTCCTTCAATAAAAATTGCAGTAGATAGCCTACAATTTCCAAAGCTTCCTCTGCCCAAGAGAGTCCTGTTGAAAATTGTTCTTTTGGGAATTCCCTGGCAGTCCAGTGGTTAGGACTCAGCACTTTCACTGCCCAGGCTGGGGTTCAATCCCTGGTCAGGGAAGTAAGATCCTGCAAGCCTCGCAGTGAGGCAAATAAATAAATAAATAAATATTTAAAAAATATAGACATATAAAAAGAAAACTGTTCTTTTTTAAATAAATTTATTTATTTTATTTATTTATTAGCTGTGTTGGGTCTTTGTTGCTGCACACGGGCTTTCTCTAGTTGCTGCGAGCAGGGGCTACTTTTCACTGTGGTGTGCGAGCTCCTCATTGTAGTGGCTTCTCTTGTTGTGGAGCACAGGCTCTAGGCACATGGGCTTCAATAGTTGCAGCACACGGGCTCAATAGTTGTGGCTCACGGGCTCTAGAGCACAGGTTCAATAGTTGTGGCGCACGGGCTTAGTTGCTCAGTGGGATGTGGAATCTTCCCAGAGCAGGGCTCGAACCCATGTCCCCTGCATTGGCAGATGGATTCTTAACCACTGTGCCACCTAGGAAGTCCAAAAACTTATTTTGATAGTAGTTGTCTTTTGTAACTCCTCAGTATTTTATCACCCCTGCTTTTTATTACCTCTTTGGAGACAGACACATAGGTTTATTCATTTATTCAACCTTGAACTTTTTAGAATATCTCTAATGGGTCAAAGTGTCAGGCCTCTTAGGATACAAAGGCACAGATGCATAAACAGATCATTATAATACAGGTGGTAAATATAATGATAGAGTAATAAGCTTAGGATATTATGGGAGTTTGGGGAAATGGCACATAAAGGCAATAGAGAAGATTAGGAAAAGATTTCCTCGGGGAAAGAAGTATAAACTGATTAAGTTAGTAATATTTTGGTCTGGAAGTAACAGAATCCCTGACTAAGGATGGTTGAAACTAAAAAGTCATTTACTACTCACTTAACAAAAAGGCCAGAGGCAGGTGTGCTCAGGGTTGTTCTAGCAACCTAGAGTTCTTTAATGTCATCAAAGATAGGGTTTTACTTATCTTCCTCCCCTGTAATTCTTGGTGTATTGTCTTTTCGTCCTGTGGTTATCACCTCAGGATTACCAAAGATGACAATAGCTCCAAGCATCACATAACACATCAAGGAAGGAAGAGAAATTTTAGTTCTAGTCACCCCTGTTGGAAATAGGAAGAAAGGGTACTGGGGAGTAGGGAGGTTTTTGTTTGTATGTATTTTTAATTTTTAAAAACATTTTTTATGAGATACAGTAATAGAAGCAATATGTTATTGGCCCTGGATTTTTGCACATATTGTTCCATCTGCCTGGCATCCGTGGTCTCTTTTTTTTTTTTATTTTTTTTTTTTTTGGGGGGGTACACCAGGTTCAATCAACTGTTTTTATACACATATCCCCATATTCCCTCCCTTCCTTGACGCCCCCCTCTCGAGTCCCCCCCACCCTCCCTGCCCCAGTGCTCTAAGGCATCTTCCATCCTCGAGTTGGACTCCCTTTGCTATACAACATCCATGGTCTCTTGAACCCTTCCCACATATTGTATTTCAGTGCCTCATTATAGTACCTGGCACATAGTAAGTAGTAAATATTTTCGAAAGGAAAGCAGGCCGGGCAAAAATAGAGGCAGTTGAACACAACTAATCTCCCTAAAACATATTGTCTAAAATCAGGGGAGGTGAGTAATAAGGTAATTATAATACAGAATGGGAAGCACTAGGATAATGTTAATTACAAGATGCTATGGGAGAACATAGGAGTCAGAGAAGACAGCTTAGAAAGAGTGATTGTTTAAACTGAGATCCAAAGGATGTGGGAAATGACCAGACCCTGAGGGAAAGAAAGTCTCTTGGTTTGCACTATAATTGCCACAAAGTAAAATAAATATAATCCTCATTGAGGGAGAAAGACCTTGAAGAGATTCTAGGGAGAAAAAAGGGAGGGGGAGGATGTCAAATAGTAACGAATCATATAGTGCCCGTTATTACTAGTTTACAATGTCTTAAAATATTTTTAATGAAAAATAGAAAAAAATCCAGGACTTCAATTCTTCTGTTTCCTATGTCTTATTAAAGTTTTTCATTGTTTTTAGCATCTCCTACTCTGAAAGTTTTCAAACATCTAACTCTACAACTTAGAAACTACTAATACATATTTTGTATGTAATATCATGTAAAAATGGAAGTTTTGGCAAAGCACAGTAGAAGGGTTGCCAGATTAAATACAGGATGCCTAGTCAAATTTGAACTTCAGATAAACAAAAAAATTTTTCTACAATTACATGGACCATACTTATACTAAATCACTTGCTGTTTATCAGAAATTAAAATTTAACTAGGTGTCTTATATTTTTATTTGCTAAATCTGGCAACCTTAACAATGGATAACAAATTCCAAAGAGAAGTGCTAGACTAGGATTTACAAAGAAATTGACTCAAACTTCTAACTCACTCTGAGGGTATGAAATGGTCAAGGAGAAAAGGATTTTGAGAGTGCTTCTACCCTTCCTCCACTCGGAGAACTGAACACAAGCCTGCATTTTGGAGGCCCAATAGACAAAGGTCTGATTCCATACCTGAAAAAAAAACTGAGGCAGGTGACTGATTGGCTAGCTGCTCTAATGGCAGAAACAAAGAAAAAGCCGCTGCTGCAGCTTGGCCTATTGGGATAGGCCTTCAGCTTCAGAGTTTATCTGGACAAAGAAGGCTCAAGTGTTTCCTATAGACTAGATGAGGGCCACACATATACATATACCCAAGAGAGATGGCACAGAGCTGTCATGAATTCTGTCCAGGAGAACTGCCTAAATATGCAAACACATTTCAGCAGAGAGAAGCTGGAGGTATCACAAATGCAAACAACCAGTTGGAATCGAAATGTACCTGCCATGATCAAGAAATCTGCAGGGAATTCCCTGGCAGTCCAATGGTTAAGACTCTGCACTATCACTGCTAAGAGCCCAAGTTCAATTCCTGGTCAGGGAACTAAGATCCCACAAGAAGTGTGGCACAGCCAAAACAAAACAAACAAACAAAAAAACCAAGAGATTGCAGAAGAAATCTTCAGATGAGTGTTCTCCAGTGATGATGATCGACAAGGAACTCACCAAGTACCCCCATGAAAGAACCAGCTTCAAAAATCTGTGTGAGACTTCCCTGGTGCTTCAGTGGTTAAGACTCCCAGCTCCTAATGCAGGGGGCCAGGGTTCAGTCCCTGGTCAGGGAACTAGATCCCACAGGCATGCCTCAACTAAGGAGCTGGCAAACCATAACTAGGGAGCCCACAAGCTGCAACTAAGACCCAGTGCAAATAAATAAATAAATATTAAAAAAAAAATCTGTCACATCCAGGAAGCAATGATGTTAGAAAATGCAACAGTAGTAGTCAATAAGACCTTTCTCTTTCCCCTTCTCTCTCCTCTGAACTCTGAGAATGCATAAGATGTACAATACTAACAAGCTGGAAAAGTAGGAACAAAAGCACTAGGCCATAAAAGAGAAAATAAGCTGTTCATGCCCTTCTTCCCTAACTATAAATTGCAATAGTCTAAGCTGGAAGAGAGGAGAACTTTAAAACAAAAGTAAAGCTTTATTATACATGGTTCTGGACATTTTAATTACTGACTAGATAAACTTACATTACTAAAAAGTTACCAGAAATGTCATGGAACCATCTAGGTTTTCATGTAGATGAAAGAGGCAGGGTAAGAACTAGCTTCACTGAATAAATGTAAGGGATATAAAGTCACTTTGGAAAACAGCTTAGCCATTTCTTATAAAGTAAACATACACTTATCATACAATCCAGCAATCCCACTCCTGGGTATTTTTCTAAGAGAAATGAAAACTTACATTCACCTCAAAACCTGTATATGAATTTTCATAGCAGTTTGATTCATAATTGCCAAAAATTGGAAGCAACTCAGATGTCTTTGACCTAGTGAATGGATAAACAAATATGGTACAGCCATACAATGGAATAATACTAGTCAGTAAGTAAAAAGAAATGAATTACTGATACACACAACGACATGGATGAGTTGCACATGAATTATGCCAAGTGGAAAAAGCCAGATTCTAAAGGTTACATACTATATGCTTTCATTTATATGACATTCTGGAAAAGGGAAAACTAAAGGGACTGCAAACAGATTAGTGGTTGCCATAACTATGTATTTGTCAAGACTCAGAACTATACCCTACGGAGGTCGAGTGTATGCACACTATACCTAAAAAAAAAGAAAAGAAAATCTATGAAACTTCCTTGATTCTGAGTCCTTCCAAACAGTAAACTGGAAGTAAGAGTCTCACTAAGTTTGTAAGGTTTAGGTTGAGTAAGAAGTGAATAGTTTTGGCAGTAGGATATCTAATAGTTGAAGCTAGCTATGGAATGGAGATAAAGGGAGTATTATTTAAAGAAAAATTTATACATCGTCCCAAGCACCATAAGCATTAAATTAGCAATGTTATCCCTCCAAATAACCTAAGTTAATTAATTTAATCACTCAAAAAAAGTAAGGGAAAATGGGAGACAAAAAGAAAGTTGCTTTCTGATTATAACCTGTAACTTAGGAGTCATACTTATTCAACTTAACGGTTACATTTGGCTTGGTTACTTTTTTTCATGAACACTTGTGGTCATGGTATATGATTTTATGTTGTATACATTATATAATAATATTCTTGCTATTATTTTACTGTATTATAGCATTTTGAGTGTCTTATTTCATGGTGTCTGCCACCTAAACAAATTTGTGAGTTAATACTATTTCTTCTTACCCCAGGACTTGGATTTCACCAGAATAAATCAGACTGCTCCCACGAACTCTTTCAGGTTACAAAAGTTCAATTTCCTAAATTCTTAGTTTAGAACATTAAATAATTCTCTTTCTTGAAAGAGATAATGCAGAATCTCAAACTCTTCACTTCCACTGGAATGATTTCCAATGGTTTCAGTGAGAATCTGGTTTAACAGAATTTGGAAATGTGGAACCACATGACCACCTTATCTATTCTCTGAGTCTCTTCAGTGCATCCCGGGATTTAAGCACCAGATTTATTTCAAATTGGGCCTAGATTTGACAATTGCACTTAACGTCATGTTTCTTAATCATGATGTGGACTAAAGCATTCTTCTGTGGTCTTTCTGGTACTTCCAATAGTAAATTCCCAAGGGTGGAATTCAAAGTGGACCTATTTGGCATTAGATTAGATCTCATAGCTTCACTGTTTTTTGTCTGTTTGTTTATATTATTCCTGTAGTGATATCTGTAGGCCTATGAAGAGAAACACTAAAAGACTAATGCTGAATTTACCTGTACTATTTTATGACTGGTGTGAGTGTGACCATACACCAAGAACCTACTTTTGGTAACTCCCTGGTGCTGTAAGAGAAAGTCAAGTTAGGAAAATAAAAGGTATGTGACCAAAGACCCAATTACCAGAGTGCTTCCAGTCCTTAACTTACTTTGATTGAATGCATGTAAGAGATCTTCCGAAGGTAGACTGAACATCTAACTGGAGTAGCATAGGAATATCTGGGTACCCACCCAGCTGGGTCCAGAGTGAATACATTGATGTCTTCTCTGTTATTGGGTAACTTGAAGTGGATAGATCAGCATTCCAGATGGCTTCCATTTGGTCTTCTTGTCTAGAGAATCAGAGAGCACTACTTGGAAGCGTCAAACTCTCCTGAGCTCCATAGCCATTCAAAAGATATAATTCGTATTCTCTCCCTGTTCTCTTCACCACCACCCTGTCCTATAAAGCTCCCCCCAGCACTGAGGAACATTAGTCAAGCCCACTTTGACTGAGAGATGGATTAAAACAGCAGAATTTACAGAAATAGCTTCCCCCCCCGCCCCCGAAAGTTGCATTTCCATGACTTCATCTACTAATACATTTTAAAACAGCTTTCTTAGCTTCATGGAGTATACATTCCGTATCCAGGCTATTTTTCCCGCACAACAATCTTTCCCCCTTCCTTCCCAAAGCGCCTATCTTCTTAAAAAAAAAAAAAAAAAAAAGTTAATGCTTCTAAATTTCCTCATTGTGTGTATTAAAATAATTTGTTTCTTAATAAGGAAGAATCAGCTTCATTTTTTTTAAGGAATTCAAAATTGGATGTTAAATACTTAAGTAGAAATAAGCCTTTTGCTAAATTAGCTAAGAAAATGAATACTCCCTTAGACTCTCCACTGAACCATATCGTAATTGTGGAGAAGGGGAAGCTCTTGGTGGAAAAGAAAAAAAGCATTAGGTCTCAGATATTATCCAACTAAAGTTTAATGTCAGTCTTTCCTACCACATACCTGGATTTATTGAATATGTCATATTTTTTGTCCTCTTCTTTTAGTAGCTTTAGGAAAGGCTGTTGAACAAATTTGGTAGGGGCAGATATTTGCTTTTTTTTGATGATCAAAGGGATAGGTTGATTGAGATTCAATTTATATATCTCTTGAAGCTAAAAATAAATAAATCAGAAAAAGGAAATCATGAAAAGAAAGGGCCAAAGTCTTTAGGAAGGTCTTCTGAGCTGGCCCTAGCTAAACTATGGCACTTCCTTTTTCCGTGGAAAAGGAATTCTCTTTCTTCATGCCCTTTCTACCTTCCTCCAACCACTCCTCAACCTTTACCACTTCCAACACACAATTTCAGAGTTTGCAGCTATGATGTGTAAAAACTGTGGTCCTGCATTAAGTTCTAGTTTTAGTCCTCTCATTTCCTAGCTTTGTCACTTTGGGCTAGTTGCTAACTTAACTGCACCTCTTCTCATTTCTAAAATAAAAATAGTAACATAGGGCTCTTTTTAAAAAATTAATTAATTTATTTATTCATTTATTTATTGGCTGTGTTGGGTATTCGTTGCTACACGTGGGCTTTCTCTAGTCGCGACAAGTGAGGCTATGTAGTTGCGGTGCACAGGCTTATTGCAATGGCTTCTCTTGTTGTGGGGCACAGGCTCTAGGTGCGTAGGCTTCAGTAGTTGTGACATGTGGGCGCAATAGTTGAGGCACACAGGCTTAGTTGCTCTGTGGCATGTGGGAATCTTCCCAGACCAGGGATCAAACCCTTGTCCCCTGCATTGGCAGGTGGATTCTTTTTTTTTTTTTCTTTAAGAGCTTTTATTGAGATACAATTGACATACAATAAACTGCATATATTTAAAGTGTACAATTTGATGTTTTTGATATTTTTTTTCTTATTAGTAATGTATATATGGCAATTCTAATCTCCCAATTCATCCCACCCTAATCTCCCCCCACCCCCCTGCTGCTTTCCCCACTTGGTGTCCATATGTTTGTTCTCTACATCTGTGTCTTTATTTCAGCAGGTGAATTCTTGACCACTGCACAACATGGGAAGTCCCTAACATAGGGTTCTTATGAATATTGTATAAGACAATATATTTGGAGGAACTTCATAAATTGTGAAGCACTGTGCAAATGTAATGATAGCTAACATTGACTGTCAGGTGCTTTCTATATATTAACTTATTTGGTATTTACAACATTATGATATAGGTGCTATTATTATCCTTGTCTTATATATGTGGATATGAAGCTCAGAAAATTTAAGTGGCTTGCCCAAGGTTTCTTAGCTAGTATGTGCTGAAGCTGATTTGAAGCCAATCTGGTAGCAGAACCAACCTCTTGACCACCACTGATTCAGTGTAAGGCATTTATTCATTTCTACCCTCTTCTTGCTTTTTTGCTTTTCCCCCTCCCTTCTTGATGCCTTGGTACCCAACTCATCATCTAGATTCTAGCTTCCCTGACCCTAGACCCTCATTAATCCCCTGAAATGCCTTAGAGATTGTGATTCCTGTTAGAAAGCTCATGACACTGCCAGTTCATCTTGCTTTACTCCATTTACATTGGTCATATTTTCCAAACCCAGAACTGTCAAAAATATCCAATTTTTGAGGTCAGAAAGTTTTAAAATTTAAAGTGTAACTTCTGAGGATTTCCCTGGTTGCCTAGTGGTTAGGATTCGGGGCTTTCACTGCCGCGGCCTGGGTTCAATCCCTGGTTGGGGAACTGAGATCCTGCAAGCCGCAAGGCACACCCTACCGGCTGCCCCCACCACCACCAAAAAAAGTGACTTCTGGAAAATTCACAATATGTCTGTAATGAGAAGTCTCTCTGTACCTTCTAGAGTAGCAAGTAAACTGATCTTGTAAATTAATTACTTTAGTGAAAGAAAATGATATATAAATATAAAATATCCCTAGAACTGCAAGTATATTCCAGAACTCCATGCTGGAGAAAGTAATGGGAGCATGTGATCACAGAGCAAAGAACTCCAATCTCAGCTAACTTTTGGAAGGTCACTATCACTTCCAAAAGCAAACTGATGGTTATCACAGAGAGGGCTCTGGGACATAATTGGGTGGATGTCAGAGTTTAACAGGATCATCTGTGCCTGGTGCTATGTAAACAAGTTATCTTGTTTTTTGTTTTTGTAAATGCATGATATTAAAACTTGCTTTCTGATAGTTTTGAGGAAAGAAGTAACCACCAAGAATCAGCTGGAGAGCAGTGACTTCAAGAGTTTTCATATCTAGAGGCTAATAGATGTGGGTTGACTAGGAAGGAGTTGAGCATTTCTGGAAGGCTCTCCTACTCTAATCTTTTCTCGTCTAGAGTCCAGCCAGTATTCCTGTTGTCAGTTTAGGAGTTTCACCGAAGTCACGGTGTAGTGGATTGAATGGTGAACTCCCCAAAAGATATGTTCACTCAGAACATGTAAATGTGGCCTTATTTGGAAAAAGGGTCTTTACGATGTAGTTAAGGATCTCAAGATGAGGTCATCCTGGTTTAACCAGATGGGTCCTAAATCCAATGACACATGGCTTTATAGGAGGAGAGAACATAAAATACACTGGGAAGAAGGCCACGGGAAAGACAGAGGCAGAGATTGGAGTTATGCAGCTACAAGTCAAGGAATGCCAAAGATTGTCTATAGCCACCAGAATCTAGAAGAGAGGCTTGGAACAAATTTCTCCCTCAAAGCCTATAGTAGGAACCAACCCTGCCAACACCTTGATTTCTTGAACTGGTCTCCAGAACTGTAAGAGAATACATTTCTGTTGTTTTAAGCCGTGAAGTTTGTAATATGTTAACAGCAGTGCTAGGAAACTAATAAACATGGTATCTCCAGGTGACTGTTATTTTCAGAGCCTGCCACTTTCATTCTCTTACAGCACACTGGGGAGAGGGAATAGAAAACAGATTACCTGGCTGAATAAGTACATCATTTTCCTCAGGCATTGATTCCGTTTCTGCTGTAGAGACTTCTGCTTCTCTGTCCAGATCTGCATCACCTTTTTCTGATAGTCATCAATTCTGCTCAGCATTATGTAGAGTCTCTGGGTCTCACAGCCCCTCCCAGTATTCTGGATGGCTTGTAATCGTTTAATAATGTTGTTTCTTGGAAAAATTAACAAAAATTAGATTGATATAATTACTGACACTAACTCAGTAAACCTGGCCTCTGCTACTTTCCATTCTCATCTCACCCTTAGTAAGTAGAGAGAGATGGTATAGGGGTGGCAGGCTTGCTTAACGAGACCTAATCTAGTTCCCTATATGACTAAACTTTCAAAACTCTATATGACTGTCAGATTTTCATTAATTCCTCACACAGTTTTTTAGTGTTGCTTATTATTTTTTTAATATGTTAATACTGATATGTATAAGACATTTAAAAGGTACTTAATACAGTTATGAAAAAGACAGTGTCCTTGCCTTCAAAGCACTTATAAGCCAGATTAGGAGACTAATAAATTGTGTTGGAGAGATAATGAAATAAATGCTAAATAACAATTTAGCTGTTTGAGCAAAAAGAAAAACATAATTAATTCTAACAAGAGGAATAAAGAAGGCTTCATAAGAAGATGTTGAATAGGATGTTGAGGAACAGTCATAAAAATGTAGTACTCTCTTTCTTTACTACAACGTATGCCGCAATGTCTGGGCCTCCTAAACAGACAGTTTTTTGCCATCCGTGTTCTATAGGAGAGGAAAAGGAATCTGAGCAAAATGAAGTAGTTTGCAAAAGTCACATAATTAATAACAGATTTGGGAGCAAAGCAAACCCAGATCTTCTCTCTTTCCACAATCCCAGTATTTCCCAAAGTGTGGACCCTGATCACCTGGACTGAATCATTTTGTTGGGGAGTGGGAGGGTGGTGCTTGCTGAAAATGCAGATTCCAGGGTGCCTCCCCAGACTTTTTGAATAAAAAAGCTTGGTGGTAGGCTTCAGGATCTATATTTTAAACAAACTCTTAGGTAAACCTTACAGCCACTAAAGTTTGAGAAAAAGGGAATGAAGAATTCCAGGTTGAGGGAATACTATAAATAAAGGTAAGACAATGAAAGTTATATTTTGGGAGTGGTAAGTAGTCTGGAACTTTTAAACCACAGATATGTGAAAGGATATAGTGAGGGATGAGACTGAATTAGCTGGATTATGAAAGGCTTTAAAAGGCATGTTATGGAGTTTGGATTTTGGGGGAGGTGAGCAAAGGGAACCTACTGAAAATGTTTTTCTGAATATATGTGTTTTACACATATACAGAGAGGGGGGAAGGGATTAACTCTGAGGTCTCTTTTGTAGTTTATAATTAATAGCTTAGAATCTACTCTATATATGGATCATTTAATACTTAAATATATCAACTTTCTGAATTAATTTAATTAGTTAATTTTAATTACATGAATTTCCCAGTAGCCTTCCTTTTTTTTAATATCCCATAGGTGATTTTTTATTTTTTCCACTTCTATGATCATCTTTATTACATGTTTTTTTCCAGTTTTTTAATTGAAGTATAGTTGATTTACAATGTTGTGTTACTTTCAGAGGTACAGCAAAGTGATTCAGTTATTTATACATATATGTGTGTGTGTATATAGTATAAATATTATAAATATATTTATATATATAAATGGGTATATATATACTTTTTCAGATTCTTTTCCATCATAGGTTATTACAAGATATTGAATATAGTTCCCTGTGATTACATGTGTTTTTAATCACTTCTCTTCATGCATTACAGAATGCCTATCACATCCATTCCTATAAATAACGGTATTCCCAATGAAGCAAATGGATAGCTTTCTAATAACCATATTTTATATTTATATGAGATATAAATGACTGTGTATATATATATAAAAGTGAGATTTTTATATATATTTATAATTGAGATATAAATGACTGCAAGTTTAAGGTGTACTATGTATTGATTTGATACATTTATATATTGCAATATGATTACCACTGTAATGTTAGCTAACCCCTCTATCACATCACATAATTATCATTTCTTTTTTGTTGTGAGAAAAATTAAGATCTAGTCTCTTAGCAACTTTGAAGATTATAAATACAGCATTGTTGACTATAATCACTATAATCACTGTGCTAGATCTTCCCAATATATCTTTTTTTAAAAAAGTATTATTTATTTATTTTGGCTGCATTGAGTCTTCATTGCTGCAAGCAGGCTTTCTCTAGTTGCGGCAAGCAGGGGCTGCTCTTTGTTGCAGTGCTCTGGCTTCTCAGTGCAGTGGCTTCTCTTGTTTTGGAGCATGGGCTCTAGGTGCCCCGGCTTCAGTAGTTGCGGCACGTGGGCACCACGTGGGCACAGTAGTTGTGGCTCGTGGGCTCCAGAGCGCAGGCTCAGTAGTTGTGGAGCACAGGCTTAGTAGCTTTGCGATATGTGGGATCTTCCCAGCCCAGGGCTCAAACCCATGTCCCCTGCATTGGCAGGCAGATTCTTAACCACTGTGCCCCCAGGGAGGTCCCTCCCAATAAGTCTTGTTTTCACATCAAATCTTTCCTGCTGTTTTTCTGTCTATTCACATGGTCTTTTAGATTTTCTCCCATAATTTTTCTTTATTTTGTTTAAAGATTTTTTTTTGATGTGGACCATTTTTAAAGTCTTTATTGAATTTGTTACAATATTGCTTCTGTTTTATGTTTTGGGTTTTTTTTTGGCGGCAAGTCCTGTGGGATCTTAGCTCCCCAACTGGGGATCAAACCCACACCCCCTTCGTTGGAAGGCAAAGTCTTAACCACTGGACTACCAGGGAGGTTGTCCCTAATTTTTCCTTACTGAAATCATGTGTCACTACTTGGAAAAATTTAAAGTTTCATTTCAAAGATTTTATTGTTTATGCATTTTAAAAGATAATTCAATAATCTAAACACCCAGTCCAATAACAACCATTGAGGTATCTCATTATTGAAAATTTCCTATCTAGAAATATTTTCATTCATCTCTTCCTACATTTTGTTCCCACTCTCTTAGCAAATTGCACTTATATTAATAAAATACTGTCCCCATTCTAATAAATATTTTATACTCTTTGATACAGAATTACAATTCAAGGAAAGGTGCTTTAACATTTACTGAGGGACTTCCCTGATTGCTGAGTGGTTAAGAATCCACCTGCTGATGCAGGGGACACGGGTTCGATCCCCGGTCTGGGAAGATTCCCCATGCCACGGAGCAACTAAGCCCGTGCGCCACAACTACTGAAGCCTGTGTGCCACAACTACTGAGTCCGAGCACCACAACTACTGAAAGCCGTGAACCTAGAGCCCACGTGCCTAAGCCTGTGTTCTGCAACAAGAGAAACCACTGCAGTGAGAAGCCCATGCACTGCAAGGAAGAGTAGCCCCTGCTTGCTGTAGCTAGAGGAAAAAAAAAAAAAAGCCCGTGCACAGCAACAAAGACCCAACACAGCCAAAAATAATAATAAATAAATGAATAAATAAATTTATAAAAAAGTTTAAAAAATATACTGATCATCTACTATGCATTGATCATTGTGCTATTTCTATTTTAAAATTTATACTAAATTAAAATTTTTTAATATTTTAAAAATATATTATTTAATCCTCGCAACCGTTCTTTGAAGTAAATATCATTACATCAGTTTTACAAATTTGAGTCAGTACATTTGAGTCTTAGAAAGGTTCGGAACTGGAAATTTGAGCCAAGGTCTTCCTGACATCAAAGAGAAAGCATGATTAGGATTTGGATACAAAACTATTATTACCCTCCTACACTGTTGGTGGGAATGTTAATTGGTGCAGCCACTATGGAGAACAGGATGGAGGTTCCTTAAAAAACTAAAAATAGAGTTATCATATGATCCTGCAATCCTGTTCCTAGACATATATTTGGAGAAAACTTAATTCAAAAAGATACATGCACCCAATGTTCATAGCAGCACTATTTACAATAGTCAAGACATGAAAGCAAACTAAATGTCCATCAACAGATGAATGGATAAAGGAATATTACTCAGCCATAAAAATAATAATGCCATTTGCAGTATATGGATGGAGCTAGAGATTATCATATTAAGTGAAGTAAGTCAGACAAAGACAAATATCATATATCATATGTGGAATCTAAAAAAAATGATACAGGGAATTCCTTGGTGGTCCAGTGGTTAGGACTCCATGCTTCCACTGCAGGGGGCATGGGTTTGATCCCTGGTGGGAGAAATAAGATCCTGCAAGCCACATGGTACAGCCCAAAAAAAGAAAAAGAAAAAAAAAAGATACAAATGAACTTATTTACAAAACAGAAATAGACTCACATAGAAAACAAACTTGTGGGGCTTCCTAGGTGGCATAGTGGTTAAGAATCCACCTGCCAATGCAGGGGTCAGGGGTTCAATCCCTGCTCCAGGAAGTTCCCACATGCCTCGGGATGTACCACAACTACTGAGCCTGTGCTTTAGAGCCCATGAGCCACAACTATTGAGCCCATGTGCCGCACGGCGATGAGAAGCCCACACACCACAATGAAGAGTAGCCCCTGCTCACTGCAACTAGAGAAAGCTCGTGTGTAGCAACGAAGACCCCACACAGTCAATCAATCAATCAATTAAAAAAAAAAAAAGAAAACAAACTTGTGGTTACCAAAGGGGATACCAGGGGGTGGGGGAAATAAATTAGGAGTTTGGGGTATATACATACTACTGTATATAAAATAGGTAAATAACAAGGACTTACTGTAGAGCACAGGAAACTATACTTAATATCTTGTAATAACCTATAATGGAAAAGAATCTGAAAAGGAATATATATTCATGTATATATATTTATATGTATATATATGTATAACTGAATTACTTTGCAACTAACACATTGTAAATTAACTATATTTTAATTTTTTAAAATTAAAAAATAAATAAAAATATTTTATTGCTAAAAAATTGGTAGAGAGCCTTGTCTCAGTGTTGATGGCAGGTGACTGATCAAGTGGTGGTTGCTGAAGGTTTGGGTGGCTTTGGAAATTTCTTAAAATAAGACAAAAATGAAGTTTGCCACATCCATTGACTTGTCCTTTCATGAATGATTTCTCTGTAGCCTGAAAAGCTGTTTGATAGCATTATACCCTCAGTAGAACTTCTTTTAAAATTGAAGTCAGTTCTCTCAAACCCTGCCTCTGCCTTATCAACTAAGTTTATGTAATATTCTAAATCCTTTTGTTGTTATTTCAACAGTCTTCGCAACATCTTCACCAGTAGATTCCACTGTCTCTGCTCATCCATAAGAAGCAACTCCTCATTTGTTCAAGTTCACGAGATTGCAGCAATTCAGTCACATCTTCAGCCCCCACTTCTAATTCTAGTTCTCTTGCTATTTGCACCATATCTGCAGTTACTTCTTCCTCTGAAGTCTTGAACCCCTCAAAGTCATCCATGAGGGTTGGAATCATTGTTTTCCAAACTCCTGTTCATGTTGACATTTTGCCTTCTTTCCATGAATCATGAATGATCTTAATGGCATCTAGAATGGTGTATCCTTTCCAGAAGGCTTTCCATTAACTTTGCCCAGATCCATCAGAGAAATAATTATCTATGGCAGCTAATGCATAGCCTTAGGAAATGTATAATAAGACTTAAATAATGTCTTTAAAGCCAAAATTACTCCTTGATCCATGATCTGCAGAATGGATGTTTTGTTAGCAGGCATGAAAACAACATGAACCTCATTATACATCTCCATTAGAGCTCTTGGGTGACCAGGTGTGTTGTCAATGAGCAGGAATATTTTGAAAGGAGTCTTTTATTTCTGAGCAGTAAGTCTCAACAGTAGGCCTAAAATACTAGCAAACTATGTTGTTAACAGTTGTGCTGTCATCTAACCTGTGTTGTTTCATTGACAGAACACAGGCAGAGTAGATTTAGCATAATTCTGAAGGACCAAAGGATTCTGGAATGGTTAATAAGCACTGGCTTCAACTTAAAGTCACCAGCTGCATTAGCCCCTAACAAGAGAGTCAGTCTGTCCTTCGAAGTTTTGAGACCTTGATGCCAGGCATTGACTAATCCTCTCTAGCTATGAAAGTCCTAGATGGCATCTTCTTCCAATATAAGACTGTTTTGTATACATTGAAAATCTGTTTTTGTTTTTCGTTGTTGTTGGTTTTAAATTTATTTATTTATTTATTTAATTTTTGTCTGCATTGGGTCTTTGTTGCTGTGTGCAGGCTCCTCATTGTGGTGGCTTCTCTTGTTGTGGAGCATGGGCTCTGTAATTGTGGCTCACGGGCTCTAGAGTGCAGGCTCAGTAGTTGTGGCACACGGGCTTAGTTGCTCCTTGGCATGTGGGATCTTCCCCGACCAGGGCTTGAACCTATGTCCCCTGCATTGGCAGGTGAATTCTTAACCACTGCGCCACCAGGGAAGTCCAAAAATATGTTTTTTTTAATGTAGCCACCTTCATTACTTATTTTAGCTAGATCTGGATAACATGCTGTAGCTTCCATATCAGCATTTGCTGCTTCACCTTGCACTTTGCTGTTATGAAGAGGCTTCTTTCCTTAAACCTCATAAATCAACCTCTGCTAGCTTCAAACTTTTCTTCTTCAACTTCCTCACCTCTCTCAGCCTTCACAGAATTGAAGAGAATGAGGGCCTTGCTCTGGATTAGGTTTTTGATTAAGGGAGTCTCATGGCTGGTTTGATCTTCTATCCAGACCACTAAAACTTTCTCCACATCAGCAATAAGGCTGTTTGTCTTTCTTATCATTTGTGTGTTCAACTAGAGTAGCACTTTCAATTTCCTTCAAGAACTTTTTCTTTGCATTCGCAACTTAGCTAACTGGTGCCAAAGGCCTAGCTTTCAGCCTTTCTCGGCTTTCAACATGCCTTCCTTGCTAAGCTCATTCATATCTAGCTTTTAACTTAAAGTGAGAGACATGAGACTCTTCCGTCCACTTTAACGCTTAGAGGCCATTGTAGGGTTATTAATTGTTGTGTGTCTCGGGGATAGGGAGGCCCAAGGAGATGGAGAGATATGAAGGAAAGGCCAACTGGTGGAGCAGTCAGAACACACAAAGCATTTATCATTGAAATTCTCCATCTTATATGGATATGGTTCATCGTGCCCTGAATAATTAATTATTGGTTTCCACAGAAAGACACACACACACACACACACACACACACACACACACACGCGCGCACACACACACACGCGCGCGCACGCACACACACACTTTGCTTCTTGCTTCCTTTCTTTGTTCTGCTAGACTCTCTGCCTCTGCTGCCTTACTGACTTTTACTAGTTCTTTGAGACATAGTTCAAAGGTCTGGATTCCTAGAAGCTTTACTTAACTCTCCGCTCTCCTCAGTCCTCTTGCATAGAGTAAGTGATATACCATCACTGTTCTTTCCACATCATAGTATATAATCATCTGTTTGTGTGAATGTCTCTAAGTAGACTTTGAGTGCCCTCAAGGCATGGATATGGCTTGTCCATTTTGGTATCCTTCCACCTTCCACCCCTGGGCCTAACCCAGTGCCTGGCATGTAGTGGATATTTTTTAAACATTGATGAATTAAATGATAAGTTAAATCCTATCTGGTCACCACAACATTTAGTATCTTTAAGAACTTTCTTCACTTTTCCAGTGTCATGGAATTATAATAACAAGTTAAAAAGTGTATATATTTTAGGTGTAAAAAAAAAAAGAAAGAAAGAACTTTCTTCAATATGTATAGAAACAAAATGTTTCATTATCAGCATCTGGTGTAATTTTACATTCTCTCCATCACTGCTTCTCAGGTATATTACACTGATCACGTGGTAATACAACTCTAAAACTGTGTTTTAGTATTTAAACATGGAATCTTTACTTACAGATGTGCTACAAAACTTTCTTTTTCAAAAATAGTTTATATTATTATACTTTATATTTTCCTCCCAAATAATGTTAGAATCTTCTTGACTCAGCCATTTTTATTATGGAATCTTTTATCTGTGAATATTTAACTCCTTGTTATACCTGTTGGTGATTTGATTATTAGAACATTAAATATTAAAGAAGAGCTTTCTGAAAAAAATGAATGAATTGATCCTTAATGGGTTTAAAGTTATAAGTGTATAAATTAAATATTATTGGGAAATGTTGGTCTATATATTTCAATTTTTGAATGATTTTACTGAAACAGGTCACATCATGTCACTTAGGTCTTCAAAATCTTCAATAAATCTAAACAAAGTTAATTGCCATATAAAAATTAAAAAAGTTGTCAAAGAACTCCCCCCCCAAAAGTAACAAGCCCATATACTATCATAAGTGAAATCTGCCAAACTTTAAAAGAACATCTAATTTTATCATTAAACTGTTCCAGAGCATAGAAAAAAATAAGCTTTCACATTCTTTAAAATTATATAAACTTAAAATTATACCAAAATTTGACAAAGCACCAAAGGAAGTAAACCACCAGCCAAACGTACTAATGAATATCAATACAAAATAAAATCCTAAATAAAATATTAACAAATGTAACACATTCAAAGAAAGATACAAGTACAAATATGATTTATTCCAGGGATGCAATGATGGCTTAAAATAATTAATCATATTAATAGATCTGAGAAGAAAATATTTTCTCTAATAACAGTGAAAATGAAGTGCTGAATCACATTTTGTTAAAGCTTTCACATTCAACAGCCACCCTTAATTTAACAAAATTCAACAGCCACCCTTGATTTAACAAAAATAGTGAGGGACTTCCCTCGTGGTCCAGTGGTAAAGAATCTGCCTTCCAATGCAGGGGATGAAGGTTCAATCCCTGGTCAGGGAACTAAGATTCCCACATGCTGCAGGGCAACTAAGCCTGTGCACCACAACTACTGAGCCTGCGCACCTCAACTAGAGAGCCCGTGCGCCACAAACTACAGAGCCCATGCGCTCTGGAGCCACATGCCACAACTAGAGGGAAGCCCTCGCATCGCAACGAAGATCCAGCATGCTGCAACTAAGACCCGACACAGTCAAAAATAAAAATAAATAAATAAATAATAAATAAAATATTTTATTATAAAAAAAAGAAACAGGAACTGATAGATACTTCTTTAATATAATAAAATGTATTTCAACCCCGAAGCCAGCAGTTTTTAATGACAAATACAAAGATGTCCACTATCACCACTATATTCTTAATCAATTCATATTTATATTTTAATAATTAGCAATGAAAGGACTTACATTTTGGCATTCTGAGTTACAAAGGAATGGAGAAAATAACCCCCCTCAAAATGAAATTGACAAAGATTAAAGGTGTTTTGCAACTTTTGCAGAAAGGAGAATATAAATGTAAACAATCCTTTTAAATGTTCTTGAAGGTGAATTTTTCCTAGAAAAAAATAACATGGGGCCATGGAAAGGCACTACTAGCTGTTATTCAGGGCAAGTCAAATGAACAAAGATGGCCTTGTGGCCACATCACCAATATTCTTTAATATAGTTCTGAAGATACTAATCAATTCAGGTAGACAAGAGACAGAGATGAGATGTTTAAAAATTGGAAAATCTAGATGTAAAAAATTATTATTTGCAGTTGACATGATTATATAATTGGAAAACTCAAAAATATCTCCTGAAAAACTATCACATGCTTTTGAGTACAGTAAGATGGCTGCATACAAATTTGATATAGAAAAATCTAGCCTTCATTTATACAAATAACAACCAATTAGAAGGTGTCATAGAAGAAGAGAGTCCATTTACAACAGTACCAACAAAAACAAAAACTACTGGGACTTCCCTCATGGAGCAGTGGTTAAGAATCCGCTGGCCAATGCAGGGGACACAGGTTCAAGCCCTGGTCTGGGAAAATCCCACATGCCAAGGAGCAACTAACCCCATGTACCACAACTACTGAGCCTGCACTCTAGAGCCCGTCAGCCACAACTACTAAGCCCATGCGCACAACTACTGAAGCCTGCATGCCTAGAGCTCATCCTCCTCAACAAGAGAAGCCACCTCAATAAGAAGCCCGTGCACCACAATGAAGAGAAGCCCCAGCTTGCTGCAACTAGAGAAAGCCCACGCCACCTCAATAAGAAGCCCGTGCACCACAATGAAGAGAAGCCCCAGCTCGCTGCAACTAGAGAAAGCCCACGCACAGCAATGAAGACCCAATGCATCCAATAAATAAATAAATTCAATTTTTAAAAAAAGATATACACTTATGGAAGAATATGCAAGAGCTAGATGAAAACTTTAAAATGCTCCAACAGGACACACACACACACACACACACACACACACACAGACACACACACACTACCTGAACAAAAACAAAGGTATATCATTTTCTTAAATAGTAAGACTATATTGGTAAAGATAAGCGGGGTTTTGCTGTTTTAACAAATAACCTCCAGGGGCTCCCCTGGGGGCACAGTGGTTAAGAATCTGCCTGCCAATGCAGGGGACACGGGTTCGATTCCTGGGCCGGGAAGACCCCACATGCCGCGAAGCAGCTAAGCCCGTGTGCCACAGCTACTGAGCCTGCACTCTAGAGCCTGCGAGTCACAGCTATTGAGCTCATGTGCCACAACTACTGAAGCCCACGCACCTAGAGCCCATACTCTGCAATGAGAAGACAGCGCAATGAGAAGCCCATGCCTCACAACGAAGAGTAGCCCCTGCTCACCTCAACTAGAGAAAGCCTGTGTGCAGCAACGAAGACCCAACACAGCCAATAAATAAATAAATCTATTAAAAAAACCCACAACCCCCCCACCAAAAAAAAACCCCAAATAACCTCCAAATCTCAGTGCCTAAAAACAACAAAAGTTTACCTGTTGTTCATACTACAAATTCATCATAGCTTTGCAGGGAACGAGCTTCATTCTATACTCTCAGGAACACAGGCTAACAGAACAGCCATCACCTTCAACACTATAGGTTATCATGCCAGAGGAAAAGGAGACTCCAGAGGGTCTCCAAATGACAATGACAAGCTTAGCACAGAAATGACACACAGTAATTCTGCTCACATCTCATTGACAAGTATTGGCAAACCGTGCTAATAACTACTGCAAAGACTCAGCATCATAAAAATAAAACTACAATAAATAACACAGAATAGAAGTGACTCATCTATATGCCATTAATAAAATATAGTAGAAAGTCCAGATATGGACTTAAGTGATACAAGAATTTATGATGAAGGTACATGCAGATCAGTAGAGGAAAAGGTAGATTATTTTGTAAAATAGTGATGGGGAATGAAAAAACACACCTGTCTCTCACAACAGAAAGCTTAGAATCAAAGACTTAAATGTAAAACAAACAACCACAAAAAACTGATAACCAACCATAAAAGTACTAAAAGAAACCTAGAAATAATTTTCTTTTTATATTTCTCAGAGTGGAGAGGGACTTTCTAAATAAGGTACAAAGCATTATTGAAAATATTGATAGGGCTTCCCTGGTGGTGTAGTGGTTAAGAATCCGCCTGCGAATGCAAGGGACACGGGTTCGATCCCTGCTCCAGGAAGATCCCACATGCTGTGGAACAACTAAGCCCATGCGCCAAAAAAAAAAAAGAAAATATTGATATATTCACATAAAAATCAAAAATTTTTAGAGGACTTCCTAGGTGGCGCAGTGGTAAAGAATCCGCCTACCAATGCAGGGGACACAGGTTCGAGCCCTGCCCTGGGAAGATCCCACATGCCACGGAGCAACTAAGCCCATGTGCCACAACTATTGAGCCTGTGCTCTAGAGCCCGTGAGCCACGACTACTGAGCCCATGTGCCGCAACTATTGAATCCCACGTGCCTAGGGCCCATGCTCCACAACAAGAGAAGCCACTACGATGAGGAGCCTGCGCACCACAGTGAAGAGTAGCCCCTGCTCACAGCAACTAGAGAAAGCCCGTGTGCAGCAATGAAGACCCAACGCAGCCAATAAATAAATAAATTTATAAAAAAAAATTTTTTTAGAAAGCAAAACCCACCAAAAGCAGAGTCAAAACACAAGTGGGGGGAAATTGGCAGTTTATATCACAGACAAGGGGCTAATTTTCCAAATACTTGAACAGGTCCCACAAATCAATTTAAAAAGCAACTTAACAATCCAATTGAAAAATGGGCAAAGTATTTGAATAGAATCTTCGCAGAAAATAAAATAGAGATGGCTCTTAAGTCTACGAAAAGATGCTTAACCTCAACCTATAATAAAAGTAATGCAAATTAAAGCACTGAAATGCCATATCTCATCTATTAATTAGCAATTAACAAAAAAATTGATAATATTGATATTTCATGTTAGTCTTGATGTGGGGAAATACTCTTTTATAATGCTGACCATTATATAAATTGTTACAACATCTTTGGGGAACAATTTGACAAAAATCTATCATGACTACAAAATGCTTACCCTTGATCTAGAAATTCTACTTTTAGGAACATATGTATATGTAAACATACGTATATACAAGATTGTTCACTGAAGTACATTTTTATAATGCAAAATATTGAAAACAACATAAAATTCTGGTAAAACTAGACTTTGGAATACTATGAAACTATGAAATGAATGAGTAGGCTCTTTATATATTAATACCTAAATTCTAATTTGTTTTGAAAAAAATCAAACATTGTAACTTTAAAATATGTAAAGAGTGGGATAAAAGAGCATATGTACTTTTCTACATATGCAGAAAATATTTCTGGGTAGAATACATTAGTAGTCCTGAGGGAGGGGCCTAATGGCCAAGAATAGGACTATTAAGGAGGCTTTTCACTCTACCATTTGTATTTTTTAAATATCGTACCAGGTGAATGTGCAATTTATTTTATTTTAAATATAACAAAGGCAAAAAGACAAAATGGAACTGGAGAATGACCAGAAACATATTATTTAAAATTCTCAAGTGGATGAAAGTGTTTACATGTAAAAACAGATTTAAAAGACTAGGAACATTCATTCTGGAAAGAGAAAACTAAAGGCAGCTATAGAGCAGAACATTTGTCAACAATTCTAAAGTAAGCTTTGAAATGAAAATTTCTGTCTGTATATTTGATGTCTTTCTTTTGCACCTTGTTGTTCCAGTGCTTAGTTTTCAAATGAATTCAGTCCTCAAAAATGTAAATTTTGAGAGAACAGGGTACTTTGTTTTATTCACTACTGTATCCCTAGCACCTAGAATAATGCTTGCCACATAAGAGACATTCAATAAATAATTGTTGAATAAGTGACACAGATTGTTCCTATAATTAATGATAGCTTTTTCTGTCATTGGTCTTAGTTTGGCATCTTGTAATTTTAGGATAAAAAAATTCTCCAAGTAAGCTAATACTATATTGTAAATCAACTATTAAAAAAGGGGAAAAATTTTTCTACAATAAAAAATAATTTTTAAAAAATCCCCCAAATAGTAAGTTGCTAGCCTCAAACACAAAGGCCAAGAATGGCAGACTAATTAACATTTTCCCGACCAATTTCAGATATTTGCAATTTAAAAAATTCAGGACTAGAGCCTGTTTGCTCCAGGTCACTCCAGCAGCAAGGCTGTCATGGCAACACCATGTAAATAAACCTGCCATCTCCCACTTTAAGAATCATAGATCTTCTATTCAACTTTACTTCAATAAAAAGAAAAGGAAGGAAGGAAGGAAGGAAGGAAGGAAGGAAGGAAGGAAGGAAGGAAGGAAGGAAGAGAGGGAGGGAGGGAGGGAGGGAGGGAGGAAGGAAGGAAGGGAAGAGAAAGAATCATAGATTTTCTGGTAAACCCAAGATGAAACTAATTCAGAGTAACTGAAAGCATTTCTAAACTTTCGAAGTTGATATTTTGGAGATCAACCATGATCCACAAAATATTCTTTAGCATCTCTGCTAGCGATATAAGTGAATGAAATGGATGTTATATGCCATTTCTTATTTCCTAAAATATATACCTCCTTTTTCTATCTTAAATATGCTTCCATCCCACAGACCTTCTATAAGAGAATCTTTCAGAACATCTAATTTGACAGATATGTATATACTTATAGGGCAGTGAGGGAGGATATTTGAAATCAGGACTAAACCAGAAAACTGGACACACATATTTACGTCTACCTTGCACGCTGGATCAGCCTATAGGCGATGTACTTGCGGAATAGGTACACCAGCCGAACTTTGTCCATATGAGGTGTCTCAATTATGAGATTCCTAGCTGTTGTGTGTAGCTGTGAAGGGAGTGTAGAAACTTTTGTGGCCTGATTTAAGAGCATCAGATGCTTCCGCTGGGCCTCCACATCAACAAAATAGTTCTGTTCTTTGAGCTCTTGGGGATGGGAAGTGGGCCGCATCATATTGGGTTTCTTGGTATCTGAAGTCAGTGTCCAGGACTTATCTACAGGGGGGAGTCGGGATTTCTGGTCCCATTCAGAAGGTGAGCTCTTTGATGTTTTGGGTAGTTGAGTAGGGAGAGGAGGTAGTGATGTTACAGGCTTAATGAGAGCAGGAAGGGCCCCCTCATCAATGTAAGGGGTTTGTGATACTGGTGTCCTGTAATCGGTGAGATAGGACTTAAATGTTCTAAATTGTTCCATGGCAGAAAGATCTCGGGGTCTCTGGATTTCTTCAGAAGTGTCAGAGACCTCTGATGTTTGGAACTTCTTAGTGGTGAAAGGGGCTTGATGTACCTTGAAACTTGGAGCACTGGGATGGACCAATGCTGATTTAGGTTTCAGAGAAGAAGTAATAGACAGTCTTTCCTTACTTTTCTTAGAGACAGGAGAGGACAGATCGTTTGGGGGCTTCCCAGGGGTTGAGGGAGCCCCTAGTGTTGGGGGATGCCCAGGGGTGGGAGTGATCTGTAGTGGGGAATCTTGCCCAGGAAGGGTCTGCAGTGGCAGATGCTGCCTAAGGGTAGAAGGGGCTTGTAGATAGGGTGATTGCTCATGGGTAGCAGAGGTCTGGAATGCTTGAGGCTGCTTAGAGAGGGTTAAGGGTCCAGATTCCAAGAGCCCCCCAGGGATGGAAGAGGCCCCGGGAACCAAGTGCTTCCCAGGAGAGAGAGGAGCCTGGATACTGGGAATCTGTGCAGAGGTGGCTGGGACTCTAGATATAAGGGGCTGTCTTGTGTCAAGAAGGCGCTTCGATATCAGAGGTGACTGGGGAGTCACAGAGTCCCTAGATACGAAGAATTGCCTAGAACTAAGAAGGGCCTCTGGAGCAAGGGGCTGCCCTGGAGTGGGAGAGGGCCCAGATGCTGGGCTGGGAACTGGTGTTGGGAACTGAACAGAGGTGGATTGACCCTTAGAAACTGGAGTCTGTCTAGAGGAAGGAAAAGTCTGTAGTGCTAGGAGCTTCCCGGGGTCTGAAGGAACCCTCATTCCCAAGGATTTCCCAGGGGCAAAGGGGGCTTGTGTAAGAGGAAACTTTGATACCTGGAAAAAAGTAGAAAAGACCTCAAATATAGGGGACTTCTTAGCAGTAGGAGCAGACGATCCTGGGAACTGCTTAGGTATGTGAGGAGCATGTGTTGTGACAGATTTATCCGTCATGGAAAAGATCCCAACTTTCGGGGTACGTCTTGAAGGAGGACGAGCCCAGGGTAGTGAGGGCTGCTCAATAATGAGAGGAACTCTTGATTTTAGGTCCTGCTTAGACCTAAGAGTAATACCCGTGGACTGGGCCTCCCCTGGGGTGAAAGGGGCTCCCAAAGGTTGGATTTGTTCTGGGATGTGGGGAGAATCTAAGGTATAGGCTTTATCTGAGGTGAGAGGAATCTCTAATTCCTTGAACTGTTCTGGAGAGAGAGAAACCTCCAATGCTTGTGCCTGTCCTAAACTGAAAGGGGCCCCCAAATCCAGGGCCTGTTGAAGGGTGACAGGGATACCCAGTGCCTGGGCCTGCTGAGGGGTAAGAGTGACCCCTAGTGCCTGGGCCTGCTTAGGGGTGAGAGTGATCCCCTGTGCCTGGGCCTGCTGAGGGGTGAGAGTGACCCCCTGTGCCTGGGCCTGCTGAGGGGTGAGAGTGATCCCCTGTGCCTGGGCCTGCTGAGGGGTGAGAGTGACCCCCTGTGCCTGGGCCTGCTGAGGGGTGAGAGTGATCCCCTGTGCCTGGGCCTGCTGAGGGGTGAGAGTGACCCCCTGTGCCTGGGCCAGCTCAGGGGTAAGAGTGATCCCCTGTGCCTGGGCCTGCTGAGGGGTGAGAGTGATCCCCTGTGCCTGGGCCTGCTGAGGGGTGAGAGTGATCCCCTGTGCCTGGGCCTGCTGAGGGGTGAGAGTGACCCCCAGGGTCTGGGCCTGCTGAGGGGTGAGAGTGACCCCCTGTGCCTGGGCCTGCTGAGGGGTGAGAGTGATCCCCAGGGCCTGGGCCTGCTGAGGGGTGAGAGTGACCCCCTGTGCCTGGGCCTGCTGAGGGGTGAGAGTGACCCCCAGGGTCTGGGCCTGCTGAGGGGTGAGAGTGACCCCCAGGGCCTGGGCCTGCTGAGGGGTGAGAGTGATCCCCAGGGCCTGGGCCTGCTGAGGGGTGAGAGTGACCCCCTGTGCCTGGGCCTGCTGAGGGGTGAGAGTGACCCCCTGTGCCTGGGCCTGCTGAGGGGTGAGAGTGACCCCCAGGGTCTGGGCCTGCTGAGGGGTGAGAGTGACCCCCTGTGCCTGGGCCTGCTGAGGGGTGAGAGTGACCCCCAGGGTCTGGGCCTGCTGAGGGGTGAGAGTGATCCCCTGTGCCTGGGCCTGCTGAGGGGTGAGAGTGACCCCCAGGGCCTGGGCCTGCTGAGGGGTGAGAGTGACCCCCAGGGCCTGGGCCTGCTGAGGGGTGAGAGTGACCCCCAGGGTCTGGGCCAGCTCAGGGGCGACACACGTCCCCAGTGCCTGGGCCTGCTGAGGGGTGAGAGTGATTCCCAGGGCCTGGGCCTGCTGAGGGGTGAGAGTGACCACCTGTCCCTGGGCCTGCTCAGGGGTTAGAATGATCCCCAGTGCCTTGGCCTGCTGAGGGATCAGAGTGATGCCTTGAGCCTGGGCCTGCTCAGGTATGTGGGCTGCTTCCAAACCCTGAGACATCTTGGGAGTAGGAATTTCCCCCAATGCCTGAACCTGATAAGAGCTGTGGGTGATTCCCGGTGCCTTGGCCTCTTCATGGGTGAGGTCGATTTCCACTGCCTGTGCCTGCTGAGGGGTAAGAGTGATGGACTTTGTGGGAGACTGTCCAGAAAGAGAAAAGGCTCCAGGTGAGGAAGATTGTATGGAGATAGGAGGAGTGATTGGTATGGGGTGCTTTCCATCAGCCTGATTCTCTAATTTCTTAAGATTCCCATTGAATTCTTTTCTTTGGTGTAAATGTAATGCATCTTTTGGTATGCTCCTCCACCTGGAAGACAATGTCATTGAAGTTTGACTGAGCACTTGTTCTAGTTTTTCAAAAGTCTTCATCTCCTTTGCTGTTTCCTGCTTCTGCTTTTCATAGTCCTCTATCCTTCTCCTAGGCTTCTGCTTCTCCTCCTCTCTCTCCCAACTACTTTCTTGCACCAGATGTCCCACTTCCTTCTGAACCTGCATCACCTGCTGTCTTTTCTCCTTCTCCAAGGGCACTCCTTTATCTTTCATTTTTTGCTTCCATGCTTCCAGCTGCTGCTGCTTTGACTTCTGATGCCCTTCTTTTTCCTCTTCCCTTTGCTTTTGCTTCTCATCTAGCTCAGTCTGCTTTTTCATCCTCTGTTTTTGCTGCCCCTTCCACACCTCTTCTTCTTGCCACTGTTTCTGCTTCTGTTGCCCTTGTTTTCCCTCCTTCACTGGGAGCCATGCCTCTTCCTTCTCCAAACTCTTATTTATCGTCTCATAGCTCCTTTCTTCTAGCCTTTGTTTTTCCTTGTCCTTATGGTCTTTCCCCACAGTTGAGGCTACTGGCACATCCCTTTCACTTTCTATTTCAGTCAAGATCATTTGTATTAAATTGTCAGTTAGTGGGTCAAGGTTCTCCTGTGAAAGTAAGGTGCTAATTTCCGACTTTGCACTAATCTGCTTCTGAAAATGCAATTCAGGCATAAATGAGACTACCTTTTTTTGTTTCATAGGTTTCTCTCCAAATTGTCCGACATTTTTTATATCTTTGTATTTTCTCAAGACTTTTGTCACATTTTCAGCCACTTTTTGGAAATATTCCTCCATTTTTGCCTTTATGATTCCTAACTTTTCAACTTCTGCTCTTTTTAATAATAACTCTCCTTTTGACACAGTCTTTTTATCCAAAGGCTTTCCTATGTTATCAATTTTCTCTTTTAGGAATGACACTATGGCTTTCTGAAATTCTTCTAGGTTACTTTGTTCACTTTTGCTGTCTGGAATTCTTGAAGTCTCTCTAGTTATCCTAGATTGTGATTTAACAAGTTCTAAAGACTTGCCTTTCTTGGTGAAGACTGACATATCCTTCTCTTCAGTTTTTTCTTCTTTGCTTGTAGTGGCTCCTGGAGAAATTTGGTGTTTCTTTTTTTTCATTCTCATTTTCTCAGAGGAATAATCAAGTTGGCTCAAACTGGATGGCTCTTCTCGGCTACTCATCTCACTTCTGTCTTCCTTGTCCGTTGACTCAGTGGTGAGTTCCTCTTTATTCTCTGAAGAAATATGACTTTTGCTATGTGAATATTCAGGTTTGGCTTTTCTGAGTCGTTCCCATAAACTACTTGTTCCACTTTTGCCACCTTGGCTCTTTGTGTCAGAAGGGAAATGTTGACTTTTTGATTCAGTGAGTGACTTTGATTTGGCTTCAGGAAAGAATTTTATTTCTTTTCTCTTCTTTTCCAGTGTTTGTGATTCAAAGTGGTGATCAAGTTTGGTCCCTGAGACTTTCTGTTTACCTTTATCATCATTCACATTTGATTCAGAGGTCTCCTGCCCAAATGGACCTTTTGTGTGCTTTTCTTTCTGTAATTGGTACTGATCAGTTCCATCTTCCTGAAAGTCACCGCCTTTCTTCACTGATATTTTATCTTCAGTGATCTCTTCAGTGATTTCTTCAGAAGACTTTTTCTGGTTATTTTCAGGTAAAGGGTATTGCTGGTCAATTAAATCTGGAATTGTTTCAGCTTGGGCTGTATATGAAAGAGATAAGTCCCACTTGATCCCCAAGGCTTTGGTCCCTTTTTTGGGGGCCTCATCTATGTTTTCAAATTCTTTGGCCAAAATATTGTCCATATTGTCTTCTGTGTCAGCTTGGCTAATGGCTGATTGTGGAGATGGCTCAGGTAACACTTTCAATGTTGATGTGGGCAATGCTTGCTGTTCTACACCTTTGGATTGAATAAGTTGTTCATATTTTTCTTCTGCTACTTGAAGTTTCTGCTGAAGCATTTCATTTTTTTTACTGAGATCTTGTATTATCTTCATGGAAATCTCTTTTTCACTTGTCTCACTTGTATACATATCAGCACTTTGGAGGTTAATAACTTTCATTTCCTCTTTTAGTGTACTCAAAGCTTTAGAAAGATTTACTGTTGTTGATGATATATATTTAATAGCATTGTTTTCCAATTTATTGAACATTGCAGTACCTATGAGTTCCTGTAGCATATCTTGGATTTCTGAAACTTTTGTATTTGCTGCAAATTGATCACTAATCATCTGATCTGGTCTTAAAGCATGAGCTGTTGCAGGTCTCTTTATAACTCTTTCTTTCCAAGATTTCCATAGAGAACCTCTAGATGCTAGAAGAAGGAAAAAGAAGAACATAAAACATAAGATAATGAGATTGCATTTCTTCTTTTGTGCTGTGCTCTATGTTTAAGCCTAAAGAATTTATCCTAAATTAACAGACAGATATAGGATAAAGTTTCATCAGGAAAGTTTGGCCCAAAATAAACGGCATTATTTTCAAAAGAATAACTCTTTTCCCACAATCATCTAGAAGTTCTTCTTCCAAAGTTTAGGAGAAGAACTCAGCTGTGACCTCAACTTACTTTCAGTTACAATTTTGAGATTAGATGTAATGTAAGCCAAAACTTTCCTTTGGTTTTCATTATGCTTGGTGTTTTCCATTTTCTTTCTTGGGTTCCTATCTTTCTTTTCACCTTTTTCTGAGTCGCAGCTAATCTTTGTTCTTTCAAAAGGATCACAAAAGGATAGAAGGCAAACATTTGAAGGAATTTCCAAAATGGCTGAATGAGAAACTCAGCAAATTTTTCCCAAAAAAACAATGATAAAACTGAGCAAAACTGCCCAAAACAATCATTTTAGGATTTTGGAGACTGATGAAATGCATACAACTAATTGAGAAGAATTTATTCAAGAAAAATTTGCTGTGATGTTTTAACCTGGAGCTGCTTCCATCTCCAGTTCTTCAGGCCTACAGCCTGGTAGTTCTACCAGAGTGAGGCAGGCTGTGAAGACTGACAGCTGTACTACCTGAGGGGGTTGATTTGATCTGGAGCAAAGAAATAAAACTTTAACCCATACACATATCCATTAGCAAAGAGTAGAAGCCTTACTGGATCAATCTGGATTAATTAATTAACGATTGACTAATCATTGACTGACCACTAAGCTATGCTGACCCAAAAGCAACCCCTAAAATTCAGGCTTAAAAATTAAAAACACAAATTTAAAAACAAAATAAGGGACTTCCTAGATGGCACAGTGATTAAGAATCTGCCTGCCAATGTGGAGGACACAGTTTCAATCCCTGCTCCAGGAAGATCCCACATGCCGAGGAGCAACTAAGCCCTTTTGCCACAACTATTGAGCCCATGTGCCGCAGCTAAGCCCATGTGCCACAACTATTGAGCCCATGTTCCACGACTACTGAAGCCCACGTGCCTAGAGCCCATGCTCTGCAACAAGGGAAGCTACCGCAGTGAGGAGCCCATGCACCACAATGAAGAGTATCCCCTGCTCGCTACTTGATGCAACTAGAGAAAGCCCATGTGCAGCAATGAAGACCCAATGCATCAAATAAATACATACATACATACAAAGCAAAACAAAACTGAGCAGAGATATTAGTGGTTGCCCACTGCGGGGGATAGAGACTCTACCAAATTAGTCCAGGCAAATCACCAAAAAAATAACAAAAAGGCAAAAAAAACAACTCTAGAGGTTGTAAGGAGAATCAAAATCCAGAGTTGCTACAATATGTTATCTAAAATGTCCAGTTTTCAACATAAAAAAAAAAAGCATGCAACAAAACAGAAAAATGTGACCCATACACAGGAGGAAAAGCAGTTGATAGAAATTGTCTCAGAGACCAGGGACAGGGATTGGACAGATGTTGGACTTATCAAAAAAAAAGAAGAAGAAGCAATTATAAATAAATTCAAAAAACTAAAAGAAACCATATTTTAAAGTAAAAATATGATGACAATTACTCATCAAATAGAGCATATCAATAAAGAGTTGGAAATTAGAAAACCAAGTGGAAAAATTGGAATTGAGTAGTACAATAACTGAAATGAGAAATTCACCAAAAGGGCTCAACAGCATATTTGAGCTGACAGGAGAAAATAACCAGCAAATCTGATGCTAGGTTACTAGAGATTGTCTAATCTGAAGAACAGGGAGGAAAAAGAATCAAGAAACATTAACAAAGCCTCAGAGACCTGTGGGACACCATCAAGCATACCAGTGTACACGTAATAGAAGTCCCAGAAAAAGAAGAGAGGGGGCATTACAAATATTTAACGAAATAATGGCCAAGTCATCCCAAATTGATTTTAAAAAAACCTTAATCTACACATTCAAGGAGCTCAGCAAATTCTAAGTGCGATAAACACAGAAAGGTTCATACCTAGAACATCATAGGCAAACTGTTGAAAGCCAGACAAAGTGAGAATCTTTAAAGCAAAAAGAGAAAAATGGGGACCTCCCTGGTGGTCCAGTGGTTAAGAATCTGCCTTCCAATGCACGGTCGCAAATAAACCCGTGCGCGCCACAATTACTAAACTTGCGCGCCTCAATTAAAGAGCCTGTGTGCAGCAAACTACAGAGCCCACGCACTCTGGAACCCGCACACCACAACTACAGAGCCCATGCACTCTGAGCCTGAGGTTCACAACTAAAGAAGAGAAAACCCTCACGCCACAACTAGAGAGAAGCCCGCGTGCCACAATGAAGAGCCCACACACCACAATGAAAGATCCCACGTGCCTCAACGAAGATCCTGTCTGCTGCAACCAAGACCTTAAAAATAAATAAATTAATTAAAAAATTTAAAAAGAGAGAGAGAGAAAATTGACTAATCACAATCAAAGGAGACTCATTTAGAACAGGGGAACCACAGTAAATTTTAACAGGTCACTTCTTATCAGAAACAGCAGAAGCAGAAGGCAATGGGATGATATATTCAAAGTGCTGAAAGAATAATACTGCTAACCAAGGATTCTATATCCAGTAAAACTATTCTTCAAAAATAACCAGCAAACTTGATGCTAGATTACTAGAAGGTAAGACATCCATTCCCTGAAGTAACACTCTTCCCAAAGTAGCATGCATGTACAACTCTCACAACCAGCATTATTGCATGTTTTTAAACATTTCTCTAAATGCATTACAAAATGTCTATCACATCCATTACCTAAAATAATAGTCTTCTCAAAGTAGTATGCGTGTAAGAGGGTGAGTCAAAAATTATTCGCACTCTGGCTTTAGAATTTACAGAAGCTTTAATACAACTGCTGTGTGGATAATTTTTGAGTCACCCTCGTACAACTCTTATAACCATCCTTATTGTGTGTGTTTTTAAACACTTCTCTAAATGTATTACAGAAGAGCTGTTATATCCACTCACTGAAATAACACTCCTCTCAAAGTAGCTTGCAGTGAACACTCATATATCCATAGTTAATACATGTATTTTTAAACACTTCTCTAAATGCATTCAGAACGTCTGACACATCCATTCACTGAAGTAAGTACATTCTCCTCAAAGTAGCATGCATGTACAACTCATTTGTTTTAAATGAAGGTAAGAAGTAGTACATACCAACAGCAAGTAAGCATATGAGAAGACACTCAATATCACTTGTCATTAGAGAATTGAAATTACAATGAAATATTAACACATCTATTAAAATAGCTAAAAAAAAAATACCAAATGCTAGTAAGGATTTAGAGTAACAGGAACTCTTGTTTATTGCTGGTGGGAATGAAAAATGGTACAGATACTTGAGAAGATAGTTTGGCAGTTTCTTACAAAATTACTTACAAAATAATGTAGTCTTATATGATTCAGCAATCATGCTTCTAGGTATTTATCCAATTAACTTGAAAACCTATGTCCACACAAAAAAACTTGCATGAGAATTTTTATAGTAGCTTTATTCTTAATCACCAAAACCTGGAAGCAGCCAAAATGTCCTTCAATAGGGAGATAAACAAACTGTGGTACAGCTATACAATTGAATATCATTCAGCAATAAAAAGAAATAATCTATTAAGCCACCAAAAGATATAGAGGAAACTTAAATGTGTATTGCTAAGAGATAGAAACCTGTCTGGAAAAGCTACATACTACATAATTCCAATTATATGATATTCTTGACAAGTCAAAACTACAGGGACACTAAAAAAACAGTGATTGCCAGAGTCTTGGAGAGAGAGGGGAAAGATTAAATACAGGGGATTTTTAGGATGGAGAAAGTATTCTGTAAAATACTGTAATGGTGGATACATGACAATATACATTTGTGAAACCCCATAGAACTCTACAGCACAGACAGTGAAAGCAATAGGCAAATTTAAAAAAATAACCGTGTAGAAGGTAAGGGGATCCCAGGAAGGAATTGAGACTGTGATAGGAGAATCTAACTGTATTAGAAATGTATGACCCTACCTCACTGAAAGAAATGGCAGGGCTGGGGAAGGGGGAGAGTTGTTGACCTAAGTAACTGGAAATGAAAGGATTCTGTAAGATCAAGGCAAAAGGAACTACATGTAAGGGCTGTACTCTAGTTGATAAGTTGTTTCCCAAGGGGGTATGGGTTAATAATCCTGATACTGCTATACATGTATACTGGAAGTGAACCATTAATTAAATGGGTGGCAGATGATAGGAATAGGTTCCTCTATGTTTGGGTAGCAATTTGCCCATAAGCAAGAGGAGGGAGGTGGAATGATCCATGTGATGATGAATTAGAGACATTAAGAACTCATGTTTAGCTTAATGTAGTTACAGATGATAATATACATAAATGTTTATAGATATGTGTATGTTCATGGGTCAGTGCACACACACATGTGGTTTTGCTCTGTCAGATGAGACGGCTGAACAGAGATGACATCCTAGTAGCAATGACCACTCGTAGCAACCAGATCTTGGTTTTTAATAGTATTCTCCAATAAAAGGAACCAGAAGTCCTTGGAGAAATGGCCGGTTCTAGAACTGGGGCAGGAAATATTCAAGATGAACCTGAAGCATCTTGTAAGTACTAGAAAGTAAGGAAGTACTTTAAAAAAAAAAAAAGATAAGAGAATAAACCACATTGATGGGGGTATGTCAAAGGGGCACAAGAAGCAACTGAGGGACTTCCTAGGTGGCGCAGTGGTTAAGAATCCACCTGCCAGTGCAGGGGACATGGGTTGGATCCCTGCTCCGGGAAGATCCCACATGCCACAGAGCAACTAAGCCTGTGCGCCACAACTATTGAGACTGTGCTCCGCAACAAGAGAAGCCACTGCAATGAGAAGCCTGCGCACCACAGTGAAGAGTAGTTCCCCACTCTCCACAACTAGAGAAAGCCCGTGTGCAGCAACGAAGACCCAATGCAGCCAATAAATTTAATTAATTAATTAATTTAAAAAAAGAATCAGCTGAAAGAGGTCCTGATGGTCAAAGCTGGAACTTGAGTGAGAAAATAAAGTAGTATTAGATTCTAACACAAAGTATTAAATATCTATGAGTTCATTTTGATGCAAATAAATAAATAGGGGATAAGAGACAAACTCAGGTGCTTAAAAGCTTCAAATAATTTATGTAGATACTCCACACTAGAGCGGGGGGAGCATAACCCCCATTCCTGAAATGTGGGCTGCGCATATAGACTTCCTTTTAAAGAGCACAGTGTGGAGACTGAGGAAAAAGAGTAACTTTGCAGTGGAGAAACCTGATAAGCACTATTTTAGTTAGGTGACTGAGGTCAGCACTGAGTCATAAGTCATTTGATAATATGTACCCTTGGAATGATATTGTGACAATGGTACTTTACCCCTGTGATCTTTCTCCCCAGATGCTATAGCCCCAGGGTAAATATGAGAAAGACATCTGACAAATTCCAATAGAGGAGCATCTTACAATACACCTGACTGGTACTCCTCAAACCTGTCAGGAGCATCAAACACAAGGAAAAATCTGAGAAACTGTCACAGACAAGAAAGCCTAAGGAGACATGACAACTCAATGTAATCTGGTACCCTGGATGAGGTCCTGAAACAGAAAAAGGGCATTAGGAAAAAACAAGGAATCATTAATAAATTACAAACTTTAGTTAATAATGTCTCAATTTTGGTTTGTTAACTATAACAAATGCATCATACTAATGTAAATATTAATAATAAAATATGGTGAAATATATGGAAGTTTATTATTTTCTCAATTTTTCTCTAAATCTAAAACTGCCTTAAAAAATGAATGTGAGGGGGACTTCCTAGGTGGCACAGTGGTTGAGAATCCACCTGCCAATGCAGGGGACATGGGTTTGATCCCTGCTCCGGGAGGATTCCGCATACCACAGAGCAACTAAGCCTGTGTGCCACAACTATTGAGCCTGTGCCTTAGAGCCCATGAGCTACAACTATTGAGCCCATGTGCCACAACTACTGATGCCCACATGCCTAGAGCCCATGCTCCACAAACAAGAGAAACCACCACAGTGAGGAGCCCGTGCGCCATAATGAAGAGTAGCCTCCGCTCGCTGCAACTAGAGAAAGCCAGTGTGCAGCATTGAAGACCCAACACAGCCAATAAATTAATTAATTAATTTAAAAAAAAAGAATGTGAAGGACTTCCCTGGAAGCACAGTGGTTAAGAATCTGCCTACCAGTGCAGGGGACACAGGTTTCAAGCCCTGGTCCAGGAAGATCCCACATGCTGCAGAGCAACTAAGCCTGTGAGCCACAATTACTGAGCTTGTGCTCTAGAGCCCATGAGCCACAACTACTGAGCCCATTTGCCACAACTACTGAAGCCAGCATGCCTAGAGCCTGTGCTCAGCAACAAGAGAAGCCACTGTAATGAGGAGCCCGAGCACCACAATGAAGAGTAGCCCCCACTCACTGCAACTAGAGAAAGCCCACACACAGCAACAAAGACCCAACACAGCCAATAAATAAAAAATAAATCAATTAATTTAAAAAAAGATGGTCAATTAAGAGGCTTAATCATTAAAAAAAAAAAGGTGAAATGAAGACATTCCTAGATAAGCAAAGATTTGTTGCTGGTAGACCAGCCTTACAAGACAGTGTAAAGAAGTCTTTCAGGTCAAAAGCAAATGAGGAATTCCCTGGTGGCACAGTGGTTAAGAATCCACTTGCCAATCAGGGGACAGGGTTCAATCCCTGGTCAGGGAACTAAGATTCCACATGCCATGGAGCAACTAAGCCCACGAGCCACTGAGTCCACATGCCAGGACTACTGAAGCTTGTGTACCTAGAGCCCGTGCTCCACAACAAGAGAAGCCAGCACACTGAGTAGCCCGCACACCACAATGAAGAGTAGCCCCCATTCGCTGCAACTAGAGAAAGCCTGTGCACAGCAACAAAGACCCAACGCAGCCTATAAATAAATGAGTTAATTAATAAAAAAAAAAAGAAAGAAAGAAAATGACACCAGCGGATAATGCAATTTCACACAAAGAAATAAAGAGCACCAGTATATGTAGGTAAATAAAAAAGACAGTAAAAATTTTTTTTCTTTTTCCTTAGTCAACTAAAAAGACAATCATATAAAACAATAATTATAAAACTATATTGTTGGGCTTATAATGCATAAATATATAATATATATGATGAAGCACAAAGGAGGGAAAGAGAATGGAGCTTTTGAAGCAAAGATTCTATATTTTACTGGAATTAAGTTAGTACTAATCTGAAGCAGATTGTGGTAATTTAAGGTGTATACTACAATTCCTAGAACAGCCACTAAGAAAATTACTCCAGAAACGTAAGAAAAAATGGAATTAAAAGGTACACTAGAAAACATCTGTTTAACACAGAAAGCAATAAAAGAATAGAAGAAAAAAAAAGATATATCAGACAAATGGAAAACAGCAAAATAGCAGTTATATATCCAAGCATATCAATAATTACATTAAATATGAATTAATTAAACACTCCAGTCAAAAGTCAGAGATTGACAGGTTGTATTAAAAAAAAAAACCCACAAGATTAAACTATAAGCAACACAGATTCAATCTTGTAAATCTGAAGAAAGTGAGAGGTTCTGTGAATTGATCTAAAAAACTACTGAAAAATTCTGGAGTAACTGAAGGTGAGAGGTTCTGGAATATGTCTGTGTGTGTTGGAGGTGGGATTCTCAACCTTGACACTCTTGACATCTTGGGTCAGGTAATCCTTTGTTGTGTGAAGCTGCCCTGTGTATTGTACAATGTTTACCAGCATTCCTTGCTTCTACTAAATGCCCCTAGTCCTAGCAGCACCTATCCCCCAGTCATAAAAATTAAAAAATGCATCCAGACCCAGACCACCTCCCATGGAAGGCACTGAGAACCATGGATGTAAATGTTCCAACCCATTACCTCTTCCAAAACTTATATCAAGACACATGTATATCCTCTAATTTATTATAAGACAAACATTTTGAGTTAACAAAGTGATTCACTGCAAAGATCAAAAAAAAAAAAAAAAAGATTCAATCTTGCTAAGAGTTACCACAGGGGAACTAGAGAGACTATACTAACATCAGACAAAATAGACTTTATGGCAAAAAAACAAAAACAAAAACAAAAACAAAATGGCTCTAGAGACAACAAAGGACATTTTATAATGATAAAAGTGTCAGTTCATCAGGAAGCTAATACAATTATAAATGTGCATCTAACAACAGAACCTTAAAATACAGGAAGCAAAAAACTGACGAAATTAAAGAGAGACATAACAATGATGGTTGGAGAGTTTAATATCCCACTCTCAAATAATAGATAGAACAACTAGATAGAAAACCAGTGAAGATATATAGAGAAAACTAGAACAACAGTGTAAACCAACTATAAAACACTCCACCTGACAACATCCAAGTATGTATTCTTTTCAAGAATACATGGAGGGCTTCCCTGGTGATGCAGTGGTTAAGAATCCTCCTGCCAATGCAGGGGACACGCGTTCAAGCCATGGTCCGGGAAGATCCCACGTGTTGCGGAGCAGCTAAGCCAGTGTGCCACAACTCTAGAACGTGCGAGCTGCAACCACTGAGCTTTCGTGCTGCAACTACTGAAGCCTGTGCTCCTTGAGCCCGTGCTCTGCAACAAGAGAAGTCACCACAATGAGAAGCCAGCACACCACAACGAAGAGTAACCCCCACTCTCCACAACTAGGGAAAGCCCAAGTGCAGCAACAAGGACCCAATACAGCCAATAAATAAATAAATTTATTTAAAAAAAAAAAGCACACATGGAATACTCTCCAGAATAGATCATATGCTAGGCTATGAAACAAGTCCCAATAAATTTAAAAGGATTAAAGTAATACAAAGTATGTTCCTCAATTGCAATGTGATAGATGGGTAGATACATTATATATCATCTCCTTCTGGCTCTGCTTTCATGTTTGAACACTGACTGATACCAGTTCTTAATACAACACTAAAACCATGATCCATATAAGAAAAAAAAATGATAAATTGAACTTCATCAAAATTAAACACTTTTGGGCTTCAAGGCACCATTAAGAAAATGAAAAGACAAGCCACAGACTAGGAGAAAGCATTTGCAAATCACTTTTCTGATAAAGGACTTGTATCTAGGATATATATGAAACTCTTAAGACTCAATAATAAAAATGGGTAAGTATTTGAATACACATTTCATCAAAGAAAATATAGGAATGACTAATAAGCACATAAAAAAATGTTCAACATCATTAGTCATTAGGGAAATGCAAATGAAAACCACAATGTAATACCACTTCACACCTATTAGAAGATGTGAAAGGCTATAATAAAAAAGACAGACAATAACAAGTGTTGTTGAGGATGTGAAGAAACTGGAACCCTAATACATTGCTGATGGAAACCTAAATGGTGCTGTCACTCAGGAAATCAGTTAACAATTTCTTAAAAAGTTAAACATGAGTTTACCAGCAATGGATAAATAAATGATATAGAAATTCTACTCCTAGGTATCTCCAAAGAGAAATGAAAATTTATGTCCACATAAAAACTTACACCATGTGTGTTCATAGCAGCATTATTCACAAAAGCTAAAAAGTGGGAGCAATGCAAATGTCCATGAACTGGCAAATGGATAAACAAAGTTTGGTATACACAAACAGTGACGTACAATCGGCCATAGAAAGGAAGAAACTAGTGATACATCCTACAACATGGCTGAACCTCAAAAACATTACGCTAAATGAAAGAAACCAGACATAAAAGACTACATAAAATATGATTCCATTGTATGAAATATCCAGGAAAGGCAATCTATTGAGATAAAAAATAGATTCGTGGTTGTCTGGGCTGAGGGTAGGATAATGAGAACTGACTGCAGATGGGCTTGAGGGATCTTTGGGGAATAATAAAAATGTTCCAAAGTTAGATTGTGGTGATAGTTGCACAACTCTAAGTATATTAAAAGTCATTGAATTGTACAGTTAGGGTGGGTAAATTTTATGGTATATAAATTACACCTCAATAAAGCTCTTTTTTAGAAAAAGTCAAACCTGTTACCAATATCTTAGAGCACTCTTACCTGTTTTTTTCTTTTGTTTTTTCTTTTCTTCAAGCAAAGATGTACTAAATTTGCTCAGTAGCTTGACATTGCTCTCAATAGCTTTGAATGTTTCTGGTAACATCTCCATTTGTGCTCTACAGTGGTGGCGTTCATCAATATCGACTGCAGTCATCTCAGACAAAATGACATCTTGAAGGGGGCAAAAAAATTACTTTTGTGAAGAAAAATAAATAACTATAAACATACAGGCTTATAATATTGGCTATGTACTCAATATTGTAGTATTGGGAAATATAGGTATCTCGTACTTATTTCTATTCTGGGGCTTTTCTCTATGAAGAAATGAAAAAAGAAGAGACTTGGAATAGAAGGCTGAACAGGAATTCTTGGACATGAAAATATGGTTAAAATATGGTTAAAAGGTGTCTAATCGATTTAGGTCCCTGATTTCAGGGATGGAGGTATCTAAAATGTGAACATGTGCTTTAATATTGAGGATCTAAACCCCAATTAACTCCTTTGGTAAGTTTTCTAGTATTTTATAACCCTTGTTACATGAGATTTCTTGTAACTAAATGAAATTTCTCTTTTTTGTGTTCTTAGCTTATTCATTCTTTCATTCAACCAGCGTCTCCTCTGTCATGTACTGTTCTAGATCCTGAAGATAGATACAGCATTGAATAAAACAAATTTCCTGACTTCATAACTATTTACATTCTAGTGAAAGGAGACAGACAAAAAATTAAAAAAAAAACACACATTAATTATAAGGTATGTCAGACAGTAAGAAATGCTATAGACAAAAATAGAGTAAACAATAATGGACAGTGCCAGAGGGTAGAGATTGAGGATAGAGAAGGGGGGTAGAGAATGGTCAGAGGACACCTCATTTTAAAGTGAGGTATAAGCAGAGAATGAGTCATGTGACTCCCTGGTGGAAAGTGTTCCAGGCAAGGAATCCAGAAGCATAAGGACACTGCAAGGGAGCATGCTGGCATGCTTGAAGAAAAGCAAGGCCAGCATAGCTGGTACTAAGGGAGCAAGCTTATATTTTCCTTATTTTATTCTTCCTAGAACAGAGAGCAACTGTTCTCTAACTAACCACCTTAGTCTTTTCTTGTTTAGTCTTCTTCTAATCCTTCAAAATTTACTTATAATTCTCTTCTCTAGCTTTTTCATTAACTTTATTTTTTTTTAATTTTTTCATCTTTATTGGAGTATAATTGCTTTACAGTATTGTGTTAAGTTTCTGCTGTACAACAAAGTAAATCAGCTATATGTATACGTATATCCCCATATCCCCTCCCCCTTGAGCCTCTCTCCCACCCTCCCTATCCCACCCCTTTAGGTCTTCACAAAGGATCGAGTTGATCTCCCTGTCCACTAGCTATTTTACATTTGGTAGTATGTATGTGCCAATCACTTCTGGAAACTTACTCCATTCTCCCAGCCAGGCCAGAATGTAGGCAAGAGTCTTTTCTTTAACTTCAGCAGTCTTAGCACAAGCAACTATTTTCTCCAGCAAACCTGCTCTCCTTTTCTTATATTCTGTAAGGGATATTTTCCTTCCAGAGTGCATATTCTCATCCATAGTGTAGCGATTTATTATCTGCTGCACATTCTGCATTATGTTACCCAGCTTCATATTAATGTCCTATAAGAATAAGAAGGGGGAATATATTAATAAATCTTCTGTTTGACAATAAGCTTTGATCACCTTTCTTCTTAGAATGTCAGTGAGAAAGACTATAAAGCTGTCTAATCAAAGGCCTGCTATCCTAGTTTGGGTTTTTTGGTTTGTTTGTTTTGGTTTTGGTTTTGGGTTTTTTTGGCCACAGGGCATGTGGGGGTCTTAGTTCCCTGACCAGGGATCAAACCTGTGCCTCTTGCAGTGTAAGCGCAGAGTCTTAACCACTAGATGACCAGGGAAGTCCCCTAATTCTTGTTTTTCTGTGAGTCTCAGATTTTCCTCTTAATTTTTTTTTCTCTGCCTTCATCCTAGCATTGCTATGACATAATGAAAAGAATATTGGGTTTGAAACCATATCTGGATTCCAACTCTAGCTCTCTCATTTAAATGACTTGTAGTAAATCACTTAATTCTAAGCTGCCCAGACTCATCTCATCAAAATAATGATGTTACGTTCACAGTTGATGTGAGACATGTAAGATGTGTGAAATGCTTTATAAACTGTGACTGCTATAAACAAGCTAATCAATTACTAATTAATTAAAGGAAGTTACTTCTTTTTTTTTAATTATCCCTTACACCTGGAAAGCAGCTGTCAGAATATTCCACAACATTACTGTTATTTCATTATTTCCCCTCCTCAAGAATCTATCAGCAAATTTCTTCTGTTCATCACTTTATCCCAGTACTTCTCAGTGGGGGTAATTACTGCCTCATATGTGGCATTTAGGAATTTGTGGAAGCATTTTTGGTTGTAACAATGAAGGAGAGGGAAAATTTATTGTTTTTAGTAAAGGGTGCTAAGGGGGTGCCAGCCCACCTTACACTGCAATGGACAGTATACATATTAAAGAACTGGCCCAATCCTGCATAAATTTTGACGGTATCATGGGATATTCACATAGGTTAAAACAAAAATCTGTTTATAATTATCCGAGCCTAGCAACTTACTCTTTTTAAAGTAAAATCAGAAAATAATTTTTTACCAAGTTTAATTGCTTGCTGAAATTTCCAGGAATGCAAATATTATATAAATCAAAGAAAAATGTTCTTTAGAATTCCTCCGATAAAATTTCACCATTCTGAAACACCATAGTACCAACTATCAATACACTACTGCTAATAGTATGTTGTGCCAGTACAATAAACCTGCATTTGTAGCAGCCTATATTCGTAGCTTTCATATTTATTTTAATTCTACATAAGGATGCAAGCCTCCATCTACTTTTTTAAAAAATTAATGCACGTATTTGTTTATTTATTTATTGGCTGCATTGGGTCTTTGTTGCTGTGTGCCAGCTTCCTCTATTTGTGGAGAGCAGGGGCTACTCTTCAGGGCAGTGTGGTTCTCATTGCAGTGGCTTCTCTTGTTGTGCAGCAGCGGCTCTAGGTGCACGGGCTTCAGTAGTTGTGGTGCACAGGCTTAGTTGCTCTGTGGCATGTGGAATCTTCCCAAACCAGGGATTGAACCCGTGTCCCTTGCAATGGTAAGTGGATTCTTAACCACTGCGCCATCAGGGAAGTCCCTCTATCTACTTCTTTGTTATGACTTCTAGTGAAGTTTGACTTAAAATTTACACATGGAAATGCATGTTGTTATAAATTAGCACTTTTATTTACCCTTACATATTAACTTTTTTAAGTATGAGTATAGATATTTTATCTATGAATTTCATTTCAGAGGAACAAAAGGAATGTTAAAAATATTTTAATAGGGCATGGTAAATCCGATAGATGGAGAACTACTGCTCCATCTTTTTCCAACTTTATCAATTACTCTCTCAATTTGACTTCAGACAATCGGAACTCTCTCTCTACACTCCTTACAATAACAGTAAGATTTGGATTTTGCAAGTCAAATCACCATGACAAAAGAGTAATCAAATGTTACGTGCTGGAATTACTGCAATCAGAAATATGTAATGCAGTTGCACCAAATTAAGTCAAAAATACAGGAAAGCAGAGACAAAGTTTGATAAGCGAGGTGATGAAGAACAGTATTATGAATTAACACATAGCATGGTGATTGAGGAAAAGTATTAACAACTTCTCATAAGTTATCCCAGGAAACTGAAGAGAAAGCAACCCTTCTCAACTCATTCTTTGTTGCCAAAATTACCTGCATACCAAAGTCAGATAAAGATACTAAAACAGGACTTCCCTGGTGGTGCAGTGGTTAAGAATCCAGCTGCCAATGCAGGGGACACGGGTTCGATTCCTGCTCCAGGAAGATCCCACATGCCATGGAGCAACAAAGCCCGTGTGCCGCAACTATTGAGCCTGTGTTCTAGGGCCTGCGAGCCACAACTATTGAGCCCACGTGCCACAAATACTGAAGCCGGCACGCCTAGAGCCCATGCTCAGCAACAGGAGAAGCCACGGCAATGAGGAGCCCACACACCACAACGAAGAGTAGCCTCCGCTCACCGCAACTAGAGAATGCCCGTGTGCAGCAATGAAGACCCAACACAGCCAATAAATAAATAAATAAGTTTATTAAGGAAAAAGATACTAAAACAAAACAAAAACAAAATCAAAAACACACACACACAAAACTACAGACCAACATCTCGTATAGATATTGTTGCAAAAATCCTCAGCAGAACATTAGCAAACAGAATTAAACAGCACATTAATAGAGTTATATACCATGACCATGTGGGATTTATTCCAGGAATGCAAAAATGGTTCACCATGCGCAAATCAATGAATGAAATACACCAAATTAACAAAATGAAGGGAAAAAAATCATATGATCATCTCAAATTGATGCAGAAAAGATACTTAACAAAATTCAACACCATTTCATGATGGAAGTTCTCAACAAAGCAGGTATAGAGGAAACATATCTCAATATAATAAATGCCATATATGACAAGCCCACAGCTAACAACATACTCAAAAGTGAAAATCTGAAATATATTCCTCTAAGACTAGGAACAATGCAAGGGTGCCCACTCTCACCAATTCTATTCAACATATTGTTGGAAGTTCTAGCCAGAGTAATTAGGCAAGAAAAATAAAGACATCCAAGTTGGAAAGGAGGAAATATTATATTTGTTTGCAAATATATTTGTATTGCATTATATTTCTATGTATGTAGAAAACTGTAAAGATTCCATCAAAAAAAACAAAACAAAACAAAACCTGTTAGAACAAATAAATGAATTCAGCAAAGTTGCAAGATACCAAATCACACACAAAAATGTTTAATTTTCTATATACTAATAATGAACTATCAGAAAGAGAAATTAAGAAACTAATCCCATTTACAATTGCATCAAAAAGAAAAAAATACCTGAGAATGAATTTAACCAAGAAGGTGAAAGACCTGTGTACTGGAAACTACAAGACATTAATGAAAGAAATTGAAGAATACACAAATAAATGGAAAAGTATTTCATGTTCATACATTGGGAGAATTAATACTGTTAAAATGTCTATATACTCAAAGCAATCCACAGACAATGCAATTCATTTCAAAATTCCAATGACATTTTTTACAGAAGTAGAACAAAAAACCCTAAAATTTGTATGGAATTATAAAAGACCCTGAATAACTAAAGCAATATTGAGAAAGAAGACCAAAGCTGGAGACATCAAGCTCCCTGATTTCAAATAATATTACAAAGATATGGAAATTTAAAACAGTATGGTATTGGCATAAAAACAGACACATACATCAATGGAACAGAAAAGAGAGCCCAGAAATAAACCCACGCATACGAGGGTGAGTCCAAAAATTATCCACACTCTGGTTATATTAAAACTTCTATAAATTCTACAGCCAGAGTGAGGATAATTTTTGACTCACCCTCATACATATGGTCAATTTATGACAAAGGAACCAAGAATATACAATGGGGAGAAGACAGTTTTTTCAATATATGGTGCTGGGAAAATTGGACAGCCACATACAAAAGAATGAAACTGGATTTCTATCTTACACCATACATAAAAATTAACTCAAAATGGATGAAAGATTTGAATGTAAAACCTGAAATTATAAAAATTCCAGAAGAAAATATAGGTAGTAATCTCCTTTACATTGCTCTTGGTGATAAATTTTTGGACTTGACACCAATAGGAAAGGTGATAAAAGCAAAAATAAACAAGTGGAACTACAGCAAAATAAAAGGTTTTGCATAGGGACTTCCCTGGTGGCACAGTGGTTAAGAATCTGCCTCCTAATGCAGGGGACATGGGTTCTATCTGGGAAGATCCCACATGCAGTGGAGCAACTAAGCCCATGTGCCACAGCTACTAAAGCCTGCACACCTAAAGCCTGTGCTCCACAGCGAACAGTAGCCCCTGCTCACCACAACTAGAGAAAGCCCACACAGCAATAAAGACCCAACACAGCCAAAAAAAAGACAAAAGAAGAGAAAAAAAATATGGTATAATACATACATTGAAACGTTATTCAGCCTTATAAAGGAAGGAAATTCTGACACATGGTACATGGAAGAACCTGAAATAAGCCAATCATAAAAAACAAATATTGTGTGATTTCACTAATATGAGGCATCTAGAATGCTTGAATTTATAGAAACAAGTAAAATGATGGTTTCCAGAGACAAGAGGGAAGAGGGAAATAAGGTATTGCCGTTTAACAGGCATAGAGTTTTAGTTTTGCAAGATGAAAAAGTTCTGAGAGAATTCCCTGGCAGTCCGGTGTTTAAGACTCCATGCTATCACTGCTGAAGGCCACACGACGCAGCCAAAATAAAAAAAAGATGAAAAAGTTCTAGAGGTTGATTGCACAACAATGTGATTATACTTAAAACTATTGAACAGTATACTTAAAAATGGTTAATTGGTAAAATTTATGTTAAGTGTATTCTACCACAATTAAAACTAGATAAAAATATTTTTTAATTTAAAAAAGGAGCAGTCAGATGGTAGGTGCTGGAAATATTGCAGTCAGAAACAGATGATCCAATTGCAGCAAATAAATTTTCAGGTATACTGGAGAGCAGAGACACTCCTTGCTGGGTCAAGTGATGAAGAATAGCATCACTGACTAACCAGCTGCTCATAAATTCTTCCAGACTGAAGAGGAAAGAACATTTCCCAACTTATTCTTTGAAGTCAGCATTACCCTGGTACCAAAACCAAACAAAGACATAAGAAAATAAACTATATATCAACACTTTTTATGGACACAGTCACAAAAATGCTTAACAGAGTATTAGAAATTAAATAAAATGATGTGCTAAAAAGACAACATTATGAACAAGTGGGATTTATTCCTAAAGCATAAGACTGATCCAAAACTGGAAAATTAATAAATGTAAATCACCATATCAACAGTCTAAACAAGAAAAACATACGATCATCTCAATAGATGCAGAAAAAGCAGTTGACAAAATTCAACATTCATTAATGATTTTTTAAATAAATTTATTTATTTATTTATTTATTGGATGTGTTGGGTCTTCATTGCTACACGCGGGCTTTCTCTAGTTGTGGTGTGAGGGCTTCTCATTGAGGTGGCTTCTCTTGTTGCTGAGCATGGGCTCTAGGCACTCAGGCTTCAGTAGTTGTGGCACATGGGCTCAATAGTTGTGACTCGCAGGCTCTAGAGCTCAGGCTCAGTAGTTGTGACACACAGGCTTAGTAGCTCTGTGGCATGTGGGATCCTCCCAGACCGGGTCTCAAACCCATGTCCCTTGCATTGGCAGGTGGATTCTTAACTACTGTGCCACCAGGGAAGCACCTCATTCATGATTTTTTTAAAAGTTCAATAACAAACTAGGAATAGAAGATAACTTCCCCAACGTGATGAAAAATATTTACAAAAACTTTATAGCTAGCATTATACTTAATGGTGAAAGTCTGAATTACTCTAAGGATTCACTTTTCTTTCTTTCTTTCTCTTTCTTTCTTTCTTTCTTTCTTTCTTTCTTTCTTTCTTTCTTTCTTTCTTTCTTTCTTTCTTTCTCTCTCTCTCTCTCTCTCTCTCTCTCTCCCCCTCTCTCTCTCTCGCTCTTTCTTTCTTTCTTTCTTTCTCATTTATTTTTGGCTGCATTTGGTCTTCATTGCTGCTCACAAGCTTTCTCTAGTTGTAGTGAGTAGGGGCTGCTCTTCGTGGCCGTGTGCTAGCTTCTCATTGCAGTGGCTTCTCTTGTTGTGGAGCACAGGCTCTATGCAAGTGGGCTTCAGTAGTTGCAGCATGTGGGTTCAGTAGTTGTGGCTCACAGGCTCTAGAGTGCAGGCTCAGTAGGTAGTTGTGGCACATGGACTTAGTTGCCCCATGGCATGTGGGATCTTCCTGGACCAGGGATCAAACCCATGTCTCCTGCCTTAGCAGGTGGATTCTTAACCACTGTGCCACCAGGGAAGTCCCTAAGGATTCATTTTTATTCAATCTTGTATTAATGTTCTACCCAATGCAATTAGGTAAGAAAAGGAAATAAAAGAATATTGCTTGGAAAGGGAGAAATAAAAGGTTTCTATTTAAAGACCAAAACAAAACAAAAACAAAACAAAAATCAAACAAAAAACTGTGTAAAAACTCCCAAAGAATCTATAAAACAAAAATCTGCCACTATACAAAAATCAAAATCATATTTCTTAGGGACTTCCCTGGTGGTCCAGTGGTTAAGAACATGCCCTCCAATGCAGAGGACGTGAGCTTGATCCCTGGTCAGGGAACTAAGATCCCACATGCCATGGAGTAACTAAGCATGCCATGGGACAACTAAACCTGCATGCCACAACTACAGAGCCCATGTGCTCTGGAGCCCATGCACCACAACTAGAGAGAAGCCCAAGTGCCACAACATAAGATCCCACGTGCCATAACTAACACCCAGTGCAGCCATAAATAAATAAATAAATTTAAAAAAACAATTAAACATCATTTCCCATTTTAAAAAATAATATTTATATACATTAGCAATAAACAATTTGAAATTGAAATTTAATAAAACAGTACCATTTGCAATTACACTAAAAACATGAAATAAGTACAAATCTAACAAGATAAGTGCAAGGTCTGTACATTGAAAATTACAAAACATTAATGAAAGAAATCAAAGAAGATCTAAATAAATAACGACAATTCTAAGCACAGACAAGGATGTAGAACAACTGGAACTCTTATACTTTCCCAGTGGCAGTGCAAATTTGTAAAGCCATTTACGATAATAGTTTGGCAGTTTCTTGTTAATGTATGCTACCATAGGATCTAGGAATATTGTTCCTAAGTATTTAGCCAAGAGATGAAAACTTATGTTTATACAAGAATTTATACATGAATGTTTGTAATGACTTTGCTCATAATTGTTCCAAACTGAAGTATCCTTCAACCAGTGAATGCATACTTTATGCTAAGACAGATTCAAATGTCATAGGGTATGATTCCATTTGTATGGCATTCAGGAAAGGGAAAACTATAAGGACAGAAAGCTAATGGCTTCAGGGGGCTATCAGCCAGGGAGGGGTTGGCCGCAAATAAAAGGGCATAAGGGGATTTTTCGAGCAGATAGAGCTGTTTTAAATCTGAATTCTGATGGTGATTACACATCTGTATGTCTTTGTCAAAACTCTTGAACAGTACACCGAAAAGGGTGAATTTTACCTTAATTAAAAAAAAAAAAAAAAGGTACAGGGTGTAGATTCAGACTACCTAGGTTTGATTCCAGGAACCACCATGTATAATAACTATGACCTTTAGGCAAGCCTCAAATAGTTTCAATTTCCCATCCATGAAATGGGATTAATAGTAATACCTATCCATGCTGAATTATCACAGGGATTAAATGAGATAATCTGATGATAAACTTTTACCATAGGTAATACAGGTAAACAGTTTAGATGCTACCACGTTATTAAGTGTTTACTATGTGCCACAGGGGTGAAAGGGTCAAAGTAAGAAGGTGGGTAGAGAAAGCATCATAACCTGGAGCAGGATAGAATGTGAGAAGCAGATAATAACAATAGCAAAATGAACACAGTGTAAGTATTCTCCAGTTCAAGAAACAGAAAATCTTTAAAGGCTCCTGTGTTCCCCATATCAGTTGCATCCCCTTCCCAATGCCCAGAGATAAATACTGTCCTGAATTTTAGTCTCTGTACTTTTAATGCTGTAGTAAACTGAATGATGTCCCATCCCCAAAGATATTGTTGCTGAACACAAGTGAGGTCACACTGAAATGTCAGCATTTGATGCAGAGAAAGGTTTATTGCAGGGCCAAGCAAGGAGAATGGGTGGCTCCTGCTCAGAAACCCAGAACTCTCCAATGGTTTTGGGGGAGAAGTTTTTACAGGCAAAATTGGGGGTGAGGGCTGTAGGGTGTGTGACTTTCTTCTGATTAGGTTGGTGGTGAGGTAAATGGGTGATGGTCTAGGAATCTTGTGCTCAGCCTGAAGTTACCAACCTCCACCTGGTTGAAGGCTTTAGTACCTGCAGAAGAGCTCAAAGGTATTGTTATGCATATTCCTTGTAGAGGAACCAGGACCCTGCCCCAAGGCTGCAATGTTGTTCCTTGACTGCTCCACCCTTGTTTCTTTTTTTTTAAATAAATTATTTATTTATTTATTTTATTGGCTGTGTTGAGTCTTTTTTTGCTGTGCATGGGCTTTCTTTAGTTGCGGTGAGCAGGGGCTACTCTTCATTGTGGTGTGTGGGCTCCTCATTGCCATGGCTTCTCTTGTTGCGGAGCATGGGCTCTAGGCGCATGGGCTTCAGTAGTTGCAGCACATGGGCTCAATAGTTGTGGCGCACGGGCTTAGTTGCCCCACGGCATGTGGGATCTTGCTGGGGCAGGGATCGAACCCGTGTCCCCTGCGTTAGCAGGCGGATTCTTAACCACTGCGCCACCTAGGAAGCCCCTCCACCCTTGTTTCTGCATTTCCTCCCTACCCTGCTTAGCAACCATTTGAACCTGCCCTTTGGAACTCAGGGAAGGTCAAGGAGGCTGAAACTTTTTTGCCTGCAAATAAGAAATGGGGGACATGGAATGGATTTGTAGCAGGAAGGGCCCCACACAAATCCCTGGAATGTGTAAACTTACCTTATATGGAAAAAGGGTCTTTGCAGATGTGATTAAATTAATGATCTTGAGGGTGGAGAGATTATCCTGGATTGTCTAGGAGAGCCCTACTGCAATCACAAGTGTCGTTATAAAAGGCAGGCAGAAGGGGTAATATTTTACAGACACATACAGAGAAGGTTCATTGTGAAGATGGAGGAGAGAGAGATTTGAAGCTTCTGGCTTTGGACATTGGAGTGATGTGGCCACAGCCAAGGAATGCCAGCAGCTACCAGAAACTACAAGAGACAAGGAATGGATTCTCAGAGAGAGTGCAGCCCTGCTGATATCTTAACTTCAGCCCAGTGATGTAGATTTCAGACCTCTAGAATTTCCAGAATTTCTGACCTTTAGAATTGTGAGAGGGACTTCCTTGGTGGCGCAGTGGTTAAGAATCTGCCTGCCAACAGAGGGGACATGGGTTTGATCCCTGGTCCAGGAAGATCCCACATGCCGTAGAGCAACTAAGCCCATGTGCCACAACTACTGAGCCTGCTCTCTAGAGCCTGCGAGCCACAACTACTGAGCCCGAGTGCTGCAACTGCTGAAGCCTGTGAGCCTAGAGCCTGTGCTCCGCAAGACAAGAAGCCACCACACTGAGAATCCTGCACACACGACGGAGAGTAGCCCTCCCTCACTGAAACTAGAGAAAGCCTATGTGCAGCAACAAAGACCCAACGCAGCCAAAAACAAACAAACAAACAAATAAATAAATAAATTTATTTTTAAAAAAAGAGTTGTGAGAGATTAAATATCTGTTGTTTTATACCACGAGGTTGTGGAAATTTGTTACAGCAGTGAGAAAAACCAAAATATATCACCCTAAAATATGCCTCTGACGTAAAAATTATTTTGAGCTGAAGGCAATTAAGAATCAGCAAATGTGGGAATTCCCTAGCTGTCCAGTGGTTAGGACACTGTCCCACTTTCACTGCCAAGGGCCGGGGTCCAATCCCTGGTCGGATCCCCGCAAGCTGTGTGGTGCAGCCAAAAAAAAAAAAAAAATCAGCAAACACAGGAAAAGCTCTCGCTAGCATTCCCCTATTCTGCCCTTAGACAGAATACACATTCTTTTTACTGGGGACAGACTTATCAGCACCAGGGGAATCTGCAAAGAAACCTTACTCTCTTAGTTTTCTCCCATATATTTACCTTCCCACAGTTTGCCACTTTGAAAGCCTAAAACTACTTCCCTTTGTCCTGCCTTTTCTCCACAAATTTGTTCTTTGTTGAAGATGCTAACATAAACCACTTGGAGCTACTCTTCCTTTAAATTTCTCCCAGGTGATGTGCACTGCACAGATTAATAAACTGATTTTCTCATGTTAATGTGTGTTTTTGTGAAGCAGTACTAGCTGAAAACCTAAAATGGGTAAGGTAAAGTTTTCTCCCCTATAAGAGAGACCTGCCCCTACCCCCAAGACGCACACACACATCCTTAGACAATAGATTGTGCGGTTTCGCTTGTTTTTGAGCTATCTCTTTACCCTTCTGTGACTTGCTTTTTTTCCCCAACATAATGTTTTTTAGTTTATTCATGTTGAAATGTATAGCTATAGCTCATTCATTTACACTGTTGTGTGTTTAGCATTTTATTGCACAAGTATACTGCAATTTACTTATTCATTACTATATTGGTTTGCCTTCAGTTTTGTGCTTTTACAAACAATGGTATAAAATATTTGAACATGTATCCTGGTACGCATATGCAAGAGTTTTTGTAGAGCTATGTTGTCCAATATGGTAGCCAGGAGCCACATGTAGCTATTGAGTAATTGCCATGAGGCAAGTGTGACAAGAAATAAATTTTAATTTTAATTAAACTAATTGAAATTTTAAAACTAATATATGATTCATTTATTGGGAAACCTTTAAGTATTTTGGAAGAACTTGGTATATGAATCTAATTCTTCAATTATGAATTTTATGAAATCTAAGTAGCAATCAAGTATTTTTGATGAAAATTTACATGGAATTTGAGATGTATTCTAAGTACAAATTACATGCTGAATTTCAAAGACAGTATGGAAGCAGTGTATACATCTTAATAATTTTTATATTGATAAACAACTTCAAGCTTTGAAGGTAAATAGCTCTCAACCTAGAACTGCATATCCAGCAAAATTTTCTTTCAAGTATGAGGGTGATATGTTATTAATATCTTAAAAATATGTTGTAAAGAGTTTTCCATTTTTCTCTTCTCTGGAAAAGTTTGTGTAAGTTTAATTTTCCTAGAAAATTTCCCATTTCACCTAAGCTTTCTAAGTTACTGTCCCCAAGTTGTACAATATATTCTATATCCTCTTATTGTTTTTTCAATCTCTGTTGCATGTATTGTTATATCACCCCTTTCATCCTTAATAGTGTTTATTTGCTCCTTGTCTTTTTTTTTCGCTTGATCATCTGTTACAAAGATTGTTCAATTAGATTTCTCAAAGAATCATTTTTTTAGCTTTCTCAAGCTTCTTTATTGTATTTTTCTTTTCTACTTTTAAAATTTGGGCTCAATTTTTTATCATTTCCTTCATTTTATATTCTCTGGGCTTAATCTGTTGTTTTTTTCCCCTGGCTTCTAAGTTGTCTAACTTATGCATTTTTAACTTTCTTTTCTAATATAAGGTACAAATTTCCCTGTAAGTACTACTTTCATTACGTCTCATATACATTTAATATGGTGCATTTATTGTTATTCTAAGTATGTTTTTCTAAGTATTTTCTAATGTCTACTATGACTTCTTTGACTTATGAATTATTTTGGAGTTTCCCCCCATTCCTTTCATTTTTTTCTTTTTCTTTTTTCTTTTTTTTTAGCCAAATTTTGTCCAATTTCTAATTTGATTACATTGCAGCCTGTATGATATCATTTCTTTGAAATTTTTAAAACCTGTTCTCTGATCTAAAATGTGACCAATTTTGGGAAATGTTCCATTTGTGCTTAGAGAGAATAGTATTTTCCAGTTTTAATGTTGGTTCCTGAATTTGTCCATTAGATGATGTTTGTTATTGTGTTGTTTAAACCTTTTACATCTTCAGTGTGGTTTTGCTGGCTTAGTCTATCAATTATAATAGTAGATTTTTTTCAATTTCTTCTTATACTTATGAAATCTTTTTCTTTGTATATTTTCAAGCTTTATTACTAGGGGCATAGGCATGCTTGCAAATTCAGAATTATCATATATGGAATTGAATCTTATTGCCTGATAACCCTCTTTCTCTCTAGTAATACTTTTTGACTTAAAGTCTATTTGTCTGATACTAAAACAACTGTATCAACAGTTAATATTTGTCTGGTATATGTTTTGCCATCCTTTTGCTTTCAACTTTTCTGTCTCTTCTGTTTTAGATATGTCTTCCTCTTTTTTTTTTTTTTTTTTTGCTGAGTTGGGTCTTTGCTGCTGTGCTCAGGCTTTCTCTAGTTGTGGTGAGCGGGGGCTACTCTTCTCAGTGTGCAGGCTTCTCATTGCAGTGGCTTCTCTTGTTGTGAAGCATGGGCTCTAGGCACGAGGGCTTCAGTAGCTGCAGCACACAAGCTCAGTAGTTGTGCCTTGCAGGCTCTAGAGCGCAGGCTCAGTGGTTGCGGTGCACGGGCTTAGTTGCTCTGCGCCATGTGGGATCTTCCCAGACCAGGGATCGAACCTGTGTCTCCTGCATTGGCAGACGGATTCTTAACCACTGCGCCACCAGGGGAGTTCCCTAGATATAGATCTTCTAAAGAGCATTCACTGAATTTTTTTTCATCCAGTCTAACAATCTTTGTATTTTAATTTTTACTTTAACATAGATATTAAATATCTCAGTCAGGGTCTAACCAGAAAAACAGGGAGAATAATACGTGCGTAAAGCTTTAAAAAAATTTAAAGTACAGAATTTGTTATATATGTCGTAGAAGAGCAAATAGGCCAAACAGGGAATGAAAGTGAGGCAACCAGAGATTAGCAACAGCAGGAACAAAGAGAGGAGATAGTGTTACTGAAGCTCAGGTGCTTGGAAGCTGGTATAATAGGCCTGTCATGAACTAGAACCATGAAGGAGATACTCCAGAGACACTGCCCCAACCAAACAGGGAGGGGGTCTACTTTCCTCCCACTTTATGGTCTTTTGCTTTGCCTTCCTCTGTCCAAACCCAGTGAAAGCCCGCTGGCATAGGTGCTTGGGAAAGGCATCCTGCAGGGGTCTGTCTACCTGTTCTCCATTCCGTCCCATGCCACATAATTCAAAGAAGACTAAGGGAAAGGTAAACAGACCCAGGTCCAGTAGATTGATATATTTGCTTCATTTTTACCATCTAGTTATTCACATTTTTTCTAATTAGAATGATTACAATACTTATTGTTCTAACTTTTTCACCTTTCTTGCTGACTTTTGTATTATTTTTTTTCTTTTAGTAATTGTTTCCTTAAAATTTTCAACACATAAATTAACACAGTCTAAGATAAATCAGTATCAATACTCATCTTGAACAGTACTAGTATCCAATGCTTTAGCTCTGATCAATATCTTTTTAATATGCTATGGTTGTCCAGTATTTTATTTCTATTTTTGTAAAGCTCCACCAATTGGACATTATTATTGTTTTGTTGTCATTGTTTTCTATACCTGATTTCTTTTATATTTACCTGTTTACAATTTTATTTTCTCATAATGCCTTTTTTCATATTAAACTTCTCTGTGATTACCTTCCTTCTTCCTCAGAAATATCCTTTAAACAGGGGTCCCAACCCCCAGTCCAAAGACCAGTGCCAGTCAGCGGCCTGTTAGGAACTGGGCGGCACAGCAGGAGGCGAGCAAGGAAGCTTTATCTGCCACTCCCCATCACTTGCATTACCACCTGAACCATCACTTGCATTACTGCCTGAACCAACATCCCTCCACCACCACCCCCACCTCATCCCCCTACCCCTGTCCATGGAAAAATTGTCTTCCACTAAACCAGACCCTGGTGCCAAAAAGGTTGGGGATAGCTGCTTTAGAAATTCCTTAAGTGAGGGTCTATTAGTAGCAAACCCTCTAAATTTCTCATTGTCTAAAAATGTCTTGAAAGATACTTGAAAGATAATTTTTGCTGGATATGCAATTCTAGGTTGAGAGTTATTTACTCTCAAAGCTTTGAAGTTGTTATCCCATTATCTTTGGTATCCATTGTTACTGTTGAGATAGCTGGGAGCATAAATGCCATTACTTTGTAGGAATCTGACTATATTCCCTGCCTGCTTTTAAGATGCAGTCTTTGTCATTGGTTTTCTGCTATCTCACAACTGTGTATTTAAGCATGTATTGATTTTTGTTATCTTGCTTAGGATTCTTTCGGATTCCTGAATCTGAGAATCTGTCTTTTATCTAATGTGTAAAATTCTCAGCCATTATTTATTTATGTGTTACCCCTCTCCAGTGTTTTCTATTTTCTCCTTCTGAAAGTCTGACTAGAATATATTGGAATATAGGATCTTCATGTTGGTTAACTCCTCTTTTGTGGTTTCAATTTTTTCTTCTCTGTGAGCTGCTTTTTTTTTTTTCTTTTTTTTCTTTTTTTAGCCACACTACACAGCTTGTGGGCTCTTTGTTCCCCGACCAGGGTAGAACCCAGGCCAAAGGCAGTGAAAACGCCAAGTCCTAACCACTAGACAGCCAGGGAATTCTCTGTAAGCTGCATTCTTAGTAATTTCTTTGCAGTTTTCTCAGTTTATTAGCTCTTACTTTAGCTGTGTTTAATCTGCTACTTAACCTGTCTATTGAGTTTTTAATTTTAATTTTTTATGTTTAGAAATTCTATTTGGTACTTTTTCAAGACTTCCTGCTCACTTTAGACTTTCAATCTTACCATATTTTGGTAATTTTTTTTTTTTTTTTTAGTATATGTGCTGCCAAAGCGAGCATGATAATTTTTATATTTTTAAACATGGTAAATGAGCTTAAATTCTACATCTGACAATTTTCAAAGCCCAGTGTTGGTGGGTGTGATTTCTTAGATTCTTGTTTCTGCTAAATCTTGATCTTTGTAGCCTATTTCCTCTTCCATAAAACTTCTTTGCTGGGGACTTCCCTGGTGATACAGTTAGTGAAGACTCTGAGCTTCTAATGCAGGGCGCGCGGGGTTTGATCCCTGGTGGGAGAACTAAGATCCCACGTGCCCCGTGGCCAAATTTAAAACAACAACAACAACAACAACAACAAAAACAACTTCCTTGCTGAAAATACGTTCAGTCTTGTGTTTAAAATACTTTCCTTTGGACAAGATTTATATATCTACCATTTTTGGCCAGATCCCTTGTGATTTCTTTAAAATTCCATCTTGAGTTTTGGGGGGGGGGATACAGAGTTAGCATGAATTCTGGTTCCAAATGCATATGAGCACCAATCTATTGGTAGGCATTCTAAGAGATTTTTCTTTTCTTCTCTACCTTCCAGATCCAAGACTGAACCAGTAAGCTTTCTTATTATTACCTTTTGTAGTATTGGGCAGTGGAATCTAGTACTGAGGATGTTGCCTATCAAAGGTCCCAATTACATGCAAAGTTCTGTGTTCTGACCTCCTACCTTATTCAAATCCTAGACTTGTCTCTTTCCCTGAAGCTTGTGTCTAGTTAAAATTCAAGTTCTAACCTCTACCTCACACCATAAGCAAAATTTAATTCCATGTGGATTGTAGATCTAAATGTGAAAGGCAAACACAACATATAAATAGATTTTCATGACCTCGAGGTAGGGAAATATTTCATATATAAAACACAGGAAGCACATTAAAATTTAAGAAATTGCATTAATCAATAGGCACAATTAGGAAAGTGAAAAGAAATCCACAGAGTGGGAGAAAATATTTGCAGGCCATATAATCAGTTAAGGACTTGAATCCAGAATATATTAAGAACACTTAAAATTAATAGAACCTGATAAAAAAACTAGGCAAAAGACATGAATGGTACTTCAATAGAGAGAATGTCCAAATGATCAATAATCACAAGAAAATGTGTTCAATTTCATTAGTAACCAATGAAATGCAAATTAAAACCATAACATAATATCATATACCTGTTGGAATGGCTAAAAATAAAAGACTGCAATATTAAGGATTGGTAATGTTACAGAGTAATGGCATTCTTATAGACTGTTAGTGGAAATCTAATTGGTACAACCACTTAAAAAAACTCTTTGGGACTTCTGGGTAGCTGCAAACAATGGAGGCCATGTAGTAAATAATCTGTCCAAATCTCCTTTCTAAAATATATAGAATAACATCACATCTATGAAAATTCTATGCAAATTTATACATACATCCCTGAAAGAGAATTCTGAAAATGCAAGACAACTGTAAGTAAAAAGAGAAAAAAAAAACAACAACCAAATACCAGTTACCCTGTCCCACATGCTCCCCCATCCCTGCCCTGCCACAGAGCTTTATAATGATCAAAGGGAGACTGATCAAAACTACAGGGAAGACATAGGAAGGATACTAGCAAAGATAACTTAGAATGAATTGGAACAATCAAGAAAAATCAAATTCACCTTAAGTCTGAAAATACTTTAAAAAAGAAGTAACTGAGCAGATCAGATCCTAAATTTCATAGAAGAGATTTCAAAGTTTGGGCTTCCTGAAAGAGCAACTGCCATAAAGAATCAAATCTGGATTTTAAAAAGATAGATGCCTTTTCCAGATATGGGATTCAAAGAGGCAGATTATGCACAAAGGGCCAGGCATAGAGCTCTACTTAAAGACGTAAAAGGGCAGTCTTCTAGGTGGATGGGAGAATCCACAGGAAGAAAGAAGCATGTGTTAGTGACTGGGTAGTAAAGGGGGGAGGGGGTAAATTTAGGGTTCTGCAAAACAAAAGACTACAATAACAGAGGACTCACAATCCCTTACCTCACCATTAATGCAAACAAACTAAAATTCTTTTTTTCCCTCTAAATTTATTTATTTATTTATTTATTTATTTATTGGCTGTATTGGGTCTTCGCTGTGGTGCTCCAGCTTCCCATTATGGTGGCTTCTCTCATTGCGAAGCATGGGCTTTAGGTGCACGGCTTCAGTAGTTGTGGCACATGGGCTCAATAGTTGTGGCTCGAGGGCTCTAGAGCACAGGCTCAGTAGTTGTGGTACACTGACTTAGTTGCTGTGCAGCATGTGAGATCTTCCCAGACTAGGGCTCAAATGCATGTCCCCTGCATTGGCAGGCAAATTCTTAACTACTGCACCACTAGGGAAGCCCCAAACTAAAATTCTTTAAAATACCTGGACTTTGCTAGACTGACAGAAAAGGGCACCGTTAAACTGGAAATCTATCATAAAATGAGAGGGAATTCCCTGGAGGTTCAGTGGTTAGGACCCTGCACTCTCACTGCCCAGAGAACAGGTTCATTCCCTTGTTGGGGAACTGTGCAGACACAGCTGAAGAAAAAAAAAAGAAAAGGAGAGGGAGAGAAAAAAAAATCTATAATAAACTACTGCAGAAAATTAGGAAATAAGTTTGCACACAAATCAAGTGAGGAAAATCCCTTTCTCCAAAAACAATCAGGAAGTCAAAGAAAAATTTAAATCCAACTCCGAACAGAATTAAATACACTCAAACATCTGAGGATATGAAAAACCACCTTGAACCATAAATTTTAAAACTAAAAATAAATATGGACTAAAACAGGGAGAAATTTTAAAAATGATGAAACTCAGGAAAGAAATGAAAGAAAAATAAAACTAGAAATGACAAGTATCCATCAACGGATGAATGGATAAAGAAAATATAGAATATATATATATGTTTTACCGCTGAATAATATAAACATGGAAATTTTACCCTAAAACATGGAAATCTTACCATTTATGACAACATGGATGGAACTTGAGGTTATTATGCTAAGTGAAATCAGTCAGACAGACTTCCCTGGTGGTTCAGTGTTAAGAATCTGCCTGCCAACACAGGGGACACAGGTTCGATCTCTGGTCCAGGAAGATCCCACATGCTGTGGAGCAACTCAGTCCGTGTGCCACAACTACTGAGCCTGTGCTCTAGAGCCCACAAGCCACAACTACTGAGTGTGCCTGCTGCAACTACGGAAGCCTGCACGCCTAGATCCTGTGCTCCGTAACAAGAGAAGCCACCGCAAGGAGAAGCCCATGCACAGCAACAAAGAGTAACCCCCAGCTCACCACAACTAGAGAAAAGCTCATGTACAGCAACGAAGACCCAATGCAGCCAAGATAAATTAATTAATTAAATAATCTCAGAAATAAAGAATAAATTACAAGGTGCCCCAAGGGAGAATAGACTCAAATGTAAATTTAATAAGGGTCATTGAAGTCAAGAAAACAACCAATATGATGAGAAGGACATAAAAGAAAAGGCAAAAAGTGGGTGAAATGGAAGACAGGCAAATAATTAGTAATATTCATTTTTCAGAATCTCTGAACAGTAAAAATTTAAAAAATGTATTTCTATATACTAGCAATGGACAACTGGAAATTGAAATTGAGTAACTAACATTCACCGATGTTTATAGCAACTTGACTCATAATTGTCAAAGCTTGGAGACAAAAAAATGTCCTTCAACAGGTAAATGGATTAATAAACTGTGGTTCATCCAAACAATGGAATATTATTCAGCACTGAAAAAAAAAAAAGAACTCTCGAGACATGGAGGAACCTTACATGCATGTTACTAAGTAAAAAAAGCCAACCTAGAAAGGCTACATACTGTATGATTCCAACATATGACATTTTGGAAAGCCCAAAACCAGAGGCAATAAAAAGATCAGTGGTTGCCAAGGGTTGGGGATGATGGAGAGGAATGAACAAGTGGAGCACAGAGGAATTTTAGGACAATGAAAATACTCTGTATGATAACAACAATAATAATGATGGATACGTGTCATTATATATTTGTCCAAACCCATAAAATGTACAAGACGAAGAGTGGACCCTAACATAGACTGCGGACTTTGGGGGATTATGATGCCTCAGTGTAGGTCCACCAATTGTAACAAATGCACTGCTCTCTTGGGAGATGTTAATAATGGAGAAGGTTGTATATTTTTGAAAGTGGGGATATATGGGAAATCTCTGTACCTTCCTCTTAATTTTGCTGTGTACAGGGATATGTGTATAAAAACAGATGATTGAATTTGGTGTACCCCCCAAAAAATAAAAATAATAATAATAAAAAAATTTTGCTGTGGACCTAAAACTGCTCCAAACAATATAAAGTCTTTTAAAAAATTCTCTTCACCATAACATCAAAAATATGTCTTTTAAGGCATTGGCCCATTTCATGTAGGTTATCAAATTTGGGGGGCACAAACTTATTCATATTATTCTTTTATTATCCATTTAATATTCATGTAATTTGTAGTGGAATGTTGCCTCTTTTGTTTCTGATATTGGTAATTTGTGTCCTCTCTCTCTCTTTTTTTTTCTTAGTTAGCCTGCCTAGAAGCTTACCAATTTTATTGTTTTCAAAAACTGAGTTTGGTTTCATTGATTTTCTCTATTGATTTCCTGTTTTCAATTTTACTGATTTTCGCACTAATTTTATTTCTTTTCTTCTGCTTTCTTTGGATTTAATTTGTTCTTCCTTTTCTAGTTTCCCAAAGTGAAAACTTATTGATTTTAGATTTTTTTCTAATGCCAGTTGGGTTAATATCTATCATGTTTGTTACTGTTTTATATTTTTTGCCTTCCTTTTTTCTATTTTTGTATTTCACTCTATTTCTGCCTTTTGTGGTTTTCATTGAGCACTTTATATGATGCTCATTTCTCCTCAATATATCACCTATACTTCTTTTCATTTTTTACTTTTTTTAGTGATTGCCTTAGAGTTTCCAGTATATTCTTACAACTAACTGAAGTCCACTTTCAAGTAACATACCACTTCACAGATAGTGTGAGTACCTTGTAAAAACAAAATAATCCTAATTCTTCCATCTCGTCCCTTGTATTATTGCTATCATTCATTTCCCTTTTATTTATTTATTTTTATTTTTTTGAGCTGTGTTGGGTCTTTGTTGCTGTGCGCAGGCTTCCTCTAGTTGCAGCAAGCAGGGGCTACTCTTTGTTTCGGTGCGTGTGCTTTTCATTGTGGTGGCTTCTCTGGTTGCAGAGCACAGGCTCTAGGCAAGTGGGCTTCAGTAGTTGCAGCACACAGGCTCAGTAGTTGTGGCTTGTGGGCTCTAGAGCACAGGCTCAGTAGTTGTGGCACACAGGCTTAGTTGCTCCACAGCATATGGGAATCTTCCCAGACCAGGGATCGAACCTGTGTCCCTTGCATTGGCAGGTGGATTCTTAACCACTGAGCCACCAGGGAAGTCCCCATTTCCCTTTTATACAAGGACACATAAGCACATATGTATACCATATATACACAATCATACATAGTCAAATACATTTGCTGCTATTATTCTGAGCAAACTGTTATCTGTTAGAGCAATTAAGAATAAGAAAAATAAAAGTTTTATTTTATCTTCGCTTATTCCTTCTACAATGCCCTTTCTTTCTTTATGAAGATCAGAATTTCTGATCTATATTATTTTCCTTCCCTCTAAAGAAGTACTTTAAACATTTCTTTCAAGACAGGTCTACTGGCATCAAATTTCCTCAAATTTTTTTTTGTCTGAGAAAATATTTCTTCTTCAGTTTTGAATGATACATTTGCAGGATACAGAATTGTAGGTCAGTGGGTTTTTTCTCTAAACACTTTTCTCTAAACACTACATTCTCTTGCTTGCATGGCTTCTGGGAAAAAGTCAGATGTAAATTTCTTACCTTTGTTCCCCTATAAATAAGATTTTACACCCTGCCCCCCACTTCTTTCAGGATTTCTGTGACTTTCTGAAGTTTGAAAATGATATACCTAAGTGTAGTTTGGGGGGCATTTATCCTGCTTGGTGTTCTCTGAGATTCCTAGATCTGTGGTTTGTTGTCTGACATCAGCTTGGGGAAGGTCTCAGTAAATATTGCTTCCAATATTGCTTCTGTTCCTTTCTCTCTTTCTTCTCCTAATATTCTCATCGAATGTCTATTACAACATTTGTGGTTGTCTCAGCTACTACTCTTTCAATATTCTGGGGTTTTTTCTTTTTTTTTTCCCCCCAGTCTTTATTCTCTTTGCTTTTCAGTTTTGGAAGCTTCTATTTTCATATCCTCATGTTCAGAGATTCTTTCCGTAGCTACATCCAATCTGCTAATAAGCCCATAAAAGACATTCTGCATTTCTGTTACGGTGTATTTGATCTCTAGCATTTCTTTTTGGTTCTTTCCTAGGATTTGCATCTCTCTGCTTACATTATCCATCTATGTTTTTGTTCTTTTGTTTGTTTGTTTTTATTTTTATTGTAGTATAGTTGCTTATTCATCTGTCCTTGCATATTGTCTCCTTTATCCATTAGAGCCTTTAGCATATTAACCATTATGATTTTAAATTTCTGGTGTTATAATTCCAAATCCCTGCCATGTCTGATTTTGCTGCTTACTCCATCTCTTCAAATTTGTGCTTTTTGCCTTTTAGCATGCTTTATAATTTTTTCTTGAAAACTATACATGATGTACTGGGTGAAAGGAATTCTGGTAAATAGGTCTCTGGTGGTGTGGTGGTAAGGTATTGGGGAAAGGGAAACTAATTTTAGAGTCCTATAATTATCTCAGTCTTTTGGAGAGCCTATGCTTCTGGACTGTGAACTTCCCCAGTGCTTCTCAGTCCTGTCCCTTAGGTGGGACAGGATGGCTAAAGGAAATTGAAATTAGGTATTATCCTTCCCCAAGGTAGATTAGTTTCTGATAAACTCCTAGCAGATTAGGCTCAGGTTAAATAGTTTCTCCTGAGGGCAGCCCTTGTTAAGTAGAACAGAGTGCTCTGGCATATTTCAAAATGTTTACTTTTTCCCTCCCCCTGCACAAGAAGCACAGGGGATTTTTCTCAGATATTTACTGTGAGAACTTGTCCAAGCTCTTGGAGGTAAAATTCTTGAAAGTGTGGGGGTCCCCTCTATGATTGGGTCTCCCTGGAGTTTTAAACCCTCAGACTTGTCTACCCTGAGCCTCCTGCAGTTTGTCAATTACAATTCAGGTTTTCCTACTCCAGCACTTGTTCCTGCAACAGTTTCTGCTTGTGAATTCTGTCCTCCAGTAATCTGTGAGTTCGCTCCTCCGGTAATCCATGACTCCCTGTGCTTGCCTGTCTCTCCAGTCTTGAGTGCAGGGGTTTGACCCATGTCCTCACCTCTCTTACGGATCGAGGAAGAGTTGATTTTTCAGTCTGTTCAGCTTTTTACTTGTTAGGATGGAATGGTGACTTCCAAGCGCCTCATATAAAGAGACAGAAATCATAAGTCTCCTGAAAGGGTAGTCTTTTCAACAAATTGTTTTGGAATAATTGGATATCCATGTGACAAAAAGTTTTTTAAAATGTTCATATCTCATACAATATTAAAAAATTAAGTCAAATGGACCATAGACCCAAATGTAAAATAAACACTATAAAACTAAGAAAACAAAAGAGAAAATATTTGTAACCTTGAGTTAGGCAGAGATTTCTTGGATATGACATCAAAGTACAATCAATAAAAAAATTTATAACTTGGGTTTTACAAAAATTTAAGACTTCTGCTCTTTGGAAAACCCTTAATAAAAAGTCAAGGGACTTCCCTAGTGGTCCAGTAGTTAAGAATCCATCTTGCAATGCAGGGGACGCCAGTTCAGTCCCTGGTGCATCAAAATTAGAGAGCCTGCACACCACAACTAGAGAGAAGCCCACGCACTGCAACAAAGTGTCCATGTGCCACAATGAAAGATCCCCCCCCAACACAGCCAAAAAATAAATAAAATAAAATAAAAAGCCAAGCTACAGACTGGGAATAAATATTTGCAAAACATACTTCTGGTGGAAATGCAAATTAGTACAACTTTTCTGGAAGGAAATTTATTATTGCTTAATAAAACTACACATGCACTTGCATTTCAACCCAGCAATCCCACTTCTATGGATCTACCTTAAAGGTATACATTTAACCATATGAAAATATATATGCAGAAAGTTATTCATTGAAGCAATACTTGAATTACAAAATATTGCAAACAACCCTAAATATCCATACACAAGAGAGTGATTGAATTAACTACAATCTACACACATAATGAATTATTATGCAGCTATAAAAAAAGAATAAGGACGATCTTTTTGAATTGATATGAAGTGATCTCCAGGACACACAAAGTGAAAAAAAATAAACCAAAAAAGAATATCTATTATATGTTACACTTTGTGTAAAAAAGAGTGAATATAAGAAATTACACGTGAATCTGCTCATTTATACAGAAGAAATACAAGAAGAATAACCTATATGCTAAAGTGATTGGTTATATACAGAATATATGTGGAAAATGGGTGGAAAGTAAGGTGGAATAAGAAAGAGGCAACATGAATGAGGAGGAAGTAACATTTTTCTGAGTATATCTTTTTGCATAGCTCTGGCTTTTACCACGATAGTAATGTTTCACATACTGGATAAAAAAATAAAAACAACTGTTATAACCAACCAGTATATGGGGTGACAAGGAATGGATCCAAATGCTAACTATTGAACCTAACTATATACAAATGAATAAGATAACCACACAGAAGAAAAGAACTAGCTAGTAACTTCGGAAAACAATAACTTGGATGAATAATGCAAGGTTAAAGAAAGAATGATATACACATGCTGCACTAGTCAGTAAATGTATTTCTTTCTTTTTTTTTTTATTATTTATTTACTTATTTATTTATTTTATTGGCTGTGTTGGGTCTTCATTGCTGCACACAAGCTTTCTCTAGTTGTGGCGAGTGGGGGCTACTCTGTTGTGGTGCTCGGGCTCCTCATTGTGGTAGCCTCTTTTGTTGCGGAGCATGGGCTCTAGATGCGTGGGCTTCAGTAGTTGTGGTACGAGGGCTCAATAGTTGTGGCACACAGGCTTAGTTGCTCTGCCACATGTGGTACCTTCCCGGGGCAGGGATCGAACCCGTGTCCCTTGCATTGGCAGGTGGATTCCCAACTACTGTGCCATGTAGGAAATCCCAGTAAATATGTTTCTTGCAGGCTTATGAGTTAGCAACTCTGAAATCACTCTGTGTATACACCAGAAATGAGCAAATAAGTAAATATATTGTACAATTAGAACTGGGTTTCTCACTCTTGGAGAAAGAAGTAACAAATAAGGAACAAGAAAAGAGTAAAAAAACCCTGTGGTATAGGATTGGAATCTCAACTATCAGTATAAAACCATATTTTAAAAATATATACAGATAGATAGTTATATAAATACAGATATCTATATATACATGGGCTAATACACATACATATATTTTCTAGCTTTTTTTGCTGAGAGGGCCTAGAAAAAATGACACTTCAATAGTAATGAACATACCTAGCCCCAGATTTGGTTTCTAAACATCATTATCCAATAAAAGGAACAAGGGCTTTTGGAGAAGTTGTTGATTTCAGGGCTGGGCTGGGAATGCAAAAGTTGAGCCTGGAATATCTTACGCTTCCAAAAAAGTAATGAAATGCAGATAGATAAATAGATAGATAGACAGATAGATAGATAGATGATAGATAGAGTAGATAGATAAAGAGATAGCTACTTGTTGAAAGGATACAGGAATCAGTCTGAAGGTGCTCCTAATGGACAAATCTGGAACAATTCAACACACACACACACACACACACAAACACACAATTTGAATAATAACCCACAGGACAGAATAAATATCCATCAATCTATCCGTGTAAGTAAATAAGTAAATGGAAGAGGTAGCTCTTCCTTGCAATTGACTTCCAATTAATAAATATAAAAGAAGGAAATTTAAAAATTACCATTAGACAAACACCACAGTAATAATTTTTTTTAATATTTATTTGTTTAGGCTGCACTCGGTCTTCGTTGCAGCATGCATGCGGGATCTAATTTCCGGACCAGGGATTGAACCTGGGCCCCACTACATTGGCAGTGCAGAATCTTACCTGCTGGATCGCCAGGGAAGCCCCCACAGTAATAATTGTTGCAGACAATACTTATCAGTGGATTCCAAAAAGTGGACAAAATTTTGAGAAGATACAGAATATGCATAGTCTCAAAGTATATTCCTCAAGATATTTATTAACTACAAAAGGAAAAATAGTAACTTTACAGTGAACACTTTAACCAAGTGACCAAGGTCAACATTAGTCACACACAAAACACTGTAATATGATGTGCTGAGGACACAGATCATTTCTGGGGTATTCTTGCCCCCAAATGCATAACCTCAGTCCCATAATGAAAAATAATAGAGAAACCAAAATTGATAGACATTCAAAAAAATAATATTCTTTGAAATATCAAGGTCATGAAGGACAATGAGTAATTGGCTAAGGAAATAGTAAAGACTACAGACGAATAAGGGGAAACAAGAAAATGTTATATGAGACCCTAGCTAGGATCCAGTTACAGAAAAAGAATATTGGTGGAAAAATTGGTAAAATTCAAATGAGATCTTTAAGAGTATTATATCAATTTTAATTTCCTTGTTTCAACAGTTTTATTATGGTTATATAAGAGGTTAACATTAGGGAAGCTGGGTTAAAAATATATGGAAACTCTGTGCTATTTTTTTAAAAAGATTTATTATCTTACTTATTTTTGGCTGCATTGGGTCTTCCTTGCTGTATGTGGGCTTTCTCTAGCTGTGGAGAGGGGGGGACTGCTCTTCATTGCTGTGTGCGGGCTTCTGAGTGTGGTGGGTTCTCTTGTTGCGGCGCACAGGCTCTAGGTGCACAGGCTTCAGTAGTTGCAGCACATGGGCTCAGTAGTTGTGGCTCGTGGGCTCTGGAGTACAGGCTCAGTAGTTGTGTTGCATGAGCTTAGTTGCTCTGCGGCATAAGGGGGTCTTCCTGGACCAGGGATTGAACCCATTTCCCCTGCATTGGCAGGCAGATTCTAAACCACTGCGCCACCAGGGAAGTGCCAACTCTGTGCTATTTTTGTGGCTCTTCATTAAGTCTAAAATTAATTTGAAGTAAAAAGCTTAAAGAAAAAAACCTATTTTGCATTGTTTACTAAATTTGAATCTATACATACCTGATTGCCCAGCAATTTCATTCATAGATGAAATGCATGCTTATATGCATCAAAAAATATTCACAAAAATGTTTATTGCAATATTATTTGCAGTAGACAAAAATATCAGAATAGATAGAATTATAAAAGGGAATGACAATAATAAAAATTAATGAACTCTAGCTTCATATAAAGAAGCTCATGAACTTAGTATTAAAGAATATATACTGTATGCTTCCATTTATGAGGAAAAACTAACCTAGAGTGTTAAGGGTCAGGATAATAGTTGTCTTTAGAAGAAATGGGGAGTATTCTGTAATGCAGATAATTTTTTTAATTTCAGGTTTTGTTCACATCATGATAATTCATTGAGTTTTTCAGTTGTGAATTTTCACTTATGTTTATTATAATTTTAAAAGTTTTTAAAAGGAAACGTTAGCCTATGCTACCACCCTAGATAAAGAAACATGGACCAGATTTATTCTCTTATCTGAAACAACTAAAAGAGGGCCACCTAAAAGGATTAATAGAAACAATCCCCAGAGGTCACACAGGGAGAGGAGTATTTTCTGTTCTCAGCTGGAGTACAGAGTTTAGCTCCTGGGACATCTGGTAGAGTACTCAGAAGGATTTTTGCCTCAGTAAGTAGTGGGAACAAAATTAGCCATAGAGTAAATGCTGTTATAGTCTCACATAACAATGCGCAAAAGGAAGATTCAAAAGGTTCAAACTAATTCCGCATAACTAAACTATGTTCTCAAAGTTTGAGAATATTTATAGGATTAGAAAAATATCCAGCACCAAACAAGATAAACTTTACAATATCTGATATTTGATCAAAAAATATCAGGCAAGAGGAGTGACACCAGGGAAGGTGGCTGAGTAGAAAGCCTGAGAAATCTTTCTCTCCAACTTGTCAACAACTATATTGGCAGAATCTGTCTGATTTAACTGTTTTGGAATTCTGGAGTCTAATCAATGGCTTCTATCTTTCAAAGGAAGACTTGCCATTAAAGTATGGGTAATTTCATTCAATTGCAGCCTTTACCATGGTAACAGCTATTCGTTTCCCACCCTCCACGCCTATGACAGGAAGTGTTCCTAGAGTAGCTTACAAGAGCCAGGACAAGAACTTTGTCCTCCAAATATGAGAGATCTGTGTTCTGATTGTGAATTGATGTTTCAAATCACAGAGGTGCAAGATACAAAGGCAAGCTACCATTGTAACCTCCACTGGGTGGAAGCAGCTTTCAGGGGATTTAAAGAGACAGTTTCAGGTTTTTTTCCCTCACTTTTCCTTTTTCCTCTTTTGGGAGCCAGACATTTAAAGGTTAGGACATTCAGGGACTTCCCTGGTGGTGCAGTGGATAAGACTCTGTACTCTCAATGCAAGCAGCCCAGGTTTGATCCCTGGTCAGGGAACTAGATCCTGCATGCATGCCACAACTGAGTTCGCATGCCACAACGAGCCTGCCTGCTGCAATAAAGACCCAGTGCAACCAAATAAACAAATAAATATTTTTAAATTTAATTAATTAATTAATTTTAGGCTGCATTGAGTCTTCATTGCTGTGCTCGGGCTTTCTCTAATTACAGTAAGCAGGGTTTACTCTTCATTGTGGTACATTGGCTTAGTGTGGTGCAGAGCACAGGCTTCAGCAGTTGTGGCACACAGGCTCAGTTGCTCCCTCCCATTCTGAGGGTTGTCTTTTTGTCTTGTTTATGGCTTCCTTTGCTGTGCAAAAGCTTTTAAGTTTCATTAGGTCCCATTTGTTTATTTTTGTTTTTATTTCTATTATTCTGGGAGGTGGGTCAAAAAGGATCTTGGTATCGTTTATGTCATAGAGTGTTCTGCCTATGTTTTCCTCTAAGAATTTTATAGAGTCCGGTCTTACATTTAGGTCTTTAATCCAATTTGAGTTTATTTTTGTGTATGGTGTAAAGCAGTGTTCTGATTTCATTCTTTTACATGTAGCTGTTCAGTTTTCCCAGCACCACTTATTGAAGAGGCTGTCTTTTCTCCATTGTATGTTCTTGCCTCCTTTGTCATAAATTAGGTGACCATATGTGTGTGGGTTTATCTCTATCCTGTACCATTGATCTATATTTCTGTTTTTGTGCCAGTACCATACTGTCCTGATTACTGTAGCTTTGTAGTATGGTCTGAAATCAGGGAGCCTGATTCCTCTGGCTCCATTTTTCTTTCTCAAGATTGCTTGGTTATCTGGGGTCTTTTGTGTTTCCATACAAATTGTAAAATTTTTTGTTTTAATTCTGTGAAGCATGCCATTGGCAATTTGATAGGGATTGTATTGAATCTGTAGATTACTTTGGGTAGTAGAGTCATTTTCACAATATTGATTCTTCCAATCCAAGAACATGGTATATTTCTCCATCTGTTTGTGTCATCTTTGATTTCTTTCATCAGTGCTTTACTCTTTAAATTTAAAAAAACATTACAAGAGACTATAACAAGGGCCTTCCCTGGTGGTCCAGAGGTTAAGACTTTGACCTCTCAATGCAGGGGCCTGGGTTTGATACCTGGTCAGGGAACTAGATCCTGCATGCCACAACTAAGAGCCCACATACCACAACTGAAAGATCCCACATGCCGCAATTAAAGATCCCACATGCCACAACTAGAGACCCTACATACCACAATGAAGATCCCATGTGCCACAACTATGACCCAGTGCAGCCACATAAATAAATATTAAAAAAGAGAGAGAGAGGCTATAATAAAAGGTTCAGGGATTCCCTGGTGCCACTGTGGTTAAGAGTCTGCCTGCCAATGCAGGGGACATGGGTTCTAGTCCTGGTCTGGGAAGATCCCACATACCAAGGAGCAACTAAGCCTATGAGCCACAACTACTGAGCCCACAGCCCTGCAACTACTGAAGCCCATGCAATAGAGCCTGTGCTCTGCAACAAGAGAAGCCACTAAAATGAGAAATCCACACACCACAGTGAAGAGTAGCCCTGGCTCACCAAAACTGGAGAAAGCTTGCTCACACCAACAAAGACCCAATGCAGCCAAAAGTAAAATAAATAAATAATAAATCTTTAAAAAAAAGGTTCAATAAGGCAAGAAGATATAACAATTATAAACATGTATGCACCTAATAAGAGACCCTCAATATACAAGAAGCAAAAATGAACAGACTTGAAGGGAAAAATAGATAATTCTACAACAATAAGGGGAGATTTCACTTTCAATAATGGATAGAACAATTAGACAGAGGATAAGTTAGGAAATAGAGGACCTGAACAACCAATAAATCATCTAGATATAACAGATGTACACAAAATACTCCATCAAACAACAGAATACAAAAAAACAAAACAAAATAAACCAGAATACACATTTTTCTCAACTGCGTGTGGGACATTCTCCAGGATAGACCATTCTCTAAGTTTACAAAATAAACCTCGATATATTCAAAAATATATTATACAAAGTATCTTTTCCAACCACAATGAGATGAAGTTATAAATCAACCACAGGGACTTCCTTGGTGGCGCAGGGGTTAAGAACCCACCTGCCAACACAGATGACATGGGTTTGATCCCTGGTCCAGGAAGATCCCACATGTCATGGAGCAACTAAGCCTGTGCACCACGACTACTGAGCCTGCACACCACAACTTCTGAAGCCGCACACCTAGAGCCTGTGGTCTGCAACAAGAGAAGCCACTGCACTGAGAAGCCTGAGCAGCACAATGAAGAGTAGCCCCTGCTTGCTGCAACTAGAGAAAGCCTGCGTGCAGCAACAAAGACCCAAAGCAGCCAATAAATAAATAAATAAATAATAAAATAAGCACATGTTTAAATAAATAAATAAATAAAATAATAAATCAACCACAGAAGGAAAACTGGAAAAGTCACAAATGTGTGGAAATTAACACATTCTTTTGTTTTGTTTTGTTTTTATTTATTTGCCTGGGCTGAGTCCTAGATGTGACATGTGGGATCTTTGTTGGAGATCTTCATTGCCACATGTTGAATCCTCTTAGTTGTGGCATGTGGGCTCTTAGTTGTGGCATGCATGCAGGATCTGACCAGGGATCCAACCCAGGCCCCTGAGTTGGGAGTGCAGAGTCTTAACCACTGGAACACCAGGGAATTCCCTACACATTCTTTTTTTTTTTTAATTTTATTTATTTATTTATTTACTTATTGGCTGCATTGGGTCTTTGTTGCTGCACACGGGCTTTCTCTAGTTGTGGAAAGCAGGGGTTACTCTTCATTGTGGTGTGCAGGCTCACAGTGACTTCTCTTGTTGTGGAGCATGGGCTCTAGGCATGTGGGCTTCAGTAGTTGTGGCACACAGGCTCAATAGTTGTGGCTCACAGGCTCTAGAGTGCAGGCTCAATAGTTGTGGCACACGAGCTTCGTTGCTCCACGGCACGTGGGATCTTCCTGGAGCAGGGATGGAACCCGTGTCCCCTGCATTGACAGGCAGATTCTTAACCACTGCACCACCTAGGAAGTCTCCCAACACACTCTTAAACAAGTGAGTCAAAGATGAAATTACATGGGAAATTAGAAAATACTTAGAGATGAAAATGAAATCACAACATGCAAAAACTTATGGGATAAAACAAAAGCAGTGCTAAGAGGGAAATTTTTAGGTGTAAACATGAGAAAAAGAAGGTCTCAAGTCAACAACATAACTTTATACCTTTAAGGAACTAGAAAAAGAAAAACTAAACCCAAAGCTAACGGAAGGATTAGAAAAATTAGAGCAGACATAAATAAAAGAGTACAGAAAATCAATACAGAAAATCAGTGAAACAAAAAGTTGACTCTTCCCTCCAAATCAACAAAATTGACAAACCTTTAATTAGACTAACAAAGAAAAAAAGAGATTACTCAAATTACTAACATCAGAAATCAACGTGGGACTACAGAGCTGGTGTGCCGCAACTACTGAGCCCGCACTCTGGAGCACACATGCCACAGGGCAACTAAGCCTGCTCCCTAGAGCCCATGCCCCACAACTAGAGAGCCTGCATGCAGCAACTACTGAGCCCCATGCTCTGGAGCCCCCATGCCACAACCAGAAAGAAGCCTGTGTGCCACAATGAAGAGCCCATGTGTCGCAATGAAAGATCTCATGTGCCACAACTAAGACCTGATGTAGCCAAATAAATAAATATTTATAATAAAAAAAAGTCAATGTGGGGACATTACTACTGACTCTACAGAAATAAACGGGATTAATGAAAACACGAATTTGAAAAGATACACGCACCCCAATGTTCATAGCAGCATTATTTATAATAGCCAAAATATGGACAGAACCTAAGAGTCCATCAGCAGATGAATGGATAAATAAGATGTACATAGGGACTTCCCTGGCATTCCAGTGGTTAAGACTCCATGCTTCCACTGCAGGGGTAGTGGGTTCTATCCCTGGTCGGGGAACTAAGATCCCGCATGCCCCTTGGTGCAGCATGAAAAAAAAAAAGATGTACACACACACACACACACACACACACACTCAGGAATACTACTCAGCCATAAAAAGGAATGAAATTTTGCCATTTGCAACAACATGGATAGACCTGGAGGGTATTATGCTTAGTGAAATAAATCAGACAGAGAAAAACAAATACTGTATGATATCACTTATATCTGGAATCTAAAAAATATTATACAAAAAACTAGTGAATATAACAAAAAGAAGCAGATTCACAGATATAGAGAACAAACTATTAGTTACCAGTGGGGAGAGGGAAGGAGGGAGGGGGAATATAGGGGTAGAGGATTAAAAGATACAAACTATTATGTATAAAATAAGCTGCAAGGATTACAAAACAGGGAATATAGTATTTTATAATAATTATAAATGGAATATAACCTTTAAAAATTGTGAATGGGTGGGTGGATGGGTGGATGGATGAATCGGTGGATAGGTGGGTGGATGGATGGATAGATGGATGGGTGGGTGGAAAAAAATTGTGAATCATGATATTGTACACCCATAACTTACAAAATATTGTATGTCAACTATACTTCAATTAAAAAAATTTTTAAAGAAATAAGTAGGATTATAAGAGGGTACTGTGAACAATTGTATGCTACCAAATTGGTAACCTAGATTAAATGGGAAAATTCCTGAAAACACAAAACATATGAAAACCAAATAATAAAGAAATATAAAATCTGAATAGATCCATAACTAGAACGGAGAACAAATCAGCAACAACAAAAAAACCTCCCAACAAAGAAAAGCCCTAGACCAGGTGGCTTTACTGGTGAATTCTACCAAACTGGAGAGTTGATATGTCCTGAGGTAGACCAGTAAAAGTGTATTGCTCACCTTGCCAGCTGAAAGAAAACTGCTTCTGCTGGTCCTTATTGACGCTTATGGAGAAAAGCCATTTGTCAGATCAGTAGCTGCATACCAGGGACTAGAGGGTATGATAATTTGCTCAAGCAATGAAACCATATCTGGTACATTGGCTGCCACCACCTGCCTAATTTTACAGTTATCCATTGTCATTCTTGAAGGTCCATCTGTCTTCTGCACAGACCAAATAGGCAAGTTGAATGAGGATGCGGTGGGAATTACCACTCCTGCATCTTTCCCTGATGGTGGCATTTATTTCTGCAATTCCTCTAGAAATGCAGTATTGTTTTTGGCTTACTGCTTTCCTAGGTAAAGGCAGTTCTAGTGGCTTTGACTTGGCATTTCCCACCATAACAGCCCTCATTCCACAGGTCAGGGAACCAATGGGATTCTGCCAGCTGCTGAGTATGTCTTTTCCTTTTATGTATTCCAGAACTGGCACAATAACCACAGGATGGGTTCAGGGACTCAGTGGGCCCACTGTGAGATGGACCTGAGCTAAAACTCTACTGATCACATGACTTCCATAAGTCCCTACTCTGAACAGTAGATCACAATTGACACTTTGGATCTCCTAAAATTAGTGTCAGTTCAGAGCCAGTTTCCAGTAGTCCCCAAAAGTTCTGATTATTTCATTTTCTCCAATGCACAGTTATCCTCGTTAAAGGCCAGGTCTCTTTGGAGGAGGCTTGGAGAAGGATTAACAGTATAATTTCTGTTAATAAATTTATTTATTTATTTATTGGCTGCATTCGGTCTTCATTGCTGCGTGCTGGCTTTCTCTAGTTGCAGCGAGCTGGGGCTACTCTTCGTTGCAGTGCACAGGCTTCTTATTTCGGTGGCTTCTCTTGTGGTGGAGCACGGGCTATAGGCTTCAGTAGTTGTGGCACATGGTCTCAGTAGTTGTGGCGCATGGGCTTAGTTGCTCTGTGGCATGTGGGATCTTCCCGGACCAGGGATTGAACCCATGTCCCCTCCATTGGCAGGCGGATTCTTAACCACTGTGCCACCAGGGAAGTCCCAATAGTATAAAATTTTGACAGTGACCTTCTGTGGGGAACCCAGCCTCTGCTTCATTCAAGGGGTTCTGGGTCTGTAAAGTGGCTTAAATCTGGGAATTGATTGAGGGGTCATGAGTCTCTGTTGTTATGTTTCAGGTTAGACTTTTGTTCACTTGACCTAGAAATTTTCCACTTATACAAATTAAGTAAGAATTTAGTAGGTTCCTATTTACTTTTAGTAGGACTAGCCAGTGCCATAGTTCTTCAAAAGTCAGACTGTTCTGATTAGTGCTTTGACTCTGCTGCCCATTATGGTAACCATGTCCAACTGGCCTTTGGTGGTTACACCACTTGGCCCTTGCCACCTTAGGATTCAATTACTCCCATTGTTTTAATTTTTTTAAATTAATTAATTATTTTTTTGTTTGTCTGTGCTGGGTCTTAGTTGCTACACGCAGGATCTTTGTTGTCACAGCATGTGGGATCTTTAGCTGAGGCATGCAAACTCTTAGTTGTGGCATGTGGGATCTTGTTCCCTGACCAGGGGTCAAACACGGGCCCCCTGCATTGGGAGTGCAGAGTCGTAGCCACTGGACCACTAGGGAAGTCTCAAATTCCATTGTTTTTATTTATTTATATTCTTTTAAAGATTTTTAATTTATTTTTATTTTATTTTTTTAAAGATTTTTTTAAATTTATTTATTTATTTATTTATTTATTGCCTGCATTAGGTCTTTGTTGCTGCACATGGGCTTTCTCTAGTTGTGGCGAGTGGGGGCTATTTTTCGTTGTGGTGCGCAGGCTTCTCATTGCAGTGGCTTCTCTTAATGTGGAGCATGGGCTCTAGGCGCATGGGCTTCAGTAGTTGCAGCATGCGGGCTCAGTAGTTGTGACTCACGGGCTCTAGAGCACAGGTTTAGTAGTTGTGGCACACAGGCTTAGTTGCTCCACGGCATGTGGGATCTTCCCAGAGCAGGGATCGAACCCATGTCCCCTCCATTGACAGGTGGATTCTTAACCAGTACGCCACCAGGGAAGCCCCCCATTGTTTTTAGATTTCCCAATTCCACTGTGAGGTCTGGTCTACAGAGAGGAGTGATAACAGTGTTCTCAAGAATGCCAGGGCTCCTCTCATAAGTGTATTTCTCACAGTCATGATGAAAGGTATGTCTTCTGGAGTCTCCCAGGGTGGATGAGTAGATCTTAAATGACAAATCCACTTTAACATTCCAATCTCTCTAAGCCTTTTAATTCTTTCCTCTAGTTAAACCAAGACAAGTCTGGCATGTCTAACTTATTCACTGCGAGTAACCTTTTTGTCCATGTTTCAGACAAACAACCAACCAACCAAACTGTTAGAACCTTTTCTAAGTCTCCAAGCTGCAACTTTAAATACTGAATCTCAGCTTAGTGAGTATACATCAGTTGGCTTGATTCAACTTTCTGTTCCTTCCACCATTATTCCACACCTTTAACATCCATTCCCACACATATTGTGTGGATTTCTGTCTCTAAAAATTAGAAAACTCAAGTAGTTGTTTTGGAGGGTAGTGGGCCTCCTCTTGGGTCACACTGTACCTCATCTTTCGTGGCCTACTGGAATTTGAATCTAGTTATAGATCTAGAAACAAAGAGATGTTGTGGGAGTGGTTCCTGAGGAAACTCATCATTGTCTTGCAGGACAACTGCCTCAAGAGAGGTCATCACAGTTTCCTAAGGCAAAACAGGGTTAATCCCCTCAGACAGGGGTAAAGCGGCCATTCCCGTTTGTGTTGGGTGAACAGGCAAAGAACACTCATCAGAATTTAGAGTTTTCAATATCCCAAGCTTTAACAAAAGCCTTTCCATACATCCCCATTCCAGCTTTTAGGATCCCATTCCTTTTCAGTCAATGTCCTCACTTTAACATTAGCCACCCAATGAGGCTAGGAGCTCAACTTGTAATTCAACTAGTCAGAGAATGAGATTCTTGGTTTAATTTTCACCAGTCTTAGCCTGGAGCTACAGGAGATTAAGGGTCTCCTTCAAGGCACACATAGAAGCTTTCATTTATGTGGCACTTGAGCTGGAAATCTGAATCCCTGAGCTCACCCTTTTCTTTCCCCGCTTTGTTCGGTGACATTAGGAGCAAACAACCAATCTCATTATATTTGTTAATTTGCCAAAAATGTTTGAAAGTATCATATACTCAGTTGCCCAAATTCTTGCTTTTTGTAAGCAGTGGATTAGGAGTATTCAGTGGTGACATTTTGCATATCTTAATTGCCAGATCATGCCAAGCATGGAGATTAAACAGGATACTGGCTCTAGGTAGTTAAGATGCATGTCTAAGGAATGATATCAATGAGCCCAGACTCTTGCATCTTCCCATACAGTTAATGAATTTAGAGAAATGCTAAATTCATTAACTCGAAATGTCTGATTTTCTTTAATTAATAGTAATATTTTTGATGTTCCAACTACCTGGTTTTGTTTGTTTGTTTGCTTTTTTGGGTTTGTTTTGTTTTGTATTGCTTTTTTTTTTTCCCCCCAAACTCCTATATATCCTGGCTCCTCCCTTACCCCTTTGGAACAGTCCCTCAAAGCTATCTGAGAGGCTGTCTGTCTCCTGGGTTTAAGTCCTCAGCAAGTCCACTGAATAAAACATAATTCTCAACTTGTAGGCTGTGTTGTTTTTTTTTTCAGTGGATATATGTATCTTTTTTTTTTTTTTCCTTATAATGAATCAGCTCACATGATTATGGAGGCTAAGTCTCATGATCTCCACTCGGCAAGCTGGAGACCCAGGAGAGCCTAAGGTATAATTCCAGTCTAAAAGCTGGTAGGCTCGAGACCCAAGAAGAGCTGAAGTTTCAGTTCAAGCCTCAAGACTGAAAAGACAATAGTCCCAGCCTAAGGCAGTCAGGCAGATGGAGTTCCCTTTTACTTAGCCTTTTTTTGTTCTATTTGGGTCTTTAATTGGATGAGAGCCACCCACATTAAGGAGGGCATTCTACTTTACTCAGTCTATTGATTCAAGTGTTAATCTCACCCAGAAACATCTTCACAGACATACCCAAAATATCTGACTAAATGTCTGGGCTCCTGGTGGCCCAGTCAAGATGATGCATAAAACTGACCATCACAACTATCAACAGAGTAAAAAAGCAATATACAGAACGGGAGAAAATATTTGGAAATCACATATCTGATAAGTGATTAACATCCAGAATGTATAAAGAATTCCTACAACTCAACAAGAACAAACTTAGTTCCAAAATGGGCAAAAGAATTGAATAGACATTTCTCCAAAGAATAAATGCACATGGTCAGCAAGCACATGAAAATATGCTCAACATCACTAGTCATTTGTGAAATGCAAATCAAAATCACAATGAGACACTTCAAGCCCATTAGGATGTCTATTATGAGAAAAAAAAGCCAAAACCTAGAAAATGACAATTGTTGGTGAGGATTAAAGACATTGGAACCCTTATACACTGCTGATAAGGATATAAAATGGTGCAGTCACTACAGAAAACAGTATGGCAGTTCCTCAAGAAATGGAAAATAAAATTACCTTAAGATCCCGCAATTCTACTCCTGGGTATACAAAGAATTGACAACAGGGACTTAGATATTTGTACTCCTATGTTTATAGCAGCATTATTCACAATGGCAGAGAGGTAGAAGCAACTCACGTGTCATGATGAATGAATGGATAAACAAAATGTGATATATACATACAATGGAATATTATTTAGCCTTAAAAAAGGAAATTCTAACAGATGCTACAACAGAGATGAACTCTGAGGACACGCTGAATGAAATCAACTAGGCACAAAAGGACAAATACTTTACAATTTCACTTATATAAGGTATCTAGAGTAGGCAAATTCATAGAGACAGAAAGAAGAATGGTCATTACCAGGGTTTAGGGGCAAAGGGGAATGTGTAGTTACCGTGCAAAGGGTCAGAGTTTCTGTTTGGGGTGATGAAAAGTTCTGAAAATATATAGTGGTTATGGTTACATAACATAAATGTACTTAACACCAATGACTTGTACAATTAAAAATAGTTAAAATTACAAATTTTATGTGTATTTTACTACAATAAAAAATGGAAAACTAGGTAATTGCCTGTTTCAAACAAAACTAATTGGAATGTAATAAAAATTGAGCTTATAATACATGTAGAAGTATGATACAAATATCACATAGGCCAGGAGAGGGAAAAAAGTAGAACATTACTGTAAGTTTTATACACTGTTCAGAAGTGGTGCAATACTACTTAAAAGTAAATGGTGATAACCTAAATATGCACACTATGAACCCCAAAGCAAACACTGAAATCTAAAAGTATAGCTAGTAAACTAATCAAGGAAATAAAGTGGAATAATAAAATATATCCACTCTAAAAGTAGTCATAAAAAGAAAAAAGGAAACAAACAAAAAAATGGGACAAACAGAAAATAAATAGCAAGATGGTAAATTTAAACCTAACCATATTGATAATCACATTAAATATAAATAGTCTAAACATCCAATTAAAAGGCAGAAATTGTCAGGTTGGATAAAAAAAGAAACAATTATATGCTTCGTGTAAGAAACCAATTTAAAATATAATAACCCAAATATGTTTAAAGTAAAAGAATAGAAAAAGGGAAAGGAGGGCTTCCCTGGAGTGGTTAAGACTCCATGCTTCCATTGCAGGGGGCATGGGTTGGATCCCTGATCAGGGAACTAAGATCTCATGAGCTGCACGGAGTGGCAAAAAAAAAAAAGAAAGAAAGAAAAGAAAAAGAAAAAAAAAGAAAGAAAAGAAAAAGGATGGTAACGCATCAAATGAAAGTTACGGTGGCTATATTAATAACAAACAAAGTAAGTTACAGAGAAAAGTATATTGCTAGAGATAAATAGGGTCATTTCATAATGGTAAAGTAGTCAATTAATTGAGAGAACATAGCAATTCTAAATGTTTAGGCACTCAGTAGCAGAGATTCAAAGTACATGAAGGAAATTTGGTACACTGTCAGAAGAACTAGAAAAATGCACAGTTACAGTCAAATATTTCTATATCCCTCTTTCAATAATTGATAGATAAAGTTGAGAAAAAACAACAGAAGACTTGAACAATACTATCAACCAGCTTGATGTAATTGTTATTTTATAGAGTATTCAACCAGAGTACAAATTGTATTCAATTGCATATATAACATTTACCAATATAGACCATGTTCTGAACCATAAAACAAGTTTCAAGAAATTTACTAGGCTTCAGATCATATGAAATAAATTCTCTGACCCCAACGAAATTGAATTAGAAATAAATAAGAGAAAGAAGTCCCGAACAATTTGGAAACTAAATAACACTCTTCTAAATAACTCATGGGTCAAAGAAAATAAATTTTTAAATGAAATTATAACATTTAAAACTGAATGAAAATGAAAACAGCATTTTCATTTGCAGGGGGGAAATATATGGAACAAAACACTTATTACAAAAAAAAAAAAGTTATCAAATCAATGACCTCAGCTTCTGCTTTAAGAAACTAGAAAAGAAGAGCCAATTATACCCAAAGCAAATAGTATAAATGAAATGATGAAGATCAGTGCAGAAATCAGTAAACTAGGAAACAGAAACGCAATTAACCTGTGAAATCAAGAGTTGATTCTTTTAGAAAATCAATGAAATTGACAAACCCCTAGCCAGACTGATAAGGAGAGACAGAGAAGGACAAATTACTAATATCAGAAATGAGAGGTGACATTATTACAGATTTTATAGATAATGAAGAGATAATTCTATGAATAACTTTAGGCCAATAAACCCAACAACTCAGATGAAATGGACAAATTCCTTGAAAGACAAACTGTGAAAACTCAGATAACCAGAATAACTCTATGATTTTTTAATTAATTAATTAATTAATTAGCTGTGCTGGGTCTTCATTGCTGCACAAGAGCTTTCTCTAGTTGTGGCAAGCAGGGGCTACTCTTCGTTGTGGTGCGTGGGCTCCTCATTGCAGTGGCTTCTCTTGTTGCAGGGCACGGGCTCTATGTGTGTGGGCTTCAGTAGTTGTGGCACAGGGGCTCAATAGTTGTGGCTCACAGGCTCTAAAGTGCAGGGTCAATAGTTGTGGCACACAGGCTTAGCTGCTCTGCGGCATGTGGGAACTTCCTGGAGCAGAGATCGAACCCAAGTCCCCTGCATTGACAGGCGGATTCTTAACCACTGCGCCACCTAGGAAACCCTCTATGATTTTTTTTTTTAATTTGTAACTTAAAACCTTCCCATGAATTAAACCCCAAGTCTAGATGGTTCCATTGATTATTTTTCCTCACCCCTCCCAAACACTGGTGGTTTCTACCAAACATATAAAAGGAAATGCCAGTACTCAACAAACTCTTCCAGAAAATTGAAAAAAAATTCTAAGCTGAGTCTATAAAGCTACCATTATTCTGATGTCAAAACCAAAGTTATTATAAGAAAAGATAACTATATACCAACATACTTTATAAACATAGATACAAAATTGTTAAATTTTTAGCAAATCGAGTACAAGATAGCAAAAAGAATGCTACATCATGAGTAAATGGGGTTTATTTCAAAAGTGTAAGGTTGGTTTAACACTTATAAGTCGATGTAATTCACTATATTGTCAGATTCAAATAGGAAAAAAAATCATGGTGATCTCCTCAGATGCAGTAAAAACTTTTGATAAAACCCATATCTATTCCTGATTAAAAAGCTCAGCAAACTAGGAAAAGAAGGAATTTCCCCAGCTTGATAAAGAACTTTAAAATATATACGACTACTATCATGCTTAATAGTGGAAGACTGAATGCTTTCCCTTAATATCAAAAACAAAGCAAGGATGTCTCATCACTTTTATTCAACTTGATATTGAAGGCCTCAGCGTACACAATGAATCAAGAACCAAGTTTAAATGCACACAGATGTGAAAGGAGGAAACAAAACTGCCTCTATTAGTAGATGACAGAATTGTCTATGTAGCAAATTCAAAGAATGTACAAAGAAAATCTATAAGAACTAATAAACTGGGTTTCAGTATATAAGAACCATATACAAAAATCTATTGTATTTCTTTGTTAGCTGTAAACAATTGAGAATAGAAATTAAGGAACAATACTGTTCACAATAGTATAAAAAATGTGAACTACATAGGGATAAAGCTGACAAAAGATATGCAAAGCACTTCTGAGAAAAAATAGACCAAAATAAAGGAAAAGATATGCTGTATTCAGGGGTCAGAAGACTCAATATTGTTAAGATTTCAATTCTCCTCAAATTGATCTGCAAATTCAACATATTCCCAGTCAAAATACCAGTAGGCTTTTTTTTTTTCCAATAGCATTTGACAGACTGATTCTAAATTTCCTATGGAAAAGCAAAAGGAGAAAGCAGTGTGGATAAAGACAGTTTTTAGGTTATGAGTGTCTGACTCTTGAGAGAAAAGCCCAAGAAGAGGAAAAGGAGGTAAAAGGAAGATGTGAGAGAAGTTGGGCATAATTGAAAAAAGAACAAAGTTGAGAAACTAAAACTACACGATTTCAAGAATTATCATGAAACCTCAGTAATCAAGACACTGTGGTATTGGCATAAAGATAGACAAATAGATCAAGACAACAGACTAGAGACTACATTAACTCACACAAATATGGTCAATTGATTTTCAATAAAGATGTAAATGCAATTTAATGGAGGGTACTCTTTTCAACAAATAGAGCTAGAGTAATTGTTAAAAAAAAAAAAGAAACTCAATCCATATCTGGTATCATATACAAAGATTAAGACAAAATGTATCATAGACCTAATATCAAATCTAAAAGTATAAAACTCTTAGAAGAATATGTAAGAGAACATGTATTGTCCTTGGATTTCTTTTGGCCAATAAACCTCTCTTCCATGAAGTGTTCAGGGGAAAGAAAAGGAACTAAGAACTCAATCTCATTTCTTCTTGTTAACTATTTGATAAAAGCTCAGTAGAGGACAAATGAAAACTATTGACTAAAATTAGATACCAATATTAGCTACAGATTTTAACTTTCCTATCGCAATCCTCAATAACACATGTGATTTATTTTTAGAAAGCTTGATTAACTCTGATATGAAAGTGAAAGGGATTAATACAGAATTGGAGCTTGATATCCACAGAGTCTGGTGAAATCGTCATTTGAAATCAAAGTTACCTCAAACACAGTCAGATGTCATGAAAATAAAGTGATTCCTTAAAAAAAATGTAGCTGGTCATGAAAACTTTAAAAAGAAAGTTGCAATCTATAAACTTTTCATTTACTACCTACCTCTTTGGCTCGATGGAGCTGTGCTTGCTCAATCCTAGTGATGACATCCTGTACTGTAAATGGGATCTCAAGCTTAGGGATCTCTGATCTATCAAGGACATTTTTGTATGTTATGGTGAAATCCAAAACTTCTTTTCCTGCTTCATATTCACTGCCTATCTCAGTTGGCATTTTGATAAATGTTTTGGAAAGCTGAGTGATTTTCTTTTATTTCTTCGTTTTTCACAGAAAATAGGCAAATGCTAATAAAGCTGTCCAAAAGGAATCAAGAAGAGGTTTTTCCTGCTCCCAGAGGTTGTGGTGTACCCTGATACTAGCCACGGTGTTCCAGTCCTGGTGATGTCATAATAGACCCATTGTGATATTATCATTGACTCAAACATTTAAAGAGTGCTCACTATATGCAGAGAATTAGGTGTTCTATATGCTGTGATGGTAGCGGGTGAAGGGGGGAGGGAGGGTAGGAAAGAATAAACAACAGGAATGCTAAAAGAAATAGAAGATATAGCCTGTTTGAATGAACTTAAAATCTAGGTGTTAGAATTCAAGATCCAGTGTATCAAACGTAACTCCTGGTTCTTCTCTCTTCCTGAGGTTTTGCTTAAGAATGTTTAAGCTTGTAATAGAATAATTGTGTTAGAACTTCCTCAGCTGCCCCTCTACTTTTTGTAGATTTGTAGTAACTTGGAAGGTAGCATTTGGATGAAGATTACACTCTTTGCACTGCCTAGTGGCTCATTTTTTTTCAAGGAGCCTGACTGAAGAAGGCTTTGAAGTTCCATAATTGGCTGAGAAATTGAAGGGAATGCTTAGAGGCTGCTTTCTCACTGAAAGAAGAGTATTTTGGGCAGTACTTTTGATTGTAGAGGAGGTGAAAGGATTTAGGACACTGGAGCAATTAAAACAACAGATAGTTTTGTTGGCTGTGTAGATTATTTTTTAATTTAAAAAATATGAAAAAGTACAGAAAGTAATATAACAAACAACTATGTGCCTATCACCCAGAATGAAGAGATATTAACATTTTGTCATATTTGCTTCAGATATTTTTAAATAAAAGAAAGCATTAGAGATAAAGTTGAAGTCCCCTTTAGTGGTCTCCTCAGACTCCTCCCTTCCTCTGTTTCTTTTCAGAGGGCCATAACAAGCATGAATTTAATGTATTTATGTCTAGTCTATGTTCATATAGTTTTACTGCAGGTGTATGTGTTCATAAACTATGTAATATCATTTTGTAGGTTTTAGATTTTATACAAATTGTGGATGTATAACAATTTCTCTTTGAGAACTTCCTATGTTGAGTTCTTACTGTAAACTTAGTCCTACAGTTGAGTGCTTGTTGTAAACTTGTAAATTTAAGCAATTTGTTTCAATCCTTCAGAGCAATGGGTACAGGGGATCATAATGCAATTGCCTTTTAAAAATATCAAGCAATATATACGAGCAAATTATTTTCCCTTCTCTTTAAGATCCTGTTGTCTAAGTTACTCCCTTGCCTGTGTTCCCAAATCATTTTGTAAACTTTCCACTACAATACTTATCTCATTGAAGTGTGACTGTTATTTGTTTCTATCCACTAGTTGGTAAACTTCTCAAAGCCAGATGCTGTACTTCAGGTTTCTTTATCTAACATTTGGCATATTCTTCCTCAGTACCTCCATGGAAACCGTCTAAAATTTGGAAATTCATTATAGTTTAAAACTCCTCTCCTCATGGAAACTTTTCTAAATCCCAGAATACTTTCTTTTATTATTAGAATGCACCCTCTTCCCAGTCATAAAATATCACTCCCTCCTTTCCTATAAATCACAATTAAGTTTATTTATTCAAGGAAGTTCATGATGTTTTCTGAAAGGGCCACAGTTAAGGAGAATTATTTATTTTAATAAATGTGAGCTTTCACTAAAATATCCATCATTACCCAGCATTTCTTGATATTATCAATTAATCTATTAATTACTTTATGGATAATATTAGATTGCGAGATCCTTAAATAACTGTTAATTTCTCTTGATTTCTTTATATTGCTTACCTCAGTAGGCATTCACAAAGCAGCCTACATGCTTGTCAACTAAACTAATTTAGTACTATTGTGCTCTCTCTCTCCCTTCATATTTTTCATGCAGCATGGAATTCATCAGCAACTGGAAATGAAGGCTTTGTGAAGCTAACTTCAAAATCTCTTGGATTTGACAAGCATTTGTTGAGATACTACTATGTGGCTACCATTATCTTAGACTGAGAAGAAACTGAAAAACAAAAAAAAATAAGAGACCATAATATTCAAGTGCTAACAAGGGACATGAAGAAGAGATCTGTGGGGAGCAGAGTCTTTGGGAAAACCTTATGGAGAGAGAAGGTTGATTGACAAATGAAGGCACTCCAGATAGGGAAGACACCTTGAGCCATGGCTTTGGAGGTGAGTGCTGAGTTTGTATTTAAGAAGTAACATTGAGTTTACTGGGGATCAGAGTATGGAGAGTATGGGACACAAATATCAACAATTCAAAGGAGGAATTAATTTGGTATCTAAATAAAAAATGAGATTCACTTGAGGTTAAGTAAGGGAGAGTACATGGGATCAGCATAGTAAGGTCTTGAAAGCAAATAATAGTTTGGTGAAAACGAAACTTTCAATTTAGGAAGATTTTTTTGAAATAATAGAAAAGATCCATTGGAGAAGATCAAGACATGACTATTTCAAAAGATGACTGAGCTAGATATAGAAGTGGGACTGATAAGGGAGGGATAAATCCTAGTAAGTGTTGCTAAAGATAAGGGATTTGGATCATCAAACAGAAAATTACAAAGATAATTTTTAAAAAGTTTTGTTTTAATTGTACTTCATTTGAATTGATGGTAGATCATCAATGAAGAGGCTATCCAGACTAAGTATTACCAAATAACATTATATTGAACAGAGGTGTAGGTATCTAATTTAAGGGAACATGGGACAAAGTTCTTTAAAGGTGTGTCTTAGAGAAAGGTGTGTCTTAGAGAAAGGTGTGTCGAGAGATCTCCTTCAACTGTAAAAAAGGGATAATAGGATTATTGCATTGGATTATTTACATTAATTCACGTAAAATACTTAGAATAGTGCCAGGCACATAGTAGGCCTTTAATGTACAGCACTTGCTGTTAATATGTTTACTATTACTGCTGCTTTTTTTTCCTTCTTCTTCACTTTCTCCCTGCGAGCCGCCGCCGTTTCGGCAGGGCTGGGCGTTTTTCAGTACACCTTGCACAAGCCAGGCTTTTTATCAGATCTAGGTCTTGGGCGGCAAAAACTGCGGAGTTACTACGGCCGTGGTAACTATCCATTTCTCCAAGGATAAAATGCGCCTGTAAAAATTTTACACACCCCCGTGGCACAGAATGGTGCCTTCCTCTGATCGCTTCCTACCCCACTCCCACCCCCAGCCAGATGATAGTACAGTCCATACTGCGGGCTGGAAAAGGTAGTGCATAAGCTGAGCGCGCCGAAGACTTTTTTCTTCTCCCGGAAGCAATTGTTCTCTAGAGCCGGAAACAGTTGCTGTTTCAAGGGAGGCGGGACTGGGCGGGTCAGGCCGCAGCGGCTGACGGCGGGGGAGGAGCCGGGTCCGCTGCCGGGTGGAAGGGCCAGGCGAGTGTCCTTATCCTAGCGATTGGGGCTCGGGCCTGTAAGCCAGTTGGAGTGTCGTCGGCGAGAACGACTGGGCCGAGCTGAAGAAGACATGTTGCTCTTCGTGGAGGTGAGTGGACTTGGGAATCTCGTCCTGCTCTGAGGAGAGCAGGAGTGTGGAGGCGCCGGCCGGTCCCAGCGCCATGTGACTTTCCAGGCCGTACACGGCGCGGCACCGGCAGATAGGCTGACACAGCACCTGGGCCGTGCAGGCCCGCGGCTCCGCTCTGCGCGCTCGCGGCACTGTGGGAGGCTGTGGGAGGCTGTGGGAGGCGGGCGCCGTGGTGGAGGAGAGCCGAAGGTGGGGAATCGAGGCTTGTCTGGTGCGGCGTGAGGGTCGGAAGAAGGGGGAAGCGTCCCATATGGACCTCCTAAAGGAGGCGAGCGGGGGAGGGGGAGAGGGCGGAGTCTGCGGAGAAAAGGGTAATCAGGTGGGCGCGTTCCGGGGTGAAGCGAGGCCTCGCGCGGCCCTCTGGGAGCAGGCGAGCAACATGTGGGGCGGCGGAGGCAGGAAGGTGAAATGCGGTGTGAAGTGTTTGGAAAAGAAAGTTCAAAACCTCTTTTTAGCAGCCCCCACCAGATTTTGTTTGGTTCCCGTCCCTAGGTCTCTGGAACGTTCTGTGGGTGGAGAGTGAGTTACTGTGAACGGAGGAGAAGCCAATAGGGTTTGGAAGCCTTGAAAGGCACAGCTTTGACCTTTTATAAAAGTTACTCAGGCAGCCGCTCGGTGTTGAGGGGCCGATTTTATGAACAGATAAGAGCCCTTTGCAAGGAAAATTCCAAGAACGAGCGAAATCTAGTTGGGGAAAGCCGTTTTTTTCTTTTGTTTGTATTGTTATTTAACAATAGAAATAATTTTATTACTTTTAGTGGAACATCTCCCGTTGGCCTATTTTAGTTTTAGAGGTAGTGGATACCAGTTTTACACAAATACGAGGTTCAGTTTCTCTTATTTCTTTCTCTTGCGTGCAATGAGCATCAGCTGACTGCTGCTGCCTGGCTAATGCTTTGAGTAGATTCCAGATCATATTGTTCTTGCATTGTGAAAGCGTCAGACCAGCAAAGCTGCAACTTCGCAACTTGGCACTTGTTAACTATGCCCATAAAAAGAATCTTTTCAATGAGGGGAGGAATTTACAGGTTGTATAATGGATCGGGAGCCAGGGCCAGTCTATGGCGGGTTTTTTTTCAGACGGAGGGGAGATCTTAATCCGTAGTGTTCCGGCATAAAGTAAACACATGCTTCTGCTTAAAAAAAGAAAATCTAACCGACAACATGTAGCTGATAAATTCGAGATCTTTAAATTGGGTTTTAAAGAGACAGCTTCCTCATAGAGAATTCCAACACTGATAGTAAACATTCACTGGAACATTCCGAGTAGATCATGAAAAGATTTAAAATTATTAAATCCATTCTGTTGATCGTTTTTTATCCTCGTTGTTTTCCTTGGGTAGAATCAGAAATCAGATATGATTTTAAGCCGTGCCAGTTTGTGTTAGGAGTGTTATGCCAAGCAAATCCTTCAGGTTTTAAGTGTGTATGTATTTTTCCGGGTAAAGGACTGTGTGAAGTTTTAGTTATCTCAACATGAATTCCAAAATAAACGAGTTCCGAATTGATTGCGTTGGCTTTGTTAAAATGTGAACGATAATAATAGCTCCGTTTATTGACTCTTTAAGCTAGATCCTCTCGTTTCTAAAACAATATTGCAGTGTTTTATAGATGAGAAAACTGATGTGGAGAGGTTAAGTAACTTAGTAAAACTAAAGTAAGTGGAACTGGAATTTAGATACCGGTCATTCTAATGCCAAATCATGCCTCTCACTAAAATGTTACATGTAATTAATATTTCCATTAATCATTTTCTTTGTAAATCAATATGTGGTTTTTAATTTTTCACATATATTGTTTTACTGAAAATTAACAATGACACTAAATATTTGGGTCTAATTGTATGGTAGTAGAATCAATAAAATATAACAGTGGTCTTTTGGCATTTTGTTAACTAATACTCAGTCCTTGAAACCTCATGATGTAGGAATTATTCTAAATGAGGGAACCAAAGCTCAGAAGTTTGATGTCTAAGGTCATTCAGGTGTAAATAATGTGAGGACTAAAGTCTGAAGTCTGGCTTCTAGAACACAAGTCACTGACTCCAAACTTATTTTTGCACTTACTTTCCAATAAGCCATGGGTTCTTAATCTGGGTTCCTAGAGGAAATTGAAGAAGTCCGTGAACTTGGTTGAGGAAAAACAAATTTTGCCTATTTTTATTAGCTTCTAATTGAAATCTAGAATTGAAAAGAAAAATTCTTGATATTTCAGTGGATGCAACAAGAGAAATGTTTTCATATCATATTACAGTTTTTGCAGATGTCTTGAAATATTGTTTATGCACATTGCTCCCTGTTATATGTAAAAAAAAAGTCTTGTTTAATGCATTTGTAAAGAAGCACATTTATTACTAAATTAGAAATTTTAAAGTATTTTGATAACTATAATATAATTGGTTTATTTTGTGGTCCTGTATATTTTCATATACTTAACATTCTGAGAATAGATTCATAGATTAATTGAACTACTGAAGACGTCTATGGCACAAGGGAGGTTAATAACCGCTTTACTACAAACTAAGTTGCTGTAGTAGGAATTCTCTAATCTGGGATCCATGAGTCATCTGTAGTTGTGTTCAAAATGTTTTTATTTGTGTGCATTTTTCTGGACAGACCCCAGCTTAACTAGTTTACAACTGAAATCAGTGGGGTAGATAATAGTAATAATACTATAATAATAGTGGTGTACACATGAATTGTGCTTACTGTGTGTCAAGCCTGTTAAGTCTTTTTGCATGTGTACATTTATATACATCAACTCAAAACTACCTGTGAGGTAGGTAGCGTTATTATCTTCATTTTCGAGATAAAGAAACCAAGGCACAGAGAGTTTAAGAAACTTGTCCAAGATCATACAGCTAGTAAATATTGAAGCTGGAATTAGAACTCTAAATTGCAGTATATTGCAGTAGAGATCTGTATGCAGACAAGGAATCCTGTTTTAAGTAATACTTAAATGTAACTTTTTTAAAACTTGGTCTTGCAGACAAAGGGCTGTACTGACTTCAGTAGTTTATTGTTTTTAATCTCACCTCTGTACTGAAGGAGACACATTCAGTGTCTCTCTCTCTCTGGGAAGAGGTAAAAATATTTGGATAATATACCAAATTGTCAAACATGTTCCAACGTAAATTTGGTTACAACAAATGCTGAAAGTTTGAAGCAGCAAAGTGCCATGTTCTTCTGGCTGCTAGCAAGTTATTTAAGTTTTTGAGCACCAAGGAGGCAGTTTGCAGTTTTTTCATATTTTTATGATTTGCTAATATTATATTTATTTTTCAGATCATTTTGCTCCCCCCAATATTTCCAGCAAATTATGTCTGCTCTGGTTGTTTGGCAATGTTTTAATTGGATTTCTGTCTCTCTTTGAGTTTTTCCCTAAAAATGAATACTTATAACCACTTATTTAGGTAGCAATGACTTTTATGCACCCTAGGATATTTAATACTCTCACATAATTTTAAAAAATTATTTTTAACTGTGGTAAAATACACATAACATAAAATGTATTATCTTAACCATTTTTAACGTACAGTTCAGTGATATTAAGTACATTTACATTGTTGTGCAGCCATTACCACCATCCATCTCCAGAAGCTTCATCTTGCAAAACTGAAGCTCTGTACACATTAAACAGTAAATCCCTATTCCCCCTTCCCCCAGGTCTTACACAATTTTAAAAATAATTTATCTGACTTCTAAAGTTTTCTGCTTTTTTAGGTGATAACATTTTAAATTTTAGGTTAGCCCTAGAATCTGAAATAAGTGGGATATTTGCCTAGATAACTTTTCATTAATTTTATATGCAGTAATCATGGGTACGTTTGTGCATTTTACCCCAAGTACAGTACAGTTTTTTCCTATTAGCTTAAATAATCATGTATTTATACAAAATTATTAGATATCACTGACTGAAAATGATATTTCAAAAATGACTGAAAAGAAGAACGTGCCTAAACAAATTGTGAAATGATTGCCAAGAAGAATTATAAGTAAGTGAAAAGCTTAGTGGTTTTTGAACAATTTGATTTTGGAATATTTATTGGAGTTGGTTGCAGAATTTTAAAATGGATAAACATTTTCAAAGAAATATTTTCAGATTTAATGAGCTTAAAATGAAGTAGAGGTTATTTTCTTTTTTTTATGTAAATTTATTTATTTATTTTATTGGCTGTGTTGGGTCTTTTTTGCTGTGCGTGGGCTCTCTTTTTAGTTGCAGTAAGTTGGGGCTATTCTTCGTTGTGGTGCGTGGGCTCATTGCCGTGGCTTCTCTTGTTGCGGAGCATGGGCTCTACGTGTGTGGGCTTCAGTAGTTGCAGCACACAGGCTCAATAGTTGTGACTCACGGGCTCTAAAGCGTAGGCTCAGTAGTTGTGGCGCACAGGCATAGTTGCTCTGAGGCATGTGGGATCTTCCAGGAGCAGGGATCGAACCCGTGTTCCCTGCATTGGCAGGTGGATTCTCAGCCACTGCGCCACCTAGGAAGCCCCAGAAGTTATTTTCAAAGTGCGAAAGTGGAATAAAATGCTCAGAACTGGATGTAAAGATGTAAAAGGACCTCATTTTGCTTCAGATTACAGTATGTGAAAAACCAGTAACAAGACATACTGAAAATCAACTATTTTCTATCAATTTGGATTTGTTCAGGCTGTCTGCTAGCTCCATACTACTTCCCAGCTAATGGAGTTGATCTTTAGTACTAGACATGAACATTTCAAGTCTGTAATTTTGGTCTTTACCTAGGAGCTTAAAAAAAGATTTTGACCCTGTAGTTAGAGATGGGGTCTGTGTCTATATTGCAGTGGAGTGGAAAGTAGAGGAAGCTGAGAAATTCTAATGTAGTTATCATTATGAAGTCTTAAAAAAGATTTTTTAACTTCCATTTCGATATCCTTAAGCAAAAATGGAAAATGACTCTTTAGCTCTAACAGTGCTTGTAGCATTTTAATTTATCGTTCCTATATTCTGTGTTTTGCTTAAGTCGTGTTTTCTTTAAAGTTTAATTCTTGAGGGAGGTTTCCAGTGTTGAAAACATTTTAAACTTCTGTGTTTTGCACTGTGATTTTCTGTAAGGGTTTTGAAATCCTGGGTTGAAGTGTTAGCTATGACCTGAGGCAAGTGACAACTTTTTTTAAGCCTCAGTTTCCTATCTGTAGTTTGAGAATGATTCTTCTAACAATTTAGGTTGTGTTCATGGTGTTTATGTATTAAGCCCTTTTTGTAATACAGTCTAGGTAGAGTCTTGACAGACACTATCATTTGATCATCACAGCAGCTGTATCATCATGTAATTGTCCAAAATGACTGAAATTTGTGCTTTTATATATGTTAAATATTTCTGGGAAATTTATTGAAACTGCATAATGATAGCACTGTTGACTGCAAAAACTACTGTGAGATAGCACAGAGTTAAGAGACATAACTTTGAGTTCTAATCCCAGCCTTGTTACTTATTTGCTCTGATTCTGGGTAAGCCAAACAGGTTAATTACCTTACTTTAAATTTTTTATAGTTTGAGTATACTATTAATTGGGCAAATAAAACTTTGTTTAAAATTTTTTTTAGAACTTTTATTGATATACAGTTAAGAGACAATAAACTGCATATATTTAGAGTGTACAATTTGGTATCCCAGTCTCCCAATTCATTCCCCCCCCCAACCCTCCCTGCTTTCCCCGCTTGGTGTCCATATGTTTGTTCTCTACATGTGTCTCCATTTCTGCCTTGCATACTGGTTGATTTGTACCATTTTTCTATATTCCGCATATATGTGTTAATATACGATATTTGTTTTTCTCCTTCTGACTCACTTCACTCTGCATGACAGTCTGTAGGTCCATCCATGTCTCTACAAATGTCCCAGTTTCATTGCTTTTTACAGCTGAGTAATATTCCATTGTATATATGCACCACATCTTTTTTATCCATTCATCTGTTGATGGACATTTAGGTTGCTTTCATGTCCTGGCTATTGTAAATGATTGTGTATGACCAAAGAGATGGTTTTGCCATATTTATGGTGACTTTTCCCTAACTCTTGGTTCTGTTACCTTAAAACTTCTTTCTTATGACCAGAAGGTATTGTTTTGCCAAGAAATTGATGTTTCCCTTTCTTCCTTTTATTTGTCTCTTTCCCCAGATAGGAACTGGCATAAAATGGGTCAGCGATGAGGACTACTTTTGGCTTATTGGATAATGACATATAATGCTTAGAAATAGAGGTGTTGATCTGTTAGTTTTACAGACTGACAGTTTGAATTTTTTTGTGGTGATTTGCGAGTATCTATGTGCTTACATACTGCATGTGTATGTTGGCCGATAGTTTGAGCATGCAGCTGGACAGTTTACATCCTTTACTAGATGTTTTATATGACTGTGTAGCCTCAAGGGCTTACTTCTAGTTCTGTGGGAGAGAGGAGGATTTTTATAGGGTTCTTTATTAAACCTTAGTCAAAAGATGAGTCAAATATGGTTATCTAGAGTTTAAATGAAAAAATGTCTTTGTTCTCATTAAACTGACCTGTCAGATTCATTATTGTGTCATTTTAAAGATTATTATAGAAAAACACATCTTTTTTTGATGGACATTTTCAGTTTCCAAATTTTCTTTATGTTGAGTAATTCTGTAAAGTACATTCATGTGTATAAAGCTCTTAGGCTAACATTCACTGTGGTAGCTCAGGTGGTGGATGTTTTAAAAGTTTTTCACATCAGTATCGACAGATTGCTTTACAAAGGTGTTATGATTTATTTATTTTTTAAATTTTTTTTACTTTTTGGCCAAGCCATGAGGGCATGCAGGATCTTAGTTCCCTGACCAGGGATCTAACCCATATCGCCTAGAACCTCGCTAGAAGCACAGAGTCCTAACCACTGGACTGCCAGGGAATTATCTAAAATTGACATTTTGCAATTAATTACTCCTGCTTGTTTTTGTACCTTTTCCGTTTGGCAGATCTCTTACTAGTTTGCAGTTCTATTGTTAATAGTAACCTTGCAGACTTTTTCTATTTTTATATACCAAAATGTTTATCTGTACAATGATTTTATGTGTTTGTTGGTATAAGTAAAAACCGAAATGATTAATTTTTTTAATGTTTATTTGTTTGTTATTTATTTATTTATGCATGCTGTGCTGGGTCTTCCTTGCAGCACACAGAGTCTTCCTTGCAGCAGACGGGATCTTCAGTTGAGGCATGCGGACTCTTAGTTGCAGCATGCGTGTGAGATCTATTTCCCCAACCAAGGATCTAACCTGGGGCCCCTTGCATTGGGAGTGCAGTCTTAGCCACTAGACCACCAGGGAAGTCCCAAAATGCATATTGTTTTGCAACTTGAATTTTTTCACCGAATGACTTGGAGCACTTTGCACGTTTGTGTGTGTAGGCCTGTCTTTTTTTTTAACTTTTATAGTATTCTGTGTTATGAAATATACTACACTTCAACTATTTGTCTATAGATGGATGTTTTGGTTGTTTTCAGTCTTTCACTAATGGGATCAGTGCTACAATTGCATTCTTGTATATGTCTTCTAGTGTACATTAATGGCTTTTAGAATGTATGCTCTTTTTTTTTAAGATTTATTATTTATTTATTTTTCGCTGCGTTGGGTCTTTGTACCTGTGCATGGGCTTTCTCTAGTTCAGGAGAGTGGGAGTTACTCTTTGTTGCGGTGCGTAGGCTTCTCATTGCAGTGGCCTCTTGTTGTGGAGCACGGGCTCTCGGCACGTGGACTTCAATAGTTGTGGCATGTGGGCTCAATAGTTGTGGCTCGTGGGCTCTAGAGTGCAGGCTCAGTAGTTGTGGCACATGGGCTTAGTTGCTCTGTGGCATGTGGTATCCTCCTGGAGCAGCTGGTGTCCCTTGCGTTGGCAGGCAAATTCCTAACCACTGCACCACCAGGGAAGCCCATAGAGTGTATACTCTTAACTAGGCTGGTGAAAAATATAAATATGCCCAGGAGTACTGCTTATCTATATGCCATAGACCTCAGACTTTGATTATTCTTGGCACCGTTAGCAAGGGAGATATCAGATTTATGGGTAGTATGCTGCTGAAAGGCATCTAGTTAATTATTTTGAGTGATTATTAAATGCTCAATGAAATAGTGCATCCCATCAGTAAGTAAAAGGTAAGTTTTTTAAATCATAATTCCTCAGTGTTGAAAATTTATTTATAAATTAAGTATATCTAGCATAATATATCTTATAAGTTAAATATTAGCCTTAATCTCTTTGTCACATTTGGGGCCTCCCAATTCTTGAGTAGCTTTCTGCATTTTCAGAATTGCCCATGTTATGAGTTTGATCTCTCCAGTGAGCATACTAGTCAAAACTCAAATTCTGAGATTCCCTTGAATTATCTAGATGGACGCAGGCACATTACCTAAGAGCCACTAGTCAGAACACACCTACAGATGTTTTCTATTTGAAAATATACAATGTAGGGAAATGAGGGTTCTATTCATAACTTCCGTTTTGTAGACAGGAGTGGCAGTGGAGGTGGCCAGCTTTAAGTGGAGTTATAATCGCAAGGTTGAGTTCCTAATGGAGATGTGGCATTGGTAAAAGTTATGATGGATTTGAATTTGGCATTTACTGCGTGGTGGTGGCCGGGATAGTGATTTCCTCGTCAAGCCACTTCTGCAACATTGTTTTGAGTGATGTTATCTTGCATCTGTTTTTTTTTTTCAGCCCTTCCAGTGACAGGGACACTATTTTTTAATAAATTACCTGTTTAATTTAGCCAGAGTGGATACTGAGTACTAACTGATAAGCATGCACTATTACTGTTCTACATAGAGGCAAGCTTCCTTCCCTTCCTACCTCTCTCTCTCCCTCCTTCTCTGTGCTGCCTGAGGGATCCCAGTTCCCCTGCAGTGGAAGCACAGAGTCTTAACTGCCAGGGAAGTCCCATAGAGGATTTTAATACGTGGGTACCTGTCCTGGTGGGGCTACCTGGTGGTGCTATAAGAAAATTGGTTATTTTCTTCCCTGAGCTAATTATGATATGAAGTAGTTGTGAATTAACATCTCTAAGCTAAGGTGTGGCTTTGGTTATTCATCTTTTGTGCTACTTCAGAGATGCTTTTGCCCCCTTGCTCGGTTTGACATTTTGTTACTGGTTTTGATGTTTATTGTAAAAGTTTTTAGCAGCCCTGAAATCAGAAGCCAAGAAGCACTCCAATATAGGACTTCCATTTTAAACAGGCACATGTTCCCTGGTGGGGCAGTGGTTAAGAATCTGCCTGCCAGTGCAGGGGACACAGGTTTGATCCCTGGTCCGGGAATATCCCGCATGCTGCAGAGCTCCTGAGCCCACATGTCACAACTACTGACGCCTGCACACTTAGAGCCCATGCTCTGCAACAAGAGAAGCCACTGTACTGAGGAGCCTGCGCACCGCAATGAAGAGTAGCCCCTACTCGCCACAACTAGAGAAAACCTGGGTGCAACATCAAAGACCCAATGCAGCCCCAAAAATAAAATAGATAGGTACATGAAAAAAAGGAAGACTGTATCAACTCTGATTTTCTAGCACATCAGAAGGGTAAATACAGTAGCTAAACATCAGTTCCTTTTTTTTTTTTAACACCTGTGTCTCTACTATTCCATTCATATGGACACTTGAACAGTTGAAGGACTACTCTCGGCCTGGTTAATATTAATAGCTGAAATAGAAGAGGAAGACCGGCAGTTTCTACCTTTCTTGATTGAGCCCACTGCCTGGTTGCAAAGAACACTTACTTAAACTATTATAGTGGTAACAAAATAGAAGTATGTACAAATGACAAGAGGGAAAGAGGAAGTAGTAACCAACACAGATGAAGTTAGGTGTTCAAGGTGTGTAGAAACTCTAAGGAGTTTTGGTAGAGTAGGCATTATGTTTTTTAAAATAAGGAAACTGGGATCAGTGATTGTGTAATTACTGGGTGGCAGAATAAAGTTAATTTTATACCATAGTTGCCTCTCTTTTTCTCTTTAATTTCTCTTCAATATTGGTACTTTTAAAGAAATACGAATTTGATATTTTGGAAAACAACTGAAAATTTTGGTTAATTTTTTTAAATTATTTTTTAAGCAGAGCTTTAAGCTGGTAACAAAGCAAATGAAGTCTTCAGACCAAAAACAAAGTAATACTCCAGAGAGGGAAGCAGGTATTAAACCTAGGGCCTTCCTCTAATGCATCTGTTGATCCTTAGAGGCCCAGAGCTTGGGTTTTGATGGGCAGTACTTAGAGACAGGACACGAGATAAACTAGGGGGAAAAAACAAACTTTCTCAGAGAAAAGGAAAACTTGTCAGCTTTAGCGTTGGCTCTGGGTTGGTAGAAGGAGGGGTCTTATTCTAACCACAAATCCTCTTTGATGCAACGTAGGGCTAAAACTTCCACTACCTGTTGTTCTCCAAAAGCCCACATTGAAAATTTTAAGTGATACGAGACTGGTAGTCTTACTGTGCAGTCATCTAGCAGAAAGAAAACAAATCCTCTCCTGAAGAGCACATTTTATGTTGCTTTTTTGTTTTCCTTAGTATTTATTTATTTATTTATTTATTTGGCTGTGCCAGGTCTTATTTGCGGCATGCAGGATCTTCATTGTGGCATGTGGGATCTTTTAGTTGTGGCATGCAGGCTCTTTGTTGAAGCATTCGGGATCTAGTTTCCTGACCTGGGCACTCTGCATTGGGAGTGCGAAGTCTTAACCACTGGACCACCATGGAAGTCCCAAGAGCACATTTTAAACATAACCTTTAAAATTCCCACAAAATTCCAAGGAAAATGGGCTTACAATAGAAAGTCATAAAGCATGTAAGTCTTCATGAACATGGTATAGCACAAACAACAGATCTCAGCAGAAACTCAAACTCTTTGATTTTGGATGTTGCAGATATTGGAATTGTCAAATACAGACTATATAATTAGACTTTAATATGCTTAAAACAAGGAAGAGCGGGCTACAACTAGAGAGCCTGCATGCCACAACCACAGAGCCCATGTGCTCTGGAGCCAGTATGCCACAACTAGAGAGAATCCTGTGCGCTGCAGCAGAGGATCCCACATGCCGCAGTGAAGATCCTGCATGCCACAACTAAGACCTGACACAGCCAAAAATTTAAAAAATAAATGTTTTTCGAAAAAGAAGGAAGATACTGAAAGGATGATCAAAAAACAAAACACTGATCAGATAGACTTGAGGAAAGAACCAAAAGGAATTTTTGAAATGAAAATGGGAAAAGAGAATTTAGAGGCTTACTGCGCAAGTTGAACACATCTTAAAAACAGCTGAAGAGAGAATTGATGAACTGGAAGAAAGATCTTAAATTGCTCAGGATGTAATTTCTCAGAAGGACAAAGATGGGGACAATTGGAGAGATTGATACAAATAGAGGTGGAATACAGTGAGAAGGTATAGAATATTTTATTGGAGTTCCAGAAGGAAGAAGTAATGGAGCAGATGGTGGAGAGGCAAATTTGAAGAGGTAATGACTGAACATTTTACAGAATTGATGAAAGATGCATCAGATTTCAAAGAGTTCAGTGAATTCCAAGTAGAATAAATAAAAAAGAATTCCACACTTAGGCAAGTGTGGGATGATTGCAAAACACCATTGATAAAAATTAAGCAACCAGAGATGAGACGTTAAGAATGACAGCTAGACAGATGGATGATTTCTGATCAGCAGTAGTGCCAAACAGAAGGCAGTGGGGATAGCTTTAATGTGCTGAAGAGGAATTGTGTGCCTAATGAGATTTCTGTATACAGCAAAGATAGAGGGTAAAAGTAAAGGTATTTTTGGAGAAACCACAACTTGAGAGTTTGCTAAAAAAAATTCTGTGTGATGTTCTTGGGGAAGAAGGAAGATGATTGCAGAAGAAATGCCACAAAGGATGATGATCAAAGAAAACTCAACATTTATGTAAATTTAAATAAATATTGACTGGTATAAAACTAAAATATATGTAATATATTACATATATGTCAGCACAAAATAATTTTTAATAAAAAATTTATGTATTTATTTCTGTGTGTGGGCTTTCTCTAGTTGTGGCAAGCAGGGGCTACTCTTTGTTGCAGTGCATGGGCTTCTTATTGCTATGGCTTCTCTTGTTGTGGAGCGTAGGCTCTAGGCGCATGGGCTTAGTTGCTCTGTGTCATGTGGGATCTTCCCCGAGCAGGGATCAAACCCATGTGCCCTACGTTGGCAGGTGGATTCTTAACCACTGCTCCACAATGGAAGTCCCACAAAAAAATCTTTGATTTTAATGTACTAGACACTGTAACTTTTTTTTTTTGGCCATGTGACATGTGAGATGTCAGTTCCCCAATCAGGGATCAAACCTGGCCCTGGCAGTGAAAGCACCAAATCCTAACCACTAGACTGACAGGAATTCCCTCTTTATAACTTTGAATGGTTGTGTAACTCACTTTATCTAGTGAGTGTCATAATTTTCTTTTTTCTCTCTGTTTGACTTTGGGTTATTTCCATTTCTTGGCTCTTATGAATAATACTGGTATGTGGCAAGGTGAGTTGCACCATTTTTTAGTCTCCGGTAAGGAATGAGTTTTCAAATTTTATGCCAGTGTGAGAATTATCTTTAAGTGCTTTGGTAATCTAATAAGCATAAAATGGTACTTTATTTTCCTATTTGTGTGTATTTGTGGGGATTTTTTTAGAATTTTATTTCCTAGTCTTTATTTTCAGTTTTTTGTTGCAGTTTAATATTATTCTGTAGTCAGCAATCTATCTTTTGTAGTTTGTATTTGCTTCTCCAAAGCTAATTTTCTATGACATAATAGTTTACATTTAACTTTTACTTACTTCGCAGTTATTTTGATGCAGTGCATTAGTGTTTGTGTAGTATACTTTTGAGGGTGAGAGCCAAATTACTTTCTATTCAAAATCAACATGCTTTATAAAAAAAGGGATGGAGTATTTATACTGTTAATTGCTTTTCAAGTGTTAATATTTAGTTTTTAAAATAAGGAATTCTTGGGATGTCTCTGGTGGTCCAGTGGTTAAGATTCTGTGCTTCCATTGCAGGGGGTGTGGGTTTGAGCCCTGGTTGGGAAACTGAGATCCCACATGCTGCGTGGCAAAGCCAAAAGAAAAAGAAATTCTTACCTCAATTTACAGTTGAGAAAATTGAAACTCAGATGAGTTAAGAAATTACCCCACAATCTCACAAGTAATTGTTAATGTTAGAGCTGCATTTTGAACTTGTGATTCTAGAGCCTCAATTGTATGTTTAGGTAATAATAATAATAATTTCATTATTATAATTTAAAATATTTTAATTATATATGTATTTTTCAAGCTCTTTATTGGAAAATAATCGCTTTACACTCTTGTACCAGCTTTTGAGGTACACCAAAGTGAATCAGCTGTATTTATACATATATCCCCATATCCCCTCCCTCCTGCTATCCCTGTCTTAATTGTATTTGAAAACATAATTTAAATTATTATAATTTGATAATTTTATTATTATAAAATAAAATAGTAATTTTATTATTATTTATTTTGCTTTACAAAAGCCACATACTGGGGCTTCCTAGGTGGCGCAGTGGTTAAGAATCCACCTGACAATGCAGAGGTCACGGGTTCGATGCCAGCTCCAGGAAGATCCCACATGCCACGGAGCAACTAAGCCCGTGTGCCAAAAAAAAAAAAAAAAAAAGCCACATACTACTCTGTATAGCAGTTCTATAAGTTAAGGGTATTTCTATTAGATATATGGCTTCTCTGATGTATATTTTTCATGTACAGGTCTTATTCATTAAATGAATTTTTTACTCTTTCACTGTATTTATCAAGATTTAGAAGTTTGATTTTTCTTTTTGAGAGTGTAGTCTTTAATATTTGCCATTTTGGGGGGTAGGGACATAATTGGTATTCTCAGAATTGAGGGGGCAAGGTGGGTAAGTATGTAAATACATTTTCTTCTGTTGAAATGCTTAAGATCAAAGTAAATGCTGTTCCCATGGCAGAAAGGCTGGGCTGTCACAAACTCTTAACAGTTCTTTTCTGCTATGTCAGAAATTAAGCTGTATTTAAAATTCCCAAATCACATTCAATCCCCTCAGCTCGGAAGGCAAAGTGGTGAGAGGGTACTGCCCTGGTGAAGGTGTAGAGGGGATGTATTGTCTGTAGAGAATTTTAAAACAGTAATAAAATTGACTAAAAGTCAGATGTTTTTATTATCCTATACCCGGCAGTTCTAAACAGTGTCAGTGGTAAAATACTGTCTAAATACTGTCTACTAACAGCACCATTTCCAGGCCCAACCCTTTTTCCCAATTTATGAGTGAACCTTGACATGGTAAAGGGCATTGTATCTGAGCTTTCTCCTTTTTCCCAAATTGGGTTTCAGTTGGTAAGAGGAAGGAATCCAAAGATAATGCAAGCTGTAGAGTGTAATTAAATGTTGTTTCATTGGTTCATACATACAAGTCATATTAGTCATGTTAGTTGAAAAGTGTGGAAACTCACTCAAAGAAACTGGAGTGAAAAATGAGTTTATTAGATTCAAGGGTACAGCGGAATTTCCTGGCACATAATTGCAGGAAGTATAGTTAGGCCTGTCAGAAGCTGAGTCTTCTCAGCAACTCTCTCTGGGGGTCTGCAGTTCTGCCTATGCAGAGTCCTGCTTTGGTTGGTTATAGTTTGGTGTCAGTGATACCTTAAAGGCCAGTTTTTTCCCCCTAACCCCATGAGTCCGGGTCAGTTGTAAGAACTCTCTCCAAGTAGACAGAATTTATGACAACCTCCCGATAAATGGCTCAGTGTGTGCTGATTTTTTTTTTTAAGAATTATTTATTTATTTATTTATTTATTATTGGCTGTTTTGGGTCTTTGTTGCTGCTTGGGCTTTCTGTAGTTGTGGAGAGCAGGGGGCTCCTCTTCATTGCAGTGCACAGGCTCCTCGGTGCAGTGGCTTCTCGTTGCAGAGCATGGGCTCTAGGCGCATGGGCTTCAGTAGTTGTGGCTCTTTGGCTTTAGAGCTCAGGCTCAGTAGTTGTGGCACACAGGCTTAGTTGCTCCGAGGCATGTGGGATCTTTTCAGAGCAGGGCTCGAATCCATGTCCCCTGCATTGGCAAGTGGATTCTTAACCACTGTGCCACCAGGGAAGCCCACCAGTTATTTTTTATGAAAGTCCAGTCCCCAGTATCTACAGGTCATAAGCTTCCTTGCTTTATTTTCTGATGCTTGCCATCCAGGGTAGGGGCCTATGGCTGAGAAGACAAAAGTAACTTTCTGGAAAGGGAGTAAACTTTTTGGAGGATCATTAATGTACTTGGGAAGGATCAGCCCTGTTGTTTCTTTGGGTGAGAGAAGCATATTTATGCATCCTGCTTTCTTCCTCTCCTTCCACATTTTGAATACTTTTCTTCTCCCCCACCCCTTACCACATGATCTATTTCTGCTTTTCACCTCTGTGTGTGTGTGTGATTAGATGATGTATGCAGATGATCACTTTAGATGGTAATATGTTAAATAGTTATGTTTTGGACGTTAAGAACATACACTTTCACGAGAAATGGAATAGTGCATTCTAATATAAGGCAGAATGCTGTTTTTTGACTTGGGGAAAAATTTCCACTTATAGAATTATTCAGACTGAAAGGTTTCTGTCACAGCTTAGATGGCAATAAAAATTATATACTCTGGAAAATTGCTCTAGAGAACTCAAAAATTTGCTCTGGTTACTCAGACACACACTAATGTCAAAGATATGTGAATAGTTTTAATAAATTTTATAATATTTGCAAGTAGGTTGGGGTAAAGCAGTATTTCTATATTAATAGTATTTTTTAAATTTATTTATTTATTTATTTATTGGCTGTGTTGGGTCTTCATTGCTGTGCATAGGCTTTCTCTAGTTGTGGCCAGCGGCAGCTACTCTTTGCGGTGCACGGGCTTCTCATTGCAGTGACTTCTCTTGTGGAGCACGGGCTTTAGGTGCGAGGGCTTCAGTAGTTGCAGCACATGGGCTCAGTAGTTGTGGCGCACAGGCTTAGTTGCTCCGCGGCATGTGGGATCTTCCCAGATCAAGGCTCAAACCTGTGTCCTCTGTATTTGGATTCTCAACCATTGAGCCACCAGGGAAGTCCCTGTATTAATAGTATTTTATAGAGATGTTTTTATTGTATAGGTAGCTAAATTTTACATATAAACATTTGAAATTCATCTGCTTAAAAAGGTTTGTAGTTTTAAGTTGAGCCAAAAACTTTAAAATATTGTTTGTTTCTTTAATATTATTAAATTACGTAATATTATTGGGGTTTTTTCACATTTAAATAATGGAAAGTCTTTTATCTAAATTTGTAATTTAATGCACTGACTTTTAAAATTTACAGATGGATCCTTTTATTATTTAGCAGGTAACATCTAAAGGAACTGGTTTAAATCCTAATGCCAAAGTATGGCAAGAAATACCTCCAGGAAATACTGATGCTGCTCCAGTAACTCATGGAACTGAAAGCTCTTGGCATGAAACAGCAGCCACATCAGGGTCTCATCCTGAGGGTAAGTCATAAATATTTCATCAGAATGAATCACATTTTGGTTAAACATATGGCCAAACCAGTTTATATAGAACCTTGGGGTACATCATTTGATTATTTGATAAAGTAAATTTATAAATATTTAGCATGTAGTTTATATGCCATTCTCATTTATGTCCAGTACAAATGAATTGTCACTAATTTCAGACAGTAGTTGTATCTTTGGGGTCAGCATTTTAAAGATCGTTTTGTTTGTTTTTTACTATTTATTTATTTTTTGGCTGCTTAGTTGCGGCATGCAGGATCTTTCATTGTGGCGTGTGGGCTCTTCGTTGTGTTGTGTGGGCTTTTCTTGTTGTGGTATGCAGGCTTTGTAGTTGTGGTACATGGGCTCTCTGGTTGTGGTGTGTGGGCTCAGTAGTCAATGGCACACAGGCTTAGTTGCCCTGTGGCATGTGGAATCTTAGTTCTCTCACTAGGGATTGAACCCGCGTCCCCTGCATTACAAGATGGACTCTTAACCACTGGACCACCAGGGAAGTCCTTGAGTTCAGCATTTAACCCATGTGTAACGTGGTATTTTAAAATTAGTTTTGATGTACTGTCACTGGTAATGCTATTTACTCACTGTTTGATCTGTAAAACATTAACAATAATAACTAATTTTGGCTTGGATTTTCTGAGAATTAAATGAATAAAGTACATGAAGCTGTCTTATACGTAGATAGTACTATGTAAGTTTAAGCTATTGTTAATCATTTTAGCTTATCCATAACGGTCAAATTTATCTCTCTTGGAAGAGAACTCTTATTTTAAAACCACGTGGACGTTTTCCCAATTGGTAGAATTCTTTGAAATTATGTTATAGAAGGCAAGTGCCCAGAGTGCCTACAAATAGGATTTTGAAGAATTACTGGGACTTCCGTAGTGGTCCAGTGGTTAAGGCTCCACGCTTCCAATCCACGGGGTGTGGGTTCGCTCCCTGGTCAGGGAACTAGGATCCCACATGCCACAAGATGCAGCCAAAATAAATAAATAAAAATAAAGAATTACTATTTACTTTCAGTATGTTGTCTTTAATACAGGTAATAGAGAACTTGCAGATGATATGTGTAAGGAATATGAAGTAATGTATTCATCTTGTGAAACTACAAGAAATACTACAGGTGTTGAAGAATCAACTGATGGAATGATTTTGGGCCCAGAAGATCTGAGTTACCAAATATATGATGTTTCTGGTAAACTTTATGGTTTTATTGGCAAAATGGGAATGCAGTATGCTAGTCTTTTTTCCTCCTCCAGTCTCTTTATCATTGTTCTAGTAAACATACGGCATTGATCACTGTATTTTATTATTTGAAGAGAAGTTTATGTTAATGAGATGTTAGGTGATTTTTATAAATACTGTTTTCAAATGGCCAAACGTGAACATTGTAATTTTAAAAGAATGTTTATTTTAAAGATCTTATTAAAGGAAAGTGTGAAATTAAAGGTGAAAGGAAAAAACAGTCAATATAGTTAAAAGAGACCTAAATTACAATCTTTCAGAGTCCAAGTTTCCTAGTCTTTTAGTTGGGAGTTCTATCAATTTTCCCATCACTTTTGTCAGTGTGAAATGCATTTATAATTGTGAAATTGCAGGAATTAATTTTGAGAAAAGTGTTGTGTTAAATCAGTTCTGTAATTCAACTTGTGAGGGTTTTTTTTGCCCCCCCCCACATTCATTTAATTAGCATGGATTAGTAGATGCTTGGATTTGAAATGGATGAAATTTAAAAGAAACTAAAAATAGGCCATAGACCCTGATTACCTAACTTTATTTTTCTAATTTCTAAAGGATCTCTTTGGAAAATAAATGTAGTAGGGAGTAGGCATTTCTGTCGCTGCCTAGTTCCCTGGCATTAGTCAAAGTATATAAACCTTTGTCCTCAGTTTATTTGTCATAAGTATCTGGATTAGATTTCTAAGGTTAGTCAGCTGGTAAGTTGATTGCTAAAGTGAAATGGGGTGTTATTTCCATATAATAATTAAAGGTGGTTAAATTTTACTCCCTCCTTGTTATCAACAAACCTAACCACTGGCTACTTTGAGCATGGAGTTGGCAGCCAGTTGGTATTTTAAAAGGTTTGCTATAATGACATTGAAGGCTTAAATGAAATTATTATTCATTTAGCCAACATTTGGGTGGGTGAATTTTGTATTAGAAGGATTGCATATACTACATAGAAATAGGATGCTTCTCATTTCATTTTTAGTGAAATTAATTTAATATCTAATATCACTTTGAATCTTGAGTAGTAAGACAAAGTAGTGGTAAAGTTATGCACAAAATTTATCTTTACATATACCCTATTATCTATGTATTTAAAGGAAATTTAGCCTGCTTAATCATTAGTGCTTTTTTTTTAAATAAATTTATTTATTTATTTATTTATTTATTTAATTGGCTGTGTTGGGTCTTTTCTGCTGTACACGGGCTTTCTTTTTAGTTGTGGTGAGTGGGGGCTACTCTTCGTTGTGGTGCACAGGCTCCTCATTGCCATGGCTTCTCTTGTTGCAGAGCACAGACTCTAGGCATGTGGGCCTCAGTAGTTGCAGCACATGGGCTCAATAGTTATGGCACACGGGCTTAGCCGCTCTGCGGCATGTGGGATCTTCCTGGAGCAGAGATCGAACCCGTGTCCCCTGCATTGGCAGGCAGATTCTCAACCACTGCGCCACCTAGGAAGCCCTCATTAGTGCTTTTTAAGAAGAGGACATATTGTATGCTTTGAGACAGTGGTATTTTGTTTTAAGATTCTAATAAGAGACTGATGGTTTTCCAGGCTTGAGTCCTGAAAAAATGTCTCATGTTCTAGGTTTAAATAATAGAAAGCATGGAGGGCTGTTAGAGATTTGGTCCAATGCTTTGGACATTTTTGAGTGCTTTAAATATTCCTAGGAAAGTATAGTGCTCTACGGTTGAGCAATGAAAAGAGTATTAAGAGATAGAAGTGGGAGATTTTTTTGTTTGTTTTTTTTTTAATTGTAGTTGATTTACGGTGTTGTTAATTTTTGCTGTACAGCAGAGTGATTCAGTAATACGTTTATATATATGTTCTTTTTTATATTCTTTTCCATTATGTTTTATCATATGATATTGAATATAGTTCCCTGTGCTAAACAGCAGGACCTCTTTTATCTATTCTTTATATAATAGTTTGCGTCTACTAACCCCAAACTCCTAATCTATGCCCCCACCCCTTGGCAACCACAAGTCTGTTAAGAGATAGAAGTTTAAGGAGTGTGACTAACATCTGATTTAATACTGTCAGTAGGACAGATGTGGAGCCATATATATATATGTATATATATATATATATATATATATATATATATCCCACTTTGTGTAGTTCTTCTCTTCAAATTTAGATTACTATTAGTTTTGTTCTTTGAGTTTTCATTAAAGGAATAAGTAGTTATCACATTTTTTAAGTATTCAGGGTAATGTTTTACAATATGGTATCCAGGTGCTCTTAGTATTACTGATGATTTGCTAATTACTTGATAAAATAATGTAATTTTAAAACTGATGTGAAATCTGTCGAAAGAAGAATAGATAGGTGGAAAGACTTTTAGACCTTGCATATCTGAATTCTAAAAAGAAGAAAATTACAGTTTTCTGGTGATTTTAACTTGTGCATACTTTGTGACTTAGTCTGAGAACAATATATGTAAAGTTTATTACCTGTGGTAATTAGGTATTTTTCCCCTCTTGTTTTCTACCATCAGGAGAAAGCAGCTCAGCAATTTCTACAGAAGAACTAAAAGAGTGTTTGAAGAGACAATTAGAATTCTGTTTCTCACGGTACAGTATCATTTTTTAATTGACATTTCTCCTTTTTTGAGTTGATTAGTAGATGTAAAATACCTGTGAAATAGAATGGAAAAATGGTGGTTTTAATTTCTTTCTGTGATGTATTTTGGTATCATTCTTCATTGTATTTCTTAATTAGATTTAAAGATATAGTCTCCAGTTGGATATGTGAAGAATCTATTCCAAGTAGAAAGATAATGAAATTTCTGTTGGATATTTTGCCTGTAATCATGTTCATTTTTAGGATTCTTAAAGAAGTTTTTATCTCTTAATTTATATTTTTAGTAGCTGGCTCTTGTAACCTTTGATAATATAGGGTTTTTCTAATTAATTAATTAATTTATTAGCTGCATTGGATCTTCGTTGCTGCACACAGGCTTTCTCTAGTTGCAGCAAGCAGAGGGGCTTCTCTTCATTGTGGTGCGCAGGCTTCTCATTGTGGTGGCTTTTCTTGTTGCAGAACATGAGCTCTAGGTGCGTGGGCTTCAGTAGTTGCAGCACATGGGCTCAATAGTTGTGGCTCACGGGCTCTAGAGCACAGACTCAATAGTTGTGGCGCACGGGCTTAGTTGCTTGGCGGCATGTGGGATCTTCTTGGAGCAGGGATTGAACCTGTGTCCCTTGCATTGGCAGGTGGACTCTCAACCACTGCACCACCTAGGAAGTCCTAGAGTTATTTTTAGTAAGATGCGTGGATGGGTGTAGAATTTATATTATCATCTTATTAAATAAAGAGTTCTTTCAGGCAAACATTTCAAGATGTATTATTTACAGATAAGAATTAAGAATTACATAGGTATATTTATAGCTTAGATGTATGAAACTTCAATATGTAGAACTGCCCATTCCAGAATATACAGAACTTTGTATATGCATGCAAATGTAATGCCTTCTGTTTTTCAGAGGAGGACAAGTAAACCAGTTTTTTAAGCTAGAAACCTTTAATAGACTTCTTTCTTTCTTTACGTATAATAGACTCTGGACTCAGGTTTAATTGATCCTTCATCTTGAATATCTCCGTTTTCTTCTCCTTTTTATCCTTTGCCTTTGTAGTCTAGTACAGGCCCTATTTTTATAAAAGCAAGACCTTTCTGGCTTTTCTCTAGTCAGTTGTTCTTCAGATGCACTTCATTTTATGTAACATACTTGTCAATAGTCATTTTTAAATCTTTGCCTACTAACTGGATCATTTGTGTGTCTGCTTATATTAGTTTTTTCCTCTTGATTCTGTTACAATTTCCTGCCTTTTTGCATGTGTTAGATATTTTGATTATAATTTGGACACTACGTATGCTGGACACTACATATAAAAGAAACTAGAAGCTGCAAGTGTCATAATTTTTCTCTCTAGACAAGATTTGAACTTTCTTCTGGTAGGCAGAAGCAGATTGATTTCTTCAGTCCAGTCAGGAATTGAGCTGAGTCAGGGCTGAGCAGCCATTTTAATTAGACTTGATCCACCTTTGATTTATTTCTATTCCTTAGGCATGACCTTCTTAGGCTTTTCATTTTGAAGTTGGCAGTTTTCTGTTACCTGAAACACCAAGGGAAATTTAATTCTGTTCCTCAGAGGTTTGAGATGAGTTCTTTAGCTTCTTACCCTGTACAGCTTCAAAATCTGGCAAATGTCTTTTCAGGGATAACTGTCTTAGGTTTGATGCAGGGTTCCTTCTTCCACTGGGACTTACGCGAGACCGCAGAGATTTTACTGTTTTTTCAGCCTGGCTCCCAGCCTCCCATCTTCCTCCTCAATAAATGTCATATGAAAGGAAATTAGCTATGTGTTAGAGGCTCCTTTACCAGTCGTGTGCAATGGCCTAAAATAAAGCTCTACTAGTTTCCTTCTGGTCCAGGATCTGCAGATACCCTGAAAGAGAAAGATCATCTTTCTGGAATTTCATTTTGTCCTTGTGGCTTTCACAGATCTCCTTCATCTCCAAAACCATGATTGTTTGTAATCTATCCAAGCTTTTTTGTTGTGGTGTGACTATGGCTTATCATGATCTACCATATCCTACTCAGAACTACAGTACAGTTGAAACCAGCTGAGCAGTTGGCATTCGTAGCTCAGCAAAATTGCCACTAAGATATATTAGGTATTAGTCGTGAACATATTAGGTATTAATCATAATCATAGATGTTATATGTCTATTAATTTGACTTACTTCTGACAAGATACTGTTTCTTTAAGGGTGTGTCATACTTTTTATAACAATAGACCTGTTGAAAGGCTAAGTTGCTTTAGGCTACAGTGTATGTTTACACTTGTCTTATTTTCAAGTTCTTAAGGAATATCTTGTTGATTAGGACAATAATAGTATGTTCCTTCTTTTATTCTGAAGTGAGTTTAACTGTAACTGGTATCCTCTCTTTTCTTTTTCCCCTCAAGGCAAATAACCAACACTTGTTGACAACTGTAACCTTAAAAAAAGTAATTACTACTCTATTTTAATATAGTTTGAATGTAGAGGCCTTGACCCTACTCTTTGCCAAGCACTAAGGCTTTGTAACGCATTTTGAATGACAAAGATCCTTCATGGAACCTGTATTCTGACTGGGGGAGACAAAACAATAAATGTGATAAATAAGCAGCTTAGAAGTGTGTTAGGTAATAAGTGCTATGGAAAAAAGTAGAGCTGAGTAAGCAAGGGAAGGGGGGAATCAGGAGTTCTTGGGTGGTTTCAGTTTTAAGTAGGGTGGTCATTAAGAAAGTGGCTTTTAAGCAAAGATTTCTATATTTATAACCAGACTGCTTCAGAGGTTTGATGTAAATAACAAGACATGAATTTGATTCTCCTTCAGTTTGTTAAACAAGATTTTATGTGTAAGATAGAGTGTTTGTATCTTCCTTTTTAAAACATGTATCTTAATCTTTTGTCTTAATATAAAATGTTTTAAATTTATTTTAACTTTATTATTTAAATTTAAATAAAAAGTCAAACATACCTATTAAAAAATGCAAACATTAAGAAATTTAAAATCCTCCATGATCCAACTCATGGTTTACACTGCTGTTTTCCCCATATGCATATTCTAACGTCAATGATAAGGTATTTATAAGATGGAACAAAACTGTATGTAATATTTTGTAACATACTTCAAAATTTAAGTCTCTTTCCATAGTAATATAATTTCATAAAATCCCTTATTCAAAACTGTTGGGCCCAATGTATTTAGGGATTCAGGAACTTTCCAGAAGTTGTTAGAATATATTTGTTGTATATTACATATTTTCATAGTATTATTTCGTATTACTGTGTTATTTCTGATAGCATAATTTTGTTTTCCTCGGTTTAGTGACAAAAGTGAATAAGGCATCTCTTTTCTTTAGATGCTTTTTGAGACTTGTTTGTTTTATAGGACTGTTGCTTCTCTTATTCCTTTCAGAGAAAATTTGTCAAAGGATCTTTACCTGATATCTCAAATGGACAGTGATCAGTTCATCCCAATTTGGACAGTTGCCAACATGGAAGAAATAAAAAAGCTGACCACAGACCCAGACCTAATTCTTGAAGTGTTGAGATGTATGTAAATCATACCTTTTAGCATTCTTTTAAAATCAAAAATTAAATATTCTTTTGATTTCTGATCATACAGGAAATTGTATTTAACTCCATATTTTTTGCTATTTTGTGCTAATAATGTATCTATTTTTACTGACTGGTACATATATAGCTTCTATATCAGTTCTATACCTTGGTTGTTCATCTTGATACCCATTTACTGAAGCACTGTGTGAGCAGTTACACCTCAGTTTTCTGGGCTGTTAGAAAGCTTTATGTGTCATTATCACACCTGCTAAAGCAATGTTTCAAACTTTTCAACGAAAGTAAAAAGTAAACTTTATATCATAACCCAGTACACACAGTACAGACAACTGAAATGTTAATTATACTAAATGCTTGAAATGAGTTCATTTCTTTTATTCAAAAGTTGTTTTCACAACCTATTAAAGAGTTGAGATCTGCAGTTTGAAAAATACTGCTCTAAAGTTTGGTAAAGAATTTATATTTTTAGATTGAGGCTTAAAATTTTTAGTGTTGTTTGTGTCATCTTGGTAACCTCTCTTATATGGGTTTGTTAACTACTTAAATAAAGGTAGATCTCTTACATGAAATTTGTTGAAATATTTGAAAGTTAAATATAGCAAGTCCAATAATAGACTTACATGGCAGTAGGGATTCCCATTCTCAGGGAGATAAAATCATTTATGAAATCTCTGATCAGTTTGTATAGACATCATTTCTTTCTTTCTTTCTTTCTTTTTTTTTTTTTTTGGCGCATGGACTTAGTTGCTCCCCAGTATGTGGGATCTTCCTGGAGCAGGGATCGAACCCGTGTCCTCTGCATTGACGGGCGGATTCTTAACCACTGCGCCTCCTAGGAAGCCCCATCATTTCTTAAAATGACCCAGTCTTGTCAACATTTAACTCCAACCAATCTCCTACCTTCAAGGGCTGAAACCTAGCAATTATATACAAGCCTTCTTCCTTAACAACTACTTTTATTCTCAGCTGCACAGGGAGATGTGGCATAGTATCCTTCGAAGGGACTAGAAGCAAAAGTTTGGATTGTGGTACTACCTTCATTCAGTATTAACTCAAAAATCAGCATCTGAAAGATGGCTTCTGGGTCTCTGTAGTAGTAAGAGTAAATATGTTAAAATCACAAAAAGATTGTAATCATTTGTATATAAGTCTTGGTTTAAGTAATTCTCAGACTTTAATTTTAAGAAAAATTTCTTCACATATCAAGCTCATTACATTTCCCAGAGCAGTGTTTGGCTAATGCAAGTACATTGATTTTATTGAAATAAAGAATTTGGTAATTGTATATAGGGAAATACCCTATGAGAAATAAATATTATATACTCCTTGAAGGCTTCTTTTCAACCCCAACACTGTGCCAAGTCAGAAAGTAAGTACTCTGAATATTTGTTCAGTGAATAACATTGGACAATGTTCTTTGCATATTTATCTCAGGATATTTTATTGTAACTGTAATCTTTGATTCTACAACTTAATTTCTTTAAGATGCTAGCCTCTGCTAATTTATTTAGTTGGAAATTGAATAGTTTTTTAATGGAATTATTAATATCACTATTTTTCACTTTTGAATGAAACTTTTTTTAAAATTTCAGCTTCTCCCATGGTACAAGTTGATGAGAAGGGCGAGAAAGTAAGACCAAGTCATAAGCGTTGTATTGTGATCCTTAGAGAGATTCCTGAAACAACACCAATAGAGGTAAATCATGAGCAAAATATTCTTAAGTGTTTAAATTGGAGGAGGTAAACAAGCAACGTTTGCTACTGCTCTCATATCAATTACTTTGAATAAGATAAACATGAATTTGCTTTGTAAATTCTGAAATACTATAAGAATGGCCAAGAGGGAGGAAGATGATAGAATTCTGTGTTCTTAGAACGGTAGACTGAGTATTGCAGTGATACTAATTCTCAATTTATTAATTTGACTGAATGGCAATTAAAATATACATAGGCTCTTTTGGAGCTGGAGGATTAAACTGAAAGGATTAATTTAGACAGGAATGAAGAAAAATATGAGTAAGGATTAATGATTTAGGACTAACCCTACTGGTTAGCAAAATACAAAGCGAAGCTGCAATCATAAAGATGGTGTGCAATAGATACAAGAGTAAAATAATGTTTTAATGAAACAATAAATCCAGAAATAGGGAGTTCCCTGGTGGCCTCATGGTTAGGATTCCAGGCTTGCATTGTCGTGGCCTGGGTTCAGTCCCCACACGCCACGACTACAGTGCCCATTTGCCCTGGAACCTTTGTGCCACGACTAGAGAAGAGAAAACCTGCATACCACAACTAGAGAGAAGCTCGCACCCCACAACAAAAGATCCTGCACATCTTAACGAAGATCCTGTGTGCCGCAGCTAAGACCTAACACAGCCATAAATTAAAAAAAAAAAGAAAAAGATTTTAAAAAGTAAATAAAACATAAATCCAGAAATAGATCCTTTTCTATAATAGTGTATGTGTAACATTTATTTAATAATCAGATTCTACCAAGTATTGTGCAGTATACTTTACAGTTATTTAAAGCCTAAGGTTTTTATTATTTTGTTTTAAAGATAAAGTAACTGAACCTTAGGATGGTTAAGTAATACATGGGCTGTTTTAAGTAACAGAGTCTAGATTTGAACTTAATCTTCCTGATTCCAAAGCCCATGTTTCTTAAGCCACGGAGCTTCACACTAAGTTGTCATGTTAAGGCATAATAAATTAGAGATGGGGAGGACTGATGAGTAACTTATATGGTAATTGATTAGCCATTTTAAAAAGAATTTTTAGATCCTTGTCACTTATTTGACAGATTAATAGGTAATTCATCTTTTTGCCTGGAGTCATTCAGTATTAAATTTCCAGAATGACGATTTCCTAAACTTAGAAGCAGTAAGAGAAATTAGAAAAGAAACTGTCAGTAGATAGATCTTAGATTTTAAATAATGAATTGTATGTCAAAAGTAACAAATTGAATGGAAAATTGCAGAATGGGAAGAATGTTTGCAATATTAAGAAACAATGTACAGTACGTGAGCCTGAACTCTAGGGCCAGAAACTGCCTGGATTTGAATCGCAGCATTTTTACTTACTAGCTCTGTGACCTTGGATAAGCTACTTAACCCGCTTTTGCCTCAGTTTTCTCATGTATTAAATGGGATAATACTCGTAAATAACTAATAAAATTGTGAGAGTTTAGTTAGTATACAAAGAGTTTTGAGCCGTACCTGGTGCATAAAACACTCTAAGGTTAGCCATTCTTATGATTTCTATAGTTATTATAATTCATATTCTGAATATATACAGAGCTCACACAGATGAAAAACAGTAGATAAAAGGAAGAAGGCAGCAACATACTATTCATTAGAAAAAAGTAAAGGAAGTGCAGATGGCTAAATTAGCCAGAGAAAGTCAATCTAGGCAGTAATCCCTGAAATTGAAATTAAATTGAGGGGATTTGGATGGTGACCTGAAAGACTCCTGTCAGGTGGAATAAATTTTGATTGCTTTAGACCTAGACTTCTAATACTTGGGAAGGTAAATCTATGAACATAACTCTTCCTAAAGAGTGATAAAGGGTGAAAATAGAAATTATATTAAGATTTTTAACTAAATCAATCAATTCATTATACATTTTAAAGGAATGAGAAATATTTGGAGAATATCTATGGATTTTTGAATATAGGGAATCGATGGGTGGTAGTCTAATAGTTCCACAGATAGTTCTCCAAAAATGTAATTCTAGACTAGATGGGAATTTATTTTTATTTGGTTGCTCTGGGTCTTAGTTGTGTCAGACAGTCTCCTTAGTTGTGGCAGACAGTCTCCTTAGTTGTGGCATGCAAACTCTTAGTTGTCGCATGCATATGGGATCTAGTTCCCTGACCAGGGATCAAACCTGGGCCCCCTGCATTGGGAATGCAAAGTCTTTAACCACTGCACTACCAGGGAAGTCCCTGGATGGGAGTTTTATTAACTGAACTTGGTGATATTTCACAAATGTCACAAAACTCAGCTTGTTGCCCCCTTACTTATTTCAAGCAGTATTTGACCCAAGTAGAGACATTCTCATTTTTCAATTCAGTGTATTAAAAATTAGATGGAGTCAGAATATAGGTTAGACTTTACTATTGTCCTGTTGATTGTCCAATCAGCTTAGTAATTGTCTTTTTTTAAATGGATACCCAGTGATATTTTGATATTTGTGGTACCATTAAACTAATCAGATTCTTTTAATATTTGAGAATTATTGGTTACTACTAAATTTCTCCTTGAACTCATCTGGATTTGAGTTCTACTTTGTTATAGTGTGGGTAGGTTTAAACAATCTGAGCCATCATTTCCTTAGGTGTAAAATGGAAACGATAAAATCTTCCAACACTGGGTTGTTTTCAGGAATAGACCACAGGGACTTCCCTGGTGGTCCAGTGGGTAGGGCTCCATGCTCCCAATGCAGGGGGCCTGGATTTGATCCGTGGTCAGGGAACTAGATCCCACACCCATGCTGCAAATAAGAGTTCGCATGCCACGGCTAAGAAGTCCACATGCCGCAACAAAGATCTCACGTGCTGCAACTAAGACGCAGCACAGTCAGAGTGAATGAATGAAAAAATAAAATAAAAATAAATAATGTCTTTTTTTTTTTTTTTGGGGGGGGTACATCAGGTTCAATCATCTGTTTTTATACACATATCCCCGTACTCCCTCCCTTCCTTGACTCCCCCCCTCGAGTCCCCCCCACCCTCCCTGCCCCAGTCCTCTAAGGCATCTTCCATCCTCGAGTTGGACTCCCTTTGTTATACAACAACTTCCCACTGACTATTTTACAGTTGGTAGTATATATATGTCTGTGCTACTCTCTCGCTTCGTCTCAGCTTCCCCTTCAGCCCCCGCCCCCTCCCATACCTCGAGTTCTCCAGTCCATTCTCTGTATGTGCGTCCTTGTTCTTGTCACTGAGTTCATCAGTACCATTTTTAGATTCCGTATATGTGAGTTAGCATATAATATTTGTCCTTCTCTTTCTGACTTACTTCACTCTGTATGACAGATTGTAGTTCTATCCACCTCATTACATATAGCTCCATCTCATCCCTTTTTATAGCTGAGTAATATTCCATTGTATATATATGCCACATCTTCTGTATCCATTCATTTGTTGATGGGCATTTAGGTTGCTTCCATGTCCTGGCTATTGTAAATAGTGCTGCAATAAACATTATGGTACATGTTTCTTTTTGGATTATGGTTTTCTTTGGGTATATGCCCAGGAGTGGGATTACTGGATCATATGGTAGTTCTATTTGTAGTTTTTTAAGGAACCTCCAAATAGTTTTCCATAGTGGCTGTACCAACTTACATTCCAATAAATGTCTTTTTTTTAAAAAAAGAATAAACCACAGTGTCTCACCCTGGATGGTATTTCAGTAGGTACTGTTTCATTTTCTATAATTTTTTAGGCATATTCAGTGTATACTTCCAGTTGTTTTCTCTCTTTTTTTATAAACTTCTTTCAGGCTATTAACTGTTACACAGTTGTGACTTTTGATAATCATCTTTTCCTAAATCCGTATAGTTTTTGGAGTTTTAGTTTTCATTTATGTCAGTTATGAAAAAGAAGATATCTTTGTGCACAGTTCATGTCTGTGACTGTTGTAGACAAGGCATCTAGATTAAATGAAAATGCATGAAAATACTTAGCATCTAGAAAGTGTTAATGTACAACATCCCCTCTCCCCCCACCCATTTTTTTGAATAATGACAGGACTGAAAAGATTTTACTCTAAGGAAAATTTAGCTTGCTACTATCACTGAAATAATACTTCAGTTTTGCTGATTATAAAATAAGGTTCCATCCCTAAATCATGCACAGAATTTACACTATAACTATGCATGTTCTTGTTTCAGAGCATAATTCTACTCAACAGAAAAATGGGCAGAAGGCATAAGCAGTTACTAAGTAACGGAATAGAAAAGACCAAAAGACATAAAAGTGCCCATTATTTTGCATTTTTAGAGTTAACTGAAGTTTTTCTCTTTTAGGAAGTAAAATCTTTGTTTAAAAATGAAAACTGCCCCAAGGTGATAAGCTGTGAGTTTGCACACAATAGCAACTGGTATATCACTTTCCAGTCAGACACAGATGCACAGCAGGTGAGAAGAAAACTTTTCTTCTGATTTGAAGTTCTAGTGGTAAAAGAAGCAGTGTATATTTTAATTGGAGAAAAATATGTGCTTTCGATAATGTTTTTGTAAAAACTTTGGAGAACCTTGTTCACCTTTTTGGTTTTGCTTATTAATTGGTTTCCTTTTTGATGATCTTCCTAAAGTTTTTTTTTGTTTGTTTCAATTTAAGAACAGTTATCACACAATTTTAAAATTAACATGGAGATTGGAGACCATGTACCCAATAGTTAGTATTTCTATTACACAGTAAGCCTGTAATATATATAACGTCTCTCCACATTCTTGGAATTTTGACATAATGATTTTACTCTTGTTATCATGTCCTATTTAAAGATAAGCAAAATAATATTCCATTTGAACAAAAATTTATATGATATTTTAGAACCACTCACTGATTTTCTTTTTTTTTTTTGATTCTGCATCTTAGAAGGCCCTCTGAACCCATTTTAAAATTGATACGTAGTGATATTTTGGGTCTGTTTTGAATATTGTGCATTTTATTTGTAGTAGTCCATAGTAGTTAATATACAATAAATCTGAACTGTAGCTGAGATCTTAAATTTTTACTTTTTCATTCCCTATCACCTACATAATGGGATCACCTTCATAATTTTCTGTTGTTTAGAGAGAGTTGCTAATACCAAAACTCTTTTGATAGAATAATGATGGCTTTAGTGAAATGTTTGAATGCTAATGAAAGTTTCTTTCTGCTTTGTTAACAGGCTTTTAAATATTTAAGGGAAGAAGTTAAGACATTTCAGGGCAAGCCAATCATGGTAAGAAACATTTGTAAGCAGTCCAGCATGAAACAGGGAGGTTTTTGTCATCTGACTGTTAACAAAGAATGAATAACATTTTATAAAACCCATTTCGGCTCATTTGAAATGCTGTGTCAGAAAATTAGTTGAGAAAACATCAAAATGCTTTCTAAATAGCAATTCTTCTAGAAGTATAACTTCAGACAGCATAAAGTTTTAGGTAGATGCTGATTGACAACGTGTAAGATAATCGTAGATCTCAAAGTTAGGAGCAGGAATAATTTTTTAGTAACAGAAGTGGGAAACATTCTCAGTACTTCCAACCTCATTTCAATTAACTGCATCACCACATTACATTAGTACTCAACCGTGTGGGAACCTGGAAATTGTCATCGATGATACTTGCTCACTGTTTACGTGTCTAATCTGTTCTCAGATCCAATGAAATCTGCCTTCAAAGCTTCTTTCAGTCATTATTGCCATTGTTTAGGCTTGAGCAATTGGAATAACCTTTTAACTGTTAATACTTTCAGCTTTTCCCTCCTTATAGTCCATCCTCCACATTACTGCCAAACCTACCATCTAAGATAGAATCCTAAACGTGCACTCACTTTGACAAACTCCTCATTCCCTATGTAATATAATAATAGTGTTTGTAAATGCAATACATTATTCTTACTCTTATTGAGCTCTTAACTGTGTATCAGTGTCTGTTCCAAGTACTGTGTGTGTATAGAGTCATTTAATTTTTATGAGAACCTAATAAAATAGGTACTCTTGTTTTCTCCATTTTACTGGTTAAGAAAGTGAGGCATGAGAATCATCTCCCCAGTTCCACATAACTAGTAAGTGGAAGAACCAGATTGAGAGAAGCTTACATTTATTAAGAGGTTATATGTCAGGCACTGTTCTAAGAACTTGACATATTTAAATCTCATTTTTGCTGTGTGGTAGATGGTGTTATTACTTTCCGTATTACGGATGAAGATAACCTGCCAGTTATCCTATTTCTTCTACCTATAATGCTCTCCTCTTTATTATCTCCTTTTCCCACTTAAGGCTATAAAGATATTCCCCTAGGTCTTCTAACAATTTTAAAGTTTTATATGTCAGATTTAGGTCTTTGATACATCTGGAATTAACTTGATATATAAGACAGGGATCTAATTTCATTTTTCCCCCATCTGTAGAAAAGCAGTTGTCTCAGCATTTATTTAAGTGGTGTGTGTTTCCACAACTAGAATGTTGCATCTATTCTATCTCTAGGTTACTGAACCAATATCACTGTTTTAATACCATAGTTTTCTTTTCTTTTTTCTTCTCTCTTTTTTCTTTTTTTCTTTTTTTTTGGGCTGCGTTGTGTCTTTGTTCCTGTGCGTGGGCTTTCTCTGGTTGCGGAGAGCAGGGGCCACTCTTTGTTGCATTGGCATCTCTTGTTGCAGAGCAAGGGCTCTAGGCACTTGGGCTTCAGTAGTTGTGGTATGTGGCTCAGTAGTTGTGGCTCACAGGCTCTAAAGTGCAGGCTCAATAGTTGTGGCACACGGGCTTAGTTGCTCCGCGGCATGTGGGATCTTCCTTGAACAAGGCTCGAACCCATTTCCCCTGCATTGGCAAGCAGATTCTTAACTACTGCGCCACCTAGGAAGCCCTAAAGTAGTTTTTATTGCTTTTTTCCCTCTCCTTGGTAACTTAGTGATCTTTCAAAAGATGTTTTCATATGCAGCAACCTTGCTGAACTCCTTTATTGTGTCTGTTAGTTTGTTGGGCCTTTTGGATTATCTCCTTGAGAGATCTTATCTGTAAATAATCACTATTTTGGTTATTCCTTATACCTCCCATTTCCTCCCAAGCTATTGCTTTTGCTGAGACCTCAGGTATAGTGGTAAATATGTCTGTCTTTTTCTTTTCTCTTTCCTCCCTCCCTCCCTCCCTCCCTTCCTTTCATTATAAAGTAGTTTTCATTCTTTATAATGAAAGTAGTTTTCTTATTTCTCTGCCATTTTGGTTTTCATATATGGTTCTTTTGATTATCTGGCACAATAGCAGTATGCTTGCTAGGAGAGTCACATTAATTTTTGTATCATTCATTAAAGCCAAACGACTTTGCACTCAGAAAGACAGATGCAAGAGCAAGAAAACATATATTCCAGCCCTTGATCCTGTTTTCAGCCACAGGCTCTTTGATTTGGGCATGTCAGTTACCACTAAGGTCCTGGTTTGTTTCTTTGATGTGTGCATGCTTTTCATTTCTGAAGTTCTGTGGTTCAAAAGCAGTGATCTTGGAGGACAAAGGGATTAGTGCATAATGTTTGTCCACCTATTGATAAATTCATTAAGAGGCAGGCAGTGCTTTGTATTTTAATTGACTTCTTATGATTGAGAATATTAAGTTTTATTTGGATATCATATATATTACAGAATATATGTGTATAGAATATATATTTATTACTGTACATATTTCTGTTGTATATTTACTATTTCAGAATTTTCAGTGTGAAAGTAATACCTGTATGTGGTAAGAAAGTCAAATGATTAATAGTAAAAAAATTAATTAAATCTCCTTGTCCCAGATTCTTCCAGTCATTTTCCCTAGAGGTGATGAGAGAGAGCAGTCTTTTCTGCATCCATCTAGGAATTTTCTGTCTGTCTGTCTTTATGTGAATGGAAATGTACATAGTAGATCTTCAAGATCTGTTCTTTTTTCATAGTAGATCTTCAAGATCTTTTCATTAACTACTGTTTCAAGTATACATACAGTATTGTTCGTGTGTATCATTTAATTATTCATTTCTCTCCATGGACAAACATTAAGTTGTTTCCCTGTTTACAGATAATTTGTAACATATTTCTTTAAGTTTTTTTTATTATGATAAAGTATGTGTACATACAATTTGCCATTTTTAAGTGTACAGTGGTGTTTAGTACATTCACATTGCTGTACAGCCATCACCAGTATTTATTTCCAGAACTTTGCAGCATCCCAAACAGAAACTCTTATACCCATGAAACAGTAACTTCCTGTTCTTTCCAGCTGCCGGTAACTTCCCTTCTAAGTCTCTGTCTTTCTGAATTTACCTATTTTAGATACCACCTGTAAATGGAATCATGCAATATTTGTCCTTTTGTATCTGGCTTATTTCACTTAACATAATGTTTTCAAGCTTGATATATGTGGAGCATTTATCAGAACTTTATTGCTTTTTTATTGGCTGAATAATATTCCATTGTATGTATACCACATTTTGTTCATCCATTATTTATTGAAGGGTGTTTGGGTTGCTTCCATCTTTGTGTTATTATGAATAATGCTGCATGACTATCTGTTTAAGTCCCTGCTTTCAACTCTCTTGGGTATATACTAGCAATTACTGGGTAATACGATAAATATATGTTTAACATATTGAGGAGTGCATAACTGTTTTCCAAAGCAACTGTATCCTTTTACATTCCCAGCAGCAGTGGAGGAAGAGTCAGATTTTTCTACATCCTTACCAACACTTGTTATTTTTGCTTTTTTTGATAAAGCCATCCTAATGGGTAGAAAGTGATATCTCATGGTTTTGGGTTTCATTTTCCTAGTGACACATGATATTGGGCATCTTTTCAGGTGCTTCTTTGCCATTTTTATGTCTTTTTTGGAGAAATGTCTATTCAAGTCATTTGACCATTTTTTATTTTTTATTTTTATTTTTTTTTGTTTTTTGTTTTTTGTTTTTTGACCATTTTTTAAATTGGCTTATTTGTTTTGTTGTTGAGTTGTACCAGATCTTTATATACTCTGGATATTAATTTCTTATCAGATATATGATCTGCAGATATTTTCTCCCATTTTGTGGGTTGTCTTTACTCTCAGTGTACAGAAGCTTTTAATTTTCATGAAGTCCAGTTAATTTTTTTGTTGTTATCTGTGCTTTTGGTGCCATATTTCATAAGTCATTGCCAAATCCAAGATCATGAAGTGTTTACCCTATGTTTTCTTCTAAGGGTTTTATAATATTAGCTTTTTCTTTTGAACTGGAATATAGTTGATGTACAGTATTGTGTTCATTTCGGGTGTACTACATAGTGATTTGACATTTGCATACATATGAAATGATCACCATGATAAGTCTAGTAACCATCTGTCCCCATGCAAAGTTAATACAGTGTTATTTGACCATATTCTTTATGCCGTATATTATATCCCCATGGCTTATTTGTTTTTAACTGGAGGCTTATACGTCTTACTCCATTCATCTGCTTACCTGCCCCACAACCTCCTCCCTTCTGGCAACTACTGATATATTCTCTGTATCTGTGAGTCTGTTTTCATTTTGTTTTTGTTTGTTTTTTAGTTTGTGCATATACGTGAGATCATATGCTATTTGTCTTTGTCTGTCTTACCTCACTTAGAATAATACCCTCTAGATCCTTTCATGTTGTCACAAATGGCAAGGTTTTTTTTATGGCTAAGTAACATTCCCCTGTGTGTATATATCAAATCTTTATCCATTCATCTATTGATGGGCACTTAGGTTGCTTCCGTATTTTGACTGTTGTAAATAATGCTGCAGTGGATATAAAGGTGCATATATCTTTTGGAATTAGTAGTTTTGATTTCCTTGGGTAAATACCCAGAAGTGAAATTGCTGGATCCTGTGGGAGTTCTATTTTTAATTTCTTGAAGAACCTCCATACTGTTTTTCCATAGTGGCTGTACCAGTTTACAATCCTGCAAGCGTGCAAGGGTTCCTTTTTATCCACATCCTCACCAGCACTTATTATTTGCTGTCTTTTTCATGATAGCCATTCTAACAGGTTTGAGGTGGTATCTCGTGGTTTTGATTTGCATTTCTCTGATGATTAGTGATGTTGAGCATCTTTTCTGTCTGTGGCCATCTGTGTGTCTTCTTTGGGGAAAAAAATGTCTATGTTCAGGTCCAATGCCCATTTGTATAGGGTATGAGAACATAGTCCAGTTTAATTCTTTTGCATGTAGGAGTCCAGTTTTCCCAACTCTATTTAAGAGTCTGTCTTTTCCTCTTTGTTTATTCTTGCCTCCTTTGTCATAGGTTAATAGACCAAATAAATACATGTGGATTTATTTTTGGGCTCTTTGTTTGGTTTCATTGATCTGTGTGTCTTTTTTTGTGCCAGCACCATACTGTTTGGTTATTGAAGCTTTGTAATATAGTTTGAAATCTGGGAATGGGATACCTCCAGCTCTGTTTTTCTTCCTCAGGATTGCTTTGGCTATTTGAGGTCTTTTGGTTTCCAGACAGATTTTAGAATTATGGTTCTAGTTTTGTGAAAAGTACCTTTGGCATTTTAATAGAGATTGCATTGAATCTGTAGGTTGCCTTGCTTAGTTTGTCATTTTAACAATAATTCTTCAATCCGTGAGCATGATGTGTCTTTTCGTCTATGTTGTCTTCAGTTTCTTTCATCAGTGCCTTATAGTTTTCAGAGTACAGGTCATTTCCCTCTTTGGTTAGATATTTAATTTTTGTTGCAGTTGTAAATGGGATTGTTTTCTTAAAATCTCTTTCTGATAGTTCATTATTAGTGTATAGAAGTGCAATGGATTTCTGTGTATTAGTTTTGTATCCTACAACTTTACTGAATTCATTTATTCTAATAGTTTTTTGATAGTATCCTTAGGCTTTTCTGTATATAGTAACATGTCATTTACAAACAGTGACCGTTTTACTTCTTCCTTTCCAATTTGAATTTCTTTTTTTTTTTCCTTGTCTTGTTCCTTAACTTAGTGGAAATGCTTCAGCTTTTCACCACTGAGTATGATGTTGGCTGTGGGTTTGTCATATATAGCCTTTATTATGTTGAGGTATGTTCCTTATATACACTCTTGTTGAGAGTTTTTATCATAAATGGTAAATATTTGATTTTCTTTCTTTTTTAAAAAATATTTATTTATTTATTTATTTATTTATTTATTTATTTATTGGCTGTGTTGGGTCTTCGTTGCTGCACACGAGCTTTCTGTAGTTGTGGTGAGCGGGGGCTGCTCTTCATTGTGGTGTGCGGGCTCCTCATTGCAGTTGCTTCTCTTGTTGTGGGGCACAGGCTCTAGGCACACGGGCTTCAGTAGTTGTGGCGCACAGGCTCAATAGTAGTGGCTCGCGGGCTTTAGAGCGCAGGTTTAATAGTTGTGGCTCATGGGCTTAGTTGCTCTTTGGCATGTGAGATCTTCCTGGAGCAGGGCTCGAACCTGTGTCCCCCGCATTGGCAGGCAGATTCTTAACCACTGCGCCACCTAGGAGGTCCCTAAATGTTTAATTTTCAAAAGCTTTTTCCACATCTGTTGAGGTGATCATATGATTTTTATGTTCAGCTTGGCTATCTTTGATTCCTGAGATAAATCCTGTGTGATCATCGTGTGTGATCCGTTTAATGTGTTGTCAAATCCTGCTTGCTAATGTTTTGTTGAAGATGTTTGTGTCTATGTTAATCAGTCATATGGGCCTGTAATTTTCTTATTTTGTGTCTAGTTTTGGTATCTAAATGATGCTGGCCTTGTAGAATAAGCTCGGAAGCATTCCTTCTTCAATTTTGGGGGGATAGTTTAAGAATAGGTGTCAATGCCTCTTTAAATGTTTTGTAGAATTCACCTGTGTAGCCATCTGCCTGGTCCTGGACTTTTGTTTGTTCACAGTTTTTTAAAATTATTGATTCATTTTCATTACTGGTAATGTTGCTTCCTTCCCCTCCACGAGGCTTTCTGAAATCAGCAAGTGGGTCTGACACAGGCTCATTTCAAACTACTGCCTCTGTGCTGGGACTTGAAGTATGTGAGATTTTTTGCACCCACCCTTAAGGAGCAGAGCCTTTGTTTCCTACAGCCTTCTCAGTGTCCAGTACACAAACTCCACTGACTTTCTAAGCCAAACCTTCTGGGGCCTCATCTTGTTTTAGGATCTGGGGCTGGGGAGCCTGATGTGGCATTTGGACCCTTTGCTCCTTTGTGGGTAGCTCTGCAGTGTGATATTCCTCCTGTTTGTGGGTCACCAGCCTGAGGGTTTGAGTTCTGACTGTGTCTCATTTCCACTCCTTCGGTCCATCTCATTGTGCTTCCTTCTTTTTTTTCCCACTTAATATTGCAATCATTTAATTTTTTCAGATAAATAGGTGTGAACTTTTTTTTTCAAGAACTTTTATTGAGATACAGTTGACATAAGGTAAACTGCATATATTTAAAGCGTACAATTTGATATTTTTTTCTTATTAGTAATGTATGTATGGCAATCCCAATCTCCCAATGTGCTTCCTTCTTGATGTCTTTCTTATTTATTTATTTATTGGCTGTGTTGGGTCTTCATTGCTGCACATGGGCTTTCTCTAGTTGTGGCAGGTGGGGGCTACTCTTCATTGTGGTGCACAGGCTCCTCATGTGGTGGCTTCTCTTGTTGCGGAGCATGGGCTCTAGGCACATAGGCTTCAGTAGTTGCGGCACATGGGCTCAATAGTTGTGGTGCATGGGCTTAGTTGCTCTGCATTGGCAGGCGGATTCTTACCCACTGCGCCACCTAGGAGGTCCCTTTTGCTTAATTATTAATGCAGTGGAGGTACCTATGCATAGAGCCTATTCTGCTATTTTACCACTGTTTATTTTTTTGCTTATATATGCAATTATGACTTTAGGATAAATCCCTGGAACTAAATATCTGTTGCAAAAAGTATATGCATTTATTTAATAGGTAGAGCCAATTTACAGTCTTACAGTATTTTTGATTTCTTTAAAATTTCCTGTGGTTGTTTCTTTGATTTTCCTGCTTATGTATTTGGCTATTTTTCTATTAAGATTTTCTTATTAATTTATATGAGTTCTTAGAGAAGCTTAAGCTTCTTGTCAAATTAGCTATTTGTATTGTGATTATGTTTGTGGTATTTGTGTGGAAATCCATTTTTTTGTAGATTACAGGATTGATGAATTTTTTTTTTATGCCTTTGGACTTGAATCTAGTTTAGCTAGGCCCTCTCCAAGAAAATTGTTTTCTAATCAGCATTCTTAAAGTATAGTTTACATACAATGTACTCATTTGAAGCATACATTTTTGTTAGTTTTTGCAAATTTATGTACTGTTGTTTTCTCAGTCTTCCCTTATCAACATCCAGTGTAGGCAGTTATTGATCTGCTTTCTGCCTCTATAGGTTTTTTTTTTCCTGTAGTTTCATATGAATGAAACCACACAGTATATTGTCTTTTGTACCTGACTTCTTTCACTCACCATAATTATTTTCAGTAAACTGTATTGTTGCATGTATTGGTAGTACACTCTTTTTTACTTGCAAGTAGTATTCCAGTGTAGAAATATACAGGCATACCTTGGAGACATGGAGGATTCCATTCCAGATCACTGTAGTAATGCAAGTCACACGAATTTTTTGTTTTTCCAGTGCGTATAAAAGTTATGTTTGCACTATACTGGAGTCTGTTAGGTGTGCAATCACATTGTATCAAAAAATGTATTTAATTTAAAAATACTTTATTGCCACACACAAAAAAAGTTAATCATCATCCATGTCTTCAACCAGTCATAATATTTTTGCTGGTGGAGGATCTTGCCTTGATGTTGATGGCTGCTGACAGATCAGAATGGTGGTTGCTGAAGGTTGGGGTGGCTTTGGCAGTTTCTTAAAATAAGACAGCAATGAAATTGCCGTATCAATTGACTTGTCCTTTCACAAACCATTTCTCTGTAGCACACAGTGCTGTTCGATAGCATTTTACCCACAGTAGAACTTCTTTTAAAATTGGAGTCAGGAGACTTCCCTGGTGGTCCAGTGGTAAAGACCATGCTCCCAGTGCAGGGGACGTGGGTTCAATTCCTGGTCAGGGAACTAGATCCTGCATGCCGCAACTAAGAGACTGTGTACCACAACTAAAAAGATCCCACGTGCTGCAACTAAGACCTGGCACAGCCAAACAAACCAATAAATAAGTAAATACATACATATGATTGCTTGTTTAAAAATATAATAGTCCTCTCAAGCCTCGTCACTGCTTTAACAACTAAGTGTATGTAATATTCTAAATCCTTTGTTGTCGTTTCAACAGTCTTCTCAGCATCTTCATCAGAAGTAGATTCCATCTCAAGAAACCACTTTCTTTTCTCATCCATAAGAAGCAACTCCTCATCTGTTCAAGTTTCATTATAAGATTGTAGCAATTCAGTCGCATCTTCAGGCTCTACTTTTAATTTTAGTTCTCTTGCTGTTTCTACCACATCTGCAGTTACTTCTTCCACTGAAGTCTTGAATTGCTGAAAGTTATCCATGGAGGTTGGAATCGACTTCTTCTAAACTCCTGTTCGTGTTGATATTTTGCCTTCTTTCCATGAATCATAAATGAGCTTAATGGCATCTAGAATGGTGAATTCTTTCCAGAAGGTTTTTAATTGACTTTGCTCAGATCCATTATCTGTGGCAGCTACTGTAAAGCCTTATGAAATCTATTTCTTAAATAATAAGACTTGTTTTAATATATTTATTTTATTTATTATTTATTTATTTGGCTGTGCCAGGTTTTGGTTGCAGCACACAGAATCTTCATTGTGGCATGCGGGATCTTTTAGTTGCAGCATGTAGACTCTTAGTTCTGGTGTGTAGGATCAGTTTCCTGACCAGGGACTGAACCTGGGCCCCCTGTATTGGGAGAACAGTCTTAACTATCGGACCACCAGGGAAGTCCCCTTAAATAATAAGACTTGAAAGTTGAAATTAATCCTTGATCCATGGGTTGCAGAGTGAAAGTTGTATTAGGAGGCACGTAAACATGAATCTTACTGTGCATCTCCATCTGAGCTCTTGGGTGACCAGGTGAATTGTCAGTGAGCAGTAATATTTTGAAAGGAATCTTTTTTTCTGAGCAGTGGTTTCTCAACAGTAAGCCTAAAATATTTAGTAAACCATGTTGTCACCAACATGTTGGTGCTATCATCTAAGCTTTGTTGTTTCATTGATAGAACACAGGCAGAGTAGATTTGGCATAATTCTGAAGGTCCCAAGGATTTTTGGAATGGTAAATGAGCATTGGCTTTAACTTAAAGTCACCAGCTGCATTAGCCCCTAACAAGAGAGTCACCCTGTCCTTCGAAGCTTTGAAGCCAGGTATTGACTTATCTTCTCTAGCTATGAAAGTCCTAGATGGCGTCTTACAATATAAAGCTGTTTTGTCTACATTGAAAGTCTTCATTACTTATTTTAGCTAAATCTTCTGAATAATTTGTTGTAGCTTCTACATTAGCACTTGCTGCTTCATCTTGCACTTTGATGTTATGGAGACAGCTTCTTTCCTTATACCTCTTCAACCAACCTCTGCTAGCTTTAGACTTTTCTTCTGCAGCTTCCTCACTTCTTTCTCTCAGCTTTCATAGAATTGAAGAGAGTAAGGGTCTTTCTCTGGATTAGGCTTTCACTTACAGGAATGTTGTGACTGGTTTGATCTTCTATCCAGATCACTAAAACTGTCCCACATCAGCAGTAAGGCTGTTTGGCTTTCTTATCATTCGTGTGTTCACTGGAGTAGTCTTTCTCATTTCTTTCAAGAAGTTTTTCTTTGCGTGAAAAACTTGGCTTAACTGTTTGGCACAAGAGGCATAGCTTTCAGCCTGTCTTGGCTTTCAACATGCCTTTGTCACTACGCTTAATCATTTCTAGTTTTTGATTTAAAGTGAGAGATATGTGACTCTTCCTTTCACTTGAATCATGAGAGACCATTTTAGGGTTATTAATTGGCCTAGTTTCAGTATTGTTGTGTCTCAGGGAATAGGGCGGCCTGAGGGGAGAGAGAGAGAGAGCAAGAGAACTATCCATTGGTGGAGTAGTCAGGACACACATATTTATTGACTTGACTTAAGTTTATTGCCTTATATGGGCATACAGTAGTAACATCAAAGATCACAGGTCACCATAAGAAATATGATATTATTGACAAAATGAGAAATATTGCAAGAATTACCAAAATGTCACACAGAGACACAAAGTTATCAAATGCTGTTGGTATAAAAATATTGGGTCAGTATTCTGTATACTTGAAACTATTATAATATTGTGAATCAACTATACTTTAAAAAAACCCAAAGTGAGCAAATGTTGTTGGAAATATGGCTCTAATTGACTTGCTCAACACAGGCTTGACACAAACCCCCAATTTGTCAAAACAAAACAAAACAAAACAAAACAAAAACAAAACTGCAATATTTGGAGGCACAGTAAAGCAAAGCTCAACTAAAATACGGTATGCCTGTACTGCAGTTTGATTATCTACTCACTTGTTCTTAGACATCTTTGTTCTTTCGATACATCTTTTGTAGTGAACTGTCTTCTTAAATCTTTTTTCTATCTTTAAAAATTTGGTTGTTAGTCTTATTATTGATTTGTAAGTGTTCTTGAATTGCCTTTCATTTTCTTAACAGTGTATGTTGAAGAGTAGATATCAATTTTTTTAAGAACTTTTATTGAGATACAGTTAACATACAATAAACTGCATATATTTAGAGTGTATAATTTGGTATCCCAATCTCCCAATTTATTCTGCCCAAACCCTCCTTGCTTTCCTGACTTGGTGTCCATGTGTTTGTTCTCTACATCTGTGTCTCTATTTCCTCCTTGCAAACCGGTTGATTTGTACCATTTTTCTATATTCCACACATATAGACATCTTAATTTTGATGAAGTCCATTTTGCCTCCTTTTTCTTTTAGGGTTATTTTTGTTTTATCTAAAATCAACCCCTCCTAAGGTCATGAGTATTTTCTTTGATGATTTCTTTTGGAAGTACTATAGTTTTACTACTTATATTTATGTATGTGTGTTATGTAACTATATCATGTTACTTTGTGTTTTGTGGAAGTAAAAGTCAAGATTCTTTTTTTAAAAGAAGTGTAATATTTGTCCTAGCACCATTTGTTGAAGACTGTTCCTTTGTTGAGTATTAATTGACTATATATGCTTTGGTCTATTTCTAGACTCTGTTTTTTCCTATTGATCTCTGTTTATCCTTAAGTCAGTTCCCTGCTGTTTTTTTGTTTATTTTTTATTGCTGCGTGTGGGCTTTCTCTAGTTGCGGCGAGGGGGGTTTCTCATGGCGGTGGCTTCTCTTGTTGCAGAGTGCAGGCTCTAAGCAGGTGGGCTTCAGTAGTTGTGGCACATAGGCTCAGTAGTTGTGGCTCACAGGCTCTAGAGTGCAGGCTCAGTAGTTGTGGTACACGGGCTTAGTTGCTCCGCAGCATGTGGGAGGCATGTGGGATCTTCCCTGACCAGGGCTTGAACCTGTGTCCCCTGCATTGGCAGGTGAATTATTAACTACTGTGCCACTAGGGAAGTCCCCCTGCTGTTCTGATTACTGTAACTTTATAATAAGTTTTCATATGTAACTTCTCAAATTTGTTTTGATTTTCCACAGTATTTTAGGTATTGCAAGTCATTAACATTTTCATATGAATTTTCAAATTAGTGTGTCAGTTTTACAAAAATGCTTGGTGGGATTTTGATTGTGATTGCATTGACTCTGTAGATTAATTTGGGAGGATTGCCACCTTATTAATATCAAGTTCTCTCACATGATATCTCCTTTTACTTAGGCTTTTGGTTTCTCTCAGCATTGCTTTGTAGTTTTCAGAATACACATCTTACACATATTTTGTTAAATGTATTAAGGGAAATGTAATTTTTTGTGTGTTTGGGCCTTTTTTTTTCTTTCTTTAAGAACTTTTATTGAGATACAATTGACATACAATAAACTGCATATATTTAAAGGGTACAATTTGACTTTTTTTTCTTATTAGTAATATATATATGGCAATCCCAATCTCCCAATTCATTCCCCCCCAACCCTCCCTGCTTTCCTCACTTGGTGTCCATATGTTTGTTCTGTACATCTGTGTCTCTATTTCTGCCTTGCAAACCAGTTGATTTGTACCATTTTTCTGTATTCTGCATATATGTGTTAATATACAATATTTATTTTTCTCTTTCTGAGTTTTAAGTCATTTATACATTCATTTCAATAATGTATTCTACCCTACATAATACAGAATCTCTTTGTAATTTCTTTCCTGAATCCGTAAAACATATTGTTTTGAATGTAAACACTCCTTGCAGCATATTAACATATGATTTATTTACTAGTTGCTCTTTGATGAAGTAGAAAATTAATTTAGTACATATAGGACAGCATATTCAAATACAAAATATAGATATTAGCAATTCTATTCTTAACCTAAGAAAGATTTTTTTAATTGGAGAGTTATTTATTTTAAAGTAGTTTAAAATCTGATGTGAAAGTAGATTCGGACAATTCTTTTAAATAAAATGGCTTTGAATGCTAAAACTCCGATTTAGACTTTCATTTTTCTTAGATTTTTATTTATTTTATGTAAGAATGATATTGCATTAGTGTTCTTTGAATCATAGTTTTTCACCAAAATTTTAAATATTTATAAAAGCTATTATAAGACACCACAGAGCTATATTTTATTATATCTTTGTGCCCAATTAATTGGAAAATTATTTATGCTGTTCATGATTCAGAAACTAGTAAAAATCACCCATGATAATTTGGAAGAACTCTTACTGTTGTGCAGTTGACATCCAGAGTCAAGAGTCCTTGCAGACTTTGGCCTAGAGATATGCTTGTGAAGGAGTCCAGTGGAACTTTTATTGTGTGTGCTAAGTTGCTTCACATTTTATCATCTTGTTTCTCTTGTTGCTAAATAAGCAAGAAAGCTTTTTTTTTTTTAATTAATTAATTAATTTGTTGGCTGTGTTGGGTCTTTGTTGCTGCACATGGGCTTTCTCTAGTTGTGGTGAACAGGGGCTACTCTTCATTGTGGTGCGCAGGCTCCTCATTGCCATGGCTTCTCTTATTGCGGAGCGCAGGCTCTAAGTATGTGGGCTTCAGCAATTCTGGCACGTGGGCTCAATAGTTGTGGTTCATGGGCTCTAAAGCACAGGCTCAATAGTTGTGGCACACAGGCTTAGTTGCTCCATGGCATGTGGAATCTTCCTGGACCAGGGATCGAACCCATGTCCCCTGCATTGGCAGGCGGATTCTTAACTACTGCACTACCTAGGAAGCCCAAGAAAGCATTTTTTATTGCTCTTCCTGCATAGATAAATTCTATCTGGTATTAGTTCCCTTCAGGCTAAAAATCCTCCTTTGATGTTATTTATAGAGCCCACCAGTGATGAATTTTCTTAGTTTTTCCTCATCTAAAGCTGTCATGTATTTCACACTCATTTTTGATGGGTACAGAATTCTGTACATTGATACATGTACACGGATACAGAATTTTGGGTTGATTTTTTTTTTTTTTCCGTCTTTTAAGATGTTGCATTGTCTTCTGGCTTCTGTTCTTTCTAGTGAGGCATTCTTATAATATGTATTTTCTGCCTTGCTTTTGCTCCTCTCCTTTTGAGACTTCAAGTTACCCATATGTTGGACTGCTTGATTAACTGAGGTTCTGTTTTTCTTCCATCTCTTTCTTCTTCAGACTGGATACTTTGTGTGGACTTGAATTCATCTTCAAGTTGTGTTCTAACATTTCCATTTCTTAAAATATATTCCTTCTATGCTGAGATTTCTCCTTTTGTTCAGTCTTGAAGAACACAATTTCCCTTTTGTCCGTAGCATATTTATTTATAATACGTGGATTAAAATCTTTGCCTATTGTTCCTAATACCTGGTTATCTTGGGTATATTTTAAATTTCAAGTAAGATACTGTATTTTTTTTTAATTTTTTAATATATTAAAAAAATTTTTTTTTATTTTATTTCTTTTTTATTTTTTGTCTGTGTTGGGTCTTCTTTGCTGCACGTGGCTTTCTCTAGTTTTGGCAAGCAGGGGCTACTCTTCGTTGTGGTGCCTGGGCTTCTCATTGTGGTGGCTCATCTTATTGTGGAGCACGAGCTCTAGGGGCGAGGGCTTCAGTATTTGCAGCACTCAGGCTCAGTAGTTGTGGCTCACAGTCTCTAGAGCACAGGCTTAATAGTTGTGGCACACAGGCTTAGTTGCTCCAAGGCATGTGAGATCTTCCCGGACCAGGGATCAAACCCATGTCCCCTGCACTGACAGGAGGATTCTTAAACTGCACCACCATGGAAGTCCCAAGATACTGTATTTTTTAGGTCATGTAAAAATCAATTTGATGTTATCTATAAGAATCATAAAACATATCTTTCACCATTTATTACAGTTGTAGTTTTATGCTTTAACATGCATTATTTCACTTGATATTCTCAGCAATGTGGTGAGGCTTACGATTCCTAATCTAACCCTCGCACATCTTTATTATATTATTCTGTTACAAGGGTCACCAGACATTACAGATTTTGGGACTTCCCTGGTGGTGCAGTGGTTAAGAATACACCGCCAGTGCAGGGGACATGGGTTCGATCCCTGGTCCAGGAAGATCCCACATGCCCATGCGTGACAGCTACTGAGCCTGTGCTCTAGAGCCCCCAAGCCACAACTTCTGAACCTGTCCGCCACAACTACTGAAGCCTGTGAGCCTAGAGCCCATGCTCCTCATCAAGAGAAGCCATTGGATTGAGAAGCCTGCGCATTGCAGTGAAGAGTAGCCCCTGCTCACCACAACTAGAGAAAGCCTGCACGCAGCAACAGAGACCCAATGCAGCCAAAAATGGATAAATAAATAATATATAAATCTTTTTTTAAAAAATTACAGGTTTTGCTGGTTATGTAATCTGTTGCAACTACTCAGCTCTTGTCACTGTAGCACAAAAGCAGCCACATGCAATATGTAAACAAATGGTCTGATGTAATTCAGCAAGTTTTAGAGCATTACTCCCCTCCCCTCCCCCCTTAAAATTTACTATGGAATTTCAAACATGCATACAAGGGGAGAAAATAGTGTAGTAGTGAATGACTATGTACCACTTACCCGGTTTTAACAATTAGTAGAGCGTGGCTATTCTTGTTTCATCATAATCCCACCCACTTGCCCATGTCCCCAGGTATTGTGAAGCAAAGTTGAAACTTAATTTCATCTATATGTAAATAAACTAATATTGGTAGCTCTAAAAGAAAAGGATTAAAGGAAAACATAGCCACAGTATTATCACACTTTGAAAAATCTAACAATAATTTTTTTTAACACGTATTTATTTATTTTGGCTGCACTGGGTGTTAGTTGCAGCAGGCAAGGTCTTTTAGTTGTGGCATGCGGACTTAGTTGCTGCACGGGGACTTCTTAGTTGCAGCATGTGAACTCTTTAGTTGCGGCACGCATGCGGGATCTAGTTCCTTGATCAGGGATCAAACCCAGGCCCCTGAATTGGGAGCATGCAGTCTTACCCACTGGACCACCAGGGAAGTCCCCAATAATTTTCTTGAACATCAGTCACTGTTCACATTTTCCCAATTCACAATTTTTCTTTCTCTTTTTTCTTTCTTAAAATTTATGATTTTGGGAATTCCCTGGCAGTCCAGTGGTTTTGTTTCAGTGCTCTTACTGCCAGAGCCCCAGGTTGGATCCCTGGTCAGAGAACTAAGACCCCACAAGCCGTGGGAAGTGACCAATATAATAATAACAATAATAATAATAATAATTAATTAATTTTTGATTTTGTCCTCTACCTCTTTAGTTTTACTTCTGGAACTATGTTTTTGAAATCACTGTTATTTGTCTTACAGAGTTTCTCACTTTATACATTTTGCTAGCAATGTATTTTTTTTATTGTGTGAAAATACACATACATAAAATGTACCATCTTAACCATTTTAAATTTTGATTTCATTTACTAGTGCAGTAATATCAAACACGTTCACATTGTTGTGCAGCCATCACCACCATCCATTCTCATAACTCTTTTCTTCCTGTAAAATTGAAACTGTGCCTGTTAAACAATAACTCTCCGTTTTCCCCTCCTCCAGCCCCTGACAACCACCTCAGCCCATACTTTCTTTGATTTTTGACCACTTGCTTCATGTAAGTGGAATCATACAGTATTTAAGTCATACTTCATTTAATGTGATTTCTTCAGGGTTCATCCATGTAGCGTATTGCAGAATTTCTCTCCTTTCTAAGGCTGAATAATATTCCATTGTATTTATATACCACAATTTGCTTATCCATTCATCTGTTGATGGGTTTGCTTCCACATTTTAGCTCTTGTAAATAATGCTGCTGTGAACATGGGTTCATATAACTTCAAGACTCTGCTTTCAATTCTTTTGTATATATACCCAGAAGTGGAATTGCTTTGGTCGTATGGTATTTAAATTTTTAATTTTTTGAGGGCCCTTCATACTGTTTTCCACAGTGGCTGTACCATTTTATATTCTCACCAACCGTGCACCAAGGGTTTCAGTTTCTCCATATTCTCTCCAACATTTGGCTGTTTTCTGTTTCTTGATGGTAGCCATCTTAATGGATGTGATGGTATCTCTTTGTGGTTTTAATTTGCGTTTCTTCAGTGATGAGTGAGCATCTTTTCATGTGCTTATTGGCCATTCGTATATCTTCTTTAGAGAAATGTCTGTTCAAGTTCTCTGCCCAATTTTCTGTGTGTGTATATATATATATATTTTTTTTTTGGCTAGTTATGGTTTTGAATGTAGTTTAACACGATCCTTTGTCCTCTGTATTTCATGCAAATTGGTACCTAGATCTAGAGGCTTAATCAGAATTGGATTTGATTTTGGAGCAGCAGAGAGAACAAAAACATTATTGATAGTATGTGTCTTTATGTATCTCTCTTAACACTAGCTGCTCTGATCATTGACTGTATATTAATTCATTGAGGGTTGCAAAGTGGTGCTCTTTCTGTGTTATTTTTTTCTGTTTACTAGTCAAAACACTTCTATAAAGGAAAGCTTTCCCTCATCTTCATTATGAGGTACAGCTCATATATGAAATGTATGATAGGGATTTTCCTGGTAGCACAGTAGTTAAGAATCTGCCTGCCAGGGATTTCCTAGGTGGCGCAGTGGTTAAGAATCTGCCTGCCAGTGCAGGGGACATGGGTTCCATCCCTGGTCCAGGAAGATTCCACATGCCATGGAGCAACTAAGCCTATGTGCCACAACTGTTGAGCCTGAGCTATTGAGCCTGAGCTCTAGAGCCTGTGAGCCATAATTTTTGAGCCCATGTGCTACAGCTACTGAGGCCCACGCACTTAGAGCCCATGCTCCACAACAAGAGAAGCCACAGCAATGAGAAGCCCAGGCACCACAATGAAGAGTAGCCCTCACTCTCCGCAACTAGAGAAAGCCACCACGCAGCAATGAAGACCCAAAGCAGCTAATAAATAAATAAGTTTATAAAAAATAAAAATAAAAAATAAAATAAAATACATCTCTTAAAAAAAAATCTGCCTGCCAGTGCAGGGCACATGGGTTTGATCCCTGGCCCATGAGGATCCCACATGCCTTGGAGCAACAACTACTACTACTACTAGGCCCGTGTGCCACAACTACTGAGCCTGCACTCTAGAGCCTGCGAGCCACAAGTACTGAGCCCGCATGCTGCAACTGCTGAAGGATGCACGCCTAGAGCCCATGCTCCACAAGAAGAGAAGCCACTGCAATGAGAAGCCCACACACTGCAGGGAGAGTAGCACCCGCTTTGCCGCAACTAGTGAAAAGGCCACGTGCAGCAATAAAGACCCAACACAGCCAGTAAATAAAATAAATAAATTTATTTTTTTAAAAAAATGAAATGTATGATAAATGCTTGCTTCCAGCTTTTATTACTAGTTTTCAAAAGTGTGTTTGTTCCCTAGCTACCTTCAAAAATGACCATTCAGATATTTTTTTGTTTTTGAATATTTAAACATATTTGGTGTATTTATTGTTGTTAATGATGAATGCCCTTTTTGAGTCCTTTTGTCATTGTAATTTTCAGTGTTTCTTGCTCTCAAGTGTGACAAGGTGTTCCAAGCTCTTGTACATTTTGCGTCAAAAGGCTCTGGCATCACCCTGTTACTTTTATGGAAAAGTAATATTTTATAGTCCACTAGCTAAGCACAAGGAGTGCTTCTAGCCAGTGGTTTGATTATTATTTCTAAGCCTTCTCTGTGAACAGAGCTATTAAATACTTTTTGTGTGTTTTTTTTAAAAAAACACATACCATGAGTTTATATTGATGCTTTCAATTTAAATTCAGGCTACATGGTTTTTACTTCTTCAGTTGACATCTGCGTCTCCTTTTTCCCCTGTGAAAGTCTCAGATCTCAGTGACCCCAATATAATTTCTTATTTGCTGTATCCCATAATCACACGCAGAAGTTTCAGAATAACAATATCAATAGTAATACAATTCTGAAAATAAATGAAGACTGTTTTGTTTTATAAATTTATTTATTTATTTATTTATTTATTGGCTGTGTTGGGTCTTCATTGCTGTGTGGTGGCTTTCTCTAGTCGCGGCAAATGGAGGCTACTCTTCGTTGCAGTATGCAGGCTTCTCAGTGCGGGTGGCTTCTCTTGTGGAGCATGGGTTCTAGGTGCTCAGGCTTCAGTAGTTGTGGCTTGTGGTCTCTAGAGCGCAGGCTCAGTAGTTGTGATGCACCAGCTTAGTTGCTCCTTGGCATGTGGGTTCTTCCTGGAGTAGGAATCGAACTCGTTTCCCCTGCCTTGGCAGGCGTATTCTTAACCACTGCGCCATCAGGGAAGCCTTGCGTCTTTTATTTTTAAATAGTATATTCCGTAAGTCACTCCATTATAGTATTTAGAGCAGTTCCTCAGTTTTGTGTGTGTGGTTTTTTTTTTTTTTTTAAATCATATAATTGTGTGGCTATACCATGGTGTTTTCAATTATTGATGGACTGTTGGGTTGGGGGGTGTGTGTGGAGAGTTGTGCCACTCCCCCCCCCCCCCCCATACACACACACAATTACAGTAAGTGTCAGTGAATACCCATGTGCATCATTTTTTTTAGAAAAACCTCTTTTTGGTCAGTGTATATTCAGTAAGGTTTCCTATAAGTGGGGTTGATAAGAATGTGGTAAATGCATATATGATATTTTGGAAGATATTGCTGAATTACCGTTTTTAAGGGTTGTGCAGTTTTGAATGCCCTTCATCAGTATATCAGAGTATCTATTTTGCCACAGCCCTGTCAATAGAGTATGTTGTCAAATTTTTAGACTTTTGCCAATTTTAGAAGTGAGAAAGATTAATTCCGTTTTAATTGCATTTCTCTTAGCAAGATCTAGCATCTTTTCATATGAGCCATTTACCTTTCTTTTTCCCCCTTGTTTGTGATAAATTGCAGTTTTAATATTTTTACTTTTGTGGTTTTGTTTAGTGTATTAATTGTATTTGCCATGTAAAAGTTTTTAAAAGTATAGCTATCAATCATTTCCTTTTCTTTTGCTCTACTGACTTTACAGTACACAGAAGTAATGTCATATAAAGTATGTTTAAAATGTAAATTAAGTATATTTGTGAAAATATATACTTAATCCTTTGTGATCTTATCCTTTGTGTTCTTCTTGCTTTCAGGCAAGGATAAAAGCCATCAATACGTTTTTTGCTAAGAATGGTTATCGATTAATGGATTCTAGTATGTATAGTCAGCCCATTCAAACTCAAGCACAGTATGCCTCACCAGTCTTTATGCAGCCTGTATATAATCCTCACCAACAGTACTCTGTCTATAGTATTGTGCCTCAGTCTTGGTCTCCAAATCCCGCACCTTACTTTGAAACACCACTGGTAAGTGAGATCCTTACAGAATAGTACAGTTTTTTCGCTGAAGCTGAAATTTGAAGAAATCAGCTAGAGTTAGCGTTCATGTTTTGTTTTGTGTTGATGTTGGTTACTTTCTGGGTTTTAAATGGTGATAAGGATGCTTAATCCCCCGCATCAAATATATACATATGACTAAGAGTTGAGCTATTGGTTCCTGTCCTTTTATTCTTTAAATGTTACTGGGTAGATTAATAGACTGGATAAATCCTGAATGATTTAGAATGCTTTTAGTTTTGTGAAACTTCTTCAGACAGAAATATTGTTTATTAAGTATAGAACTAGTGGTTCCTTGTTATGTAAGTCAAGTGATAACTTGAAGTAAGTATTGCAAATGTTTAAAATTATTTTTGGCTTATAAAAGAAATTGATGCTAGGTTAGTTCATCAGAAGTTTCTCATGAGCTTCACACCAGATTTTGTCTTTACTATGAATAGCCTTTAAACATTAAAATTTTTCTTTTAGGCTCCCTTTCCCAATGGTAGTTTTGTGAATGGCTTTAATTCACCAGGATCTTATAAAACAAATGCTGCTGCTGCTGCTGCCGCCGCCATGAATATGGGTCGACCATTCCAAAAAAATCGGTAAGATAAAAAACGATAGCTGGAATTTATTGTACACAATTCCCAGTAGTTCTTAAGCAGTTCCTGTGTTAATAGCAGTGCATATTTGCAGACCCAATAAAAAGCTGGTGCCTCCCCCCCCCCAAAAAAAAGGTATGTTAACAATTTAATCTCAAATTAATAAATACACTTTTACCTCAGAGTTGGTAATGGGTATAAAAAGGACTTGGGACTTTGATTATACACAATATGTGTTGACCTTTTTTAAATAATAAAGAGAATAGAAAAAAATTTTTATTGTAGCTGTAAAATCTAGTTTCTGAGTGCCATTTAGTGTGTTAAATAGATAGCATTTTGGAAAATAAGTTTTTTTGAGGGTAGAAATGTTAACTGATATGAATAATAAATGCTGGGAATGTAAGTTGTTTAGGGTTTTTAAGGATTGACTTGAAATGATTTCCAAGAACTGTATTTGTACAGGAGACAGTAGCTAATGTTTATTGAGCATTTAATGTCTAAAGCTCTGTTTTAAGGCCATTACTTGTTTTATCACAGCTAATTTCCATAACCCTGTAAAGTAGATGACAGTTATTTTGTCTCTTTAAATGTTTATTTATTTGGCTATGTTGGATCTTAGTTGTGGCATGTGGGATCTTTGTTGCCGCATGTGGGATATTTTAGTTGCGGCATGTGAACTCTTAGTTGCAATATGTGAGATCACACCTGGGCACCCTTCATTGGGAGCACCTAGTCTTAGCCACTTGACCACCAGGGAAGTCCCCATTACATGTATTTAAAAGAAGAGGAACTTCCCTGGTGGCGCAGTGGTTAAGAATATGCCTGCCAGTGCAGGGGAAATGGATTCTGTCCCTGGTCAGGGAAGATCCCGCATGCCGCGAAGCAACTAAGCCCGTGCGCTGTAACTACTGAGCCTGCGCTCTAGAGCCCACAAGCCACAACTACTGAAGTCCAAGCATCTAGAGCCCATGCTCCACAACAAGGGAAGCCACCTGCACTGAGAAGCCTGCATACTGCAACAAAGAGTAGCCCCCACTCGCCGCAACTAGAGAAAGCCAGCACGCAGCAATGAAGACCCAATGCAGTCAATAAATAAATAAATTAATTAATTAAGTTGAGGCATAAAATGTTAAATATCATGTCTAAAAGCATGTAGCCAGTAGCTTGCAGAGCCAAGATTTGAGCCCAGGCAGTTTGATTCCAGAGCCTACACTTAAACCATAGTGTTCTGAATAAATTATTGAGAACTCTGGAATCTCAGTTGAGATTATCAACTGGTAATCTCAATAATTCGGTAATCTCAGTAATTCGGTATATAATATGACTTTTGACAGAGTATGAGTAACCAAAGGAAAAAGGGCCCATGTAGTGGTTTAGATTTATTTAGTAGTTTCACATCTATTATTTCTTTGCTAACTTGTGAGCCTCCTGGGTGGATTTTTTTTTTTAATTATTTCTTTTCAGTGATTTTTTTTTTCTTTCTTGCCAGGAGGAGAATTTTCCTACTTGTTTTTGTTGTTGTTGTTGGCAAGGAGACCACATGGTGCATGTTTTTCCAAGATAGATTTTAGGAATTTAATTTTTTGTAAGGTTTTCCTGAAACATGCGTCACTAAGGAAAGAAGCCTCCCAGTATTAAAAAATATTCTTCTTAGTGGATTCTGGAAGCATTCATATGTACTTCTCTCTAATAATCACATATTTTATACTCACTTTAACTGACACAGTTGGTTAAAATATTTGAAGATCTCCCCGCCATGCCACATAACTTCTGGAATCTTAGTTCCCTGACCAGGGATCGAACCTGGGTCCATGGCAGCAAAAGCACTGAGTCCTAACCACTGGGCTGCCAGGGAATTCCCTGAAGGTCGCTTTTAAGTGTCGGAAATTTTTACTACATATACACATTCTTAATTGCTTTAAGAAGTTTTGAACAAGAACTCTTCTTATTGTAAGAATGAAGGATTCTTTATAAACAGAAGATTACTTGTGCTCTTGTAGGTGACTCTTAGTTTGGTGATACAATAATAACAGCTAAATTCAAGTATTGCTAGGACATATAAGTACAGCGAGCCTTAAAAACACACTGTCCTCTAACCTCCATCCTGTTGTTCAAAAAATTATTTAATTTCCATGTGCACATAGAGACAGTGATGTTTAAATCTGGAAAGACCTTTGTTGTGATATAGTTTAAAGTCATTTTAATTCATTTTGAAAGTTGAAGAGGATGAATATCTTTCTGGGGTTACGTGGCTTTTTATTATCAGCAGACCTGAGATTAGTACATTTCCTTTTCTTCTACTATAGCTAGTAATGTTTTTTTCTTAAAAATAATTCAGTTAATACAAGTGACAGTTTACAACTTCCCTTGTGAGAAGATACAGATTTCTCATGATTAGAAGTAGTAGCTTTGTAAAAATATGTATATATTGATTTCACATTTCTTTGAAGGGGTGAATTTTGCTTTAAACAGTTAAGTGAAATAGACATCTTGGTTATAAGATAGACTAAAAACAATTTTTAGTGATAACAAAAAGTGTTGGTGTTTGCATATGCTTGACTTAAAAATACATTAAATGGGCTTATGGTATTCCTTTATTGTCACTTGATGTTTTTGTCTGCTGTGCTTTCTTGCTGAAAGAGGCGAAGTTACAAAAAGCCAAGAATGACAGTTAAGTTATTCTTGCTTATAAGGAGATATATCCGTAGTTTTGAAGATACTGGATAGATTTAGCGTAATTTTGCTTGTTATTCAAAGCTACTTGTGTAGAATTTTTTCCCTATGTTTGACCAGTGCAGGTTATTATTATTTTTTGTTTTTACTAATACAGATTATTAATGAATACTTCACTATAAAAATGCAGATATTGTAGATGACCTAGAACCTTTTGACAACCAACACAAATCCTTGTTTCCATCTTATTTCTAAGAAGTGACTACTGCCAGGCCTTTATTTTTATTTATTTATCAGTCAAGGAGCAGTTATTATATTAACCTTGTAACAGCCCAGTGATGATAACTAGACCTACTTAGAGAGAATAGGACTAACTTTCAGAAGTCTGGGCAATTTTCTACCTTTCACACTTTATCTTTCTGTTACTTTCTTTCCTTCTTCCTTTCCGTCTTTTATCACTTATTTCTTTCGTCATCCTTTTTTTTATTTTTTTTGCCTGGACTGCGATCGTAAGTCCCTCTCTGTGAAGGGTAAGATTATGAGATCTGAGGGCTGTTTAAACCTAATAACTTATCTATTAGGTGTTTTGAAATGCAATGAGAAAATTTCAGTGAGTGATAGTTTCTGAACAGATACATAAACAGCATACCTACCTCATGAGGTCATTTTCCTATCTGATAGATAATATAAATATTTTGAAAATTAGTTTGTGTTAGTTGACACTGTAAATTTCAGTGCTATTCGGAATCTATTTTGTGACATATAAGTAATTATCTGGAAAAGACTCATATATGAGACTTACCCCAACTTTATAGGCTGATTTTTAGGTTTAAGTTTTACTAGTAGTAACCTAATATGTTATATTCTCTAAAGAATTAGGATAGCTGCAGATGCAATTGGAATTAATGTTTAATTGTTCATAATTATTAGGAGGTTTTAAATCCCTATTCAGAGAACCAGGAATTTATAGTATGTTGTTAATATTATAAATTTGTAACTATGAAAACACTGTAAAAAAAAATGGAGTATATAAACTGCAGGCAAGGGGATAAATAGAAATCTAATACAGTACTTCCTTTTTTAATCTGCTGTAGAGCCAGAATCCTCATTTGCTTGGGCTTACTTCAGATGTTTTCACTATTGATTAGACTGCATCCTCTCTCATTTACTCCACCCTAGCTTCATCTGCTTACAAACTGTTAGAAAGTTGAGTACTTATACCCATCATCCAAGATAAAAGCTACTTTTGTTAGAAGTAGGTGGTTTTTTGTTTTTCTGGGTTTTTTTGTTTGTTGTTTCGTTTCATTTTTATTTGTTTGTTTTTAGTTTGGTTTGGTTTTTTGTTTTTTAACCAGATTCCATACCTTAATTCATGAGGTCATTCCAGGCTAATAGTTTAGTTTTGTTTTCCTAGTTTTTTGGTCCTACATCTTTGTTGGACCTTTGAACAGCTAATTTCATTTGGAGAGGGATGCTTAGTAAGAAATTGGGGGGTTTTACATGTATTTATTTATTTATTGGCTGCATTGGGTCTTCGTTGCTGCACACGGGCTTTCTCTAGCTGCAGAGAGTGGAGGCTACTCTTCATTGTGTTGGGCAGGCTCCTCACTGCGGTGGCTTCTCTTGTTGCGGAGCACGGGCTCTCGGCATACGGGCTTCAGTAGTTGTGGCACATGGGCTCAGTAGTGTGGCGCCCGGGCTTAGTTGCTCCACGGCATGTGAGATCTTCCTGGAGCAGGGATCAAACCTGTATCCCCTGCATTGGCTGGCGGATTCTTAAGCTCTGTGCCACCTAGGAAGTCCCACAAATTGGAATTTTAATATATTCTACTGTTGCTTACTTTTTATTTAATTGTCAGTACCCTAGGGAGCCTAATTTTTATACTTTTCACTGTAATTCCTCCATGTGAAAATTTAATACTAGAGATTATTGTATATCTGTTTATGCTAGTTCTTGCTCCCTTTGGGGGTATTGTTACTCCATTGAGAATGTATGGCATAGATTCAGTAAGCTTCCAGCCTGGCTGATTTAGACATGTCAAAACTGCAGCTGGTAACAAAGGGAGTCCAACTCGAGGTTGGAAGATGCCTTAGAGGACTGGGGCAGGGAGGGTGGCGGGGACTCGAGGGGGGGGAGTCAAGGAAGGGAGGGAATACGGGGATATGTGTATAAAAACAGATGATTGAACCTGATGTACCCCCCCCCCAAAAAAAAAAAAAAACTGCAGCTGGTGTTAAATTAGCTAAAATCCTAGTTATATCGTGAATTTTGAGGTGAAAGTAGCTTTATCTTGAAGAACTTTGGATCATCCCCCAGATCTCTCCAAACAGCTTTTTTTAATGTAAAAATTCTTTGCCTTTTAAAAATAATACATCTGAAACATTAAAGGGCTTACATTTTTACAACATAATGCTTCTATGTCCGACCCAGTTTATGGAATATCAGAATACAGCAGAAAGCAGTTTTTAACTTGGCCTATTACGAGTTTCTACCATTAAGAGGAAAGATTTTCTGTTTTAATTTATCCTTTAATGTATATGGTCTTATATTTCTTATAGTGTGAAGCCTCATTTTAGGTCAGGTGGTTCAGAACACTCAACAGAGGGCTCTGTGTCATTGGGGGATGGACTATTGAACAGATCTGGTTCAAGGAGCTTTCCGACTGAACGGCATAACCCTACAGTAACAGGGCATCAGGAGCAAAGCTACCTTCCAAAAGAGACTCCCACTTTGCAGATGGAACAGAATGGGGACTATGGTAGGGGCAGGTAAGGAAATATGGTAATAAATATGGAAAAGAGCTGTATGAAAATTCTTTAATCATACTATGAATATTTGAAGACCATGATCTAATGATTTTTTAATTTAATTATTAGTATATAGTTATGCTAAATAAATACTTTGTTCACATAATATGGGTTACTAATTTTTCATAATTAAGAAATTTAGAATGCCCATATAGAATATAGCTCTGAGTCAGAGGTTTATAAAAGTTATTCTGCATTTTTTTACAGTTTACTAAGGAAAGATTAGCTTAGAAAGATAAGATTCCATCTGCATCATAGTTTTAATTTCTGGCAACATCTAAACTGTGGGAATGGGATTATATGTTGTCTGTCATTCCTAACCAAAACAAAAAATCAAACCCTAATATGCTTCTGATATGAAAAGAGCACTGCTAATAAAAGTGGGCCCAGCTTACTTAGGCTGGTGGTAGTAGGTGAAGTTTTTGGTAGATTAGCTCAGGATCCCTTCAGAAGAATGTGTATCTTTTAGTAATAAAGGAGATTCGGGAAGTATACATACTTAAAATAGAAATTCACCCATCTTTGATAGAATGTATACATTTGAAGAAACTTATGAGTTGTGCCTCCCACCCACTTCCCCCCTCCCCCCTTTTGTCATTGTTAAAAGGAGAACTCTCTTCAGAGGTCGAAGACGTCGAGAAGATGAAAGGATCTCAGTAAGTTTTTTGTTGAATTTTTTTTTCCCCTAGTCTTTTTTTTTTTTTTTTCTTTTGTGATTTACTATGGCATTGACTCCTGGTGTATCTTTCCAGGTTTTTGTTGTATTGATTATAATGTTCAGTGAAGATAATTAGAGCCTGTTCTTGACCCTGAAATAGCCACCATCACCACCCCCCCTCACCTTTAAAGCACACATATAGTTAGAAATTTGACCTGTGTTGCTCACTTTTTAAAAAATTACTTTAATACCTAATCTATTCACATGGTTTAAAATAAAATAAATGAAAATATTCCATGGAAAGTTTAATTAATGCTTTATTAATGGAAATTTAAGGAGTTTGGTCTTTTGATCTTACAGTGCTGTTACAAACAGTGCAGTGATAACCTTATATAACCATCACTTCCTATGTGTGTAATAATATCTGAAAGAGACTCCCTAGAGGTGGGATTTCTGGGTCATAATTCAATAAGTTGCTGCCAGTGGCTATTTCTGTAGGGGTTGTGCCGATTTTCACTCAAGTGAAAAAAAGGTTCCTGTTTATCCACTTTACAAAGTATATGATTTGTTGCCAACCTGATAGGTATATCATTCACTTTTAAAGCTCTGTTGGATGGTGTTGGAAACTGTTATATTGTTTAGTAGTTGTTACTTGGGGGCAGTTTTCTACCTACTGCTGATTCTTATATTTGCCAATCTTGTAATACCACTTATAGATTTAAAAAAAATTTTTTAATAGTTCTAGGCAGGTTCTTATTTGAATCTTTACTTAGCTAGCTTCAAATTATTCACATTTTTATTTTTTGTGGTTTGTTCTTGGTGAATGTTTACCATCTCTTAACTGTGGTCAAAGGGAGTTGAAGAATAAAAATGGTGTAGGGAGACATGAAGGTCTCAAGAAAACCCTGCCTAGAATTCACATTTATATCATAAATGTGAAGTATAATACTTATTTTACATGTATAAGTAGTGAATTATATACATGTATAATAATATACTATATAGTGTACAAATAATATGCACGGAAGTATACAGATATCACATATTTAAGCAGTGAAAATGTACGAATTTTCAAAGAAAAATATTGCATTATAACACCAAAAATAGTCCTTGGGGGCAAACTGTGAACCTTTTAAAAGTGTTTTTTCATTTATAGCTTTCTGTACCATGGCCAGCCTTGAGACTTTAGGCAACAACTTTTTTAGGATATCATTGTAGCAATCTATGTGAATCCTCAGGTGGCACTGAACAGTTGAGGAGAGGAGAGATTAGGTTTGAGGTCTATAGGTTTAATATGTTGAAAATGTCCAGATTGAGGACTGAAGAATAGGGTAAAGAAAAAGGAGACAGGCATGCTTTTTAGTAGAAAGGGCAAGGTGGGGGTGTCCTTGTTTGGTAAGGAGATCTTAGCTAGAAATAAAATTTAGGATTTGTAAGCTTACCTGTAGTAATTAAAGTTACAGGAGTAGATAAGATCATGCAGGGGACTCTCTGTAGAGTGATTTTCAGAGGGGCCAAGGATGGAACCTTGAGGAACATAGTAGCTTGGGGCTGAAAAATGAGATTATTCATTTTGTTGTTTGAAGTATCCAAGAGAAATCCAAGTGGAGATGGCTAATAGGCAAATAGATATCTGGGTTTCAGGCAAAGATACGGTTAAAGTGTATAACCTACTAATATTAGGTAAATTTTCAGAGTTGTGAAGCCAAAAATTAACCAAAACGTGAAAAAAGATTGTTTTAATGGTTGTTTGCATATAGGTTGAAGCCATGAATAATGGATATCACACAGGGAGAGTCTGAAAAGGGAGAAAGAGTAGTAATCATATAGAAAGCAAAAACCATCCAAAGAAGTTGGTAGGGAGAGAAGAGCACATGCTTGTCAGATCTGAGAATGAAGGGAAAGGGGTATCAGTAGCTAAGGGAAGAATGAGCTCCCACAGGAAAGAATGTTTACCATGCCAAATGCCAGAGTGAGGTTGGGGTTGGGGGCAGGGGGCAGTGTCAGATTTTGCATTGTGGAAAGCATTGGTGACTTGTCAAAGCAATTTTAGTGACATGGTGAGTGCAGAGATGAGGAAGTGGAGGAGATATAACAAGTGAGAGGCTTGTCACAGGATATAGAGAGTGGTAGGTAGAGGAGAAAGAGGAGAAGATTTTCAAGGAAGGATATTGTTTTCTCTTGAGACTGTGTGGGAAGGGAAAAGATGATGGCATGTTTAGGTAATGTGGGGTTTTTTGTTTTTATCTTTGTTATGTTTAGAAAGCAAAGAATAGTGGAGATTGATTAGAAGGTTTAAGGGGTGTGGCAAAGTTTGCAAAAGAACCAAGAGAAGGAGCTGACTGAAGATAAGTTGGAGTGATAAATACGAATTAGAGTTCAACTGAGATGAGAATCCAGGAATTTATAGGAGAACAGCTCTGTTCATTAGGGTGGAGTTTTGTTTCTTACAGCTTTTAGCTTCTGTGGCAGAGGATTAGAGAATGAGACAGACATGCAGCCTGTTTTTTGATTTCTGTCTTTTAGAGACCCCATCCTTCAACAGCTGAAGCAAAAGCTCCAACACCAAAGTTTGACTTATTAGCCTCAAATTTTCCTCCTTTACCTGGAAGTTCATCAAGAACGCCAGGTGAACTTGTTTTGGAGAGTAGGATGTCTGATGTTGTTAAAGGTGTCTGCAAAGAAAAGGTAAAAACTGGTGCATCCAATCTTTATCTTATGGGACCAATGTTTTGCCTTTGTTTTCAGGGTTATTATTTAAAATTTTATTTACACTGAATGCTTATTTACATCATAGTTTTATTTTATGAGGTTTTCAGCATACTTTGGGTAATACGAAAAGATTTAAAGCTACACGAGGTCAATAAAATGTTTTTCAGTTTTTAGATGTTGTTTATTAACTTTACATTCTAGAAGCTAAGGGTTTAGCTCACTTAAACCAATATACTTTTCTCATCCTCCCAGTATATTGTATTTCATCATATTTGTGATGCCATCAATTATGAGATGTCCCATTACATTATTTTGGTGTCACTAAGAAAGTAAAAAAACAATGCTAGTTAGACTAGGTCATGCCATCATTTGTAAGTCACATTTCAATATTGCATCTTTTTTCCATAACTGAATTTCATAGTATACTGTTATTATGTCTCTCCTTTTTTTTTTTGGTGAGGGGGTGGGGGGTGTGCCACACACCATGTGGGATCTTAGTTCCCTGACCAGAGATCGAGCCCAGGCCTCCTGCATTGGAAGCTCAGAGTCTTAACCACTGGACCACCAGGGAAGTCCTTTTGTCTCCTTTCTTATACTCTGCACACCTGAGTTCCTGAAACTTCACTGTCATCCTGGGAATTTTCTTTACTCTTCTTTGGTGGATTCCTTCTTCTTCTTACTCTTGTTTGACTTTCCCACTTATGGTGGGTCACATCTACCCAGGCTTCCTATATAAGAGGTTTTTAGTATAAATTTCTTGAGATCTTGCATTCCTTTCATTGTGCAATAAATAATATTCCATTGGATAGAGATACCACGTTTTGTTTATCCACTCACCAGCTGAATATTTAGATTGTTCTTACTTTTTAGCTATTATGAATAATGCTACTATGAACATTTGTGTATAAGTTTTTGTACACACATGTTTTCTCTTGGGTTTATAAATGACTAGAATTGCTAGGTCCTACGGTAACTCTATATTTAACTTTTTGAGGAGCTGTCAGACTGTTTTTACAAGTGGCTGCACTGTTTTTATATTTCCACCCTTAATGTATGAGAGTCCCAATATCTACATACCATCACCAACAGTTGTTATACTGTCAGTCTTACTATCGCTGTCCTAGTGAGTGTGAAGTGGTTTCTCATTGTGGTTTTGATTTGCATTTCCCTAATGGATAATTATGTTGAGCTTTTCATGCATGTGCTTATTCATCATTTTTATATCTTCTTTGGAGAAGTATCTGTATTTTTAAGTTCAATTTTGAAATATGTTTCCACTTTAAGGGTAACGAAGAGTTGAGGGTTAGTTGCCCAGTGCCTGCAGAGGACGAACAGACAGGCTGCGTCCCTGCCCCGCAGCTCAGTATGAGCCCCAGTCCTCCATGCGCAGCTGGGCTTTCTGCAGTAAGGTACAAGTTTTAATGTAGATGAACTTTCACATTAAGATTACTTTTTTATTATTATTATTATTTCTCAGTTGTTTCTGTGTACTGTCTACCAAGCCTAATGTCAAGTTCTTTTTTTTTTTTCCATAGCACAAGTCAGCAAGAAAAGGATCTAATAGAGGATTCCACTGTTCAGAAGGATGTTCCCAACCAGACAACTGTACCAGTTTCTTCTCCAAGTACTGCAAAGCCATCGAGAACAAATACTGCTTCACCATGTAATAGTAACATAAGTGCAGCTGTAGCTGTGGCCCTACAGGTAACTTGATGAATTTAGTTTATGTAAGAATAAAATAATAGGTTAAGTAATGAGAAATTTTATTTTTCACATAACTCTTTGCTAGAGTAGTTACTTGAGAATAGCCCAAATTGGAGCTGGCTGCCTGCATCAGAAAAGGAGTTTAAAGTCAGTCTGAAGAAATTGGAAATTTCAGCCATGTTGAGGGAATGAAAAAATTACTGTTTATTCTGTTTCTTTTGTTTGTTTTATTTTCAATCAGATTATGGTAAAGTGGGGTTTCCTTCTCATGATGACTATATCTTTTTGGGGGCTAGGGTATAAAGAAGCTTTAACCTCTTAAAATTCTTTTTGTATAATGCTTAACAAATCTATGAAACCCATGAAGGCCACTGCCATTTTTATTCAATTTCCAGAATCATTTTTATAGTTTGAAAAATATAGAAAAGGAAGGGGGGAAAGCACAGAATTTTCCTATAAAGTCTTTCATTCATTGATATAACTAGTAGCATTTTTGGTACAGCTCTTTTTTCTAGGGTAAGAACATTTTATCTTGTCATTTAATAATAATAGTAATAATAATAGAATAGCAGCTACCAGTTATGAAATGTCTACTATTGCTAGGAGCAGTACTAAAGACTTTTTACATGCTTTAGCCCATTCTCACAGCATCCCTGTTCTCCTCCTTTTCAGGTGAGGTAATTAAGATTTATATTATTGGTTTCCAACTGCTCTGCTGAGATTCTTGTGGTATCTCTCTTAGGGTTCTTTGTAGCCAGGGAAGAGAGATTGGAACCATTTTATTTCATCACATGGATGTACCATTATTAATTTAATCTATTCCTCCTTGTTAGACATTTAGGTTTCCAGTTTTTTGCATCACTGTAAATAAACAGTGCTGACTTCTACCTCCTTCAAATAAATATCTCGTGTGAAAATTATTCTATCATATATAAATTGCTGACTTTTTTTTCAATATTTATTTATTTGGCTGTGTCAGGTCTTAGTTGCAGCATGTGGGATCTTCATTGCTGCGTGCAGGCTTCTCTCTAGTTGTGGCGTGAGGGCTCCAAAGTGCGCGGGCTCACATGTTGTGGCGAGGGCTTAGTTGCCCTACGGCATGTAGGGTCTTAGTTCCCCGGCCAGGGATCGAACCCGAGTCCCTGCATTGGAAGGTGGTTTCTTAACCACTGGACCACCAGGGAAGTCCCCAAGACTTTTTAATTACATTCAACAATTTTTTTTTTAAGATTGTACCAATATACTTTAACAGCAGTGTATATGAGACTGCCTATTGCCCTTACCTACAGGATAACTTATTGATTTCTTGTGGTTAACACTATTCTTTTTGTACTTTATTATTTAGAGAATATGTACCGTAAGTGTTTGTTTCCTATCTTTATTTCAAAGGAACCTCGAAAGCTAAGTTATGCTGAAGTGTGCCAGAAGCCCCCTAAAGAGCCATCTCCAGTTCTTGTGCAGCCACTACGAGAACTTCGCTCTAATGCAGTATCTCCCACCAAAAGTGAAGAGAGTGGAGCTCCTGAAAAGTCCTTTGAGAAACAACATGAGAAGCCAGAAGCAAGGGCTAGTAAGGATTACTCTGGCTTCCGAGGCAATGCCATTCCCAGGGGAGCAGCTGGAAAAATCAGGGAACAGAGACGCCAATTTGGCCATAGGGCTATACCTCAGGGAGTGACTCGACGTAATGGCAAAGAACAATATGTGCCACCCAGATCACCAAAGTAAAAAAAAAAAAAAAAACTACTCAAAAACTTCTCTCTCTTCCCATTAAACTTGAGCCGTGGCATATTGAACTGTTTTGGAGGGGAGGGGGTAGCCAGAAAGGAAACAAGAGAAAGTACATCCTTAAATCATTATGGATTGTGGAGTTGTGAGCAGTAGAATCCCCAAATTCATCTCTAAAGTTATTTTAAAATGCTGGAGGATTCCAATCAGTATAAATATATATATATATGTATACATATATAAAAATATAATTTTTCTATTTTTGTTTTTGATTTTAATTTGCAGAGGTCTTCTGCCTGGAATCAATTTTGAAGGTTCAGATTTAGCTTGGGAAAAAAGCATATTACACATCCTTCAGTATAGGAGATGAGGGAGTGAGAGAAAATATTTTTTGAAGAAGCATTTCTGTAAAATTAGAAATTACTTTTTTTAATCTATTTAAAGTTTGGCTTGGAGAATGCTATTTCTGCCCATATGGCCTTGTGTTGCAAAACGGATCAGTGGCTGGAGTGCCTGTTGTGGTGTGTGTGTGCGCGCAAGTATGATTGAAGCCAAATCTGTTGTCATGTTAGTAAATGATTTGAAAACTGAATGTAATACTTGAGTAGATTTTTTTTCCAGTTTGAAATTTAGTCTGTCTTTTTGACCTTACTAATTTTTCATTCAACAAGCTGTTAAACTCTGATTGTACTTGGAGACAGTAACTACAGATCAGTTTGATACTCAAGGAAGGAATGGGGGTTACTAGAAAAATTGAAATTTTGGGTTACATCCAAGTGGGTGGGTCAAATGGAGTTCAGAGGTTTAAGCTTCCCTGTCATTTTTCCTGCCCTAAAGTAGGAAACGATTTTTGTTGTTGTTACTTCCTTTGTTACTCTGTTCTTTGACTGCCCACCCCCAAAAGCAGAATAACCGTCACCTACAGAATTGTATGTTTCTAACGGTCTTGATCAGTCTAGTCAAATCATATAACTGTTCTAAATTTCTGAGTAAAGTATTTTACTCTTCTGGTCATGTATTTAGAACTTTAGATCCCAGAATGGTAGGGCAGACGGGCCCTACAGTAATTTATTTGTGTTAGTGTTAAAAGATGAAACATTGTAGCTGAGTCTTAAAGTGTTAAGTAGGGTAGATATAAAAAGAAATTTCTTTTTAAAGGCTTAATTTGGGGACAACTTTTTTCTGTTTACAGTGTATCACCTTCTTTCCTGTCCCCCTCCTCCCCCGCCAAAAAAAATACAGTTTGGAATTCACAGTAACAGAACCAGCAAGTCACAAAACTTTTGAGTTAAGGTTAGAAAGATAGTTAAAATTAACATATCATTTCTCAGTGAATAAAGTTATAGCTCTCATATTAAATAAGCAAGTTTACATGCTGGTGTTTAAGAAATGGCTATAAAGTTAAAAACCATGTTGCATTACTCTGTTTTAAGTCATACCATTTTCAGAGTTCAGTGTGTAAGGTGGGGTTTTGTTTTCCTTTTGGGATAGTTTGTGATAGTAATACTGTCCCTTATGTTAGTAAATTACATATGTACAAATTGAAACTGTAAATTGTAGACACTGGAAAAAGCACCATTGTGACATAAACATCTTAGTAATATATTAAAATGAATGTAAATGGTGGTTAAATTACATTACTGTGAAACTCATCTTCCAACTCTAAGTTAAGCTTTGGAGATTTGTATTAGTAGGTAACTGTTCAGAGCTTTGAAAACACTGCACATTTCTGTACAAGCCAGAATTATCATTTCTTTGTAACTTATTCAGCTTGGCAATTGCTTTTGATTTGATGGGTTGATAACATGATATAATATATTTAAGCAGTTTGAAACTATTCATTTCTACACACTATTTTCTACTAAATGAAACATACAATAAAACTACCTGTGCTGAAATTTGGGGGAAGTTTAGGTCCTTTAAAAAAAAGTATTAATAATCATTGACTACATCTATGATAAAAGTGCTATTTTGGTTTACTTAGATAATGCTGCAGCTGGTGGAAATGATAAACATTTCAAGTGTTAACACTCTGTGAATGCGTTGGATTTAAGAGAATAAACATTTTATAAAAATCACTTGGTAAGGATTATAAACTTAATTATTGCACTTAGGTGAAACAATACTTTTTTTTTAACATGTGTCACAGAAATAGGCCTATATTACTTGTATCCTTGTGTGACTTGCTGTTATTCTACCCAACTCTAAAAACTAAATGTTCTAATTGATACACAGGAAGAGTTTTTTGAAGAAAGAGTGTTCTTGCTTTTTCCCAGAATGTGTTATTGAAAGTAGAAATTTAAAGACGTGACCATTTTACAATTTCTTATTAAATATAGTATTTTTAACTTAATTTGCCTCATTACAGCTAATCCCATTTTGATGGGCTGTATAGGGAAGAATAATGTGTGTATGTGTGTGTATGTGTGTGTGTATATATATATAATATATATATTCACAATATGTATTTAGCATTTATTTTATTACATCAGATTTAAGGTTTGTATCTAAATGATGCCTATATGAGTTGTGTGAAACTGATGGCTTTTTTTGTCCAGCATTTCTCTGTAACTGATGAGGGTTGGGCATTCATTGTAGTTTAACTATTTATTTGGTTCTTTAGAAGGTGGAATTTAAATGTGAAATTTTCCTCTTCATCCTTATGACTTAACACTTCCTTGGGTAATTGGAGGGTAAAAGTGGGTACAAATGATAATTGAGAGTATGGTGCTGTGATCCTCTGCCATACTTCTTAATGCATGAGGAGAACAAGAGTCACACAAGTCCATCACCTTGCACTTCATAGAGAAGGTATATAGAGATATAGCAAAGCCTGCCTCCATTTCCTATCCGGATAATTAAGGTTTTCAATATATCTGGGCCTGTCTTTAATCTCGGTAATTTCATTTTTGCAAATATAGACACTGGCATTCAAAGGAATGATCCATTTAAAATTTTTTCAACTGGATTTTGGAAGAAGATAAGATCTTTCACTGATACGGTTTTGTTGTTACCATCTTATGTGCTCAATTTGCATGTGCTCAGATGACATGCAGATTTATTTATTCTTGATTCCTAAAATTAAGGTAGCTTGAACATTGTTTTACATTCCTTTTTCTTTTTAAATACCAGGTTGGCTTTGAAGAAGACTTAATGATGGAGTGTTGGCATCTGCTGGAGCAGATAATAGTATTTAAAAGTTAATGAACACTTTCTGTAGTTTTATGAGTTATGGCCTTAATATTCAGTCTTTGGCTTAAATGTCCATTGGTTTTACCTTGATACAGTTGAGCAGCACTGGGGTTAAGTCTCTGATGTTTATGTTGGCCATGTATATTAACTGTATTTTAAAAGTACCGTTTTGTTTTTACAGGAAAGGTAAAATGCAAAAGGGGACAATGTATTCCTTTTGAGGAGTTTTTATAAATTCTTAACTACAATATATGGTGTTCTTTCCTAATTTTTTATATTTCCTTACAATTTGGTGGCCTTTTAATTTAGCTTTGGGCTTTTTGGTGTATGCTAATTTAGTCTGAGATTTCAAGAAAATGCAGACATTTCAGTCCTCATTAATTAAAGACATTTTAAGTTGAAAGAATTTGTTTTCAAGTTGAGGGTGTATTCTCTTTTAAAATCCACCTGATTATTAAATAGTTTCAATTTTATTTTTAAAAGCTGCGAATTGTTGAGTAGATGGTTCCTAAAAGTACAAGTGAGATATCAACAGGCTGTGTATAAAATAAAATGGTTTAATTTTCAGTTTTGCAGCACAAAACACTGACTAGTATAAGAAACAATCCACGTCATTATTGGGTTTTGTCTGTTTTTTTGCCTGATTCAGGTGTCCCTTGAGTGACATCTCTTAAATGTTTGGGGTTGGGAGTCAGAGCAAGTTATCTGGCTTCTCCTGTCCATCGCTTAGGTTTGTTCTTGTTGTCAAAACTGCCCCCCCACCCCCACCCTCAATGGTGTGACACATGCTCATGCATATTATGTTACAATAAGTACATCCTTGTATTTGTATTTTTGTTTTCAACATTGCCAAGGTGCTATGGGAAATTAACACAAAATTAGAAAAAATAAAATTATTAAAAAGCAGAACTGGTTTCGTTTTCTCCAGGTGGCTTATGTCTAATGACTACTTGTATTTTCTGATTATTTTTCATATTGCCCACTCTCTAGTTCTATTCTGGTTTCAGCTATTGTTTTGAGGGAAGGGGGTGTGGATTGTGTGATATTTCATCAGCAAAGAGGGTAGAGAGCTAAAAGATTCAGCTGTATGATTCTGGGGTTTTCTTAAGTTCTTTTAGTGTCAGAAGCAGTTATTTAAGGGGAGAAAAATCATAGGGCATTGTGCAGCTTAAGGGTTTTGCCTTCATGGATCAGATTATGGCGTGATTTGAGTATGTAGGTTCTGGGCCTTTAAACTTCTATTTCCAAGAGAAAACCCCTTGGTTACCTTTACCTTTTCAATCACCTCTTCTTTGATTGCAAACCCTAGAGCTGAAGGGTTTGGGGGAGTTTTTTAAGGGAAGGCTCACTGGGAAATTTAAATGAGTCTTTTAATCTTTTTTTTTTTTTAACTAAGATAATGGGGCAGAGAATCTCTGGCTTGTTTTAACAGCTGGTATCTGCAAATTAATGTGACAGCTCAATTTTATTCAATATAGTATTGCTTAAAAAAAAACCTGAAGTACTACATAGCTGTTATGCCACAGTTTATTCTTGAATAGTAGAAATTTAGGTCTTTTTAAATATAGGTTAATTTCAAATTAGATTTTCTAACCTCGTATATTCAGAAATGTTTATTCCACCAAGTTATGCGTTGTGAGTGTTTATAAGTAATATACATAAAGGTAACATTTAATGTGAACATTCATTTTGATGATTACTTAGCTCAGTAGCATTGCCCTTTCAACTGCTGAAACCTTTATTTTGCTAATGAACATTTATCTTAATGAAGATATCTGTTATCAGTGAGCAAAATCATCCCAGTAATAACAGGTATACTGGGGAAACATGCTAACAGAGCCTTAGGGCCTTTTGTCAGTGTGTTAGTTTATTTGGCCAAGGGAGGAGGTTCATAAATTTCTTCTTTACCATGTCAGGAACACAGTGTGATTGTGTATTATTTTTAGTGCACTAACAACCAACTGATAAACTTAGTTATGTAGGCTTTTGAGTTGTATTAAAAATGAGTGGGTTTGTCAAGAGTCATATCACTGAGATACCTTATATATTTATGCCTTGTTAGAAAATATTAACTGAAATGTGTCTCCAAGTTTACATTTCAATTTTATGCCTGGAAGTTATTAAAAGTTTAACATTTACTACTAAAGGATTGTGAATTTCCTTTAAAATCTCTGGAATGAAAACTATTAATGGCGTCTTTAGTTTGTATGAGGGTTTAAAGGAATGTTTTCAATTTCTTCATAATGCTCCATTTTCTTCTGGTGTTGTGGGAAGGAACGAGCTTCCTGAATGTTATCTTTTAAATTCATTTTTGGTAGCTGCTCTGCGAATCTTTGAAGATGCTGTATTTCTCTCCGGTTTCCTTTGTATACCTACTGTATCAGACTTAATGAACCATAGTAGAACTCCAGCCTCCCTATAACCTTATGAAAGCTGTTATTTATCTAATTTATTTTGAATGATGCATCTAAGTTCTAGTTTTGCTGTTGTGCATTCTAAATTCTGCCCATACAAATAACTGTGACCTCAACATGTCAAAACTGAGGGTATTGACAGCATTGGAGCTAATTGTTGGTGGAGTATTCATTTAGCCAGCACTTATTGCATGCTGTATTCCAGGCAGTGTGCTAGGCAGCAAAAAACAGATTAGATTCCTACCCTTATGGTGCTTAGCATGAAATAGTCATAAGTAATTGCAAAATTAGATCAGTAAATATGAAAGCTGGAATCAGGCAGAATCCATGCAGTTGGAGTGGGGGTGGTACAGGGATAGAATGCTTCCCTGAGAAACAGAGGACAGATGTCTGAAGAAGTAGTTAGATGAGCCAGGAGGAGAGTGTTCCAGAGGAAGGAGCATTGGAAGAGTTGTAGGGTCCTGCAAATACAGTATGGGGGACCTTGTTCCATCTTCCAAGTTGAGGATAGGGGAAGAGGTAAGAGCCAGACTTCTGGGGTTTGAATTTTGTGCATTATGGAGAACAGAACAGATGAGACCAGTTATATTATACGTGATGATACAGTTGAAGCAAAGTGGTAGATCTGAGAAACACTGGGAACAGGACTTGAATGGATTACATAGAGGGTGAGAGGAAGGCACTGAAAATGACTCGAATTTGTGGCTTTGGAATTGGATGGAAGTTTGTGGTGCTGACAGTGATTGAATAGAAGCTTTTGTAGGGAGGGAGATACGAGCACAGTCGAGATGGTTATGCTTATTCTTGCAGGCTTTCTGAGAACCCTCACAATGGCAAGATGCGGGGGGCGGGGTGTAAAAGTAACTAAACTGAAATCATTCCGTTTATATCTAAAAGACAGTTCTTCTCTAGCATTATGGTGGTTTTCATTAGATTACATTTTCTTTCAGCTTAGGGATAGGGCTAAAAATTATTTAGTTTATATCTGCCCCTATTTCTGTCTTAATTGTTGCCCCCTTAATCCTAATCATCCTCTCTCCCACCTGAACAGTCTCCATGCCACCAGCTACTGTAAAGCACTTCTCATATGATTTCATTCAAGTTTAATGTTTCCAATCCTCACCAGTAAAATTGTCAGATTGGGGGGGAATTAAAAGCATTAAGCTTGTAACTGTTATTACCGCTAAAACATTATCAACTTGCCATTTTTCTATGTGAAGATCCCCAAAAGACATAATTCACACCAGCCTCAGCAAACCAGCTGTGTTCTAGAAACCATGTAGCACTCATAAACATGGCTTGAAGGTTATAAAATGTGAATGTCTATCAAATCACCCCCCCACACCTTCCTGAGTAACATAGGCTTCCCATAGCGATAGCCAACTCTGCTACTAGTCTTGGTGTATTAGGCAAATTGTTTAATTCTCTCAGCTTGTTAATTATCCAAAAATTTAGGGAGTAATAGCAAATACTCTTCCAGGTTCCAGATTTGTTAAATTGAAAAAATTTTTATTGTATTCCACCACTTATTTTCTTGTGGATGTATGGCTATCTGTTTAGCATGCCATTTTTCATCAGCATACAAGTTTTCAGAAAATATGCACACACTAACTCCATGACCTTGTTTCATTTATGACCGTTTTGATCTCACTTACCTACTATAAGCTAAGATACTAGGTGCACAGAATGCTGAAGTTAAGGAATTTCTACCCTTAATAACTTGGGAGTCAAGCATTATAAACCAAAAAAAAAAAAAAAAAAAATGCTATAAGGTGTTACGGGTGTTTTGGTGGTATTAGGAATACACAGATGATAGTGGTCAGCTCTTCTGGTGGGGGAAGGCATTAACTTCTACATGGAATCTTGGTCAGTATGTGTTGGCTATGTAGGTGAAGGAACAGTGGGCAGCGTACTGACAACCAGTAAAGAAAGGCAAACAGGCATGACCATGTGGCAAATTCAGTATCATAGTTTGGAATGGGTGGAGCATAGGTTTCAGTAGAGTATGGCAAGAGAAAAGCTGAATTTGCTTTGCAGTCAAATTATGACCAATTGTATGCTAAGAAAATGACTTCACTTGATAATTGTAGCAAATGCAGAGCCACTGAAAGTCTTAAGCAGAGGATTATGGTTAGATTCAAAATTGAGAACACATAGCTGGTGGCTGTGTAGTTTGGAAATTGTCCGGGTGAGAAAGATGTTTGGAATTAAGGGAGCAGCAGTTAAAACAGTATGAGAGAATGAGTGATTCTTTCCCACAAAGATGTCCACATCCTTATCTCCAGAACCTGTGAAAGTTATTTATACAGCAAAGGGGATTTTGCAGATGTGATTGAGCTAAAGATGTTGAAATGAGGTTTTCCTGGATTATCCAGGTGGGCCAAATATGATTCACAAAGGTGAGTAGAAGAGGGAGGCAGGAAGTCAGTCAGTGGTAGTATATAGTATGTCCTGGGATGCAATACTGTAGATCACTTAAAGCAAATGAACTGGAGGGACTTCCCTGGTGGCACAGTGGTTAAGAATCCACCTGCCAATGCAGGGGACACGGGTTCGAGCCCTGGGCCGGGAAGATCCCACATGCCGCGGAGCAACTAAGCCCGTGAGCCACAACTGTTGAGCCCGTGTGCCACAACTACTGAAGCCCACACGCCTAGAGCCCATGCTCCACAACAAGAGAATCCACCACAATGAGAAACCCGCACACCACAATGAATAATAGCCCCTGCTTACTGCAACTAGAGAAAGCCCGTGCGCAGCAACAAAGACCCAGTGCACCCAACCAGTCAGTCAGTCAATAAAGGGAATGAACTGGAAACAGCTTTTATGTGTCAAAAGAAATGTTGAAAGAGCAAGTTAGGCTGACATGTAGAGTTTGATACCTTTTATTTAAATTGCTATATTGTTTATGAATACAGCTAGTAAAAGTATTAAAATGTAATAATATTCTTGGAAATGATACCAGCTGCAGGATGGTGGATACCTTTTAAATCACCATCTTTGGGAAGAAGGAACAGAGGTAAATAATACTAGGGATGCATATATAGGGTCTTCAGATGTACCTTTGATGTCTTTAAAGTTATGAAGCAGAAATAGGTGGTGAGATAGGTACATACAGAGGTGAGTCAAAAATTATCCTCTATAGAATTTATTTTAATTAACTCAGACAAATGCATCATTTTTCAACATAACCTCCTTGCTTTTCAATACACTGTCCGTCTGTCAACAAGCTTTCGTATTCCCTCGTTAAAAATGTTTTAGGCTGAACTGCAAGTCATGAATACACCACTGTCTTCCCTTCATCAGAAGTGAATCTTCATCCTCATAGGGCTGCTTTCAGGGGATCAAACAGGTGAAAGTTGCCTGAAGTCCATTCATACACACTTTTTCGCGACAAAACTTTTTCTCGTGAAAGAGTTTTGTGCACAAAGTCTGATAAATAACGGCACCAGGTACACCCTCAGACCGCAAAAAACGAATCACTGCACACTGCTCTTTTTTCATGCAAATCACAAGTGGGGCATCCATTTTTGCTTGCACCGCAGTTACAGATGAACTGATGTAACACGTTCACACCTGCACAGCAGTGTCTGGGGAGACAGTAGCCTTGAACGGAAAGCACTAAGACAGTGCGGCCAATAGAAGTTTTAATATAACCAGAGCGCAGATAATTTTTGACTCACCCTCGTAGGTATAATTCTCTATACTCGGAAATACTTTCAAGTAAAAACAATTTTTTAAAATATAAAAGAAGGCACAGAAAAAATAAAAAATAAAGCAGAGGAAAGGGAATTCCCAAACAATACTGGCATTAAATATTCTGACAAGAAGCAGGAGAAAGAGATGTTAAAGAAATTAAAGGAGGAGAAAATTTCAAGATGCTGAGTATAAATGCCACATAAGTGAGATGACCAAAGTGTCCTTTGTTGGATATGACGGTTGGATAGTTCCTCATAACCAAGACCGAACTGATTCAACAGCCGAGGTGTGGAAGCCTGATAATAGAGGGTTGAGAAAAGGTTGGAAGATAAGTAGAGGGAAGCCAGTGGCTTACTTTAAATGTCCAGTGATGGAGCTGGATGCAAGTGCATGATCAATCTTCCCCTAGCCCCTATCCCTCCCCTTCCCCCTCACCTTTTCCCCACACCCTTCCCTCCCATGTCCAATCTACTAGCTACGTGTTGGCTTCTTCCTCAAGTGCGTTCTCTACCTGGCAGGAAAGATTGGTCAGTAGCAGTTACAGGTTTATGAGGTCCTTGCAGAAATTTCCAGATGAGGAAAGAATTCTCTTCCCCTGTGTCCATACAGCAAATCCTTCACACAACTGGACAAATCACCCTCAAGAGTTTTGGGCTCTTTATGATCCCGTAGCTTATGACCCTCACCCATCAAAGGATGGGATACACCCGATGTCTGTATATCATTTAGGTACCTCCTATCTGTTATCGCTGAAATTATATCTCTGATTTCTGGTAAGTTTTTAAATGTTTTCATATTCTTCTTAGCCATTTATTATTACTTCTTTTTCCATTAGGCTGTCATTTTTTGTTGTTTACTGGTGGGGCTTTTTTTTTTTATGTTCTGGGTATTCCATTGTCTGTTAAATATACTGGAAATGTGTTCTTTTCTGTAATTTAAAAAATTTTAACTTGTATATGGTTTCTTGCATTTTAAATTGTTTTGAGGGCCATATCTATCAACCTTTACCTGTATGACTTGTTTACAAGCTCTCATTATGCCAAAGTTATTAACTATTTTTCACTACAGAATCAAATGAAGTCATTTTCTTAGCATACAATTGGTCATAATTTGACTGCAAAGCAAATTCAGCTTTTCTCTTGCCATACTCTACTGAAACCTATGCTCTACCGATTCCAGACTATGATGCTGAATTTGCCACATGGTCATGCCTGTTTGCCTTTCTTTACTGGTTGTCAGTACGCTGCCCACTGTTCCTTCACCTACATAGCCAACACATACTGACCAAGATTCCATTTAGAAGTTAATGCCTTCCCCCACCAGAAGAGCTGACTACTATCGTCTGAGTATTCCTAATACCATCAAAACACCCGTAACACTTTATAGCAATGTTTTGGCTTATAATGCTCGACAATTTTTTTCTAATACCTTAATAATTTTTTTCTTTGAATTTTGACTTTCAAATACATTCAGTTTCTTTTGGTGCATTATGAAGTGTTTATCTTATTTCGTCTAAATAGTCACTTGTTAGAAAACAATCTGTTAAATACTTGATCTTTTCTCCTTGATATGAGGTGCCACCTCTATCATAAAAGAAATTCCCAGTTATGTGTAAGTCTGTTTCTTCAGTATTTATCAAATTCCTTTTATCCTCTTCCTGCACTAACACCCTGTTTTAACTCCAGTAGCTTTTTAGCATATTTTGTTATTTGAAAGGACAGATTGTTCCTATGGTTGTTTTTATTGAGGATGTGTTTTCATCCTTGTGAATTTTTTTTCTTTAACATGAGCTTTAGAATCACCTAACGAATTTTGTTTAAAAAAAAATTCTGTTGGGGATTTTATGGTTATCGCATTGTACTTACAGGAAATTTTGGGAGAACTGTACAAAAATTGTCTTGCCACTAAAGAACATGCAGGTTTGTCTTATCTTTCATTATTCGCAATCAGTATTCCTTCATGACTTTTTGGTTTTGAGGCTTGTAAATTTTCAATATGTTTTGATATCTGGTCAGGCAAATTCCTCTTTTAAATTTTTTATTTTTTATTTTTCTTGACTTTCCTTGCACATTTAATCTTCTTTTTAAACTGTAGAATCAACTTGTCAAGATCTAGAAAATTACAGTAAGATTTTTGATAAAGATTGCATTAACTTTTATAGATTAATTTTTGGAGTATTGATATCTTTTTGATATTGAGTCTTCCCACCTGGGAATAGATAACTGTTATTTAGGTTTACAGTTTTCTTCATATAAATCTTATACATTTCTTGTTAGGTTTATTCCTACTTATGTTTTGCTGTAACTGAATGGATTTTTCTTTGAATTGCCTATTGCTGTAAGACAGGTAAGTTATTTATATGTTGGCCTAATCTTTTTTTTTTATAAATTTATTTATTTATTGGCTGCTTTGGGGCTTCGTTGCTGCACACGGACTTTAGTTGCAGCCAGCAGGAGCTGCTCTTCATTGTGGTGCGGGGCTCCTAATTGTGGTGGCTTCTCTTGTTGCAGAGCATGGGCTCTAGGTGCACGAGCTTCAGTAATTGCAGCACATGGGCTCAATAGTTGTGGCTCACGGGCTCTAGAGCACAGGCGCAGTAGTTGTGGCACTCAGGCTTAGTTGCTCCGCGGCATGTGAGATCTTCCCAGACCAGGGATCAAACCTGTGTTCAGTGCATTGTCAGGCAGATTCTTAACCACTGAGCCTGGGAAGACCTATGTTGGCCCAGTCTTAAGCCACTTCATAAAACTCATAATAATTCTGATGGAACTAAACTAAATGCTTTGAGAATATAGATCTTTTTCAAACACTGTATTCCTAACACCTAGACAGTGCCTAACATGTTACATTAACTCAGTATGTTTGAATGAACAAATGTGTGAATGATAGTATTTTAGTTCATTCTCTTGGATTTCTGGATAGACAATATTTCCAATTTTGCAATTGTTATAATTATGAAAATTTTAGTAAAGATTGTTTTAAACTACTCTTTGTCTTATATACATAGCAATATTAGATAAAATAGAGAAAGATACAATTACAAAGCTATGATCTTCTGCAGAAATGAGAAATGTTTCTCTGTACTTAAAAATATTTGATTATGGAAAATTTTAAATATGTACAATAGTAGAATAGTATAATCAAGCTGCATATTCCCATCACCCAACTCCTGTTATGATCTCAGCCAATATTATTTCAGATATACCTGTACCTTCTTCCCATCTCACCCTTCAGTGGTTTATTACGAAGCAAATCTCAGGCATACCATATCATCCATAAATATTTGAGTATGTTTTCCAGTTAAAAAGTACTATTTTAAAGTTATACAATCACAATCTCATTACCATCTGTAAAAATATAACAATAATTCCTAAATATCTAGTGTTCAAATTTTCCTGATCCACATAAATTTTTTCTGTCTTTTAAAAATCTCTTATTTATAGGCTCCACTTCCCTCTTTTTATTTTCTTGGTAATTGACTTATGAACTATGAACTTTAAATGGAACAAAAACACAGCAGTGAGCATAGAGCCGAAGCTTTTGTCCTGTGGTATTTGGGGGCCAAGAACAGGCAAAGTAGGCTACAAGTTTGGATCCAGCAGGTAATGGGAACTAAAATTGTCCTGCATGAAGGAGGAATCAAGGAGCAGGCTCATTGCTTGTGACCAGGGGCTGTAGTCAGACCCCCAGTTATGAACAACAGCTCAAAACAAACAAACAAAGCTGCTGCCACCTGAAGAGAAGGCTTCGAGGAAGCTGTGAACATGAGAAAGTGGAACGACTTGAGAAAGGGAACTGACTACATTGGTGACTACATTGCTATACCCTCAATTCTTTTTTTAGGTGCCTCGACTTTTTGATTAATTTTTTTATTGGAGTATAGTTGATTTACAATGTTGTGTTAGTGTCTTCTGTAGAGCAAAGTGAGTCAGTTATACATATACATATATCCACTTTTTGAGATTCTATTTCAACATAGGTCATTACAGATTATTAAAGAGTTCCCTATCTTCAGTATTATCATGGTGCAAGTACTTTGAATAACCAATTTAAGACATGGTACTGAACTGGGGCTCCAGGAGCCTGGATGAAGTCAAATAAAACTATTAAGGAATGATATAGAGAATAAAATTCTTCTCACAAGAAATGAGCCTGTAATCCCATTTTCCAAAACATATTACGATCAGAGAGGCAGAGTATGAAATTCTGAAAATACACTCCTCCACAAAAGCAATGAGAACACTGGCAAAAAATTGTCTAAATCAACATCTTTAGAACTCTGGAAATGCCAAAAGTTTGCAATGATCTGAGGAGCTTTTATCTAAAGGCAAATGAATCTCAGTAAGAACAGCAAACTTGAGATTTCTCTGGTGACACAGTGGTTAAGAATCCGCCTGCTAATGCAAGGGACATAGATTCGATCCCTGGTGCAGGAAGATTCCATATGCCACAGAGCAACTAAGCCCGTGTGCCACAACTACTGAAGCCCAAATGCCTAGAGCCTATGCGCCACAATGAGAGAAGCCACCTCAAGAAGCCCTGTGCACCACAATGAAGAGTAGCCCCTGCTCTCTGCAACTAGAGAAAGCCCGCACGCAGCAATGAAGACCCAACGCAGCCAATAAATAAGTAAAATTTTTAAAAAAGAAAGACATTTACATTATAAAAAAAGAGAAATCACAGAAAATGTGTTAGAATTAATAAGAAATCAGAAAGTTGCTGGGTAAGAGCAATGAAAAACATAGCTTTCTGGCGCAATGGTAAGGAATCCGCCTGCCAATACAGGGGACACCGGTTCGAGCCCTGCTCTGGGAAGATTCCACATGCCACAGAGCAACTAAGCCTGTGTGCCACAACTATTGAGTCTGTGCTCTAGACCCCGTGAGCCACAACTCTTGAGCCCATGTGCCGCAACTATTGAAACCCACGCACCTAGGGCCCGTGCTCCACAAGAGAAGCCACTACAATGATAAGCCCGCGCACCACAATGAAGAGTAGTCCCGGCTCACAGCAACTAGAGAAAGCCCGTGTGCAGCAACGAAGACCCAACGCAGCCAATAAATAAATAAATTAAAAAAAAAAAAAGCTTGCTAATTTATAATTATTATCTAGATATATAACAGGATTTCAAAACTTGTCTAGTAACTGGTAATGGGTCAAATCATAGCTTTCCAACCTACTAGTATCCAATTAGAAATGATAATTTTTAAAAATCCCATTTGCAATATCAGTGATTTCTTTAAAGTACTTAGGAATGACTAGCAAATGCTATGTAAGACATTGATGAAGAACATTTTAAAACTATTAAAGGACATAAAAATGAGTATATTAAATGGAGATAACATTTCACAGATGAGAAGACACCATTGAAAAGATGGCAATCTTCCCTTAATTAATCTATAAATTCAAAGCAATTTCAATTATAATTCCAACAGTTTCACTTTTTCTGGAACTTGACAGATTGACCCTAAAATTCTTATAGGAGAGCAAGAATGGCTAAGACATTCGCTAAGGTCTCTTTGTGATGCACTTTGGAGAATAGCAGCAAGTTGGGGTCTATTAGCGTGAGGCTAAACCAATGACTTTCAAAGTGTGGTCTCTGGGCCGGCAGCATCAGCATCACCTGGGAACTGGTCAGAAATGCAAATTCTTGAGCCACACCCAAACCTAGTAACCGGAAGCTCTGGGAGTAGGGCTCAGTAATCTGTGTGTTAAGTGTTCTTCAGGTGATTGTGATGCACACTAGCATTTGAGAATTTACTAAGCCAGACAAGTAGACCAATGGTACAATAGAGACCATCAAAAATTGACTTCTGCATAAATGGAACTAGGTTTTTGGCAGAATGGCATTTCAAATCAGCAAAGGAAAGTTAAAGGCTCAAAAATAGTACTGGGACAATTAAGTAACTGGAATGAAGTAAAATAGACCTCCATCTCACACCGTACAAATACACAGGTTAAAGACCTAAATGTGTAAACATTTAGAAGAAAATATAGAACATCTTTAACACTGAAGTAGTTCCCATTTCTTAAGGTACAAAAAGTGCAAATCATAAAATAACAGTAAAAGTGTCTACATTATGTTAAAACTTCTGTACAAGAAATCATAACAGAAGTAAAACAACAAACAAAAAACAAGCTATAGACCAAAGATAACTGTAACATTTTACCATATGGAGGATTCATTAAAAAAAAATTCTACTAAACCATTAGAAAAATATAATCCAAAGGGAAAAGAAAGGGCAAATTTGTAAAGGGCAATTCACCGACATGGGAACCTAAGAGTTAATAAACAGTCAGCCTCTTAAGGAAATGCAAATTGCATCTCAAAACAAGATTTCATTTCCTATTAACCATACTGACAACATTTCAACAGTGTGATAATACCAACTGCAGTAAAATACAGAGCATTGGAAATTTTCATACATTTCTGGTAGGGGTATTAGCTCTTTGGAAAGCCATTTGGCAATATGTAACACAGGTGAAGGTGATCAAACTCAATGACCCGGGTGTGTACAAGAAATTCTCCCATGTGCACTCAAGAAGATGTACACGAGAATTTTCTGGCAACTCTATAATAGCAAAAAACAAAACCAAAAACAAACCCCAAATCCTAAATGTTCAATTATAACATAATCTTGCAATAGAATATCAATCAGCAGTTACAATGAATTTTCTAGGAATACATACAGAAAGAGGTGTACAATATATTATGCCCATAAACTTTATACGTATGCAGAAGATAGCATACATGTATATAGCTGTATTATTCACTTTATAAATATGTAGAAAAGGATAAAAGTCTTAGCAGAGATGAAAGGGTTCACAGGGGTTTAAACTCTCTATAAAATTGTCCTTGTAAAGAATAAGATAGGGTAAATGTTGATATTTATGAAAGCAGTGTATTAGGTAGCTATGTGTTATATTACTTTTTCTACTTCACTGTATGTTGGGAATATTTTAAAATTCCCCCCAGTCCTTCTTTATTGTAAATAAACATTTTAGAATAGTTTTAAATTTACTGAAAAGTTGCCAAGACAGTATAGAGTGTTCCTATATACCACTTATCCTATTACCACTGCTGTTAACACCTTACATTACTACGGTACATTTGTCAGAACTGCAGAACCAGCATTGGTGTACACTATTAGCTAAACTCCATGGTTTATTTAGGTTTTATTAGTTTTCCTCTAATGTCCTTTTCTGATCCCAATCAGATACCACCTTATTTGTAATCATCATGTCTCCTTATGCTTTTCTGGTCTGTGACAGTTTCTCAGATTTTTTGTTTTCAATGACCTTGAAAGTTTTGAGAAATATCTGTCAGGTATTTTGTAGAACGTCTCTCAATTTGTGTGTGTGTGTGTGTGTGTTTTTTCCTGCTTAGATAGGAGCATGCATTGTGGGGAGAAAGGCCACAGAATTGAAGTGCCATTTTCATCCCATGGTATCAAGGGTTCATACTCTCAGCAGGATGGATGATGGTACTTTGGATCACCTGGCTGAGGCAGTGTTTGCCAGGTTTTCCCACTGGAAGGTGACTTTTTGTTTCCTCTTTCCACACTCTATTCTTTGGAGTCAAGTCACCAAATACAGCCCACACTCAAGTGGTGAGGAGTTACACTCCACCTCATAGAAGGGAGGAATAGTTCCCTAAATTATCTGGAATTCTTCTGCATGGAGGATTTGTCTCTTCTTCCCTGTAGTTTCTTTTTAATTTTCTACAGAACTTCGTATAGGTTACTATTTGCTTTATTTTATTTCCTACAGGTGTATTCCTCCAAATAGGTTTGATTGTTTGTTTTTACCCATTCTTAGGCACTGATTGCATGCTGGGATGAAATAGAAATGGAAAAAGTAAATGGACTGGGATCATCTATGACCATATTATAATCCTTTTTCTCAAAGTCTATAGCTGTGGTTGCAGCAGCTGTGGTCATAATGGGGGTGTGGTCATGCACATTAATTGAATATAGAGTTTAAAGGGCTCAGCTAGTTTATTCTTTTTCTACTGCCTGCCATCATTTCACTTAAGATCCTAGTGAGAAGAAATGCCTTTCCTTTTAAAGGCATCCTCAGCCTCCCCTGGTAAGACGTCACAACACATTTAGGAGGAGATCCTTCTTTCTAATACTTTCCCGAGTCTTCCCAAATTGAGGAGAGCCTATTGTACGCTTCTGTTTCTCCCATGGTTTCAGATGGACTGAAGAACATAAAAATCTCCACATTAATCATAAGATGTTGGTTCATCTCACAAAAATCTTTTCCTCTGTAGAATGTCTTCCAGTTTATACAGGGCTTTCTTATACAGTTTCAATTCTTTGTAGGTTTTATGTAACATCAATTTTCCTAATATTCAGTGTGGGGTCACAAGTGAGAGCCTCTTAACACGAACGCAAACATTTTGTCGCTTCTGCCCCTAGGTGAGAGACTCCCTGACAAGATCCTTCCTCTGTTCTTCACCCAACTCAGGCACATTTGGGTATTCCTAGGAGGTAGATCACAAGTCATTCCAGGCTGCTGCTTTATGCCACCATCTTCAGGACTCTGTGGCTGTCCCTGCGTCCCAAGCTTCCATTTGCCAGGCTTGCTACTTCAACTCTCCTCTGAGAGTATAATTATCCAAGAGCCCAGCAGAATTCTCAGGGTTTTCCTCATGTGTCTCCCTTATCAGGGAGGAATATCTTTTGCAGAATTCCACCCACCACAATTCCTCTTCTCCAGCAGACCTCCCTTCAGGTACCCTGGTGGGGATGGGGTGCTGGGCTAATGCCCAGGGGGCAAGGGAGACTATCTGGCATTTTTAGCCTTTATGGTGATAGGTGGGCTCTCTAGACGAAATAGAAAGGAGAGAAAATGGGCTTTGGGTAGACAGCTCACAGCCTCTGCCACAGCCCACTCAGTTGTGGCAAACTTTTGTCCCATTATATACAATCAAAAATGTGTATAAAATTCATCTACGTGAAATCTCATCCCTCCCTCAAAGAGAGACAATCCAAATATCATGTAACTACTTCCTCTAGTTTTAAGTCCAGGACCTCTGGGACTATGCAATCTTTTCTTTCAGGTCTGATATGATTCCTCAAGGACCAGCATACCTGAAATTTCAAGATGACTTAGCTGTCCCCAACACAGTCAATAGAACACTTTCTCAAAGTGTGGTCTTTACACCAGCAGCAACAGTGTCACCATATAACTTGTTGGAAATGTAAATGATTGGGCCACATCCCAAAGCTATAAAACCAGAAACGCTGGGTTGGACCTAGCTATTTGTATTTTACTAAGCTTTCCACGTGACTCTGATGCATGCTAAAGCTTGAGAACCACTGCAAAAGACAATGCCAGAAAAGGAAGCGTACGTGCAATCACACTCCCATTCAGAAAAGGAAATATGCAGTAGGCACTGTTCCTGAGTACATACCATACCCCGTTTTTCTTAGTTTTTGCTGTGTCACAAACCTTAGTAGCACACAGTGGTAACCATTTTTCGTTGATGCGCCTTGGCCATTTGGGCTGGGCTCAGCAGGGTTCATTCGTGGGCCTGTGATCAACTGGCAGGCTATGACCTCACTCACCTTGCAGTTGATTGGGTTTTGCCAGGAGTGAGGAGGGTAGCTGGGCCATATCTCTTCTCATCTGATAGTCCAGCTCACTCTCATTCACAAGGCAGTGGTCTCAGAGTTTCCAAAAGCAGAGAGAGGGCCAGCTCCAATGCACAAGCACTCTCCAAGTCTCTGTGTCATGTTTGCTAGTGTCTCATGGGTCAAAGCAAGTCATATGATCAAGCCCAGTGTGTAGGACGGGTCTGCCTAAGGGTAGTAATTCTTGAAGTGGGGGATGGGGTGTGCATTATTGCAGCCATTTTTGCAAACAATCTACCATCCTGCCTGATGGGACTAGCAAGGATGCCCTACCCTGGTAAATGGAATAAATTTGTTAGTCAGTCTGGCGGCCTCTGGTTCTGATCTCCAGGAGGGTCATGGTCTTGTCTTTCACTGGCATATTATGCCATACTACTAGGTATGGGCATTGTATATGTCTTTCTTGGGGGCTGCATAATTTGCAGCTGTGTTCTTGTTGGTGGGAGTTGGGAGTTAGGGATTGCTTTAAGTGTTGAACAGCTAGAAGCAGGTAAAGCCAGGTTTGGAGGTTGTTTGGCAGTATATATGCTGCAGAAACTTGGTGGGCTTTGGGACTATTTCATCCGGTGAATTCCATGTGCAAATAAAGCAGGTAAAGATCCTGTCTAGACACGTGCTGTCCAAAGCAGTAACCGCTAGCCAGAATTAGTTATTGAACCCTTGAAATGTAATTAGTCTGAATTGAGATGGGATGTTACTTTTTTTTAAAGAACTTTTATTGAGATACAGTTAGACAATAAACTGCATATATTTAGAGTGTACAATTTGGTATCCCAATCTCCCAATTCATTCCCCCCCAACCCTCCCCGCTTTCCCCACTTGGTGTCCATATGTTTGTTCTCTACATCTGTGTCTCTATTTCTGCCTTGCAAACCGGTTGATTTGTACCATTTTTCTATAGTCTGCATATATGTGTTAATATACGATATCTGTTTTTCTCTTTCTGACTCACTTGACTCTGTATGACAGTCTGTAGGTCCATCCATGTCTCTACAAATGTCCCAGTTTCATTGCTTTTTACAGCTGAGTAATATTCCATTGTATATATGCACCACATCTTTTTTATCCATTCATCTGTTGATGGACATTTAGGTTGCTTCCATGTCCTGGCTATTGTAAATAGTGCTGCAATGAACACTGGAGTGCATGTGTCTTTTTGAATTATGGTGTTCTCTGGGTATATGCCCAGCAGTGGGATTGCTGGGTCATATGGTAACTCTATTTTTAGTTTTTCAAGGAACCTCCATACTGTTCTCCACAGTGGCTGTATCAGTTTACATTCCTACCAGCAGTGCAAGAGCGTTCCCTTTTCTCCACACCCTCTTCTGCATTTACTGTTTGTAGATTTTCTGATGATGCCCATTCTGACTGGTGTGAGGTGATACCTCATTGTAGTTTTGATTTGCATTTCTCTAATAATGAGTGATGTTGAGCAGCTTTTCATGTGCCTCTTGGCCATCCGTATGCCTTCTTTGGAGAAATGCCTATTTAGGTCTTCTGTGAGATGGGCTATTACTTTTTATTTAACGTAGCTACTGGATATTTAACATTATATTTGTGGTTCACATTGTATTTCTGTTAGTCGGCAGTGATCAGCTGTGAAGCCTGAGAATTTTGGCTTCATAGTTCTTGTCCCTATTCTCAGCAAATAACCCCTTCTCCTTTAGTTTAAAGGTCTGTTCCTGGGGCTTCCTAGGTGGCGTAGTGGTTAAGAATCCGCCTGCCAATGCAGGGCACACGGGTTCGAGCCCTGCTCCAGGAAGATCCCACATGCCACAGAGCAGCTAAGCCCGTGCGCCACAACTATTGAGCCTGTGCTTTAGAGCCCGTGAGCCACAACTATTGAGCCCATGTGCTGCAACTACTGAAGCCCACGCGCCTAGAGCCCGTGCTCCGCAACAAGAGAAGCCACAGCAATGAGTCTGTGCACCACAACAAAGAGTAGACCCCACTCACTGCAACTAAAGAAAGCCCGCACACAGCAAAAAGGGGACCCAACACAGCCAATAAAAAAAAAAAAGGTGAGAATAATGAAACAGAGAAGATTTAAAAAAAAATAATAAATAAAGGTCTGTTCCTTGAAACAATCTGAAACGAATAACCTCGGGGGGAGAATACCATCATTCATTGAATCTTTTCAACCAGGCTTGTTGTATTTATTACTAAATTTACTCCCTTCATCTGACCAAGACTGTTTAATGAAAAGGTCCTGAGGTCCTTTAAAGGTCTGGAACCCCAATCTTTTCAATTTTGTCACCTATTATATCTCTCATATTCTTGCTTTTGTTTGTCTTATCATTAACTTGGGCATAGAAGAAGCTGGCTTCCTCAAGCCAACAAAGCTTCGCTCTGTCATCCCTGTCAACCTGGACTGCAGCCTGAAAAGCTTCTTAGCAAACCCAAAGACGCTTGTCTTAGGTTGGGACATCTTCAGACTGTTTATCTCTTGTATGAATTTACTGAAAACCACATCAAGTAGTCAACTCACCCACCCCCCATAAATCCTGAATTTTTCTGAACATTTCCCCTAGCAAAACAACCCCAGTCTACATGCGATCTGTGTCATAATAGTCTATTAGACATTTTGCAACTATACATGGCCATTTCACATCTTGCTTGCCTGTAATACACCATTTTTGGTAATAAATTCAGTATCAGATGGGAAGCTTTGGACTGTAAATAGAATATTCAATAAAAAAACTTTAAACCTATTTTCTCATGTAACAGAAAGGAGAGGCCCAGTATGGGTGGTTCCAGGATTTGTTGTTTTAGCACACCAATTCTGTCAAGTTCTAGGTGATGTCTCTTAGCTTTCCTCTTATGGTTGCAAGATGACTGCTGGTACCCTGAACAGGACAGCATCCAAAGGCAGGAAGGAAGCTAAGGGGCATTTTCTCCTTGAGTATTTCTCATCAGGAAGGAAAATCCTCTGCAGGCACTCCCCTTCCAATAGTTCCCTCAGTGGATCGCACATAGGCCAAGGAGAGTGGAAAAGTGAGTATTTGGCGTATTCAGGAAAAAGAAGAGAAGGGCCTTTGGGAGGGTAAACAAGAAACCTGCTAAGCCCCTTTTGTAGCAGTCTACTGCTGTGTAACAAACCACCCCAAACAGTGGCATAAAAGGATGATCATTTTATTATGTGCACAGGAATTTGGAAAGAGCACAACAGAGTTGGGCTATCTTTGCTCCACACTGTTTGGGACCTCAGCTGGGAAAACTCACGTGTCCAGGGCCTGGAATCATCTGGAAGCTTCTTCACCCTGGGCTAGGATGGCTAAGAGGTTGGACCTAGCTGAGGCAGTGGGGCAGAGCACCTCACATGGCCTTCCATGTGGCCAGCTCCCTGCATGGCTGCTGGGTTCTCAGAGAGAATGTCCTGGGAGGGAGTATCCTGAAAGAAGTTCTCTGGAGACAGTGAGACACAGGAAAAGCTGCATGGCTTTCTAGGACCTAATCTTAGAAGTCACATCATGGACTACATTTTTTGATGGGAGGAATGTCAACAAATTTGCAGCCTTTAAAAAAAGAAAAAGCTGCCAGGACTTCCTAGGTGGCGCAGTGGTTAAGAATCCGCCTGCCAATGCAGGGGACACGGGTTCAAGCCCTGCCCTGGGAAGATTCCACATGCCACGGAGCAACTAAGCCTGTGAGCCACAGCTATTGAGCCTGTGCTCTAGAGCCCATGAGCCACAACGATTGAGCCTATGTGCCACAACTATTGAAGCCCACGCACCTAGAGCCCATGCTCTGCAACAAGAGAAGCCACTACAATGAGGAGCCCATGCACCACAATGAAGAGCAGCTCTCTCGCAGCAGCTAGAGAAAGCCCATGTGAAAGCAACGAAGACCCAATGCAGCCAACAAATTAAATAAATAAATTTATGAAAAAAAACCCAAAACTGACATAATCCTCATTCAAACTAGAAGACATACATACATATATTCCCACAGATTCTCCGTATATTGTTGCAGTTAAAAAGGAAATTTCAGTCTACTTCCCAATCAGCCATGATGTTACATTCCTTTTTCAAGCTGAAATTTTTTTCTCAACCTAAAAAGAAAATTTTTTTCCCCTCCCAGCCCATGAATGATATAATACTGTCTGGGAATTACTAAAGAATAGATGCTGTGGCCTTACTCTCAAAGGACCAATATTGGATCAGCATGGAAGGGAAGGAAAAACACTGGAATTCCCTCAAATTCTGCAGGGGACTTTTGGAGTTAAAAAAAAATTAAAAATTTAATACTGTTAAAGACTATGAATGACAATTTAAGGCATCTGCCCCAGTAGTTCCTGGTAAAAACCCACACGTCTGGATCCTTATATTGAATTAAATTTTAATACTTTTGGAACACCTACTAAGTCATACACCGAGGAGGATAAAAAGATAAAGAAGACGAAGTTCTCTTGTAAGTGGTTAGTAGTATAGGCAGGAGGAGGCAGATTCTCCCTCCTTTGTCTTCAATGCAAGAACTGAAATAGAAACAAAGAGCTCCTGATAAATGAAATCGGGAAGCCCCAGTGAAAGAACCGGCCTGAGTTCAAGTCATATATGAATGGGAGGTGTCAATCAGGGGGAAACGGAGGAAGGGACAAGACAAAGGGCTATACTACTAAGTGAAGAGAGCTGGAAAAAGCAAGGCCTGGGGCCCCTGAAAACTGCTTGGTCGTGAGTTCCTAAGAGGTAAACGCCACGTGTCCCGGTCGACATCAACACCGTGAACCCATTTCGCTTCGGAGAAATCGGGACGGAGGGCTTGGACCCGTCGTTGCAGGAATTTCCCGGTAGAGGGCGCCGTCAGCCCGCGAGTCCTCAGCTTGACTCGGTTGCGGAGGCGGTGCGTCCTCGGCCCGGGGGCGGCGCCGCCGCGCTCACGTGACCCTCGCTCATGGCGGCGGCGGCGACGGCGGCGGGGCTGGCGGCGCTCGGCGGCCGGAGCCGGATCCTGTAGCCGGGGTGTGGGCCCGCGTCAGTCCGTCCCTCCTTCGGCCCCCTCGCTTGTCTTCCGGAGCGTGGCTGACAGAGCCGGGATGGCGGAGCGAGGCCTGGAGCCCTCGCCGGCTGCGGTGGCGGCGCTGCCGCCCGACGTGCGGGCGCAGCTGGCGGAGCTGGAGCTGGAGCTCTCGGAGGGTAGGAGCGCGGCGGGGGAGCGCGCGCCCGGGCGCCGCTGCGGGTCGCGGCGAGGGGAGCCCGGGTCCCCGCCGCGCGCCCTGCCGGCCGTGCGGGCCGAGGGGAGGAGGGTGCCGGGGATCCGGCCTGGGCTCTGAAGGGGCGCCGCGCTGCTCTCCCGCCCCGGGAAGTGGGTGTTCCCTGGGAGGGGGAGGGCAGGGGCTTGGAGGAGAGGTCCTCCCCAGGCCCGGGCTGCCTCTGCGCTCCCTGCCCCCCAAAACCCGAGACAAAGCTGCGTCCTCCCGCTTCAGGCTTCTGCCCGGCCGCCGGGGCACGGTGGGGGCGGGGCGGGGGTGAGGCCGCCCGCAGGGTGGCTGACAGCTTTCTCCTGTCCTTCCCTACCCTTTTCCAGGGGAGGGCCCCACGCCTGTTTCAGCTCCCCTTCCCCCCTTCAGAAAAAGAAAAAGACACAGGGGAAGCCCGCCAGCGTTTCTTCTTCCTTCTTTAACAATGCGAGATGCCTCCCCAGTGACAGGAGTGAGAGAGAGGGGTGGGCCGTTGAGGGTCCTAGGGAGGCCAGAAGCGGTGGCATTAACCCAGAGGGAGACACACGGGGCTGCTTTTAGACCACCTTTGTCGTAAGGGTTTTTATTTCCTGATGCCTGTATCCGGGCTGAATTTTCCGCGTGTGATCACCTTCTGCAGTCTTCGAAGAGGGAAGGAGAGAGGTGGCTACCGGTTACATGCAAATCTTGGCTGGCACCGTCTTTCTTTCGACAATGGATTGTTGCGAGGAGGGTTGGCTTGGTTTTGAGAATTAAAAGAATGGAATAAATCGAGCCACTATTATTAGAGAAATCCTAGGACAATGAGAGAAACGTTGCTCTGTTGTGGGCATGTGATCAGGCTTCTTGTGCAGTTGTGATCAGCTCTCCATAAAGTTCCTGTTTTTATCACAGGCTGCCCCTGAGACAAAAGCAGCATTTTCTCCAAGCTTGATGTCAGATACTGTGGTGGTGTCCCCAGAGTTGCATATTCTTACTGAGTTCTTTGCCAAAGGCCCTCTTCCCTAGCATTTTTCAAGTGGATGAAAAATTGTTGATTGGAAAAGAACGTGACAAGTTCCCAGGAGAGTTCTGACTTTTTGTTTACTTATCAAGGCATTCTCTCTCCCACCCCCCAATCCTTTACAGTGAAAAACCAGAAGTAGATTTGAGTGTATTAAAGCCCGTTGGGCGTGGAGAGAAATAATTGTTTTTAATAACCCTGTTAGGCTTTCCCAGTGTGTAGGGAGGCGCTGTTTTCATTTGCACTTGGTTATCAACGTTATTATTTTTCAGTTAATCGGTTGGGAAGTTATTCTTTGGCCAGTCCCCAGAATCAGTTGTGGTGGATGCGTTTGTTTCTGTGAAATGTTTGATATTGCCATCTTGGTTCTGCCTCTCAAAATACCTCATTCTTCTGGACTAAAGTGTTGTCATTCAATCCGTGATGACTTTCATTCAAATCAGACTTTTAAAATAGTTACTTTATAGTAAGACATCAGCTGTCTTTGATTAGCCAGAAGCAGAGAAGTTTGGCTGGATGTTTGCGTCAGAATGAGATTAAGAATAGGAGTTGATTGCTTTTACATGGAGAGGGAAATCCTGGAAGCTCCTTATTCTTGGTATACCTGCTTCCAGCTGATTATTGTTTACTTCTCTGGGTGTTTCTAGAGATGATTCCAAGGAACTATTTCTGGGACTCACACTGATTAGCTCACCTTTCCCTGCTTCAAGAAGGTGTGAAACTCCTACAAACTGTAATGCCAAGGCATCAGCATTTTTAAGGACAAGTGCATGGTTTGTTTTCTGATGCAGGATTGTTTTGGTTTGGTGTGTGGCTGAGTTCGAATTGGTTTCTTAAAGATTTATACTGCATTATCCTGTATTTCATCTCTTTTAGCAATGGAAAACTGGAAAAAATAGAGTTGAAAAAACCTTGGGCCTGCAGTGTCAGCATCTTGGCCATCTGTCTGGCTCTCTTGCTTAAAGTACAGAGGGTGGTTGACTGGAGAAGTAGGTAGACATTTTTAGGAATTCAAGTGAAATTAAAACCACCAACAACCCCCAAATCTGTAGCATGTTGTTATTTGTGATGCCTGTAGCATATTTTGAAGGGACCTTTGTTTAACATTTTCTCTACAGCTACAGCTCTGACAAAAGTACTTTTTCCTTCTGGGGGGAAAAAAGTGCTTCTAACTATGTGTTTATTGTGTGTTTGTTGGCTTTGGTGCACTCATTCCTCGATTTTATTCATTTTTTTAGGTTCAGGCTGTAGTTGGTCCTAATTATAGCGATCGTCTGAGCTGTGTGCCGGTAAAGAATTTTCTTTGTGCCCGCCTGTATTTTCAGCTGCAGGCTTTGGTCGCAGATGAGCCAGCTCTGCGCTGGAACGCAGGTTGTGCCTCCCTGGGCTGTTTGCTGCAGAGTGCGTTGCAGAGCTCAGTGCTGTGGCTGGTGCTTCATTCGGGCAGGTCACTGTGGACTTCGTGCTTAAAGCTGCCTGCTTTTGCACCAGAAAGAACAGCCCAACACTGTCTGGAGAATCACTTAAAATTGAACTGACACCTAATCTGGAGCTTTTCTGTAGACTAATTGAATAGGTAGGAGGTTTCTACAAGTATTCCCATAATTGAAAATTTTTTCATGATTCCTATGTATTATTATATCTATTATATATTTGACAATAAGCTCTGTTGTCTGAACTTGAGTCATATGTTTTAGTCAAGCGTATGCACATACAATAACACTAATGAAGAGGATTTGCTTAAATCTGATAATGCATTGTATTTGTGTCATGATCTTATACATGATGTCATTTAAGTCTCACTGCAACTTTGTGTTTAGGTAGAATAGATGTTATTAACACTTATTAATAGGGTTTTTGTGTGTTTGTGTTTTTGTTTGCTTGTTTGTTTTGGTTTAACAGAAGGGAAAATAAGACTCAGGTTAAGTGTTTTGTCTAAAGTTGCTCACAAGTGCCGTTATCTTAAGCTGCCATGTAATTATGGCATCTGTTACCATAGAATGATTTAAGTATCTTTACTGTTATTGCACAAGCTATTAATTCTAATTTTTACTCTAAAGCAAATGCTACAAAATAGTTGTATGCCACAATTGCAAAGAGTCTTGTTGATTCCCTTTCTGAAATCTCTTTTAAATCTATCATTTACTTACTTGATTCAGCAGACATTTATTTTCTGGTTACTATGTACTAGGGATACAGAGGTGAGCAGGGTACTGTGTTAGCTTTCAAGGAGCTCTGAGTCCAGTAAGGAAATCACTTAACGATACCAACAAAACAGTCCATGAGACAAAACAGTACATGAGAGTTCTGTACAGAAACTGCCTTCTAAGAAAAGAGGAAGCTGTCTGCTTTGTCATTGTGACAAAGAAACAGCAGAGAACCTTAAATACAGAACTGGATGCTGGTAGAGAGGGCTGTGATTTAGCTTGTGCAGTTCAGTCATAAGTGTGAAGGAAAGAAAGCCGTCTTTGGCATATTAGGAGTGCAAGTCTTTCAGTGCCTGAGAACAGTCCCAAGATGACAACTGGAAAGGTATTTAAGATAAAATAACACTTACAGGAAGGGATCCTCCCTTTTCTTGTTTGAACACTTCTCTGAGCACAAAAACAACAAACCCAGGCACATCCTCCCTTTCTCCTGTCTATTTCATCACGTATCTCAAGGTCCTCAAAGCATCATACAGGTCTGTCTTGAAGGTGGCCGGGTGAGAAACAGCTGCTTCCTAGGTGAAGTGAATCCTCTTTAGGAGTTGGGAAGAGGTGGGGGGAGTTGAAGAGGAAAAGGGAGAGATGCTGAATTGAGATTGTATTTCACAGTCTTCAAAGTGGGCAATTGGAATTAAGCCACCAGAAAACTGGTAAACCCTCTTGCTTTACTTATAATGGGAAAGTGGGCCACTTCCGCCTAAATTTGTAGCATAGTCATGAGTTCATAAAAAACGCCTTTATCAGAAAGTTACGTCTAAGCAGTTGTCATTCCTAGTGTTAGGAGTATTAAGGAAAGCAGGAGTGGGGGTTTTTGAATAACCCAAACTGGGCATTATCTAAGTGATTGATTCTCTGAAACTTGCGTGCCTGTATTTTTAGTGGGCTATACTCGTCTTACGTTGGAACTCATCTTTAGGAATTGCTTGTCAGAGCTGGTGACACATTCCTTTGAAAATCCTCATGGTGGCAAATTTTAATTCTTTGAGGGTAGAGTTTCCTTTTATAGGTTGCTTGATGTCAGGTAGAGAAAAGCTGGTTGATGTTCTTTTGGAGTCCAAACTAGCTGTGAATGAAAAAATTAGAGTGATTGTAAATGTGTTTTATTTGTTACTGTCAAAGAATTAGAATGATGGTAAACTGGTTTTGAGGGCAGTTCCAGAAGAGTAGTGACAGACAGATTCATAGAAAGATTCGCTTTACTGTAAAGAATAGCACTTGTTTAGACACCCTAGTTCTGTGTGTTTTGAAAAATTGATCTTGTCGTTTGATGGTCCATAGCATTAAGCCAGATTTTTGCATAAGAGCCATTTCTAACCCTTAGCTGTCAGCCCCGCGCTTGGTGGCTGCTTTCTTTCCGGGCCTGTGTGAGGGTTAGCACCTCAGGGTTGAAAGTTCAGATGAATGGCTAAGAAGGGCCTTAACATGTATTTTCATTATAGTGATTACAGTTCTTCATGGTTCTCTCTCATGATTAATCAGGAATGCTCTTCGAAACACTCCTTCCTGCTTGTCTATACCATTTCTCAGAGTTAAGAGTTAGTTGAAGTTCTGCTTGTTTTTCTAAACCTGCCTGTGAGCCCTGTGAGCTCTCTTGCTCTAAACCTTATAGCACTTACAGTTTATATCATTTTTGCCAGTTGTAGGTTTTGTAATTATTTAAATTGTTTTTCATCTCACCTCCACATAAGCTCCTACAGAGGTCATTCTTTAAGTCTTTTAAACAACTGGTCAACGATTTCTTTCTTGTAGTGTTTTAGGAGTGCAATAAATTTTTGTTCACCTCAGATTAGAACTGAAACGAAGTCTCTGTCTTGGGGATTTGATTTTGGCACAAGGTGGGGTTGTATGGTCATTTGAGGAGCACGGGTTTTGGCATCTGGTGGGCTTGGGTCCAAGTCCTGGCTGTCACTTAACTCTTTGACCTTGGATGGACTGCCTGACCTCCCTGGTTTTATTTTCTAAAGTTCTTAAAAAAGGAACGACAACCTTATTAGAATTGTAAGGAGGTTTACAATGAGATCGCAGGAGAACAGCTGAGTGTGGTGTGTGCGTGCAGTAAGTGCTCGGTACATGTAATCTTTATTGTTTCTCATAGTGAATGGATGCATAGTGACTTGGCTGTTTTTAATATCTTGTGTTACTTAGCAGAATGTGATTGTATGTGAAGTGATGAATGGAATCAATTTGTGTAATTCTTTTTTGTAAGTAAGACTTGACTCCTTCATCAGTTGCTCCTGTCGGCACCCTCTCCTGTAGTTTAACACATGTTGGGTCAGTGCAAGCAGTTGACTAGAGCAGAAAAGAGTAGCTGGTTTGTTTCACACAGACATCTGGTATGTGTACATTTCCAAGTCTGTAAATTCCAGCAAATGGCTCTGAAATTTAAGCATGGTTTCTTAGACTCAAGCATCTCTAAGCTATGAAAAGGCACATGTGGATGCTCAACCTTCACATGGTTTTTGACTCTTCCTTTTCTTCCATTTGTCCTTAGTGAACAAATCTTTTTGGTTCCTCCTTCAAAAGTTTTCTCGCACCCACTTTTCCTTTGAATGTGTTTACCACCAGCCTTGTTCAGTCCTCTATCTTTAGACCTAAGGATCAGCTTTAGATTGATCTTTTATCTTTTAAAAATACTATTTTTACCTAAAGCCATTGCTAAATCCAAGGCGCTGTCACTCATTGTCTTTAAATTCTGAAATTTTGAGGGCAGGGATGGTCTCCTGGATCCTTTATCCCTAGAGTCCAAGTTGGTGCTTTTATGCACATCAGATCGTCCATTGTTTTTTGGACTATGTCATGGGTGTTTAAGTAAGAGTTTTTCATATATTTGTGTTTATAGTGAATAAGCTGTCTTCCCTTGTGGATGCTCTTCTGTGAACAAAATATCTTCTGAAAGGCCATTTCTTTGAAATTTTATAGCATCACAGCTGACAATCTTTGGATACATGGGTTAGCTTTAGTGGACCTGAAAGCTCTAAAGTTGTGTGTAGAATTTTGAGTGTGAGTGCTTATGTGCCTTTTTGGGGAGCAGTCTCCAGCTTTCATCAGTTTCTTAAAGAGGACTGTGAAGCAAAGTTAAGAACCAAATCTATACATTACCACTTTTCTTTCTTACTAGCTTTTAGGGAAAGCCAGATTCTGTCAGCTTCCCTCTTCAGCACTCGCAAACTTATCTGTATCAGTTCCCACCCTTATCCCCTTTCCTTCTTTTCTCAGAGGAAGTACTATCACCCTCCTGTTCTGCAGCGCGTCCCTCTGACTGTGATCTCAGTCCCATCCCTTTTGGTCTTCTGGGATCTTGGGATCTTACTTTATTGATTGATCTATTCATTTGTAGTCTTTTGTCTTTTCCTCTCATCTTTAGACTCTCACTTAACGCTTGGCTCTTGGCTCCTTCGCTTTGGTGTATAAATATACTGAAGTTTCTCCCATCTTCCCATGATCCTGTATTGGAACCTGTTTGCTCTCATGTGCTAGCATTCACTTCCTCTCATAGATCCTAGAAAGTAGAGCCTACGTTTCCTTTACCTTATTTCTTACCTTTGCTCACTCCTCAGTTCATTGCTTCTGTCTCATCAAGCCTCTGAAACAACTGTCTCCAAGGCCACCAGTGACTTTTCTGATTTGACTGATTTCAGACTGAGAAGTATCCACATCTTTCTGTGCATCTGTCTCTGCACCATGGGATACTAGACCATTATCTTTATAAAACTCCCTCCTTCCTTAGCTTTTATGGTGTCATTTCCTTCCAGCTCCCTAACTGTTCCTTCTTCTGCTCTTCCTTGGGCTTCTTTTTCTCTTTCTTCCTTCTGGTGTGGGTGTTCCTGGTATCTGTCATTAGCCTTCATCTCACTTCACATACACTTGCTGAGTGATCTCATCTGTGCCCAGGGCTTCAACTGTCATGGTTGGGAGATGGCTCCCTAGTCTGTATCTCTAGCTCTGACTCCCCTCTGCTCCAGACGGCCCATTGATTCCCCCCAGACAACTGTATCTTAGTAGCTCCAAAACTGTACGCCTTGTTTCAGTCTGCTCCACAAATACTTGGGGGTCATCCTTAACTTCTAATGGGTCACTAAGTCCTGTTGATTCTGCTTCCTCCCCTCCATTCACATTATCTTAGCCTTTGTTTAGACTCTTACCATCTTTTGCTGAGACCATTGCAGTAGTGTCCTAACTTGTCTGCCTGCCTTCAGTCTCTTCTGCCTTCAGTTCATCCTTCTCTATTCTGTGGTGGAATGATCATTCTGAAACACAGATCCAATTGTATCCTTCTCCCTGTTGAAAATTTTTCATTGGCTTCCCCTTTCCGCAGGATAAATTCCAGGCATCGTTTGTGTAACAAGACCTGCCAGCCTTTTTAGCCCTGTTTCCTGCGCCTTCCACGTGTTTGCTCTCTTCTCTAGCCATGCTGTATGACTTGTATTTCCCTGAATGCATAGTGTTTTTTCACTTCCATGCCTTTGTACACGTTGCCTTTCTCTGAGAAATGCCCACTCTGGCATGTTCTTCCCCTTTTTCTGCCTGGTTAACTTCTGTTCCACTCAATTTCCTGTAAGAAGCCAGCTTTTCCTAAGCTCTCTTAAGAAGTTAAGATCTCTGTGTAAGTAGCCATCAGTTATTGACTGCTTATTATGTAACAAGCCCTGTGCTTAGCACTTTATATATCCTGCCTGACCGGCAAGTAGGTGCTGAATAAAATAGCTCCTATTATCATGATGATGAGGGAACTGAGCTAGCAGAAAACACCTGAACCTTGAGTGGAACGCAGGGTGTGCCAGGTCCTGCCCGTTACACATGACCCGATCTTTCCCTTTCTCCCTACCAGAACAGTAACGTTTTGAAGTGAATGGCAAAGGGGAGAGAATACAACTTGAATCATTTAGAACCGTTTCTGCTGCTTACAGTATGATCTTGGACAAGTCTTTGAAGTGTGCTTCTAATCCTAACGACTCCTAAAGATAGGTGTGTCATTACCATTCTGTAGAGACTTGTTAAGGAACGTGAAGCCTGAAAGTAAAGTGTACTGGGGTTGGAACCCAGCTTAGCTTGGCTCCAAACCCTATGGTGTTTCCACACTGCCTCCGTCTCCCTGAATCATGTTTCAAGTAATTTCAGCAAAATTCTTTTCCATCTTTTCTTAGGCTACAGCTTCTCTTTGGAGTTTTGGAGGTAGGGCTCCCTGGAGAGAAAAGAGTGAATGGGAATGTTCTATCCTGTTCTAAGAGAAATAGATAGGCATAGGAGTGAGGTTGGTTATTTTTGACCTTGCTTTGAGAGAACCAGCACTCTAAAATGTATTTGGAGGATTTCACGTCAGCCTAACTTCTGGAAAGATGTGACTTCTTTTTTTCTTAAAAGAACATTGGGTAAAATCCCATAAAACTGTATAACTGTAAAGTAGGAGATAATTTTATGTACTTATATTTTGGTGTGAAAATAATTTTTCTTCCTTGAATTGACATGGGGATGATGAGAAGCTGAAAAGGGGAAATTCAGAAGGAAAATATTTTGGATGCTACACAGGACAGCCCTAAATGAAAATACAGAGGTCTGGCGTCTTTGAAAGGTCTTTGCTATGCCCTGGACTTGAGCTTCTGGGCTATAGATAGACTATTGTGGTTACATTCTGGTTCAGACAGAGTTTTTTGTTTGTTTTGTTTTTTCCTTAGGATATTTAATGTTTAATAAAAAAATTAGTGTTTGCATTATTGTAAATATTTCTGTAAATGACATTTACTTTGGTTGATTTTTCTTGGAGTTATTTCTTTTTTTGTGAAAGAATAGTGCTCTCATATCTCTTTTTTTCAGAGGACCCTTGCTTTTAGGGATAAACTAAAGCAGCTATAGGATTTTTTTCTTTCTTTTTAAGGACCTTTGGTTATGTTGTCTCAAGTTATTCATAGACTGGAACCTTGTGGGTTTTAATTCAGGTCAGGCGTGAATGCATTACAGTGCTGACCAGTCTTGTCACCGAATCTCCTTTTTAAGAATGAACACAGCAGGAATTGTGAGGAGAAGTTTCTGATAGTTTCTTGCTTAGTAAATCTACGACTGAGGCAAGCAGGCTGTCTTAATTTTTTTTAATTGAGGTATAATTGACATACAACATAATATTTCAGGAGTATGACATAATGATTCGATATTTCTGTATGTTGGGAAATGATCACCTCGGTAATTCTCATTAAAATCCATCACCATACATAGTTACAGTCTTTTTTTTTCCTTGTGTTAAAATTGTAAAGAGTTGTCATTCTTTTTTTTTGGCTGTGTTGTATGGCATGCGGGATCTTAGTTCTCCAACCGGATCTTAGTTCTCCAACCGGGGATCAAACCCATGCCCCCTGCAGTGGAAGCGCAGAGTTTTAACCACTGGACCACCAGGAAAGTCCCAAGAGTTGTTGTTCTTACTTTATTGGACTTCCTTCCTGGTTTGAAGAAACTTTAATTTTTAAGTTGAACGTGTAGCAAAAACGTTGGTGAGTTTTCCTCCCGTGGTTCTTTGCTTATTGTTTTCTTCAAGGAGACCAAGGGAAGTCCTAGAAGAGAACTTCCTGTTAAAAAAAAAAGACAGCTTCCTCATTTGTTGGTTCTCTGAGCTCTAATCTCTAATGTTACTCCTATATTATAGCTATTTTTCAAATGATCTTAAAGTTATTATATGATCATTTGCATATTCTCATCTCCCTGTATAAGCTGCTTGAGGACAGCACACATCATCCTTCAGCATAAGTGCTTTTCAGTACTTATTCAACCAGTGAATGAATCTAGACTCTGTCATCAACCTTCCTATCTATTGTTTCCTTACTAGTATCTGACAGACTCTTCTGTTATAGTCAGACTGGTTTGCTCACACTTTTTCCTGACTGGCTCATTCTCATCTCTGTACCTTTGCAGTGACTCATTTCTTTGTCAGGACTCCCTTTTCTCCTACTGAAATTTACCTGTGGTTTCACGGCCTGGTTGATGTCCTTTTCATGGTGAAACCAACTGAACAGTCTTTATTAATCTCTTCTATTTTTAGGCTCTTGTATTCAGTAACAGTTTTAACACTTAACTGACAGCTGTTTATTTGTTTTGTTTATGTTGTTTTTGCCTCCTCAGACTTTAGATTTTGTGAGTGTAATGACAAGATCTTCTACCCTTGAGAACTTGTAAGGCGCTTAACATCAGTATATCAATAAAGATGTATTGAGCACATTTATTTACAAGACCTGTTTAGAGGGTGAGAGAGGCACAGAAGGCAGATACCCTGCTTTCAAGGAGCTTTCAATCTAGTAACTTCTCAACAAATAGCTGTTTGGGCTTTAAAAATATTAATTTAAAGTAATTGCTTTTTGAGTGAGCACTTAGAAAGTTTTTTACACTTGAGTGATAAGATAACCTTTAAACAACTGCATTTGAAATGATTCTGGGAAAATGGCAGCTTGAGCACATCTCTGCTGCCCTCTTTTTTAAAACTCAGTTCAAGTAAAATAACAATTTCAAAGCTTAGAACAAAAATGCTAAGTTGTAATGGGAACTCATGAAAGTCGAAGGACTTGGAGGATAGATTCAAGAAACCAAAAATGCAGATAATAAGAATTTTAGAAGGAATAAGTAATAGAAGAAAAATTCCCTGAGCTGAAAAAAGATTGCAGACTGAAAAAGACTGCAGGTTGAATGAGTTCACTCTGTGTTCCAGGCAAGATCATGAGAAGAGGCACAAACCTAGGCATATCCTGATAAAATTCCTGAATTCAGTGATAAAGAAAAAAAAATTCCTACAAGTAAGTTCCTAGATAGAAAGATAAAGATGCAAAAGAAAAGAAAAAGTTAGAAAGATTCGAAAGAAGATAAAGATGCAAAAGAAAGAAAAAGTTAAAACTACAACAAAACAGATGGTTCTTGTTTGCAGCTCTATAGTGATGGTGTAAGAAGCAGACTATTTAGAGAAAAGGTCTACACTCCAAACATCTTATATGCAGTGTAGATACTATTCACCTTTCAGGGAAAAGAAAGCTTTATGTGGGTGTGCAAGGATTCACATTATATCACCCATAGACTCTAATCTGAGTGTACTCTAATCAAACAGATAATATGTCCTCTCCTCCTTCCAAGGTAAGAGGAGAAGTGGAAACAGTGATGGACAATGGACTTTGAGGGGGGAAAAATATATATATATATATAAAGTATACTATTGTTATTATATCTTACATATTATATATATATAATTACATATATTGAGAGTGACAAGAATGTGTAATATAAATGGTAAGTAAGGATCTTTGAAGAGACATATTGAAAGAGAAAACCTTGTTGTCTGAATGAAATATTCTAAATGATTCCAGCAAAACTCAGGCATCGTGAAACAGGGTAGTGTGGGGGCGAATGGGAGCTAAAAGTATTCTTTGGTATCATTGGGATGTTGGCAGGGGAAATATGGCAATGAACTGCCTTCGTGAGGAGAAAAATACTTCATTTATAATAGTATTAAAAAAGTTTAAAATACAGGAAAGTATCACAAGAAAGGCACAGGATCTATGTAAAGAAAATTGTAAAATATTAAGGACCATCTGAAAAAAATGGAAATATATACCATGTTCCTGGATGGGAAGACTAACTATATGTAAATTTAATAGAAATTAATTACAAGTCCAGTGGAGAATTCTTTTGAGGGTGGGGAATTAGGTAAAACGATCTGTGTTCAGATGGAGGAATAAATGTTTTAGAATAGCCAAGGAAATTTAGACACAATAGTGAGGTGGTCCTTGCTTTACCATGTATTGAAACAGAGTCTAAAATGATCATGCTGAAAGCAGTGTGGGCTTTGCATTTGACTGAGGGTGAGCAAACAGAATAAAGTGCCCCAGTCCTTGATTATGTAAGAAAAATAATTATGAAAACATGAAAGTTTTACAAGCTTAGACCAGCTTTCTTTCCAATTGTCTCAAATTTAAAAAGATCTTAAAAGAAGTTGGCAAGGGCTCCATAGGACATCAGAAATACTGATATTGTATTTATCCTTGATACTGTATTTATCCTGCCAAGAAGAGTGCACTGTAAACAGAAAGAAAAGCCCATTCCTCCTACAGTATCTTTTCATTGCCTCTACAGACAAAGCTTAATATCCTGGCATCTGGCAAAGAAAAAATATTTAAAGGGTTCGTCTTAATGTTCACAGAGCAGGCAATGAAGGGGAGATTTGGAGCAGAGAAGCAATAAATTGATAACGGACATAATTTATTCCTCTCTTTTCTTAAATCCAACCGTTCCATATCTAGTCCATCAGTCAGTCTTTTTGGTGCTACCTTGAGAAACACCCTTGCATCTGCTTCTCTCCATCACTGATCGCTGCTGATCGTCGCCTTGCCTCTGTTGCCTCGTCTCTAGCTTCAAGCGCCTTACCTGGTGTCCCTGCTTTCTTCTCTCTAACGTATTTTCCACATGGCAGCTACAGTCAGCTCTCAACTACAGATTCGATCGTGTTGCTTTCCTGCCTTACAACCCTTCGATGGACTTCTGTCTTTTAAATAAAATCCCAGCTCCCTTTCTGTGGCCTACAAGGCCTGCGCAGTCCTGTTCGCCCGTCTGTGTTGCTTCAGCCATAGTGGATGGCTCTTCTTTCCCTCCTTCCTCTTTTCTTCCTTCTCTCTTTTCTTTTTTCCCTGTCATCCCTTTCCTCTCTTCATTCCTTCCTTCTCTTTCTTCCTCCCATTTTCTTTTTTTTTTCCTTTTTATTTATCTTGCTACTATTTATTGAGTGCCTACTTCGTGCCACATAGGTACAGGCAATACAGGCAGTGGTTAAAATAACAAAAACCCCTGTCCTTAACAGGCTTACATTCTGTAGGAATAGACAGAAAGTAAGAAGTAATTCATATCACCTGTCAGATGGTAAAAATTTCAGTGGAGAAAAATCACGAAGAGGAATAGAGAATACTGGGGCCGGTCAGTGGATACAGTTTAAAATAGGGAGTCAGGGATGACTTCGTCGTAAGATGGCACTGGAACAGAAACCTGAGGGTGGTGGGGCTTTTTCTCTTCTTTGAGCTCACCATGCCTGTTCCTGCCTCCAGGCGTTGTTCCTTGCTTCTGCTGGGAATACTCTGCTCCAGGTGCTGTGCTTGGCTAGCAACTTTGCCTCCTTCCTGTCTCAGCTCAGAAGTAACCTTCTCAGAGATGCCTTCCCCAGCTACCGAGTTTAAATGAGCAACTCCTCTCCCCTTTCTCCATCTCACCTTTTTACTTTTATTTTTTCTGTTTAAAAATTTCTACTTAATACCGCCATTTGAAATGATCTCATTCGTGTATTTATTTATTATCTGATTCTCCACCAGTAAAATGTTAGTTCTGTGAGAGACCTTGCTGTCTTGCTCCCCACTGGATGCCCAGGATCTAGAATAGGAGACACCCAGTAGACACTTGTTCGTGAACAGATGGACTTTGCAGGGAGAAGATTCCAACAGGATTCCTTAGATGGTGAGAGCTTTACAGAGGAAAGAAATGAGGCTCTGTCCCAGGGCCTCTGCTGGCAAGGGACAGGGCCCCCTGTGGAAGCTGGCCAGGGCTGCAACTCAGGGGCCCATGGTGTTTCCTGGAATTTGGTCAGTTTCTCACATTTGTTTTTGCTTTGTTTCCCTCACCTGTTTATCTGCATGCTGTGATTTTCCATGTGACTTTTACAGTTGGGTGGTGTGTGACAGCTTTCCATTTTATCAGCCTACCTGGCTACTTGGCTCATTCAGTTCAGCTGATATTTCTTATGTGAAATTGTACGGAAGACGCAGTGCCAAGCCTGGTAGAGCACTTGTGTGAGAGCCAGAGCTAGAGCCAGGCCGCTGAGTACCTCTGCTCCCCGCATGGACATCCACTTCTGTGTTGCCTTGTACTTGCCTGTGCGGCAATTCCCTTTTTCCTCTACCTTGACCAACTGTGTTACTCACAGGATCAGATCTGAGGTGTAAGCTCATTGGGTGGGTGTTTCTGTAGAACAGATAGTGTAAGCAACCTTTGTTTTCGTTTAACAGGTCAGTCCTAGTTGGGAAAAACTAAATATTTCCCATGTTTGGTTTTTCAACATCTTTTCTTGGCCACATTACATCTTTTGCAAAATGTTGGAAAACCAGGGAAGTGAAATATTTAGCCATATGGTAAATATTTGGTTTGTTGAATTGTTAGCCCTTGGTCAGTTTATCATAGCTTATGCAAATTGTGTGGCCGGCTGGACTTCTGAGGGCATTCAGTGGCCACCCATAGTGTGTCCACCTGTATGCATACAACACTTGTATCTTAGGTCCTAATGTTTTCTCTCAGGTGCCTCTTTGAGTACCTGTGTCCAAGGTATTGTTCAAATACTAAATTTATTGTAATTTTACACATAGGATAAATATAATAAAAATCTCATATATTCCATGTATTTATTATTCTGTCATCAACTTGAAGTTTATCTTTGTGGCTGAGAACTAGAACTTGTGAAACATCTTAATAATTAAGATTATCCTATTTCAGCAAAGATTGAAAGAAATATGCTTTAGATGATTATCATGCTGAAAACAAGACTAAAGGATTATGTGTTTATCAACCAAAAATCACCATTGTCAGAAGTAGTAAATTGCTCAGAATTCTGAATTTGATTTATCTTCTAACTTTTCCTTACAATTGTAGAAAAAAGAGTTTTTCATTAGCAGTGGGGATTCTTTCCTGCCTCCCCCCACCCTTCAGTTTTAGTTGTCTGTTTCCTATGTTTCCAACTTTATAGGATTGGTATATGAGAACTAAATCAGTTAATACATAAAAATACAGTGATTAGAACAGTGCCCAGCCTATGTTAAGCACTATAAGTCTTTCTTATGCTGCTGTGGTATTTTATATTCCCAAAACTTCATCCATGCAGAAATTGTGATTACTGAATAGAGTATATGAACCAGCTTTATCTGAAACAGGATGATACTTAAAGTTATGAGATCACATAAGTTCACCCAGGAAAGGGGGCTTGGGGTGAAGAGAGGAGTATTTCAGGCAGACCCCTAATGCTAACATGGGCAGAGGAAATGAAAGCCTGCAAAGATGGCAAGGAAGAATTGGCTGGATGGTCCTATGAGTATTCTCTGAGTTACTCATAGGTGCTCAGAACTATAGGATAAACATGGTACATCTTCTTGGGGTATCCATTTAATTGAATTTTGGGGAGATTATTGCTGTATTAAATATAATACAGAATTTAAAATCCAAGATAAAATATAATGTTAACATTTTAAATAAAGAAAATAATACATTTTGCCTTAGTGACTGGCTTCTTCAGGCTGTGCCTCCCCCCCATCACTTTCTTCAGGTGAAAGTTTAAAGAGCATCCATACAGGTCATGGAGAAGCATTGAGGAATAGTAAGCAGGAGTGGATAACATCTGTATTTGGTGGAGATCAGCCTAGAGGAGGATGGTTTCAGGCTCCTGTGTCACACAGCCAAGGATCACCAGTCACATAGAATACAATGCGAAATACCTTTTTTTTTTGGGGGGGGGGTACACTTGGTTCAATCATCTGTTTTTATACACATATCCCCGTATTCCCTCCCTTCCTTGACTCCCCCCCCCCTCGAGTCCCCCCCACCCTCCCCGCCCCAGTCCTCTAAGGCATCTTCCATCCTCGAGTTGGACTCCCTTTGTTATACAACTTCCCACTGACTATCTATTTTACAGTTGGTAGTATATATATGTCTGTGCTACTCTCTCGCATCGTCTCAGTTTCCCCTTCACCCCCTGCCCCCTCCTATACCTCGAGTTCTCCAGTCCATTCTCTGTATCTGCATCCTTGTTCTTGTCACTGACTTCATCAGTACCATTTTTAGATTCTGTATATGTGAGTTAGCATACAATATTTGTCCTTCTCTTTCTGACTTACTTCACTCTGTATGACAGATTGTAGTTCTATCCACCTCATTACATATAGCTCCATCTCATCCCTTTTTATAGCTGAGTAATATTCCATTGTATATATATGCCACATCTTCTGTATCCATTCATTTGTTGATGGGCATTTAGGTTGCTTCCATGTCCTGGCTATTGTAAATAGTGCTGCAATAAACATTATGGTACAAGTTTCTTTTGGGTTTATGGTTTTCTTTGGGTATATGCCCAGTGTGAAATACCTTAAGTAGATAAGAACAGAGCAAGAGAGCAAGACAGGACAGGGAGACTTACAAGGTGGCTACTGAAATGCACAGGTGGCCTCTGCGGTGGGATTGGGGAAGAGGGAATGAAAAGAGGTATTTAAGGAGATAGAATCGATGAGATTAGTGTGGAGAAGAGGAGAGCACGTGTTGCAAGAACCTAAGTTGACACCTTAGAAACTGTTTCTGGCTTAGTATCTTGAGGGAAAGAGGGCATCACTTCCTAATACAAGGAATAGTGGAAGAACAGTTTGGAGTATGGGAGGAGAGAAATTCAGTGTTTCTGAGCTGGAGAGCTCTTTGGGCCACGCAGGTGAAGATCCGTAAGGGGCAGTTGGCTGTGTGTGTATGGAGCTCTTTAAAAAGGCCTGTCCTGATGACTGAGGTGGTCCGAGGGGAGCACACTGAGTGAGAAGAGGCTGAATGGAAGTGCTGCCATTTAAGGGGGAGGCTGAAGGAAACGAACCTTAGAAATGGTCAGAGGTATGTATGGCCAAAGAGAGAAGAGCAAAGCAGCAGGGAATTTCAAGAAGTGCCTGTTGCTGCAAGAGAGTTTGAGTGCGTTGGAAATGCCATCGAGATTTACAAGTGGAGGAGGTCTCTGCCGGTGACCTTTGCCTGAGCTGTTTCAGTGGTGTTGGGGGTGGGGACTGTAAACCTGCCCAGAGAGGGTAAGGCATCAAAAGCGGGAGAGGAAGTAGAGGCAGGCAGCGTGTGCTGCCCTTGCCCTCTGTGAAGTGAAGGAGAGACCAGTAGCTAGGATGCTTACACATTTACCTCCTCTTCTCTCCCACTGGAAAGGCAGGAACTTTGTTTTATTTACCACTGTATCTTTAGGGTAGAAAAGAGCTCCTGGCACCTAGTAGGTGCGCAATAAATATTTGATGGCTGAATTAATGAGTTATATTAAGAAGGGAGGGACTTGAGCATGTTCATTTGTAGTGTGGAAGGGTAAGAGGTCTTGGAGAGAAGGGTTTAAAGGTCTAGAGGAGAAAGGATGTGATGGAACATGGTCTCCGTGAATCAGGAAAGTTTGAGATTCCAAGCGCCTCTGGAGTGACTATCCAGGGTACCAGGAGTGACTCCTTTTCTGCTGAAACTGAAGGTAAGAAGGAATGGATGGGAACAGAGGCAGTTGTTTACAGGTGGTGGAGGAGGAAGTTGAGGGAGTTCTCCCCTGATGGTCCTATGAGTATTCTCTGAGTTAAAAATAAATTAAGAATGAGTATCATGTGTGTATCCTTGGAAAACATTTTGTGAAGACATACAAAAAAGCCACCCCTATTTAAGCAGTTATGCTTATAGGGAGAGTCATAGACAGGTAATTGTAGGCACACACGAGGTTGTGGTCAGTGACATAAAGGGTAGATGAGGTAAGGATGCACCCAGGGGATGAGTAAGTTGGTGAGACAAGAGGTCTCTAGTTTCAGCCGGGAATGCAGGGAGTGGCTGGGAGCTGGGAGGGGGGATCCACACACCCTGTGCATGCCATTTCATCCTGCCCCAGGAATCTTCTGCCAGCAGGAGACTGTCCTTGGATCTTGGGGAAGTGGCAGGAGAGGCAGTGCATGAAGCTCCCTCTTTCCTCTTTGAGATAAAATGAACAGAAACCTGAGCCTTGAGTGAAGTAGAGTCCCTCATTGTTAGTAACTCCTCTGGTTCTAACCAGGCTGGTTTTCCAGTGATTTATTTCTGATTCATTTGACAGGAAACTGCTTTCCCAGTTATTGAGAAACCTGTTATCTGAAGTGATTTGTCTGTTTAGAAGCAGAGGTAGCAGTGAGAAAGGATACGAGAGTGTCGCAGTGAGTCATAAAGCAGAAGACATGACCGTATTTATCTACCGCATCAGGCTTTAGCTAGAATTAATTTAAAGAATATTAAAGTGTATGCTTTGTTTTAATTAGTAGTTGTTGAGTAATAAGGTTTCACTTGTTGAGAATTCTCTCTTCAGTCTATTCAAGTTCAAGACTACTTATTTCTCAGAAACTTTCTGAAAGGGAAACTAGAGTAGTAAGGATGGGTCTTTTAGTCTTCTAGACTTTTGTTGAAATTAAATGACCCAGCGAAGCTGATTTTGTTTTTATCTTTTGCTATTAACCTTAACAGCCATTATTGCAAATCAGTCTCTGACAGTTAAGCTGCATGAGGCAGGGTAGAGTTGGACTTGAGTCCTGGTTACTTCTGTTTTTCCGTTTCTCACATGTTAAAACTCGTTCCCTGTAAATTGAGCAGAGGATCTTTCAGAAAGGGATCAAATTCTAAGAGTTAAAGGGGTTTTGCTTAGAGCGAGTTGGAAATTCTAGTCACTCATTTAACTGTCCTATCAGGGAAGGCAGGTTTATGGTATGAAAAGCACCTGTCCGTTTTTGAAGATGGGGAGAAGTACCTTTTTTTTTCTTGACAGACAGTGAAATCAGAGGTTGACTAAGACATGCTCATTGGAACTTAGTATCGTCTCAGTTGGCTCAGTACTTAGAATTCATTTTCTCTAAGCCATCCCACTTCTGATGGGGAATGGGGGAAACCCTATGTGCCTCCACCTCATCCCCCTAAGTTCTAAGTTTTTTAGCCATTAGTTGAATAGTTAGAACTCCAGTTTGGCCTTTATTTGGGGGAAGAAAAATGACTTTATCAGCGTTAAGGGGAGAATCTAGGGGACAAAGAGGGTCTTCAGGTCAGTTTGGTATCAACAAGCGAAGGCCCTATTTCTCATTTTTACAGAGAACTAAGTTATAACCAGATCCCTATTTTCCTGGAATTTATGGTGTGTGTGTGTCTCTAAGAGACCACGTCGAAGACTTTTGAAAGAGACATGACGTCTGGACGCTCTTTACAGATTCTCATTTCTGGTGCCTTTAATCCTAACTGGGAAAGCAGTCTGAGATGAGGCATGTCAGAGGCGGTGAGTGAGGTGCCAGGGAAAAGATCACTGGGTTCGGGTCTCATTTCTGCTGTTTACAAGCTTCGTGACCTCAGGCAAATCATTTAACCTCTCCTGGCCTCTGGGAGGTGAAGCGGCTAGATGAGGGATGCTAGTCCTTAGCAGCTTTTAATTCCTGAGGTGACCTGTGAGTATGTTTTAGGAAAACGTACGAAGAGGAAATCATGTGGGATCTTAGTTCCCCAACCAGTGATCAAACCCGGGCCCTCACCAGTAGATCGCCAGGGAATTCCTGAGGAAATCCTATCGATATTTTAAGTTCATTAGGACAGTTATTATTTAAAGAAAATCCATGTATAGTGTGAATCATCAGCTGCCTGATTTATATTTATTCAGTCAAAACTTACATGTTGAATTTTCCTAAAGCGAGGTCTACATTTAATTATTCAGGATGTGTGCTGCTCTTGTTTTGGCCCAGGGAGGCTTCGGGAGCGGGAGTTTCACTCTGACTCTTGACAGTTTACAGCTTATCCAGTTCCCCTCCTAATGCCTCTCCTCTTCCCTTTGTCCCTCTCTCCCCCCAACGTCCGCATCCTGTGCATTTATCTTTGGTAATGCCTGTGTTCCCTGACATTTCTGTTTATCTTTCCCAGAGGCTGGAAATCATATCTTATTCATCTTTACTTTCCTTATTGTGAAAGGTGATATGTGAGGAAATAGGTAACAGCAGAGTGAAAGATGGCCCAGATTTCAGTTTGGGGTAATGGGAGAATGTTGGTGTTATATATAGAAATACCCGAGATGCTGGTTTGGGGAGAAGATGATGAGTGTGCTTTTGGACGTGATGGCATCTGTGGCATTGGCAGGACGTTCAGGTAGACTGTTCAGTAGGCAGTTAGAAATGGTGAATTGTATCTTGTAGCGCTTGGAGGATTTGAACATCATCTTCATGAGGTTCATCAGGGTGAGTCAGATCTTTGAAAGGGAAAGTAAAAACTGAAGCTAATGAGGAATGCCTGTATCTAGGAAGCTAGAAGGGAAGGAAGAGGCTTCCAGGCTGCCAGAGGTGATTGCAGAGATAGGGGGTGGGCTGGCCGGCATAGTGAGCGGCTTCTATGGAGGTAAATACTCAACTATGTTAAAGCTACAGAGAGGTTAGAAGACTTAGATGAGGGAATACAGAGGATCGGATTCGTCAGTTCCAGTCCTGTGGCTGGATCAGAGGCTACATTAAAAAGTGATGAGGGGGTTCCTAGGTGGCGCAGTGGTTGAGAATCTGCCTGCCAATGCAGGGGACATAGGTTTGAGCCCTGCTCCAGGAAGATCCCACATGCCACGGAGCAGCTAAGCCTGGGTGCCACAACTATTGAGCCTGCGCTTTAGAGCCCATGAGCCACAACTATTGAGCCCATGTGCTGCAACTACTGAAGCCCACATGCCTAGAGCCCATGCTCCACAACAAGAGAAGCCACGGCAATGAGGAGCCTGCGCACCACAACGAAGAGTAGCCCCCACTCAGCGCAACTAAAAAGAAGGCCTGCGCACAGCAAAAAAGACCCAACACAGCCAATAAAATAAATAAATAAATACATTTATTTAAAAAAAAGTGATGAGGATGCAGAAACAATGACTCTGTAGGCTTGTTTTGAAGTTGGGAAAAAGGAATGAAAGAACAAGAGCAGGTTCAAAGGAGTACTTATTTTTTTTACTTTATTATTATTTCTTAATAATAAAGGATACTGAGAAATCTTCATAGGCCTAGGGAGGCTAAGGAAAGATTGTGTTGGCTAGGGAGATTTGGACACAGATTAGATCCCCGGAGGGTAAATGAGGGTGACTTTGAGAGCAGGCCGCCATCCGGTTGGAGAGGAGGGAGGAGCGTTTCTCCCTCAGAGACTGGAAGAATCGTTTGGTTGAAAAAAATGATTTAGGAAGAGGAAATTGGTGTGGGATTAAGGGGAAAAGAATATTCAGAAAGATGGAAGTATGGGGTTTTGAGAAATGTGAAAAGAATTAGAGCAGCAGCTGCAGGGGAGTTTGAGAGGAATTAATGAAACAATGAAAGCAATGCCAGTGCTCGTAGATGGACGGAGTATGGTCAGCATGCGTTTGGAGGGGACACACTTGTGATGTTTGTGTCCAAATGGGAGATCAGGGTGTCATACAGGTCATCAGTGTAAATGACACTGGCCCCAAGGACAGCGACAGAACCTGGAGTCTGGGAGGAAGCAAAAGAACCAGCTGTAAAGATGGAACATGCTCTGAGGGTTCAGGACCTTAATGCCCCAGCCTGGGTTTTGCAGTTCAGACTGGCAGCATTCCTGAGTCCCTGTGTGTGTGTTTATGAAACAGGAAGAACGATGGTCTTATTTAAGGGTTGCTGAGGTGGAAATGAAGTATGAGAATACTCCTAAGAATACTGTGCATTTCCCCCTATTAAATTAAAAAAAATGGCATGGAAACATTGTCGAAAAACTCTACGAAATGGAAAAATAGCCTCCCTCCTCCCCCCACGCCCCCATCCCAGATCCCGTCCCACTTCCCAAGGTGTAACCACTTTTTATCCGTTAATATTAAACCTGTCAAGATGTTAAGTCAACTTTAGGAAGCATGTCTTGATTCTCTGCTATGAACAGTTGAGAAGTGTACCCATTTCCAGTGCTCTTCTTTGATTTTTGCAGTCATATTACTGTTTTTTTTTAATTTTTAATTTTTAATTTTTTTTTGGCACACGGGCTTAGTTGCTCCGTGGCATGTGGGATCTTCCTGGAGCTGGGATCGAACCCGTGACCTCTGCATTGGCAGGCAGATTCTTAACCACTGCGCCACCTAGGAAGCCCTGTTTTTTTTTTTTAAATCTTTATTTAAAAGAATTTTTTTAGGTCTTTATTGAATTTGTTACAATATTGCTTCTGTTTTTTGTTGTGGTTTTTTAGTCCTGAGGCATGTGGGCTCTTAGCTCCCCAACCAGGGATCGAACCTGCACCCCCTATATTGGAAGGCAAAGTCTTAACCACTGGACTGCCAGGGAAGTCCCATACTGTTATTATATTATCAAAGTAAGATGTATTTATATTGTTTTGTGTACCAAGAAGTAGTCTTCATGCTATGTGTACAGATTAAACCTAAATGACTATGCTCCATAAATACAGCTTTTATAATATTAAATAAATATCACTTACTTCAGAACCCAGAAGTGCTATTGGACACGTGGAGAAGGAAACATAATGCTTTATCACCAAACCCCTGCCTCAGAGAGAATAGTGCAAATAACAGGATCTACTGGATCTACGTTTTTTTTTCTTCCCCCAGCTGCCCAGCATGAGGAATCCTAGTTCCCCAACCAGAGATCAAACCCGCGCCCCCTGCAGTGGAAGTGCGGAGTCCCAACCACTAGACCGCCAGGGAAGTCCCTACTGGATCTACTTTTAATTTTGTCTCTGCTTTCTGTGTTCCTTCTTGGCCTTAGCTGCTATTGTTTCTCACACTTTAAGTTGTCGTTTTTCTTGTATTCTTCTTAAATTTTGGAGTAGTTATTTTTAATATGGGGCATGTGAGAGTTAAACTTTAAGTCCTTGCCTTTCAGTAACATCTTTATCTCTGATTTGATTGTCATTTCTTTGAACCTAACTTATTTTTATACTCTGGATGCTTTTACGGTGTGCCTTTTGTCTTTGGAGTTCTGATGTTTTCACTAGGGTGTGTCTAGGTACCTGTCTTCTCCATCATCTTGTTTGGCAGTTAGAAGACTCTTTGAGTCTGTCTCTACTGGCTTTGTGAAGCTCAGGGGGAGTTTTGTTTTATTATTTCTTCCCTTCCATGTGCTGTTTTTTTTTTTAATTTATTTTTATTTATTTTATTGGCTGTGTTGGGTCGTTTTTGCTGTGCGCAGGCTTTCTTTTTTAGTTGCGTTGAGTGGGGGCTGCTCTTCGTTGTGGTGTGCGGGCTCCTCGTTGCCATGGCTTCTCTTGTTGCGGAGCTCGGGCTCTAGGCTCTGGGCTTCAGTAGTTGCAGCACATGGGCTCAATAGTTGTGGCACCCGGGCTTAGTTGCTCCGTGGCATGTGGGATCTTCCTGGAGCAGGGATCGAACCGGTGTTCCCTGCATTGGCAGGCGGATTCTTAGCCACTGCACCACCTAGGAAGCCCATGTGCTGTGTTTTTTAATCTGTTTTGTGTTTGCTCTCTTTTCCTCTCTCTCTTTTACTTACCTTTTTTTAAAGAATAGTTCTTTTTTAAATAATTAATGAATTAATTTGGCTGTGTCAGGACTTAGTTGTGGCATATAAGATCTTTCACTGCAGTGTGCCAGCTTCTCTCTAGTTGTGGTGTGTGGGCTCAGTAGTTGCGGTGCAAGGGCTTAGTTGCCCTTCGGCATGTGGGATCTTAGTTCCCCGACTAGGGATCAAACCTGCGTCCCCTGCATTGGAAGGCAGATTCTTAACCACTGGACCACCAGGGAAGTCCCTACTTACTTTCTTTTTTAACAGCAGTTTATTTTTTGAAATTTATTTGGTTGTGCTGGGTCTTAGTTGTGTCAGGTGAGCTCCTTAGTTGCAGCATGTGAATTCTTAGTTGTGGTGTGCCTGTGGGATCTAGTTCCCTGACCAGGGATCAAACCCAGGCCCCCTGCATTGGAAGTGCAGAGTCTTAACCACTGCACCACCAGGGAAGTCCCAACAGCAGTTTATTCTTAATTTTTACAGATGTGATATCCTCTTGAATCTCTCTGAGCATGCCAGTTAGAATTTTTAAAAAGTTCTCTTTTTAGTCCTGAAATATCTCATATTTCCTTTGGGGCATGTTTTTCCAGGGGTCCATCTTGGTGTACTTTTTCTGTTCTGTTGGGTTTCCTCAGATGTCATTCGTGGTTGCTCACAGCTAATGTGACTAGGTTGATGAGTGTAGGTAGTCGGTGTGATTTTCCTCTGGAGCTGAGTAGGTCTTACTAGGTATTTACATTGTTATTATGGGATATCACATACAAAAGAGTATATATTATGTGTGTGCACAGTTTAAGGAAAAGCAACAAATTGTCCATGATCTAGTTTAAGAACTTAAACCTTGAAATACCTCTGAAGGCCCTGTGGGCCTGTCCTGTTACTTTCACCTCCCTCTCAAATGTAACCATCATCCTGAATTTTGTTACTCATTCCCTTTTTTTGCTTTGCGGTTTGTATATATCCCAAACAAAATATTATTTAGTTTTGTAAGTTTATGAACTTTATGGGTGCAATCATGGTGTATGTATTCTTCTGTGACTTGCTTTTTTTTTTTGCTTAGCATTGTTTACAAGGTTCATTCTTGCTGATGCAGGGTATTGAAGTTCTTGTTTTGTTTTCCTGCTGCTCTAGCATTCCATTGCATGAATTCACCTCAGTTTATTAGTTCATTCACCAATTGGCAGATAATTTAGTTGTTTCTAGGTTTTTTGCTATTGCAAATGCCATTGCTATGAACATTCCTGTGTATGTCTTATACATTTAAATTTATATATATATATATTTTATACCTTTTGTCATGGATTTTCAAATGCATATATAAAAGCCTAGAATTAAACAGAACAAAATCTCTGGATAGCAAACTGTGAATGATTAAAAATTCTTTTGTAAACTTTGTATTTTCCATAGTTCCTTAAATGCCCTTAATTTTGTGGTCTGGAATGTAAAAAAAATCAGTTTCACATGCTATTTTTCTTTGAAAAACACAGAAAAGGATAAGCGTTAATAAGAGAAATTTGCATTAATGAGTGTGGAAAGAATCAGTGCAACTTTCATGTGTTAACTATGCTTTCTTGCATGCTTAATGATCTTGTAGAATCATTAACAATGCCATCTATATCAAGTTTGTCTATTTGTAAGTACTTCTAGGCTTGAATTACAGTGTTTCTGTCAAGTTTGTAACTTTCTAAACTTCTTTTCTGTTACTTTCCTTTTCATCTACCATCAGTCACTCACATTTCCTTTGTCAGCATCCTGCAGGATAAAGGAGACCCATCAAAAACTTTTGCTGACTGAGGACAAAGAATATTTTTGAAAGCATCAAAATAATTTAAGAGATTTATTAGAGGTTAATTGAGCTTTTGAATTGTGAAGTTTTTGCTTTGGTTTTAGTGCTAAGATTTTCAGACTAAGTCATGCCAAGCTTTTGATGATGATTTTTGATACTCTGACTAAATTACACACTCACTTGGGCTAACCAGTTTTCTGTATTGCCTCACTGACTCAGAGCTCCAGGTGATTGAGCAGATAGAGGCATTCGAAACAACTGATCACAGAGCTTGGGAAATTTGTGTTCAGTTTTCCTTAATTGGCAGTAGAACTGATAAATTTGGCCTCAGACATAAGGAAAAATCCATTTTAAATACCTCTAAACTTAAACATCACTCACAAGCCTCTGGAGTTCTCTAAGACAGGTGTCTTTCTTTGAGTGTTTCCTGAAGTACAAAATGTGGTAATCCATTTAAACATATTATGGGAGTTCGCTGAAAATTTCTGATGATCACCATGGTATTAAATTTGGATAATGGAACTTGCTTGATGTAAGCAGTTTTCTTCGGTTTTTGAAAGAACCTAAACCTCAAGTTTTGGAGGAATCTCAGAGATCCTCCTCACTTGTACCACCTCTTTGCAGCAACATATACTGTACAAACTTGAGAAAAATTGACCATGATGCCAGTTTTAGTTCAGGAAAGTTAAGTAGTTGGGTGAATGAAGAAAGTTGATAATAGTTTAGACTTATGTATGGCTCAGGAGATTAGAAAGTAAAAATTGGCGTTGATGCAGCAGTCCACTTAATGTCCATATTAACTCCTAAAATGTGAGCACTTTATTTCTTATATCATCTCCTTTTCGTATTTCACCAAACAAAATACTCATGATCTCTGTGTTCTACCATGGGAAATTTTGGAGATTTTATTTTGGTCTTGGATGACTTACAATATTTGTGAGTGAATCGTAGAGCAGTATTAGTTTTTCCCTTCAGAATGGGATGCTCTTATTTATTGATTAGTCCCATCTTAAGATTTATAGTCTGGAGGAAAAGATGGGAAGAAAATGACCCAAATATTGTATTCAATATTTTTGTTATTTTCAAGATATAAGTGAAAGGGATCCACGTATACTTGGTTTGAATGAGAATCAAAATCCCTAAAAGTGCTTAGGGTGTTAGTAATAGTTGTAATTCCAGTTTGAAATTTGCATCATTGCAGTATAAAAACTGGATTGATGTACTTAAAGTTGAAGGGGAAATTTTTTTTTTTTTAATCCATGGTCACAGACAACTCCTGTTTGGAGAACAGAGAAAGGTAGACTAAGAGAAATACAAATAGAAAATGTTTAATCCTGTATTTTGGCTTACTGTAGCATTTCTCACTCCCTTAAATTTTGGACGAGACTTTTGCTAGAATTCTGTGAACTTCAGTGGTATGTGTGATTGCCAGCTGTGTGACCTTTCGAAGTTTGGAACTTTCTGGAATCTTAATTCCTTGTACTCTCCAACTTGTAGTGCAGGAAGGTAACACACACACACACACACAATTAGGGCAAGGTAGAGAATCTCATAAATAAAATGGTAAAAGGCTACAGTTGTCTTGGGATTCATAAATGTGTTTAAAAGTTCATTTTTTCATCTTTGTAGATGTGTATTTCAGTAACCGTTTTTCCTCTCTTCGTTTTCCTTCATAAAAGGAAAAGATTTGATATTCCTGAGTTATGACTCTCCTAAAATGTACTGTTTTGCTCAGATCTGTGCTATGTATAGAGTGTTATGTTCCTGCCCACGTCTGATGTGGAAGGAGAGACACAGACAGGAGAGTGGTGACTGACTCAGAGAGATGTAAATGATCTTATTGTACTTGAGCTGCAACCACACCTAGAAACCTTGACAATAACAGGGCCTGTGTTTGATATACCTTACTTGTTAAATCCTGTCCGGATTTTAGTATGTCACGTGTGTGTTGTTCATCAGCAGAGTTGAACAGGTGCTGTAACAATTGCAGAGCTTTAATCAGACTCATGATTACACTGTTTTCTCACTTTGGCCATACAAAGAAAATGAAACACATAACCAAAACAAATTTCTAGTTGTTTCTGGTATTGTTAGTTCTGGCTCAGTGGTTTCAGTGCTACAGATCCTACACCAAGATAGATTTTCATGGGTAAATTCATTAAGGTTAAGATAATATCAGTGTCTGTGGCAAGCTGTTAATGTTTTTAAAATAACTTTTCCCTCATTATAAAAATAACACATGCTTAATGAAAAAAAAAAAGGAAACTAAAAGAAGAAAATGAGTATTTCTTTAAACCTAACACCCAAATATAAATACTAATACTATTTAAGTAAATTTCCTTCCAGTGGCTTTTCTGTATAGATATCTTTTTTAAAAATTAAAGTACTACAGTAAATTCAGTTTAATCAACTTAAAAAATTATTTTGAACATTTCTTATTTCATCATTCTTTAGAAACATGACTAAGTAATATTCCATGGGTTTGGATATACCATAATATTTGAATATTCACCTACTGTTAAAATTATAGGTAGCTTTCAATTTTTCTACAGTAAACTGCATTTAAAGTAAACTTTTAGGGAATTTCCTGACAGTCCAGTGGTAAGGACTCCATGCTTTCACTACTCCATGCTTTCGCTGCCGAGGGCGCGGGTTCAGTCTCTGGTCGGGGAACTAAGATTCTGCAAGCTGCACAGTGTGCCCCTCCCCCCCCCAATATATAAATAAACTTTTGAAATGAAGTATAACTTACATAAAAAAAGAGTCCAAATAATAAATATATAGCTTAGAGAATTTGTAGTGCATTTTTATAACGTGAGCACACTCATGAAACCACCCAGATCAAGAAAGAGAATGTTGATGACCAGCAGCCAGAAGTTGTGCCTCTTGCCAGTTATTACCTCCCCAAAGTTAACCACTACTCTGGCTCCAATCATCATTGATTGGTTTTGCCTGTTATGAATTTTACATAAATGGAGTCATATGTATGTTCTCCTTAATGCCTGGCTTCTCTTGCTCAGCATTGTATCTGTGAGTTTCATCCATGTTGTTACTTACAGCAGTAGCTAATTCTTTTCATTCTGTACAGTATTTAATGGTATGACTGTACTACAATTTATTATTCATTCTACTGTTTGTGGACATTTGGGTTTACTTCCAGTTTTGGCTCTTGGTGCTGTACATTGGATATATACCTGGTAGTGGAATTGCTTGGTCATAGGTTCATATGTTCAGTTTTCATAGATATTATCAAACGGTTTCCCAAAGTGATTATACCAAATTCCAGTCAGCAGTGTATGAGAGTTCCATTTGCTCATGTACTTACCAGTACTTAGTATTGTTAGTTGTCTTACTTTTAACCATTGTAGTAGATACATAATAGTAGTATTTCCTAGTGCTTTTCATTTGCAGTTCCTTGATTCTAATGATAGCATCTTTTCATGTTTATCAGCTTTTTGGATATGCTCTTCTGTGTAGTACTTGTTCACATGTTTTGGCAATTTTTAAATTATTTTTGTCTTTTTCTTATTGATTTATAGGCATTCTTTATATTTGCTGGGGATGAGTTCATTGGTTGCATACATTGCAAATATCTTCTCTCTGTGGCTTGACGTTTTACTCTCTTAATGGTCTCTCTTGATTACACAGTAAACTTTAAAAAATTGACAGTGTTTAGTAAAAATGTAGACACATCGTACCTCGGCAGAGGTTACTTCCTTGGAAAACACTGCATAAGGGGATAATAAAATCAGAAGTTCTGTTATAGTTAGCTTTGTCCAGCGTAATGGCCATGATTTGCCTCCCCGGCAGTGCCAGCTCTCTTACAAATAAACGTGGGCCCTTTGTTGCAGGGGGAACCAGCTGAGCAGGTGGATGGATCAGTGAAATTTCTCTCTAACCCTGGGAGACTACTAAAAGCTCAATCCCTGATAATATTGGTTTAGTAGAATCATGTTTTTATGCTAAGTATTGTACATACAAGTTGATGCTTAAATTGCACACGTGGCATAGGATCTTGATACGTTTTAATCTGTCCATTTAAAAAGTAGGGATTATATAAAGGAGTAAAAGTTGACTTTATTTTTCTCCAGAATTAGAAGAAAATAAGAGCTGCAAGCCAAAAGTTAAACATATAGGTACTGAGGGCAAGAAGACAGAAGTATTATTTAGTGGTTAAGAACTCAGGTTGGGATTCTAGCTCTTCTGTTTACTAGTTTGGCAGTTTTGGTGTGTTATTTAGCCTCCTTCAGCTTTAGTTTCCTCATATTTGAAATGTGGGTAATAGTGAAGCCACCTGATAAGGTTTCTGTGAGGATTAAATGGGATAATTAATGGCAGGTGTCTGTAGTCCATAGTGAGCGCTCAATAAGTGTTTATTTACTATTATTAGGAAGTAAAGGATAAAAAATAAGGTTAAAAACATTTATTTACTTATTTGTAAGGACAAACTGAATTTATATATGCTTTTGGGAAATCAGATTTTTTTTTTTTTTTTTTTTGGCTGTGCCACACGGCCTGCAGGATCTTAGTCCCCCACCAGGGATTGAACCCAGGGCTTCGGTAGTGAAAGCACTGAATCCTAACCACCAGACCACCGGAGAATTCCCAAGAAACCAGAATTTTTTAAGAGAGCTAGGATAAAAATGATATGTGATCCTAAAGGTTTATAAATGCATATATTCAAAAATTGTTTTATCCCACTTTTCTCTTTTTGGGTTCAAAGTCATATCTGGATTTGAAACTGCATCTCCTGTTTAAGCTTTTGTCCTCTGCAGGCAACTCTTCCAATCAGCGTTGGGCAGTAGACACCAGGAGTTGAGTTTATACAGCTCAACCACTTGCACTCTTTTTTTTTTTAATTGATTTTTAAAAAACACAGAATACTTGAATTGTTCTATAAAAAGTTTTTCTTTGCTAAAAAATTAATCTCCCTCTAAGAATACAGCCATAATTTTCTATGTTAAAACATCCTTTGATTCCTCTGGAAGGCAATGAGGGAATCCTAAAATGAATTCTTTAAGGGTAGAAAAGTAACACATAGGCATTGTCTCCTGGTTAAGAATTCATTCTACCATTTCTGTGACTTGAGGTTCCAAGAAGAAAACAAGATATATCTGTAATATCTTATAAAAACAAAGGGAACTGAAGACTAGGTCAGTTTTAAAATATTTCTTCTGCTATGGATTTCTAAATGAACAAAAGGAAAGAATAAACTTCATGAACATTATTCTCTACTGTTATAGACTGTCTAGATTAGTGCTTCATAAAAAAACTTTTTATTATGGAATATCTCATTCATAAGAGTAGAGAGAGTAGTATAACAAATCGCTATGTACTCATCACCCAGTTTAAAAATGATCAGTTCATGACCAGTCTTATTTCATTTATAACCCTATTGTCTTCCTCACACCCCCATACTATTTTAAAGCAAATCCCAGCTATATCATTTTATCCATAAATATTTTAATGCATATCTCTAGAAAATAAAAACAAACTCTTAACCAAAAACAAACAAAAACCTAAAAAAACAAAACAGTCCATTATACCATTATCATCTAAAAAAAAAAAAAGTCTCAGTTTTGTGAAGTATTCAGGCATGTGGTCAGAATTTCCCCAATTGGCCCATTGATTTTTCTTTGTCTTTTTTAACTGTTTGAATTGGGTAGATCAGTGCTTTGTGGCTGCCGGCCTCGGCCTCGTTCCTGTTCCCAGTGTGCTGTATTTTGACATTGTATTCCATGCGTGGATATTTTATAACCCTAGGATTTGAAGGAGGGTGAGGTAGGGGACTAGGAGAAGTATAAGAATCTTACACGGGTATGTAAGTTAGTAGGCTGGCCTGTGGCTCTGATTATTTGAACAGGAGGAAAGTCATAGGTGCAAATTGGCCAACAGACAGCTGCCATTCTTTAAATTTCACAAAGGAGTCTCCACATTTGCTGTTGCCACTGCATCCTCCCTGCTGTGCCTTCTGCCTCCCAATGTGTGTATAAAATATTTTATGCTCTTTTGTTTTAAACCTTGTTCTTACCTGTATTTGCCTCACTATATTGTAATTATCTTCCTACTTGCTTTTCTTCCTTGTCTGAGTGTAAACCCCTTGAGGGCAGGTACTTCCTTGTTTACAGTTAACAATTCCAGTACCTAACACAGCTTAGAGATAGTGCTCAGTAAATGTGGAACTGTAACTGGGTTTTCCTTATTAATATTAATTGTTATAATTTTTTACAAGACCAGCTCTATTATAACATTTACTTCTTTGTATTAAAATACGTCATAATGACTGAAAATCTTCTATGTTGGGCATTGCCTTTGGCCCTTAACATGAATTTTCTTTAATCCTTACAGTAACTAACGGATAGATAGAATCCCCACTTTACGTTTGAAGAAACCGAAGCTCAAGAGGTTTGTTAGTTTTCTTAAGGCCACACGTGTCCATGCCTCTCTGGCTTTTAAGCTAGTGCTCTTCCCATTACATCACATCCCCTAAAAGGGTTGATGTGTCTGTGTGGGGGCAAGACTGATATGAAACTTAGGACACTGCCTTTGCCTCCTGGAATGGTATTCAAGAAGAGTGTGCAGGACCACATCAGAGGTCAGTTATCAAGAAGGCTGTATAAAAAGTTTCCATGAAAGGGCTAGGGAGATAGGAAGTAGACCAGGAAATAAATTGGGAGGGTCAGAGCAGGAAAAGCTGTTTACTTAGACATCAGACTGGAAGGGCCGGAGCAGATAGAAGGCTGCAGAGGCAAAGATAGAGTACAGAAAAGGGACACAGGGTGCAGACATGTCACAAACTGGTTTGAGTCAAATCTCACGAATGTGGAATTCCTTTAGCACAAGTCCCCTTAAAGCACAGTTTGACATTTCTTACTGTGCTGGGGTGGACTCTCAAAGTGAAACACTCTGAACAGAGCATGAGAGCCTGGAACCAAGGATGCCTAATTAATATTCTGAGCTGCTTTTATGGTTCCTGACACATAGTAAATACTTAATACAGGCTTTTAAATCAATGATGAATTTATTTCTAATCTTTTAAAGTTGCTGACATGGAAGAGATGCTGAGAACACTGTAATTTTATAAAAATACATTTTATGTTCAACCAACGGTGTTCAAAAAGGAAAAAAAATAGCTCAGTTTGAGATTTGGGGCAGAAATGTGGGAGAAATACTGAGAGACATGTTCAGAAAAAGAAGTCTTATTTGGACTGAAAAGAAAGAAGGGGCAAGATAGCTGAAGTTAATGACATGGTACTTGGTTATCAATATAATTAAATTCAGTGAATGCCTTTTGAACACCTATTCATGTGCGAAGACAGTGTGCCAGATATTGTGCTAGGCTAGGGATAAATCAGATACCCCCCCCCGCCTTGAGAACTCCCAGTCTAGACTAGAGGAAGACACAAAAAACAGTGCCAGTGCTTATCATCAGTGTTATTGTGAGAAATATGTCAAAGGAAGTAAGGAAGCACAGGGAAATTCTGTGTTAGTTAGAGTTAGGTTCAGCTGAGATAGACAGAAAGCCCAAATTAACAGTCATTTATGTGAGACAGAAGTTTGTTTCCCTCTCACGTAAATGCTTGCTTTGTTGCACTGGGGCTGGTGTGGTATTTCATGGTGATAGAGTATCCATGTTAGTGCTCCACGATGTTTGGCCCCAGCCTCCTAGTCTAAGATGGCAGCCTCTTCATTTAGGCAGCAGGATGGGGGAAAGGAATGAAGAGGCATAGAGCTGTCTCTTAAAGAAGGTCCACGGACACTTGTGCTTACGTGACATTGGTGAGAGCTTTATTATATAACTACTGTAGTAGTTAGCTAACAATGGGAGTTCCCTAACTTAGAAGAAAAGGATGAATTTTGCAGAACAACTGACAGTCTCTGTCACTAGAACCAAATTTTACCTTTTGGAGAAAGTGATGCTTAACCTGAGACCTGAAGTTGATGAGAGTTAGCCAGGTGGACAAGATTAAGGAGGGCAGAAGGAGGCACGGGAATGGAGGAGACATTGGCGATTCATGGACCCTCAGGTCTTAGGTTTGATTCAGCATCGGGTGGGTAAAGGGGAGCGGCCTCAGACGAGCCTGAAGAATCATGAAGCGCTGTGTCTGTCATTTTAATGAGTTTGTGTTTTACTTTGTAGGCAGTGAGAGCCATTGAAGAATTTTAAGCAAAGGAGTGAGGATGAAATTTCTGTGTTAGAAGGGTAGCCCATGTTATTTGAAAGACAGATTTTGGGTGTGGTAAGCCCACTTTAGCTCCAAGACCCACTTAGAGAGTTGTTACAGTGGTCTGAGGGAGAATAGTGGTCTACTTTTAGTTTCCCCAGCATGCCAAAATGTTTCTTTTTCCTCCCTCCCTCTCTCTTTCTTGCCTTTTTTTTTTTTTGATCCTCAGTTTAAAAAAATGAAGTTCACACACCATAAAATTCACTCTTTTAAAGTGTACAAGTCAGTGATCTTTAGTATGTTCACAAAATTGTACAACCATCAGCACTATCTAATTCCAGAACATTTCATCACCCCAAAAGAAACGCTTACCCATTAGCAATCACTCCCTGTTCACCTTCTACCCAGCCCCTGGCAACCACTAATTACTTTCTGTCTCTATGGATTTGCCTATTCTGGATATTTAATACAAACAGAATCATATGATATGTGGCCTTTGTGTCTGGCTTCTTTCACTTAATATGTTTTCCATGTTCATCCATGTTGCAGCATGTATCAGTACTTCATTTCTTTTTTTGTTGAATAATATTGTATAGATACACTGTATTTTGTTTATCAGTTTATCAGTTGAACATTTGGGTTGTTTCCGCTTTTTGGCTATTATGGATAGTACTGCTGTGAACATTCATGTGCAAGTTTTTGCGTGGACATATATTTTCAGTTCTCTTTGGTATGTATCTAGAAGTGGAATTGCTGGGTCATATGGTAACTCTGTGTTTAGCTTTTTGAGGAGTTGGTAAACTTTTTCCAAAGTGGCTGCACCATTTTATATTTCCATCAGCAGTGTATGAGGGTTCTAATTTCTCCACATTCTTGCCAACATTTTTTATCTGTCTTTTTGATAATAGCCATCCTAGTAGGTATGTAGATGGGTTGTTTGTCTCTTTATTGTTGAATTGTAAGTTTATTATATATTGTGGATACTAGACTTGTTTTCAGATATATTATTGGCGAGTATTTTCTCCTACTTTGTGGGTTCTTTTTTTTTAGTCTTTTAAAAATTATTTATTTATTGGCTGTGTTGGGTCTTCGTTGCTGCGCACGGGCTTTCTCTAGTTGCAGCAAGTGGGGGCTACTCTTTGTTGTGGTGTGCAGGCTTCTCATTGCGGTGGCTTCTCTTGTGGAGCACGGGCTCTAGGCGCGTGGGCTTCTGTAGTTGCAGGACGTGGGCTCAATAGTTGTGGCTCACGGGCTCTGGAGCACAGGCTCAGTAGTTGTGGCACATGGGTTTAGTTGCTCTGTGGCATGTGGGATCTTCCTGGACCAGGGCTTGAACCTGTATCCCCTGCAGTGGCAGGAGGATTCTCAACCACTGCACCACAAAGGAAGTCCTGTGGGTCCTTTCTTGATAGAACAAAGAGTTTTGAACACAAAAGTTTTTGATATTGATGAAGTCCAATTTATTTCTTCTTTGGTTGTGTGTACTTGTTGGTGTCATATCTAAAAATCCGTTGCCTAATCCAAGGTCATGAAGATTTACACCTATGTTTTTCCTCTGAGAGTTACGTAGTTTTAGCTCTTACCTTTGGGTCTCTCGTCCACTTGAGTGAGTTTTGTATATAGTTAAGCTAGGGGTCCAATTTATTCTTTTGCAGATGGATCTCCAGTTGTCCCAGCACCATTTTTTGAGAACTCTTCTTCTTCCACTGAATTGTCTTGGCACCTTTGTCAAAAATCAGTTTTGAAATTGGAAAGTGTGAGTCCTCCAACCTTTGTTCTTCTTTTTCAAGAGTGTTTTGACTGCCAAATTGTCTCTTGCTTTCTGAGTTTCTTTTCTCTTTGTCTAAAAGACATATTCTGCCCTTGTTCTCCTGGAGAATTTTACTTATCCTCCAAGATTCAAATCACCACCACATCTCTCTGAAGCATTTTGTTTTTGCCTTTGCAAAACTGATTGCTCTCTCCTTCAAGCCACCACTTTATTCCTCTGTCTTCCCAAGTGCACGAATGAGCAAACTAAGGCCAGAAGACCAAATCCAGTCAGTTGCCTTTTTTTTTTTTTTTTTAAATGACCCAGGAGCAAAGAATGGTTTTTCAGTTAAAACAGTTACATTTTAAATGGTTATATGAGTACCTACATAATAGTCTTGATTTTGCCTCTGGCTAGTAAAGCCTAAAATATTTCCTGTATGAGCCTTTAGGAAAAACTTTGCTAATAACTATTTATCATGCAAAGTATATGTAGTATTTTATATGTCTTTCATACTAGAATGAGCTTTTTAAGGACAGGGACTGAGTCTAGTTCATTTTTCTGTTCCTATTGTCCAGGAAAATACTTGGTATATGGTAGGGATTTAGTGAATGTTTTTTGGATGGATGAATAGTGTGACACAAAGTTATTTTTAAATTATAATTTAATTACTTTTATAATATCTTTTTTGCTTCATCTAGTTAAATTTTGTACATAAGTATGAATTATGTAGATTTCAGAATTTCTTTACACCTTAAGAAAGGCTTACAGAATATGCTTATGGAACACCTTTCTAACAGAGAGAAAAATCAGAGTACAGATAAATTAAGATTTATTGAGGAATTTTTTGAAAACAAAAGCAGGATTCCTCCTCTTGACGTTACAGTTCCTTCTATGGAAAAGATATGAGTACCGAGTACCGTGGAAGATAGTGGGCTGCTGTGCCTGTCAACTTTGTTTCCACCCTCCACCGATTCCATCGTCTTACCCTATCCTGGGCCAACCAGATATGCTTCCTTTCTCAAATAAGATTAAAACAGTTCATTGTTTATGCACACTTGTGCAAATATGCACAACTATAGCGGAAGTTAGTCCTACCCTTTGGGAAATACCATGAACTAGTATTAAGTGAGAGACAGCATGGTTTATTGCAGGGACGGCACATAGTTCTAGGAGCTTACTCTTCTTGTCGGTTGGAGGTACGCCTTGTGGAGAATCTGAGGCCATGCCTGAGATCACTGACTAGAAACTCTACTTTAGTTGCAGAAAGAGGACCTGTATGCCACATATTTACCTTCCACAGGTGGTGGAATAAGGCATAGTACGGAACCTGACTGATTCAGATATTTCCAACACTTTTTTTTGCCTTTAAGCTCTTTGTTGGAATATAATTGCTTTACACAACATTTATTTTTAGACAAGTTATTTTGTTCTTTGGGAGTCTCAGTTTTCTATTTGGAAAATGAGTCCAGTTAATATCTTCTTCACATACTTGTTAGGATTAAATGGGGTAATGCATGTAAAGCATCTACCCAGTGTTTTGCAGATAATAGGTGCCTAACAAGTGTTGGCTCTCAAATAGGGATACTTCTGAACCAAGAATGGTCACATCATGGCCCTGTGTCTCAATTTTCAGGGGCTAATGTAGTAGGCAGTGGAGAAAGAATTTTTATTTTATTTTTTAATTTTTAGAATAAATAAATAAATATTTATTTATTTATTTATTTTTGGCTGCATTGGGTCTTTGTTGCAAGAGGCTTTCTCTAGTTGTGGCAAGAGGAGGATACTCTTTGTTGTGGTGTGCAAGCACTGTGGTTGCTTCTCTTGTTGCAGCACGTGGGCTCTAGGTGTGTGGGCTTCAGTAGTTGTGGCTCGAGGGCTCTAGAGCACAGGCTTAGTGGTTGTGGCACACAGGCTTAGTTGCTCCGCTGCATGTGGAATCTTCCTGGACCAGGGCTCGAACCCTTGTCCCCTGCATTGGCAGGCAGATTCTTGACCACTGCGCCACCAGGGAAGTCCCGAGAAAGAATTTTTAAATGAGATGTCCTCTTTTGAACTTACAACTGGTTTTATGTATAAATAATTTAGACACATTATTTACAAAACAAAAAGATACCACTTCCTATTTGGTTTTATTACCTACTTTACTGAAGCTGCTTATTCGAAGGCTAACAATTTACCTTGGCTTATTTTTACTCCCTCCTTGACATTCACGGCACTGTTATCCACAAACTTAGTTGAAGCCCTTTCATCCCTTGGCTTTAGTGAAAATGCCACTTTCTAAACAATTTCACTCGTTTTTGAGAGGAAGGGAGTATCCTTTTTATAGAAGGGACAAACTTGTATGTTTAACCTTAACCACTGACTGTTGACTCGATGGGTAGTTAAAGTTTGTCTCAAAAGATTAAAAGGTATCTAGGAAGTAATAATTTCCCTGTGTAATTTGATGATAAGTGTACAACACCAGACAAGAGTCATTTTAAAATGCTTAATGGAAATATTAATTGGTACCATCTTTTTAAGAAGATAATTTGGCAGTAACTCAAAGCAAGGTTAATATTGTATAACTTGGGATCCAGCAATTGCATGTCTAGCAATCTCTTACACAAAAATAATGGCAAGAACAGTAAAAATATCTGTCATGAGATGTTAATCTAAGCATTAGTTTAAGAGAAACTAATGGGAAACAAACTAAATGCTTGCCAATATAAAAATAGTGAAATTGTGACTCATCTTTACTATTCATTCATTAAAAAAAATGAGCTATACATATACTGAGCTAAAAAAATGTCTAATATATTGTGAAAATAATCAGGCTGTGACACAGTGTGTATAGCATGATTTCTTTTTTGTTTTAAAAAAGGTGTTTAAGGGAGGGTGGGGGGGGAGTTGAGGGAGGGAGGGAATATGGTGATATGTGTATAAAAACAGATGATTGAACTTGGTGTACCCCCCAAAAAATAATAAATTAAAAAAAAAAAAGAATAACGAATAGTATTAGGGAAACACTGAACTGAGAGAAAAGATATAGCACAGTGGGTTAGGTAGTCCATCACTGAAGGCAAGAGATCCAAGTAATACAGGAGCATAGCATGTCTTAGAGAACTTGGCAGGACATGAAATCTCTTACCTGCAGATGCAGTTTAGTCAGTTCTTGTGTGTAGTAACACGGTTTAGTTGTCATCTTTATGGGAAAGCCACATATATGGGGCAGTTTAGATTTTAAATCTGAAAGAAAACTTTTCAACACACCTTCCATATCTACCCTTGGAAAGAACTGTATGGGCTGACTTCTGATGCAACTGAGAGGGTATCTGAACATTGTTAAAGAACAATGGGACATTTTTTGTAGATAGGACACAGCATTTTTTTATGGAAGTAAAAAGGTCTTAAAAAAAAAAAAAAAAAACAGATGATTGAACTTGGTGTACCCCCCCCCAAAAAAAAGTGTTTATATGTTAAATTTTGTACAAACATAGGAAAAAACAATCATAACTATTTCCTTTGGAATTGGGTTTAGAGAGGCAGAGTAAGGAACTTTCGCTTCTTACTATGGTGATAATTATGGGTGACTTACATTTTTTGTGTGTACTTTTCTGTGATTTTTCAAATAAAGAATCCTTAAGAAAAAAGAAAAATGAATGGAGCACAGAAAGAGGGCGATATGGATCGCACTACCTACTCTTAACAAGGATGCCCTTTAAAAGTGTATGGATTTATATGTATACTCCTGTATATGGGCATTGGGTTGGCCAAAAAGTTCGTTTTGTTTTTTCCATAAAGTCTTAGAGAAAAACCCGAACAAACTTTTTGGCCAACCCAGTACATAAATTTACGTATACATGCACAAACATACATACAGAGTGTGTACAGTTGGACATTCAGTTAAGCTGCAGGATGCATTTTAAAGTGCAAGACACGAAGTGTTTTTTCAAACATCACAGTGTACAATAATAGTTCTTAGGTTCTTTAATGAGTGACAGTATTTGTTCTGGAAATGTACAGTTTTCTAGTGTTGCAGTAATACGTGTTCAGGTTTCCTCAATGCAGGTTACAGCTTGTTCATGTCTTTTAGTTAAAGTTTAAATTTTATGATAATTAACCAACTGCATGACCTTTGAGACGGAGCAAAGAAAGTACTCCAGAGCAATGAAACTCTCAGTACAGCCACTCAGGGTTTGGACTGTAAATTGGAATTCTCTTCCAGTGACCAAGTCAGGGATGAGAGTGTGGTTGGTTGTTCATGATTTCCTGTTTAAATTTATTTTATTAAATGATCTCCTTTACATGTAGAAATATTTAGCTTATGTCTCTGTGCTCTTAATTTTGTTTCATTCTGAATAATTTTTAAAGAATTGAATCTTGTGACTGGTTCTTTTTTAGATATGGAAGTTGAAGCTCTGCATGTAACAAAGGAAAAGTCCTATTCTAGATTTAATAATCAAAATACCTAGTTGTATGAGATTTGGAAATTTTCTTAACCTTCCCCTCAGTGTCACTGGCAATTTTAGATTTTCTAGAGACTCTTCAGTTTGCAGGTTATCTAGGCTTCTGTTTTCCTCCTTCAGTCCCCTGCCTACCCCCGGAACAGCAGCCGTATGTTCTGTGTTAGGTCTTTGCCTAGTGAAGGCAAAGGAGATGCCTGGAAACTGTGGATTTTGTTTTTTTAGGCCTGAACTAGTTTTGTGTATAATGGATAACATTAAGTTTTTAAAATTTCGATGAGATCTCTTGGGTTTTAAATTTGAGATTAATAGCAGTGTACTTGTAGGACTAGCTTGCTTTTTTTTTTTTTTTTTTAATTTATTTTATTGGCTGTGTTGGGTCTTTTTTGCTGTGTGCAGGCTTTAGTTGTGGTGAGTGGGGGCTACTCTTCTTTGTGGTGTGCGGGTTCCTCATTGCTGTGGCTTCTCTTGTTGCGGAGCACGGGCTCTAGGCACATGGGCTTCAGTAGTTGCAGCACATGGACTCAACAGTTGTGGCTCACGGGCTCTAAAGCGCAGGCTCAATAGTTGTGGCACACGGGCCTAGCTGCTCTGCAGCATGTGGGATCTTCCTGGAGCAGGGATCGAACCCATGTCTCCTGCATTGGCAGTGGATTCTTAACCACTGCGCCACCTAGGAAGCCCCAGCTTGCTTTTTGAGACGTGAAGTTTCCTGCAAGTTTGGCCAGTTTCTTCATTGTTTTTTTTTTTTTCTCCATTCGTCTTTTTTCATGAGACTGTGAGATTCACAAGTGAATTGAGAAATTGAACTACTCAGAATCTAAGCATGAATATTTCATGAGAAACACCCCGTCTAAAAGAACGTTTAGCCTCTAAGATGTTCTTTATAACAATTAGTATATTACTGGGTGTGTACAAGTTTACCATATTCCAGAATTCCTGAGGGGAATGATTTGGATAACCTAATAGGCTTTTGCATCTCTCATGATTCATTTTACCTTATTGAAAAATTACTTTAAACATGAAGAAATGAATAGGCCTGGTAGAACTGGATTCTAAACAGTGCAGCTTCAGCGGGAAGGGAGTGGTTTGTCAGTCAGTGCTTGTGGTGGCTGTTAATCTACAGGCAACACGCTGTCCAGCTTCTGTGCAGTTGGTAAACACTGTTGTAGGCTGGTGACAGGTGCTGCCTACACACATCTCAAAGCAAGTGACAAATTGCTGTTTTTCTAGGGATCCCATTTAGCTACAAATTTAAGGTTTATCAGTAGTGTTTTCAAAACACAGTATTTTGAGGACCAGATTCTGTCGTTTCTATTTAATTAATTAATTAATTAATTTATTTATTTCTGCATTGGGTCTTTGTTGTGCACGGGCTTTCTCTAGTTGCGGCAAGTGGGTGCTACTCCTCATTGCGGTGCACGGGCTTCTCTTTGCAGTGGCTTCTCTTGTTGCGGAACACGGGCTCTAGGCACGCAGGCTTCAGTAGTTGTGGCATTTGCGCTCAGTAGTTGTGGCTCGCAGGCTCTAGAGCACAGGCTCAGTAGTTGTGACACACGGGCTTAGTTGCTCTGTGGCATGTGGGATCTTCCCGGGCCAGGGCTCAAACCTGTGTTCCCTGCATTGGCAGGCGGATTCTTAATCACTGTGCCACCAGGAAAGTCCCCAGATTCTGTGATTTCTTTATTTTGAAGTCTGTAGTCAAAGCAGCTTACATAGTGTATACATTAACAATAGCTTCCATTTGTTGAGTGCCTGCTTTGTGCCTGGCACTGTACTAAGTGCTTTACATATATTATTTCTGCAAAAACCTTGCAGAAACAATAGGTATTGTTATTTTCATTTACATATGAGAATTAAACACTTGGACTTTTTTTTTTTAATTAAAAAAAAAGTTTTTGGCTGTGCCACATAACTTGCAGGATCTTAGTTCCCCGATCAAGGATCGAACCCGGGCCTGTGACAGTGAACACACTGAGTCCCAACCACTGGACTGCCAGGAAATTCCCGACACTTGGACCTTTTATCAGACTTCCTTTTGGTCAGCTTTTGCATTCTTTCCTTTACCCCCCCCCCCTTTATTTTTTAAATAACAGTGTTATTGAGATATAATTTACATGCCACAGAAATTCACACTTTTAAAGTAAGTGCAGGGACTTCCCTAGTGGTGCAGTGGTTAAGACTCCAAGCCCCCAATGCAGGGGGCCCGGGTTCGATCCCTGGTCAGGGAACTGGATCCCACATGCATGCTGTAACTAAGAGTTCGCATGCCACAACTAAGGAGCTGGTGAGCTGCAACTAAGAGCATGCCTGCTGCAACTAAGACTTGGTGCAACCAAATAAATGTGATAATTAAAAAATAAAGTGTACAATTAATTTAGTGGTATTTACTGTATTTACACAAAGTTGTGCAGCCATCACCACTATCTAATTTTAAGGTAGTTTCATCCTCCCATAAAGAAACCCCAAATCCATTAAAAATCACTGCCCGTTTCCCTCTTGCCTTGCCCTAGGCAACCACTAAACTTCTTTCCGTCTCTGTGGATTTGCTTATTCTGGATTTTTCATATAAATGCAATTGTATGGAAAACAGTATGGTGATTACTCAAAAAATTAAACCTAGAACTACCGTATGATACAGCATTCCTACTTCTGGGTATATATCCAAAAGAACTGAACGTGGGATCTTGAAGAAGCAATGTGCACACCCATGTTCACTGCAGCATTATTCACAATAGCCAAGATGTGGAAGCAACCTAAATGTCCACTGATGGATGAATGAATAAAGGAAATGTGATATATATGTGTATATATACGTATATATAATGGAATATTATTCAGCCCTAAAAAGGAAGGAAATTGTGACACATACTACAACATGAATGAACCTTGAGGACATTATGCTAAATGAAAGAAGCCTGTCACAAAAAGAGAACTATTGTAGGATTTTACTTATATAAGGTACCTAGAGTAGTCAAACCCAATTGAAACAGAAAGCAGAATGGTGGTTACCAAGGGCTGGTAACCAGGTGGAGGGAAAAAGGGGGAGTTGTTTGATGGGTACAGAGTTTCAGATTCGCAAGATGAAAAATTTCTGGTGATCTGTTTCACAACAGTGGAATGTACCTAACACTACTGAAATGTACACTTAAAAATGGTTAGGATGATGAATTTTATTAGATGTGTTTTTACTACATTAAAAAAAACAGCTTAGGTGAGAAACAAGCAAACAAGTGGTTAAGAGGAAAGATGAGTGGAAGAGAGGCCTAATGAATAACACAGGCCCTCTGGGGCATCGGAACCAGTTCAATGTAAACATTTATGGCTGCTTACAAGGCACTGCCCTAGGTTCTCTGGGGGTGACAAAGATGCGTGCCCTAACTGGCAAGCTCTGGGGAAGACTTACTAGACTCTGAACCATAATACCATGCAGTATGCGGTAAAATCTAGACTGTAGGTGTAAGTGCTACACTAGAATAGAGAAGGTCGAATTTGATCCCTAAAATGAAGATAGAAAAAACTCCTGTATAAAAATGCGAAGAGGGACTTCCCTGGTGACGCAGTGGTTAGGAATCCGCCTGCTAATGCAGGGGACACGGGTTTGAACCCTGGGTCAGGAAGATCCCACACGCCTCAGAGCAGCTAAACCCGTGCACCACATACTGAGCCTGTGCTTTAGAGCCCGTGAGCCAGTACTGCTGAGCCCTCATGCCACAACTACTGAAGCCCACATGCCTAGAGCCCGTGCTCCACAACAAGAGAAGCCACTGGAACGAGAAGTCCACGCACAGCAACGAAGAGTAGCCCCTGCTTGCCACAACTAGAGAAAGCCCGCGTGCAGCAATGAAGACCCAACACAGCCAAAAATAAATTTTAAAAATAAATTTATAAAAAAAAATAATAATAAAAATTAAAATGCGAAGAGATGTATCATGTGTCAGGCAGTGTTTCAATGCAGGAGAGAGAAGATGATGCCAACATTGCCCACAATGAGCTTACAGTCCACAGTTCATAGTCCTACAGGAGAGGCAGGCAAGTAACACAGAATAGTGTGGGAAGTGCTGCAAGAGAGTTGAGGAAAGGAACTAAGAGGTGGCAAATGAAAGGCACCTAGAACCCAGCCCCAGGAGTCAGTGATAAGGGAAGGAATCACCTGAACTGTGACGTAAAAGATAAGAATAGCAAAAGAAGTGAATTGTGTCAAAGGACAGAGATGTAAAAATACACAGCTTGTCACAGGACCCACAAATGTTACTACAGGACTAGAGGAAGTGGGCAGGCAGGGCACAGGAATTGATTCTAAAGAAATAATTAAGACAAAGTACAGTATTTAAGACTATGCAATGCATATGGTGTATAAAGTTGAAAAAATAGAAATAGCCTAAATGTCCAAGAATGAGGGATGGGTTAAATATACTGTGTTAAAGCATACTATGATATAGCATGTAATTATTAAAAATGATTCTGTAAAAAAGATTACTCAGTGTCCTTTCAATAGAATAGAGGCACACCCTTTCAGGATTATCTGAAACTACTCAAGTCCAGGGCTTTCATTGTCATTGACTGAGCTATTTCTTTTTTAAATTAATTAATTAGTTAATTAATTTTTATTGGCTGCATTGGGTCTTCATTTCTGCACATAGGCTTTCTCTGCTTGTGGTGAGCGGGGGCTACTCTTGGTTGTGGTGTGTGGGCTTCACATTGTGGTGGTTTCTCTTATGGAGCATGGGCTTTAGGCATTCGGGCTTCAGTAGTTGTGGCACGAGGGCTCAGCAGTTGTGGCTCATGGGCTCTAGATCGTAGGCTCAGTAGTTGTGGCACACGGGTTTATTTGCTCTGTGGCATGTGGGATCTTGCCAGACCAGGGCTCGAACCTGTGTCCCCTGCATTGGCAGGTGGGTTCTTAACCCAGCGCCACAGGGCAGTCCCATTTGTCTACTTTTGCTTTTATTTGGGCTTTTGGTGTCATATCCAAGAAATCATTCCCCATTCCAATGTTATAAAGCTTTTCCCCTGTTTTCTTTTGAGAGTTTTATAGTTTCATCTCTTACATTTAGGTCTTTAATTATTTGGGGTTGGTTTTTGCATACAGTGTAAGGTAAGGGTCTGGTGGTGTTCACTTCCATGTAAATATCCAGTTTTCCTGGTGCCGTTTGTTGAAGAGACTGTCCTTTCCCCATTGAGTGGTCTTGGTAGCCTATCACCTAAGCTTTTTTTTTTTTAAATTATTTATTTATTTATTTATTTGTGGCTGCGTTGGGTCTTTAGTTGCTATGCGTGGGCTTTCTCTAGCTGCCAAGAGTGGGGGCCACTCTTCCTTGTGGTGTGTGGCCTTCTCAGTGCAGTGGCTTCTCTTGTTGTGGAGTACGGGCTGTAGGCATGTGGGCTTCAGTAGTTGTGGCTGAAATAAATTTATTTATTTATTTTGGCTGCTCTGGGTCTTAGTTGTGGCGTATGTGTGGCATTTAGTTCCCCAACCAGGGATCGAACCCAGGTCCCCTGCATTGGGACCACGGAGTCTTATCCACTGGACCACCAGGGAAGACCCGAGGCAGACAGACTTTTTATTTACTCTTCTCCCACTGAGGGAATCATTTAGGATAATCATTTTGGATAACATTTTTCCTTTTCTTTCGTCTCTGTAATTTAGAAATTAATCTTCACAGAAAAGAAGTTGATGATATAATGAAGTTTAAAAAGTTGAGGGGTAAATATTTTCTTGGTGTTGTACCAGTTTTGTCCTAACAGTTGGACGAATCAGCAGTTGGTACTTTAAAAAAAGTATTATTTTATTAGTCCATAGATCTTGCAAGTCATCTTTGATGTTTTGGCCGTGGAGGTGGGGGTGGTGTACAAAGAAACCTAAGATGTATTCTTTGCCCTTGTAGAAGGGGTGAGATTCAGCACATCAAGTTCAATCTAGCTTTTGTGTAAAGTGTACGACTGGATAAAAAGTTAAAAAAAAATCATGTTCCCTACCCTCAGAGGGTAAATGGTCTTTCTGCCATTTGCAGGAACATGGATGGACTTAGAGAATATCATACTAAGTGAAGTAAGTCAGGGAAAAAGGGAAATATTATATGATATCGCTTATATGTGAAATCTAAAAAATAATACAAATAAATCTGTGTGCAAAACAGAAACAGACTCACAGATATAGAAAACAAACTTATGGTTACCAAAGGGGAAATGGGGGGAGGGATAAATTAGGAGTATGGGATTAACAGGTGCAAACTAATATACATAAAATAGATAAGCAACAAGGAAACACAGGGTAATATGTTCAGTATCTTGTAATAACCTATAATGGAAAACAATCTGAAAAAGTATATAAAACTGAATCATGTTGCTGTATACCTGAAACTTATACAGTGTTGTAAATCAACTATACTTCTACTTTAAAAAATAAATTTAAGAATAAAATGGCTTTCTTATTATATTCTAATGTCTGTTAATCTTAGGTATTCACTGAATTCCAAAGTTTCAGTGGCTTGAGAGTCACAGAGAACAGTATCATATTAAAGGGTTAGGCAGGTGTCTGGCAAATAAACTGTTTTAACATTTTTATGGCTCAGTATTTCCTAATTTATTCTCTAGAATAAAACTTTCAGGAAATAGCAACCCATGTAAGGACGCATACCTCTAACTGCCATGCAAATTAGATTGGTGCTGAACTGTATCAGCCGTTTTCCCCCTATTTACTCAATATAGATTGTTTATGGAAGGTTAGACACTCCAGATCCTTTTCCTTCCTCCTCTCAGCCAGAGGAATTAATATTGGTGAATATTTCAGATTTTATTTTTGTTATTTTTCATTAACTATGCTTAGGGGCCGTCATTTAGAACTGGAGACATTTCCAGGTTCTTAAAGAAAGCTGATGAGTATTTTTTCATTACATTTCCAGATACATTAAAAGGCAAAGAATCTTCTGTGGACATTTTCTAATGCTTCCATGTGCAGACCTTTATCCTTTATCCCTCCCCATCTCCATTTGCGACTTTTACCTAAATTTATTTGTTTGAAGAGAGCTACACATCTGTCCGTTTGTTTTTGTTGTTGTTGTTGTTTTTCAAAGGGAGCTACCAGTAGCTTCTGTGAAACTCTTCAGAGTATAAAATAAGTTAAATTAGCATACCCATGAACACATTGCATCTGAGATGACAGTACCTTGGTTTATGGAAATGATATTCCTGAGAGGTTTTCTGTAAAGTAATTTTTGTATATATGTATTTGTTTTTGTTTGGTTGGGTTTTGGCTGTGCTGTGTGGCATGTGGGATCTTAGTTGCCTGACCAGGGATCAAACCTGTGCCCCTGCAGTGGAAGCACAGAGTCCTAACAACTGGACCATCAGGGAAGTCCCTATATATATATTTATCATATAATTGAGGAAATTAATTGACTAACATAATAGTGTTCAATCTCTTTTGTAATTATTGTAGATTAATTATTTTGTAACTAGTAGATTAAGAATCCCCTTTGAGGGATTCTTAATCTACTAGTAAGCGACCATGTTTTATCTCTGTGTTGTGAGATAAGTCCTTCTTGATTGAATTGAAAAGAATAAATGTCATAATTCAGATATTTGGAGAATCACTTTCCAAAGTGATATGTGAATTGTTTTAGTTTATCTCAACTAATCTTGGCTGCTGGATACAAGCTTTTGAATAAAAAGAGGTGGTAGAGGAAGGGGACGTGTCATGAGCTGTTCTTCCAGATTTGGGATCAGGTCTTAAATAGTGCTTATACCTGATTCTAGAATGCAAAGACTGTGGGGCATAGTAAGGGAGTGTATATGGTAATAAGGACAGGAAGGAAGTTAGCATTTAAGTCTCTTCTGTACATAGGGTTAGAGGAAATGCTTAAAAGCATAGCTTTTGCATCCCTTTCAGCAGTGCTGTTTATTTGTTTATTCATTCATTCATTCATGCATGCTGCACTGCACGGCGCGTGGGATCTTTATTCCCTGACCAGTGATTGAACACCTGCCCCCTGCAGTGGATGCTTGGAGTCTTAACCACTGGACCGCCAGGGAAGTCCCAGCAATGCTGTTTATACTGAAAGTTATGGAGTTAATTTTCTTTAAAAATATCCTCAGGTTACTTTATGGTCAGATTAATTTGTCACCTAAATACAATTCATTAGTATGACTTTATGGCCATTGGGTGACTGGGGGTGGGGTAGGGACAGACTGATTGTAGTACAATATGAAATGTGAGGTAAATAAATACTTAAGTCATGTTGGTACCAAGGGAGTAATTTTAACTCTTATGAACCGCCAGATCCACTTTAACTACCTTGTAAAATCAGTTTCTCAGCTGACTTAGCTGGCACAAAGAAACCTATAATACTTTAATAAAAGGTGTAAAATAATTGTTAAAAATTTTAAGGTTATAAAGCACAGCTTTATTTACTCATGGGACCAGAAAACCAAGTGCACCAGTTTTCATTCACTTCATTTGTTTGGGAGCTGCTGATTGTTTGGTTTTAGCATATGCTTAAGCCTTGTTGAGATGTAATTTCTTCCACTTTTGTTTCCTTTCTTTTACTTTTTTCTCTTTTTTAAGCTCTTGTTCTGTGTACCTTCTTTGATCCTTAAGTCTTGAGGCATTGACATGACATGTGGCAAATTTATTTTTCAGTCCTTAGGTGGTGAGGATTGAGTTAATCATGTATCTCAGTTCATGGCACACCATCAGCACTGGTCTGTGCAAGTCTTCCCTCTTAGCTTTTAAAATTAATTAGAATTAACTTCTCTTTTGCATCCACTTTCTACTTCTGTCCCCCATAGTTAACTGTTCTAATATGTTTGATGTATTTTTGTAAATAGGTAGTGGTGGTGGTGGTGTTGTTTTGGTGTGCGTTGTTAAATTTACCAAAATGGTGCGCTGTAGTCTTTGTTCTGCTGCTTATCCCCTCAACCCCTGCCCCCTCCCCCCTCTTTTAAGGCCTATTTAAGGGCTGTTTTTGTTGCTGTGTATATATCTCGTTCTTCATTTCTAACTGCCATCTACAGTCTGTAAATGATTTGTTCTCCCAGTAATAGACACCCAGATTACTTTCAGTTCCCCATTACCACAGACAGTGAGATGAACAGCCTTGCACTTGTTCTCCTGTAGTCCTGTGGGAGAATTTTCTGGACATCTGCATAAGAGCGGATTGCTGCACGTATTTTGATTAAGCACTGCCGAATTTGGTCTCTTTGTCAGTGTGCACAGTGGATCCTATTTCTCCATCTTCCTGCCAGCACTTGGCTTTATCTACCTTTCTAATTTTTGCCTGTCTGATAGGGGTAAAGTGGTATCTTAATGTTGTTTTAATTTGCATTCTCCAATTAGTAATGACTTGCAGCATTTCTTTCTTTACCATTAATCCATTTGGTATGCCCCTTCAGTGAATTACCTGTTCATATCTTTCACCCATTTCTTTAACTAGAGTTCCTGTCATTTCCTGGTTGATTTGCAGGAGTCTTTTATCTAGTTTAGAATATTAGCCTGGTATTTGATTTTTCCTAGTCTGTCATAATATGTTAATTTTGTCAGTGGTAACTTTTGTTGAGCAGAAGCTAACCTTGATGTAATAAGTCTATATATATATTTTTTTACCTTATGGCTTTCTGAGTCTTATTAAATATAATAAAGATATTCTGTATTTTTAATTACATATTTTATAATTCAGCTTTTTACATGAGGTCTTTAATGTGTCTGAGTCCATCTTTATATATAGCTTAGAATAGTAATTTTTTCTACATCTAGTAAGACTGTTTTCCCAACCCCATGAACTAATTTGTGGTACCACTGCTTTTATATATCACATTCCTCTATTTTCATGGCTCTCTCTTTTTTTAATACATCTTTATTGGAGTATAATTGCTTTACAATGTTGTGTAAGTTTCTATTGTACAACAAAATGAATCAGCTTTATTTATATATATATCCCCATATCCCCTCCCTCTTGAACCTCCTGCCGAGCCTCCCTATCCCACCCCTCTAGGTCGTCACAAAGCACCAAGTTGATCTCCCTTTGCTATGCAGCAGCTTCCCACTAGCTGTCTATTTTACAATTGATAGTGTATATATGTCAGTGCTACTCTCTAACTACGTCCCATCCTCCCCTTCCCTCCTCAAGTCCATTCTCTACAGCTCTCTTTCTAATAGTCTTTGTTTGTTTTATTAGGTATATTTGTTTTTTCTCACATCAGTACCAACTTTTTTTTTTTTTTTGCTCTGCTTTGTGCTGTCTTAAACACTCATAGGATACATAAATTAAAAAGATGTCCTTTCTTTCTCAAATTAATCTGTAAGGTCAGTGTAGTCCCAATTAAATTCTGTCTGTTTTTTTCCTTCAGATTTGGCAAACATTTAGAAATGTGGATTGAAAAGTAAAGGTCTTTTTCACAATTGATTTGCTACTTCCTGGTCCTCTTAATGCTTCATCTGTTTAAGCTCATGATTTTTCTTTTGCCAACTTTGGCCTTTTTTTATTTTTGTGGAAATGTATCCATTTCATCTCTTTTTTTAATAATAAATTTTTTATTTTAGACTAAGTTTAGATTTACAGAAAAACTGTGGAGATAGTGCAGAAAGTTCCAGTTGCTATTGACAGATTCTTTTAGCCTTTCTTCATCTTTGTTTCACCTTCATTCCTGAAGGATATTTTCACTGAATTTATTATAGAATACTGGATTGATAGTACTTTTCTCTTAGCACTTTAAAATTATTGTTCCACTGTCTTCCAGCTTCCATAGTTTCTGATGAGAAGTCTGCATTTATTTAAATTATTGTTCCCCTCTGTGTAACATGACATTTTTTTTTTCTGGGTACTTTTAAGATTTTTTTCAGCAGTTTGATTATGATGTATTTGGATGTGATATTCTTTGTTTATCCTGTTTGGGTTTTCTTCAATCTGTAAATTTATGTCTATCACCAAATTTGGGAACTTTATAGCCATTATTTCTTCAATTATTTTTTCTTCACCAACCAATGTCTTCTCTCCTTCTGTGATTCCAGTGACATAGATGATAGTGCTTCATAGTTCTCTGAGGCTAAGTTTTTACAATCTCTCCTTTCTGGTCTTCACATTGAATCATAATATTCATCTGTCTTTATGGTCATTGAGTTTTCCCCCTATTATCTCAATTCTGCTATCCAGCCCATCCTGTGATATTTTTACTTGACATACTTTACTTTTCTGTTGTAAAATTTCCATTTGGTTCTCTTAAAAACACTTTTATTTTGGAATAATTATAGATTTATAGGAAGTTGCAAAGAAACATGCAGAAAAGTTCCATGCACTCTTTTCCCAGCTTCTCTCAGTATTAACATCTTGTGTAACTATTGTACATTATTAATAATAAGAAATTGACATTTGTACAATCCATAGAGCTTATTCAGATTTTTCCAGTTACACATGCACTTGTGTGTGTGTGTGCATGCACGCATGCGTGTGAATATGGTTTTATGCAATTTTATCATGTGTTGTGTCATGTAACTACCACCATGGTCAAACTGCAGAACTGTATCATCATCCATTTGGGTTTTTTTCATTGTTTCTGCTTTTCTGTTGAGAACATCTACCTTTCAAGAGTATTTACCTTTACCTCGTGTAACATGGTTTTAATAACTGCTTTAAATTCTTTGATAATGCTAATATTGAATATGTTTGATTTTGGTTTTGAAATCTTTTGATTGTTTTTTTCCCCAAAGAATCGGTTATATTTTCTTGGTTCTTTGTATGTCAGGTAAATTTGAATTGTGTCGTGGACATATTGAGTATTACGTTGTGAGACTTTGGGTGCTGTTAAAATCCTCCGAAGAATGTTGAGATTTTTTGTTTTAGCTGACTGTCGACTTGATTAGGTTCAGATCTTGTTTGGTTTCACCTTTTGTGAGTGGCGGTTCCAGTGTCATTTCAGTTCTCAGCATTTGCTGTGCTCTTTGGAACTACACTGCCCTTGCACTAATCAGACTTGGACAGTGTCTTATATTGTAATTCAGGCTCAAAGCATTTGCTATCATTCTTTGGATTTATTCTATTCTGTGAACTTGGAGAGCAGACAGACACTGTAGGGGATGGACACAGGGGAGAAGGACTCAGTCCAAGACTTTTATTTGTTTATATATAGAATTGGGGGTCCTCTTGGGTTTCCAGGGGCCCTTTCCCATGTAGTTCTGTGGAGCAGGAAAAAAGAAAAATGGAAAAGATTTACCTTGTACTCTTTGGCTTGCTTTGGCTCTTTTTCCCAGTCCTCTGGCCAGAATGAGAAAGTTTCTCTCAGCATTTTAGTGTATGTGTGTCTGCTGTGCCATTTTGTGAATTGGGCTACCTGGACCAAGGCATTCTTGGGTCACAGCTGGGCAGTGAAGGAGTTTAAAAAGAAGAAGAAAAAAAAGTGCAGGGAAAGTCACTGGTACTGTAATATTTCAAGTTTTTATTTCCCTTGCCTACTTGCCTGTTATTTATCTACTTTTCTCCATCCTTAGGTAGTTTTCTTTTTGTATTCAGTTCAGAGTTTTTAGTTGTAATCAGTGGGAGATACCAGCTGTAGTGGGCTTACTCCATCTTGGCATCTTTGGTAGAGTGTAATTTGTTAATTTCAGGGCAAAAAAAGTATCAAATAATAGAGAAACTAGTTAATGGGATTGATTTGTGAAAGCAGAGAACTGATACTGAATGTAAGATTTCCATGGAACTGCTTCTCAGTCTGGAAAGAGTGTTGAGCTGTTAGAATCCATCGTGTTAAACCTTGTGGGGGAATTTGAGTAGTGAGCTGGGGGTACAGTCATGCCTTGTCCATTTTTTTGTAGACCAAACATATTAGGTTGAAGCATATGAACTTGACAATATTTGACTGTCTGACTTACAAAAACAACAGTTTCTCATGTATTTAACCTGTCAGTTCTGCGGTTTGAAGAAAGAAAATGAAACTTCAAGTTTAAATATCATCTGTATTAAGTTAGGTGATGCTTGATGCTTTAACAGACAAATCCAAAATCTCAGATGCATGACACAATCCAAAATGGACATTCCTATTGTTGGACAGGGAATGGGGGAAGCTGCTCTGTGAGGTCATGTAGAGACTCAGGATGATGAAGGCTCCTCCATTGTTCATACATGGCTTCTAGGTGTCTTGGGGGTTGATATCCAGCTAGGAGACTGGGAAAGGGAAGGGATGACAAAAAGAGAGGGTGACAATAGCATACCCACCTCTTAATCTAAGCCCAAAGTTGGCATGTTGGATTGGTGAGAACCAACCTAGATGTGGGGGTGGTGGGTGGGGTGGGGCAGAAAATGTAGTCTGTATTTGTCAACTGCTTTCCAGCACCAGTTGTGAAGGGAAAAAGAACCTCTGGTGGGCAGCTAGCCATCTCTGCCACACTACTTCTTGATCACTTGGAGAGTATCTTTTTGCTCTGTGTATTAGTTTACTGGGGCTGCTGTAACAAAGACCACAGACTGGGTGGCTTAAAGAATACAAATTTAGGGGCTTCCCTGGTGGCGCAGTGGTTAAGAATCTGCCTGCCAATGCAGGGGACACGGGTTCAAGCCCTGGTCCAGAAAGATTCCCACGTGCTGCGGAGCAACTAAGCCCGTGTGCCACAACAACTGAGCCTGCGCGCTAGAGCCCATGAGCCACAACTATTGAGCCCATGTGCTGCAACTACTGAAGCCCGTGTGCCTAGAGCCCATGCTCTGCAACAAGAGAAGCCACGGCAATAAGAAGCCTATGCACTGCAATGAAGAATAGCCCCCGCTCTCCGCAACTACAGAAAGCCCGCACACAGCAACGAAGACCCAATGCAGCCAATAGATAAAAAATTAAATAAATAAATTAAAAAAAAAAAAAGAGTAGAAGTTTGTGTTCTCACAGTTCTGGAGGCTAGCAGTCCAAGGTCAAGGTGTCAGCAGGTTTGATTTTTTCTGAGGTCTCTCCCCTTGGTTTGCACACAGTGCTTTCTCACTGTGTCCTCACATGGTCTTTTCTCTGTGTGTGCTCATCCCTGGTGTCTCAGTGCATCCAAACTTCCTCTTTTTTTTTGGCCACGTTGGGTCTTTGTTGCTGTGTGCAGTCTTTCTCTAGTTGCAGTGTGTGGGAGGCTACTCTTTGTTGTGGTGCGTGGACTTCTTTTTGTGGTGGCTTCTCTTGTGCGGAGAAGAGAAGGTACTCTAGGTGAGTGGGGTTTGGTAGTTGTGGCATCCAGGCTCAGTAGTTGTGGTTCACAGGCTCAGTAGTTGTGGATTGTGGGCTCTAGAGCACAGTTTAAGTAGTTGTGGCGCACAGGCTTAGTTGCTCCACGGCGTGTGGGATCTTCCCAGATCAGGGATCAAACCTGGGTCCCCTGCATTGGCAGGTGGATTCTCAACTACTGCACCATCAGGGAAGTCCCCAAACTTCCTCTTTTAACAAGAAACCAGTTCATTTGGATTAGGGCCCATCCTAAGGGCCTCATTTTTTTTTTAAATTAATTTATTTATTTATTGGCTGTGTTGGGTCTTCGTTGTTGCACACGGGCTTTCTCTAGTTGCTGCGAGCAGCGGCTACTCTTCATTGTGGTGCATAGGCTCCTCATTGCTGTGGCTTCTCTTGTTGTGGAGCACAGGCCCTAGGCGCATGGGCTGCCATAGTTGCGGCACATGGGCTCAGTAGTTGTGGCGCACGGGCTTAGTTGCTCCGTGGCATGTGGAATTTTCCCAGGGCAGGGCTCGAATCCGTGTCCCCTGCATTGGCAGGCGGATTCTTACCCACGGCACCACCTAGGAAGTCCGGGCCTCATTTTAACTTACCTGTTTTAAGCCTCTGTCTCCAAATACAGTCACATTCTGAGGCACTGGAGGTTAGTGCCTCAATATATGAATTTTAAGTGGACACAATTCAGCCTGTAACACACACTGTACATTTATAACAAATGAATATGTTTTTACTGAAAGTGGTCATACTCCATTAAATAAAAGAAGAAAGGGATGTTAGATCTACGTTATAATTATACTTTTAAAGGGTCTGTAATAAATTTTAAATTATACATAGTAATGAAGATTGCTGGTGTCTCAGAGGCATTTTTCCTTATTTGTTAGTCAAGGAAAAAAGCTTAGTGATGAAGATAGTTTAGTTTTTAGTGAATGTGATCATTGTTTTTCTCTTTTCCAGAGTTTGTAAATATTTGGTTAATTACTGAGATAGTGAAGAGAGTTACTAACCATGCCACTTATAAGGAGATCACCACCCTCTACGATGTAAATCTCTAAGTATATATTGGACTTAAAAAAATTATTTATTTGGCTGCACCACATGTTAGTTGTGGCACACAGGATCTTCGTTGCCGTGTGCAGGATCTGTTTTTAGTTGCGGCACATGGTATCTTTTAGTTGTGGCATGGAGGATCTAGTTCCCTGACCAGGAATCGAACCCGGGCCCCCTGCATTGGGAGTGCAGAATCTTAACCATTGGACCACCAAGGATGTCCCTATATTGGACATTTTAGAATTCTGTTTTGTTGTGACTTGTTAAATGACATTTTGTTACTGAAAACCAAGGCCATGTTATGTGGTTGGTAGTATCCTTTTTAGCCTACCAGACACCTGAAGGTGGAAGAGAATGTGCCTGTGAATTCCACCATCTGAACTGTTGGACTGCTTCTCTTAGACTGCTGTGTCATCCCTGCTGTTTCCAGTGGGTTGGAGGTGAAGCTCTAAGGAAAGCATGAGGCTTTTAACCCTTTATATAGGTGGCGATTAAAGACTGCATAGCCTCACTGTTGACTGTCAGACCTTTTTACTGACTTAACAGGATTACCTTTTACCAAATAGTGGCTTGAGATTCAGTGCTCTTTTATAAAACTATACTCTACTTTTATAGATTTCTTTTCTTACTTTTTTTGGGGGGGGGGCACACCATGTGGCTTGTGGGAGCTTAGTTCCCCAATCAGGCATTGAACCCAGGCCCACGGCAGTGGAAGCACCAGGTCCTAACCACTGGACTGCCAGGGAATTCCCTATAATTATGATTTTAAAAGTTATTGTGTAAATATCAGATAGATATTGGTCTCTTTTTTTTTGATATTGGTCTCTAGAGATTTTGCTTTTATACTTGTTTTCATAATACTATTTTTAAAGTTATATAAATATCAGAGGAATCCTGGTTTTTAAAAAGATTTTGTTTTTACATGTTTTTATATTTATTGTGAAACTAATAAGTTTAAAAATCTTCTAGATTCCAAGAAGAAGTAACAACTCAGCTTCTGTGTTGACATCTGCTGCTAGTTGTTAAAGTGAGAAATCTTTTGCAGTTTGATTGTAGAAACTTGTCACCTCTATGGATGAAATTATCTGATTCCTTTATGAGAGATTCAGTAGTCAGACTGGTTTTTTGCTGTGTCATGATTCCTTTATCACTTATGAAAGTCAACTCTAGAAGATTTTCCAAGTCTTGGTGAAAAATGAGGAAGTTCTATAATTTTCCTTTATATGTTACTGAAGATGTTCATATCTTGAAAACAGATCTGGGGAGTTCTGTAGTATATAATATGTATATTTCCTCACCTTTTCTCTCTCTCCCCCACCTCACCCCCCTGCCTCTCTTTATTTATTTATATATATATATATATATTTATTTATTTATTTAAACACCTAGAGTGTTCTACATGTATTAATTGGGTCAGTAAATATTTGAGCACCTACTAAGTTCAGACATTGTTCTGCATGAGACAGTTACATATGCATGTGACTGCATAAAGACATGAAGATATAGGCAGCAGTATGTGGATATATTATGCATAAACATTTTTTTTCAGTACCTTGGGTTACTTGAGGCCTTCCTTTCAGTGAGCAGCCTTAAATTTATAAGATAGTCTCAGAAGTTTTGATTTCATTCTTTCAACAAAACTTTTATTAACTGCTTTACTATCTTAGTAGATTCTAGGGATAGCGAAATGACTCTGACCCAGTTCTTGTCTATAAAAAAGCTCACAGTCTAATCAGGAACTGATTTATAATGAAAAGGAAATTAAAGTTTGATTATATGCTGAGGTAAATGATAATAGAGGTATGAAAAGAAAATGCCATAGCAACATAGGGGAGGGGCAGGGGAAAGAGTTTGCCAGGAAAAGCCTCACAGGAGAATATATTGTTGTTGGCAGCCCCTTGAACGACTTTGGCTGTGAGTAGATGGAAGTCCAATCCTCTGTGACCCTTGGAAATGAGGCCGTTTAATTATTCATAAATAACTTAAACATACATCTAGGACTGGGAGTTTATTTAAAAGATGCATCTGTCTTTCTAGTTTAAACTTTAGTTTAAGTAGTCCTTGAGGAAAAGGCATTTATGGATGCAGCTGTATGGCAGCATTATAGATGTTTCCTCTTTCGAGTCCCTTACAACACAGTTACAGTTATCCTGCTTTGCTTAGGTTGCCCTTTCTTTTCTAACAAAAAATATTTCTCATTTGTCTTCATTGAGTCTGTGTACACAAAGCAAAACTTAAAAAAAAAAAAATCACAAACTTGTATCTACTTTACTTTAACATCCTAACCTGTCTTCCTTTTCTCTCCAAAGCTAAAATATCCATTACATGCTGATACACAATACCCCCAGACTTAGGTTGTAGGCACCTCAAACTTTCCTGAGTAATACATGGCTCCTTTTTAAAAGAAATATACCTTTACAAAGGAGATTCTGTTTTTTTCATTTATATATTATGAAGTTAAGATATATTTCCTAGAAAAAATATTTTGCTGTTAGTGGAACTGAAAGCATTTGCTAGGAGAGAGTTAAGGGTTGCTAAACTCAGGGCATGCAGGATTGGTGGTGAGCTGAGAATGCTTTCACCACAGTTTGATTCAGCAAACGTTTACTGAATGCTGTGGTCAAAGCACTGCTGCTAGACCCTCTGACGGATAAGAAAATAAACATAGGCTCTGTTTTGAAGGATCTTCCAATTTACTGCACTGTCTCCTGTCTTCCATTCTCCATCTTTGCCATTTCCCAAATAATGAAAATTAGAGCTCTAATTTATTATTCCTGTAAGCTGGAAAGGCTGTGAAATTAGTTTGCTTAAAATGCTGGTTGCTGATTCTCCTTAGTGCTGGCAGTATTTAAAATAACAGAAAAGATTTGGTGCCTCCTTCCGCAAATTAACATTTCCATGAGTGGCTGCTTTTCATAGAGCATCTTGAGCCAGCCCCTCTCGTGCTGTGAGTCTTCATTGACAGTATTAAATCAGATCTGAGCAGCTCTAGGAGACAGTTGAGAGTTTGAGAATATGCCCAGTGTCAGCATCTTGGCTAGCGTGTGCTGTTAAAGAACATTCTTGGCATCCAACAACTGATTAGACATGTACCATGCTACATATGAGCTCCAATAAATAAAGCCACGTAGGGCATTCCGTGTTTTCATTTGGGCAGAACTAAATGGGCAAGTCCCCTTTTAGGCTTCCCCCAAAGTCTGTCCCAGGTAATCAGCACATAATCCAGAAGATGTAAAATCTTCAAATACAGCCATTTATCTTTACTATGTAGAGCTCTGTGCTGGGTACATCAGGCTGTAGAGACAGGACTGAGTGCCTGTCAGGTAGCTTACAGATTGAGTAGCACCCTGCTCTAGCTGTTCCACCTGCCATCCCACTGCAGGTCCATTTCTTCCTGGCCTACTCTCATCTGTAGCCATCTGCCCCTTGGTGTTGACCCAGACTCATTCAGTATTGTTATTCCAATACAACCTCTATAACCTTATCCTGGATGTAGAGTGGATATTGGAAACACTCGAAGAGATGGGCCTTGATCCCTGGGCAGTGTCTGCAGTGATTGGTGAAGCCCATTGTGGTGCTCACCACTTGAGGTACTGCTTCAGGGCCATTTAGTTTTTCTGATCAAGGCCCAGGATTGTCATAGAACAGGCAGCACCCAGATAGGAAGCAGTCTTTCAAAATGGTTAGCCCAATTGTGTTTACGTTTCCTTTTTCTACAGAGTGTGTATTTTCCCTTCCTCAGACTAAAAATGGCACAGTGTAGCATATAATAGTGTGGGGTTATTTTGCGTGAAATCACTATTTTCGTTTATTCAAATAATTTGTCTTCTCAAGTATTTGTAAAGTGACCAGGGATAAATATTTATGAATTATATATTTAAGTACTTGGAGGGTATTTTAGAGATGTGTTTTTCTTAGGAATAGAATTACGCTATGAGGTCCTTGACTATGTTCGATGATATTAAGAGTTCTTGGAATGTTTTTCCAAAATCTTGCAATATGAAAATGAATGGAATATTTGAAATTAATTTCAGCTGTAGTTTTATCTTTAATGGTGATAGTCTCTTGCCTCTTTCATATTATAACATATGAGAAGTGCACAACCCTCACCATCAAAATACTTAGAAACTTCCATCTGAAAGAAAGATGGAGACTAATATAACCTGTTTAAAAGGCTTGAATTATTTTACTAGGGTTACATTAAATTAGATTATATTTATCTAAAGTTAGGTTGTTGTTTACTTAAACCTGGTGTTAGGATCTAGAAGGGAGGGGAGAGCAATAAATAGCACCTTTCTCCCCCACCCAAGGTTTGAATAAATTGAATAAAAACTAAAGGATTAGCAAATGGGGACCTTAACATCACCTTTATTATTGATAAAGGTGAAGGTAAAGGAAGCAGCTTAGTAGAGCCAAATTGGCTTGCTGATTTCCAACATGAGGCAGACCAACCCCCTGGTCACAGTAGTGCTGGATTAGAGAAGGCATATGTGGTATATACAGTGCCTTGCCCCACCCAGCTCCAATAGGCAGCTCACTGATATCAGAAAGAAGGGCACAACTGGACCATTTATTTTTCCCAGATTTGCCAATCATATCAGTTGCTTCCCTCCCCAGGATAAAAGCATCTACGTGGCACAGAAATACCAGAAATGTTGCAACTGGTGGGGCTCCATTCATGGAAGGGGACTTCAGAAGTGAGGAATAAATGCTCCCCGGTAGCATGTGACTCCTCCTCCTATGCATGGTTTCTGTGAAGAATGTGCTGGTGCCAGGTAGGAAATGGTAGTATAACTCGGCCAGGAGCAAACCTTTGTTTTGGGGAAGAGACCTGATAACAATTGGCCTCTTGGAAATTATAGCAAACATTTGTTTACCAGAATCATGGGATTTGTCTGTCCTTAGGCAGCCTTCGCTGCCTTTCTGAAACATCTGTGATTTAGCATTCTTTCCTGGGCATTAAATGAAGGTGCACAACTTAGTTTTCTGCTGTCCTTTAGCATTTTAAAATATACCTGCTGTGTCCCGTCTTTGAGTTTTCTTCACAGACTCCTTTTGTCTCCTTCCCCAAACCCTAGTGTTTCCTGTGACTGTAGGCAACTCGCTTTTCACTTGACACGCTCACCTTGGCTGTCAGCCATTTACAGAGTTTTAATTGTTTAGTATCTTGATGATTTCCAAATCTTTATCTCCATGCAGACCTCTGTTCTGAGCTCTGTATTTGTATGTCCAGCACTCTATTTAACAGTTCCATCTGGGTCCTAAAACTAACTTATTCTTCCCCTACCCTCTCAACTACCACCACTCAGAAACCCTTGCCTTTTGTTTTGTGTGCACAGTCTTTGTGAGTGGCACCTCAGCCTATCCACTAGGTTAGGCCAGAAACCCGGGTGTCACCTCAGCAGACTCTTCCTCTCCTGTATTGCTTATCTCCTAGGTCAGGGGTCAGCATCTGGCTGGAGACCTGTGAGCCAAGAATGGTTTTTACATTTTTAAGTGGTGGTTTAAAACAGGCATATATGTGTATTTGTTACAGAGACCCTATGTTGTCTGCAAAGGCTTAGTGTTTACCATCTGCCCCCTGTCTGAGGTCAGTAAGCCTTATCAGTTCTCCCTCCAGAACATCACTTTTAATTGTTTCTTTCTGTCTATCCCCACTGGCCCCCTCACCTCTCCTCCCCATCTCACCAGCCCTGTTTCTCCCCTGGCCTCCTCTAAGTGTTGTCAGATTTCTTTATAGAACACAAAACCTAATGATGTCCTCTCTTGTTTAAAATCCTGCAGTGTATTTTGCCCTTTTCTCCTCTGTTTTCTGACTACAGCCTCTTCAGCCTGTTAGGACTCTGCTCGGTTGTCACCTTTTCCATTAAGCCTTCCTATGGAGTTATGCCCCCATTCCACCTGGTCTGTACTTCTGTTATTGTACATTCTAGATTGTGTTCTGAGAACCTGTTTGCCATTCAGTCATCCCTACAACACTGTGCACACCTGTAGGACAGGTTCCATTTCCTATTCGTTTCAGTATCTTCACCTAGCTGTGTGTGGCAAGTCAGAGGACTGTAATAAATTAATATTTACAATAGTTTTTATTCCTAAGATATGAAAAAATATGAGTAGTCTAAAGATATCATTAATCAGTTTGAGTTGGTAGGCAGGATTTATAGCATCTAGATTTTTGATAGAATCATGCTACATTCTCTTGATTTCTATTTCATAACTTTTTCAGTATTAAATTTTTTGCTTTGAGATAATTGTAGATTCATATGCAGTTATGAAGAAATAATACCAAGCTATCCCAGTTACCTTTTACCCAGTTCCCCCAATGGTAACATATTGCAAAACTATAATACAAGGTCACAACCAGAGTATTGACATTGATACAGGCAAGATAAAGAACATTTCCATTAACAAGGATCCCTCCTGTTCCCTTTTATAGCCACACCCACTTCCCCTCCATGGCAGCCACTAACCTGTTCTCTGTTATCCATTTCTGTAATTTTGTCATTTCAAGAAAGCTATTCAAGTGGAATCAGAGTATGTAACCTTTTGGGATTGGATTTTTTTCACTCAGCATAATTCTCTAGAGATTTATCCAGGTTGTTCTCTGTATCAGTAGTTTTCCTTTTTGTTTCTTTTTGTTGCTGAATTTTCATAACTTTTTTTTTTTTTTTTTTTTTTTTTTTTTTTTTGGGTACCAAATTACTTTATTTGAAGGAATGGTACTAAGGAAAGAACTTGTAGATGTTTTGGTACAACTTATAGAAAAGGTAAAGGTAACCCAAACATGCATGCAGTGCCTTGGTGACCAGGGAAGTCACCCCTGTGGCTACAGGAAGCCAGCCTAAGGCTTAGCTCTCGCTATCACTGCTTCCCAGGGTGTGCTTGTCAAAGAGATACTCTGCCATGCCAGATCCGGGGGCCCCCATCTTGCGCAAGTTGGTTACGTGGTCACCCAATTCTTTGATGGATTTCACCTGCTCATTCAGGTAATGAGTCTCGATGAAGTCACACAAATGGGGGTCATTTTTGTCAGTGGCCAGTTTGTGCAGTTCCAGTAGTGCCTGATTCACATTTTTTTCCAAGTGTAGCGCACATTCCATTGCGTTCAGCCCATTCTCCCAGTCGTCACGGTCTGGTTTCTTGATATCCTGAAGGAAGATTCGGCCACCCCGCTGGTTCTGCAGCTTCATCAGCTTCTCAGCATGTTCCCTTTCTTCATGAGATTGGTGAAGAAAGTATTTGGCAAAGTTCTTCAAAGCCACATCATCGCGGTCAAAATAGTATGACATGGACAGGTAGACGTAGGAGGCATAGAGCTCCAGGTTGATCTGGCGGTTGATGGCGGCCTCCGAGTCCTGGTGGTAGTTCTGGCGCACCTGCGAGGGGGACGCGGTCGTCATGGCGGGCGGCTGAGAAAAGGCGGCGGCGGCGGCTGCGCGGCGCTGGAGCGGCGGCGGGGACCTTGGGTGGTCGGAGGGCGCTGTGAGGTGAGGTGGTGGCAAGGGCTGGCTCTGAGCGGCCGGCCGGAGAAAGGAGGGGGGAGGACGAGCGCCGGGTTCCGTCCAAGCACTGTTGAAGCAGGAAACCGCGACGACTCTCCGCGAAGACTGTCTCATAACTTTTAAAAGATGAAACTCCCCTAATTGTATATCACTGCAGGTTTTTTTTAAGGCTATTTACATTTTTTCCCTCTTGTTCTTTATAACAGTGGTTTTCAAACTCATTCTTAAATTGAGACTCAAAGAGCTTTTGTTTATGTGTATTGCATCTGTTATTATTTACTACATTATAAATTAAAACTGAAATATTTTAAAAATATTTAATTCACTTAAAAATAATAAATCTATTATGTTCTCATAAGTAATATATTTTTATGAGGAATAACTATTTTCCTAAACAAAAAATATTTAATGAAAAGCACTGTTTTACACTTTTTTTGTGACCCTAATGTCTGGGTTCTCATATCTACTTATTCATTTAACCTATTATGATAAATTGATTTGGTTTAAGTATATGAAGAAAATCTGGCCTCACATAGCAATATAGTTGGAAAAATCAGGAGTATTTTAATAGTCTTATCATATAACTGTAGATATTTTTCTGTGGTGCTACGCCCAAACTCAAGTGGTAGTTTATTAAAGATTAGTTACAATGTAGGATATGAAACCAATAACATTTCATACTGTGTTACATTAAAATCCATTTATCTGTCTTATACTTTGAATGGATCATTACTTGTGTATGATGGAACGTTCATTGGTCATTTGGAAAATATTGAATCACTTTGTTAGGTGCATCTTCCAAATTATGACACATTTCATTATACATTATCAAAAATTATATTTGTTAATCTCACCTTCAGTCTCATAAGAAAAAATGCTAAGTATTGGGAAGCTGTCAATTTCAAGTTTGCTGAAATTTTGATTTTTGCTTTGAAATCACTGTCAGTTCGCTGAAGTTTATGATTGTCATCAGTGCTGCCAGTAACAGGCTCACTTCGTCAGTTTTTAAGAAGATGTCTGCCACATACCCAAGTCTGAAAACCATAGTTTGTCCACCATTTCAAGTAGAAATGGTGTTAAAGTAGAAATGGTGTTTGGGTGTTACGTGCTCTAAGGAGGTAGCCACTGCCATTTGTGGGGCTGTCATTCTGGCCAAGCTCTCCATTGTCCCTGTGCGGCAAGGCTACTGGGGGAACAAGATCAGCAAGGCCCATACTGTCCCTTGCAAGGTGACTGGCTGCTGTGGCTCTGTGCTGGTGCGCCTCATCCCTGCCCCCAGGGGCACTGGCATCTTCTCAGCCCCTATGCCCAAGAAGCTACTGATAATGGCTGATAATGGCCGGAATTGACCACTGCTACACCTTTGCCAGGGGCTGCACCACCACCCAGGGCAACTCCGCCAAGGCTACTTTTGATGCCATTTCCAAGATCTACAGTTATCTCACTCCTGATCTCTGGAAAGAGACAGTGTTCACCAGGTCTCCATATCAGGAATTCACTGACCATCTTGTAAAGGCCCACACCAGAGTTTCCGTGCAGCCTCTGGGTCCTCTTATATAAAACCGCATAGTTTTATATAAGAAAAATAAAGTGGATAAATCTAGTTTTAAAAAAAAAGAAGGCAACCAGTTCAGCTTACAACTCAGTTATGTAAGTGCTTTTCCTTGAGACCACACAGAATGTTAGAAAGATGTGGACTCAAGGGGTCAAGATGTAATAAAACCGGTAACTTCCACTGTGAGTGCATGGCCTAAGTCACCACTGTCTTGATTTGTGCTAAGGCTCCAGCCATTTTATTTGCCATTGCTTTTATACCATCAGAGCAAAAAGTTTAAAAGTATAAATTTTGAGATCCATTGTTATAGATAAAGAACAAGAGGTTAAAGTTTAAAATAGCCTTTCACACAGTAAAAATGGCAAATAATGTCTTAATATCATTATTAAACTATTATATACTTTGTGGACCTTTGTAAGTTCTTGGGGGACCCCCAGAAACCCATGGACCACATTTTGGAGAACTGCTGATTTACAGTAATTTGTGACTTGACTTATTTCTTTCTATTTTCTCAGATTTGTTCTATTTGCCTTTACTTTTGCCGAGAGAGACCCTATAGATGTACTGATCTGGACTGAATACCATTACTGGTCAGAGCTCCACTCTGGACTGGCAGCATGGGCACTGGACCAATGCTAAGACTGACCCTGGGCACAAAAGGGAAGACTGGTTCACAGCCTCACCTTGGCCTTAAGGGACACCAGCAGCAGGGAAGGGCCATAAACCTGCTAGCCTTGTTGGCTTGCTCTTTGTGCATTCAGAAACTGGTCATATCACATGGACCTGAGTCCAGAGGAGGCATTAACTATGACTCAAGCACTTTCCTTCTGAAGGAGTCTTTCAGGCTCCAGGGCGGGAGAGATTCTCAGGCTAAAAAGGGCCCTCCATAGGTCTCTCAGACCTATACATTCTAGTCCCAAACCTTCTGAGTCATATCACAGCCTTTTCATTCTAATTATCTCCAGGAAAGAGCCTCCAGGTTTCCTGGCTGTAATAAACCTTAGGAGTTAAGAGGTTTTTCCTTAGGAGCACTCTAGACGCTCCCTTGTGTAACTTAAATCCATTTCCTTTAGTTTTGTTTTTAATAAAAATAAAGAGCTAATAACAGTGCTCTTCATGCTATTGCTTTATATTTTGTTTTTTGTTGTTTTTCATTTTTGTTTTTAAATATTTATTTATTTGGTTGCACTGGGTCTTGGTTGTGGCAGGTGGGCTCCTTAGTTGCGACTTGCCAGCTCCTCAGTTGTGGCTTGCAAGCTCTTAGTTGCAGCATGCCTGTGGGATCTAGTTCCCTGACCAGGGATTGAACGTGGGCCCCTTGCATTGGGAGCGCGAGTTTTATCCACTGCATCACCAGGGAAGTCCCTATTGCTTTACATTTTGAAGACAATTTAATTTTCTATATCTTCACTCCAGTCTACTTTAGCCATTTTTTTCTTCTATTTTTAACCCAGTTCCTTTAATCCAGGGGTCCTGAACTGGGGTAATTTTGCCCCCCTCCACCCCCGAGGATGTTTGGCAATGTCTGGAGACATTTTTGATTATCACAACTTGGGGAGATGCTACTGGCATCTACTAGATAGAAATCAAAGAACTTGCCTTCATTTCAGCAAAATCACTCATCATGTTGTTACAATAAGATCTTCACTAAATTTATAATCAGATGATAGGAGCATCCTACAGTGCACAGGACAGTCTCTATCAACTAAGAATCATCCAGTCCAAAATGTCAATAATATCAGTCTTAAAAGACTGTGCTTTAGTTCCTCCTTGTAATTTTTTAGCTTTTTAAAAAAAAATAAATTTATTTATTTACTTTATTTATTGGCTGTGTTGGGTCTCCGTTGTTGCACACGGGCTTTCTCTAGTTGCTGCAAGTGGGGGTCACAGTTCATTATGGTGCACGGGCTTCTCGTTGTAGTGGCTTCTCCTGCTGCGGAGCATGGGCTCTAGGCGCGTGGGCCCCAATAGTTGGGGCACACGGGCTCAACGGTTGTGGCTCACGGGCTGTAGTTGCTCCGTGGCATGTGGAATCCTTCCAGAGCAGGGCTTGAACCCATGTCCCCTGCATTGGCAGGCAGACTCCCAACCACTGCACCACCTAGGAAGTCCCTGTTAGCTTTTTATTAATGTTTTTTTTTTTTTGGCTGAATTAACAATTTGATTTTACTTTGCATATTATGTATAATTGTGGTTTTATTTAGAAAGAATATTTTGATTATGTTCAGAATAATTAAAAATTTTAGAGGTAGGTTACTCTTTTAGAATATGAGTTACTTTTGTACCTCAGGTCATAATACATCATTAGTTTCTAAACCTGAGTAAGCACAACTACCGGATGACTTTTTAAAAATATAGATTTATGGGCCCCAACCAAGTCTTAAAAGAACTCTTCTAGAAATTCCTGTAATCAACCAGATTTGGGAACCACTGAAACAAATATGTATTCATAAGCTAAGAAACTTTTAGGACAGCTGCTGCAAAGAGAAAACGTTCTTTGTGGCTCTCAGAGATAATATCCACTCTCCTGGGCAACCAGTTCTGTCAGTGAAACCAGTCAGGTAACCCTCAAGATTGGCCAGGCAGAACTGGAGCAGCGGTGTGCACTAGAATTTTGGCTCTTTCCGGTCATATGATGTCCAGATCATTTTATTTGCCACAAGTTTGGTTTTAAAAGGGGGTGGTGGTGAAAAGAGATGTGGGAGGGGATGGAGGAGAATTGCTAGTAGACTTAAAGAAATATGATCTGCCTTATATCCCAGGAGGGGAATTACTCAGTGCTGATTTCTCCTCCACAGCATTCATTTGCTACCCACATTCACCACAGTGGTTAAGTGTCCTTAAAAGCTACTTCTGGTATAAATTAACCTGACCAAGGCAGCAGGGGCACTGGGAAGCACGGAGGGCTGTATACTCCATTCCCACTGGCAAGGATGCTCTGATCTCAGTCCTTTACTCCTTTTGGCTGAAAGAGAAGTTAATGAAGGCAAACTTGTTTGCTGAAGGCAGACTTGGTGGTTCCAAGAGCTGTGGAGATGAGACGTTTGTTGAGGAAGGAAAAAAAGATGATCATTTTTACTTTACTTGTTTTTCCCCTCTTCGTTTTTGAGGCCAGAATGTTGCCTTTAACAGTGATTGAGGCAGAGCTTAGTGTGGGAGCTGGTGAGCCTGCAGCTGGACCCGAGTCGGGCAGTAGTACCGCCTTGTCTCAGGCTGCACTGGGGACCTGGGCAGGCCTCACACAGTGAGATACCTGCCCAGTGGGGCAGGCTTGATCCAACAAAACAGACAAGAGAGAAGGGTGGTGATTTGAAATAAAGTGAATTTTGTTTGGAAGGATAAGAGTAGGGGGGCAGAGAGGCATTTACTTATATTAGGTCAGTGATTTCCAAAGATGATATTACAAATCTAATTCTTGGTATAAATTTGGATAACAAAATTAATTGAAGGACATATTTACCATATACAGAAAATGTTACTAAAATTCCATGTAGACATAACCACAGCCTGAAGCCCAGCTGTTAAGTTTGCTTTCTCAGGTTCTAAGAAGACTGTTTTGTACCTTTCCCTCAAATCTCACAGACTTCTGTTCTCTCAGCTGATGGCTTTGTTTGATGCTTCTCTGAGAAAATAGATACCTGTCCAGAGCGGAGACACCCTCATCCGCCCTCTACCAGGTCTAGAGGTCTTTTTTGGCAGCTGGGCCACTCTTCTCTCATTTCCCTCTGGTTGGTTATAACGCAGCAAGCACTTGTTTCCCCCCCTCCCCCCATTACAGTCCTTTCCTTTGTGCTGAGTGTCCCACCTCCTTCACAGGGACCTTGCTGCTTCTGTGGTCCCCCATCTCTCTCTTCCACCTTCAGGCTCTCTCTCTGCTAGAGCATCCCTGTTAGTATACAGATACACTGCTGAACTCCATCCTCTAGAAGGAAATTGTCCCTTGTTAAATCCACCTCTTTCTATACTTAGTGACCTGCTTTTTTCTCTCCTTCACACTAAAACTTTTCAGGAGAGTTGTCTGTTCTCTCTTCTACCTTTTTTTTTTTTTCTCTTCCATTCACTCTTTAAACCACTCAATACTGGCTCCATTCCTCACTACTTCACTGAAACTGTTCTTGCCAAGAGCACTCAGGTCCTCTGTGATAGAATCCAGTTGTTTTCTTTCCGCCTCACAGATCAGTCCTCCTTCTCTTTTACTGCCTCCCCTGCTCTGTGTGACCTCTAAGTGCTAGAATGCCTCCAGGCTTAGTTTCGGGCCTCAGTTCCCTTTATTTGTACTCATTCCCTCGGTGATTTCACTTCTGTGGCTTTAAATACCATCTTTATGTTGATGACTCCTAAGTATGTATCTGCAGCCCAGACCTGTCCTCTGAGTTCCACCTGGAGATCAGTAACCTATGACTCAGGCTTCATGGGTGCAAAAGAGAGTTCTGGCTTTTCCCCCTCAATCCTTTTTCATTTCAGTAAGTATATCCTGATAATACCCAGTTGTACAAGTCAGAAGCTTGGGAATCATCTTAAATCCTCCCTGTCTCCATCCAGCCCATCAATATGTCTTGTCAATTCTGCTGTAGTATATATCTCAAGTACATTCACCTCTCTCCATCTGCATTTCACCACTAAATCACTATCATTTCTTAACTGGAAAACTGCTTGAGTTTCCTGTTGGTCCTTCTGCTTTCATTTTTGTCTTCTGTACACTATTCTCCTCATAGCAGGTACAGTGCTCTATAAAAAACACTTAACCACATCATGTAACTCCTTGCTTAGTCCTTAATGATGACATTTCATGTAGAATAAATTATTGACTCCTTACCATAGCCCTCAGGGTCCTTCCTACTTCTCCAGCCTTGTCTACTGCTTTCCCCTCCCTCATTATGCAGGGCCACCTTGTCCCTTTCACATCAGGATCTTTCATACCCCAGGGCCTTGATACTTGCTGTTCCTTCTGCATGGACTAATCTGTTCCTGGCTTTTGTCCTTACTGTTCTTCATGATGCAGCTTAAATGTCACCTCATCTGAGAGCCCTTTTCTGATCACCTTCCCTTCCCAAAGTGGCTACTTGCCCACCTCAGTTTCTTTTTCGTCACATTATCTGTTTTATCCAGCAAATTTTTATTGAGTGCCTACTCTGTGCCCAACACTGTTCTGAGCACTGGGGAGATAGCAGTGAGCAAGGTAGATGCTCTCAGGAAGCTTCCATCTAGTGGGGAAACAGACAGACTACAAATATATCGTATTCTGACTGTGATCTATGCTCTGTGGACAAATGAAACAGGTCAAATGAAGTGACGGATGCTGTTCTAGACAGTGGTTAGAGGAGGAGACATTTTCACAGGGATTCCAGTGAAGTGAGAGAGCGTCATCTTGGGTATCTACTAGCTTCTTTTCTAGAAGTATATCTAGAAATATAAGCTCTAAGAAGTCAGGGATTTCACCTGTTCACTGCAGTTCCTGAAACCTAGCACAGTGCCCAGCCTTCAGTAAATACTTATCAATGAATGAATAACCTTTAGGTTCCCACATAATTGTGGCATTCGGTGAACCAGTGCGTTCTAGATGTGGCCCACTTTGTCTCTGTGGGCTTCAGTCTTTTCATGTGTTCAGCGAGGGAATCCAACTCAGGAAGTGATCTCTGAAGACTGCCAGCCTCACTGCTGGTGCTGTGGATGATCACATATACTGTTCCTGGTTTCACTGAAATGGTAAAAAGATTGCAAAAGAGTTGAGCATTCATGTAAAACAAGATTTGCATTTAAAAAGTTATGTCAGCTACAGTCCTGAGTAGAATGGCCTGGAGGAAGCAAGAGGGTAGATTTTTTGGAGGATGGGGAGGAACTGGGGCAGGTCCAGGCAGGAACTGATGGTGGCCTGGACTCAAGAGGTGACCACAGAGATAATGGAGAATGCTTAAGAAATGGTGGGACTTTCCCAAACTTGCACAGAATTGAGGCGAGAACCCAGACTTCATAATCCAGCACTTTCACTCTACCACTTCTCTTAATACCTAAAAAAAAAAAAGTGTTTGGAAATTCCCTGGTGGTCCAGTGGTTAGGACTACACGATTTCACTGCCGGGGGCCTGAGGTCAATCCCAGGTTGGGGAACTAAGATCCCGCAAGCCGCATGGCCAAAGTCTTGAAGTCAGCCTCGTAGAAAAGTTGGAACGTATAGATATGTGTGATGCAAGTGAGTTTCATTAAAACAAAGACTGCTTTTTAAAAAATATTATTATAAACATCCAGATCAAAATTTTCCCACATGAAAATGTGCTTTTGCTTGTAGTATGTGCATCTTTGGGCACATTCTCAGGAAGGATCTTGACTGGAAAGCAGGAGAGGGAATGCTATTTCACACTATAAATATCTTTTGTATCTTTGGATTTTGAGCCATGGGTGAATGTATGGTGAAAGTTAAGTACTATACATTAGGTAAAACTGAAGCCGATCTGCTCTTAGGTTTCTCTCTCTTCCAGATGCAGCCACTTTGTTTTCACAGGTGTGCACCTTAGGAAGTTGTCTTTCTTCACTCCAGTTGGAAGTATAATATATGTCAAGCCAGTTGGCTTCTAGATAAAATTGGAGTTTGACATGAAGTCAGGGGCCCCTTGCCTCTTGTACCCTTTCCCTGTCCTCATGCTAATGTATTTGTTTAGTGTGTACAATGTGATGGTTTAATATATGTATTCTCTTGTCCTTTTAGGTTCTGTGGATGTTCTGTTATTGACTTTGCCCAGCCTTTAAACCATCCTCTTGTTTTGTCCTTCACTTGCTATATGGACCTTATTAAAATATTTACGTGATGACTAATTAAAGTTACTTTTCACACCTTCTTATGATTTGGTGGGTCACCCCTCTCACCTCTTCCCTTTCCCACCAAGACCATCAGAACCTTGGCAGGTAGCTAGGGGTTCCCTGGGATTTGGGGCAGCAGTGGGGGAGGGGGTGCCCGACCTAGGTTAGTGCCGACCCCCTCCTTGCCGCTTGCAGCTCTGCTCTGCTCTGCTCCCCGGATTCCAGTGCCCCGGTACCAGCTCTCCTCTCTTCATCCTTGATGTGAAGGCAAAAGTGATTCCAGGCTCTCCACCAAGTCTTCTTGGCCCCTCCCACCAGCCCCTTTGTTCCTCATGTCCCCATGTTTCTTCTTGCTCTGCGTCTTGGCACCTTTTTTCTGTTCAAAAGTTTTCTGTAAATTTCCTCTGTTTTCTTTCTTTTTCTTTTTCATTAAAAAAAATAAATTAATTTGCTTTCAGTTCCAAAAAGTGAGTGAATGAATGAATAAATAAATTAAAAAATAAATAAGTAAATAAATAAAGTTACATTTTGGCCACCCCTTCTTTTGGATACCTGCCCTATTAGAGGTTATGGAGGTGTCTTTGATGAGGAGGGAATTTTTTTCATGAAACAGTTTGTTAGGTTCTCTCCAAAATAAGACTAACATCTCACCATTTAATTAATGGAGGTGCATAGAAGTGATTTATGCCAGATTGTGATCACCTAGGAAGTGGCCAGTGCTGGCATACTAGTTCAGGCCTAGTCTCTCTGTTTTCAGGTTTTCTTCCTCTTCTTAGTGTCTCCTGTGCTCTGAGGTCTTATGTAGAAGCAACAACCCTAAAAATACCTTAACCTTTTCTAGTTCATTTTCTTTCTTTTTAAAAAAAAATTATTTATTTATTCATTTATTTATTTATTTATTTGGCCGTGTTGGGTCTTTGTTGCTGTGTGTGGACTTTCTCTAGTTGTGGTGAGCGGGGGCTATTCTTATTCGCAGTGTGTGGGCCTCTCAGTGTGGTGGTTTCTCTCATTGTGGAGCACAGGCTCTAGGCATGCAGGCTTCAGGAGATGTGGTGCATGGGCTCAGTAGTTGTGGCTCACGGGCTCTAGGGCACAGGCTCAGTAGTTGTGGCACTCGGGCTTAGTTACTCTGCGGCATGTGGGATCTTCCCGGCCCAGGTCTCGAACCCATGTCCCCTGCATTGGCAGGTGGATTCTTAACCACTGTACTGCCAGGGAAGCCCCTCCAGTTCATTTTTGAAAGCTGGAGATCCACATGAACCTTGCCTGCCACCCATGCGTCTCTCTTCTGCTCTTCCTACTGGTTCTTTTAAGTTTTCTGTTTACTTGTCACATATTGCAAGCATTCTGCCTACACTTCTGTTTTGAGGTCCATCAGAGAGTAGGAGGACAGGCTGTATTATACTTGTCTAGTTGTGTAGACTCTGGCCTAATTGTGTTTGAAAACAAGGTATAGGAAAGAAATTTTGGAGAAAATTCTCTCTTGGGACCACTGGCTTTTATAAAAATGTAATCTATAGGCTTAGAATTAATTTTGGTAGCTATAGAATACTGTGAAAGCAAAGCTAGACTTAAATGTTCAGTTACCCTGACACCCTCCCCCCTGCCGAAAAGAAAACCAACCTTGAAATAATACATTGGTGAAACAACTTTAGAAGCTTTGTTCATACTTCTACTGTATTGTACTTACACCAGATTCAGAGTTCCAAATGGACGTACAGTCGTTATTTCCTTACTAGTCACTTCACTGAAGATCAGGAGGACCTTTTTTAGGGAAAGCCATCTGAATGAGATACCTTTCTATCCCCTGGGTTGTATACCTCTACTGAATGGGGAACAGGCACCTGTAACAAGACCATGATAACTAGACTTTCATCTTAACCTAGCTGCTGGGTTCTATGTGTATGACCCCTACTGTCCATCTGGATTATGTGCCTGTTTCTATAGAACATTATAAGTATAGAGGGTAGAGTGGGGATTGGTGAAGTCAAGTGATGTATAAGGGAAACTCTCTTAATGTTCAGAATTTGTATTATTTGTATTAAAGGTGAGGACCTTTTGAAGTCATTTGATTGAATGAAGTGATTGCTAAGTGTCTTACTAATTTAAAATTGTGATAATGCTGCTGGTTGCCTTAAAATGGCAAGTAATTGCCATTGTGCGCTATTTTCCATAAAATAAGGTCAAAATGGTGGGTTACAGAGTGCTGTTTTCTCTAGGCTGATGAGAAACATTGTTCCTGAAGCTGTGATAATTTGAGGTGAGACCTGGAATGATGAGAGGGAGCCAATTTATGAGAAAGTCTAGGGAAGGTGTGTTTTGGGCATAGGAAATGATTGGTGCAGCGATCCTCAGAATTGATGGATTTGAGGAACTGCAAAGGGTGTGAGATTGGTGAGTTAGAAGAGTGGAGATGGGATCCATAGATACCGGTGAACAGGGGCCAGATGTTGTAGGCTCTTTTGGGTCAGAGGAGTAGTCTTCATGTTACCTAAATTTTAAACAATTGAGTGATTTAGGACCACCAGGAAGAAAAATTAAAAGAGGTTAAGAGGAAAACTTGAATATTACAGTGCAAATATGTGCTGATCAGGAGCTACTTATTTTCTAAAATTTTCATGCTGCTTTCTTTCTCTTTCCTGTCTTTTCTGCCTTGCAACTGGTGAAAGTGAGGTGGGGGAGTAGATAGGCAGAGTAACATTTACAGCATGGTTTCCTTCTCTCTTTAAAGATGGCATTTGTCGTCTCCACTGGAGAAATGAGGTTCACAGTTGTGGCCCAAGGAGTGTCTCATTGGGTTAATTGTTGCAGCACCTGCTACTAGAGGATCATTATTGCCCTCACCATTTCCAGGGAAAGCATTTTTTAAAAAACAGGAATTTAGACTTTAATATAAAAGTATAGATTGATCAAGTTTTGATGTTATAAAATTTTAGCCTGTTTATGGACCAGAACTCACATAGGAAGTTCCTTTTACAAGTTAAGTATACCATCTTTTCAAATAGTAGGAACTAAATCATCTGTCTTCATTCTCCATGAAGGCCAAGAAGCTGGGGGCTAAATTTAATGCCCAGTTGTTGAACCTGAAGCTATTCTAAGATTTTATTGTATTGATTTGTTTTCTTTTTGTTTATCCATCTGGTGTGTGTTATTTTAAATCTTTTTTTTTTCTTTCTCTCTTTAGCAGGCAACTAAATTTCAGTCTGAGCTAAACTTGAGTTTTACACTTCTCCTACAACCTTTCTCAACCTTTCTACTCTTGCTGAAATTAAAACACATACACTAAGTAGAACTTCTGTATAGCTCTAGGCTTAATGTCCTATATAAGACCAGAGGTGAGTTTAGTCTTCTAGAAATATAGAACATGTTGACTTTATGTTAAACCCAAAGCAGCGGCTCATTAAAGATATGTCCCAGTCTTACAAATGATTCCACCCATTTTGCATATGAAAAAGAGCCCACCAGAGATTAGTGACTCGCCTAAGATCACAGATGGAGATGATGTGTAGGCAGTATCAGGAAAATCAGTAGTTCCTGTTGGGAACACACCCCTTTTTTTCAAGCATGAGATGCTGGAACCCAACCAACTCTTTTCTTCTGCCTGACTAATTAATTAGAGCACAGAACCAAATGTCATCCTGAGCTTGAATCTGAACCATGGTATCTTTTGCTCGTTTCCCTTTGATCTGATTCCCACACCTGTAAAGATAGTGTTTACCTCAGGGGATTTTGTGAGAATTAATTTAGGTTTAATTTTTAAGTGATGAGGCCTCTAGATGGACAGAAACTTCCCTTTTTTATTTGGCTGATGTTTAGATAAATTTTAGAACTTAGTAGAGTTTTCTTTAATTATGTGAAGTAAAGTCAGCATATGTTAATGCGAAGCTTGGTACATGTATTACCTCCTCACATATATTATCTCGTGATACAGATTAAGACTCATATGCTCAGTCATTATAAGGCTTTATGGTAAGTGTGAAGTGGTTTAGTGATTGGATTATTAATATAAGAACTCAGCATTAACTGTCAAATAAGAAAAGGGTGTTAGAAATAGTAAAATAATGTATTTAAAAACTTTAGCCCAGCTCAAATATAACATAGGTATTTATAGTTTGATATGTGATAAAAAGTTTTGCCTGCCTTGGTCTTATATCAACTTAGATGTTTTGCTGTTTTTATTTTGCCTGACTGGTCTTTAGATAAGATTATCTGGTTTATTTTAACAACAGTAAAATAACTTAATGGTGTCAGCCCTGTGTGTCTTGAATAAGTCTTAAAGGGCCTGTCTTCCAGATTCGGTTACCCACCTTTGAGCTTTTTTGGGGGGAGGCCGAAGGCCACTGCCCCCCTCTTCCCCCTGTGTGCACCCGCGCACAGTGCGATCTTGTGGGACCTTCGTTCCCTGATCAGAGATCAACCTGGGCAGTGGAAACACAAGTCCTAACCACTGGACCACCAGGGAATCCCCCCACCTTTCAGCTTTTAGCTGCCATTCAATTCTTTTGGTTTACTTTGACATTTTTCTCTTATTGAGAGGGAGAAGCTATACTTTGAATAACTTGATATATTAAAAAACTTATTTTCATAGTACCATTAAGTTACACTGACCACATAAATTATCACAGAGCTTGTGGTCAAGGTCTAAAAGGAATAATGCTTTGGCAGCTGTTGGCCCTAATGAGAGTAAAACCATGCTGACTCTGGAAACACAGGTTAGCAAGCTAGTGGTGCACACAGCTGGTAGGTTTCCTGTCCCTTTGTGTATCGGCAAATATATTTAGAACTGGAGAGTGAACTGGTGAGGTTTTATTAAGAGAAAGCTTCAAGTACACCAAGACTGTACTTAATGTGGCCACCGAGGGGAATACTACATCCATGTCGCTCAAGTGTGGTTTTCTCTTTCTTTGTGACAATTGAATGTTTTAACCAAAAGACTGTATATTGATTTACATAATAAAATAAGTCATTTATTCACAGAAGAAAAATCTTCAGATGGACTAAAGTAAAAATGAGAAAAGAATTAAATAAGTGGCCTCTGGCACATGGCCTCATGGGAATGTATTGAAGGGCTCCTCCCTTCTCCCCCTTTACTCTCAACCTCCCTCTTCTACCCTCAGGGTGGGATTTCTTTGTGCCTTTGTGATCTCATAACTCCAGGTCAGCTTCTGGAACATGGTTTCTTTCCTGCTGTGTTTGGCTATTTACAGTGTTCAGTAAAGCTGAATAATTCTATAGCACATTGCCAATAGGTGCTACCGTCTTACACAGAGTATTCCAGCTTGATAGCTCCATGCCTTTAAGACTTTGGTTCGTGTAAGAAGAATTTAATCTCATTTATCAGTGCTTATATAACTTAGTATATAAAAGAAGACCTTTGGCAGGGATAGAACTTGTTTTAGAAATATAAAATAAGAATAATAAGTAGAAATGAAAAAGTGAGAAATTGGGAAGGTCTTAAAAACAAAGCTTTGACTATATGAGTTGGATTGTATCTGTTTTTCATGGTGGTAAAACAGGTTAACAAAAGCCGTATATATATATAGATAGTTGAAGATGGTCATTACCATGCGTAGCCAGTCCAGGGCTATTGAATCTTAGAGCTTTGACTTGTGTCCAAGACCAGGAGACTTTCAGAGTGTTGACCTGGTTTGGATGATCCTGAAAAATACGGTTTTCAATTGGCACTAAAATAGACTGAAGATTCAGTAACTAAGGAGTTTAGTAAACCAAGATATTTAGATAAATCTGATTTGCATGTTTTAAGAATAGCTATCACTTTTCTCAGTTTTATTTGTTTGAAACTTGGTTATTTTTACTTTTTATGATAGAATAAGTAATATTTGCTTTATACTCAGATATTTATACAAGGTTAGTAAAAATTTCCACTAACTTCTTTTAAAAATTATCGAAGTTATTTTTGTTGTTGTTATATAGTTAGTTTAAAACACATATTTCTCCAGTCTTTGTGAACCCTTGTATTAATTTGCCCCTTAGGCAAACTAGCATATGCACATAGAGATATACTCTTTATACAGAGGGGCTCCACTATACAGAGTCTTCAGCACTTTGTTTTTCACTTAGTTTATCTTAGAGCACTTTCCATATCAACAGATATCGATTTACTTCATTTTTTTTAAAGGCCTGCATAGTGCATATTGGAATGGGAAATCCATCATTTATTTGACAACATAACTTCTTAAATCACTGTAAAAATTAATTTAAGCAACGGTGGTTGAAAATCTGGCATCTAATTTTTTAAAAAATTTTTGTTGAAATGTAGTTGATTTACAGTGTTGTGTTAGTTTCGGGTGTACAGCAGAGTGAATCAGTTATACGTATACATATATCCACTCTATCTCTTTTTTTTTTTAAGATTCTTTTCCTATATAGGCCATTGAGTCGAGTTCCCTGTGCTACACAGCAGGTGCTTGTTAGTTATCTATGTTACATGTAGTAGTGTGTATATGTCGGTCCCTATCTCCCAACTTATCCCCCCTCCCTTCCCCTGGTAACCACATATTTGTTTTATACATCAATGACTCTACTTCTGTTTTGTAAGTAAGTTCATTTGTTCCTGGCATCTAATATTGAAATGTTTGGATTCTTTGTCAGCATTATGGAATTTCATGTAAGTGATTTTTTAATTTATCCATTGTACTCAGAGTTCACAGACAGCAGCTGCCTCCCTGTTCTGATTAGGGAGGGAAAAGGTTAAAAATGAAAATGTTATCTTAATGTAACAGTATTAGGTAGTGCTGTGGCCTTCTGTTTCTGGAGGAGTGTGATTAATAAATGAGGTTCTCTTCTTTGAGTCAGCAGGCGGCACTGGGATGCATGATGTCTGATAGACTGAGGGCATCTGAGAGGAGGGCTGTCAGGAGAACTCCCTCCTGGAGTCAGGGAGGGAGATTTTCAGACCACTCCTGCGCAGCCCTGGACTTTGTCATAGAGTGGCACGTTTGATGAATGCGGACTCCTGTTTAGCTGAAACAGTAGAGTGCTTGAATAATATTTTAGAGCTTCTCTTTTATAGTTGTCTTTTCAATCTTCTTTGTGAATATAAAGTATATGTTATATTAAAGTGAATGCTCACATTTAAGGGAGAAGGTTGCAAATGAACAGTAAGGTTTGCTGGATGGTTTTACTCATTGGCTTAGCTGTTTTCAGCTCTTCAGAGTTTCTTTATCACATTTGGCAAGTATATTTTTCTACCCCCCATTGGCATGAAGTGAGCACTCTTGTAGAACATGGTCACACTTAATGCTGTCAGGTTGGGTCCAAAGCAGCCATATGACTGACTGATGTAAGATTCAGAAATAACTCAAGTAATTTCTAAATATGAATTTGGTTTATTTTCCTTTCTTTATTAATGCCATTGAGTTATCCACACCTATCTATTTCTGTGTAAATGAGCAAAGGACTTTTTCTTTTGTCTTTTTTTTTTTAGTATTATTTATTTCTAGTTGCAGTGAGCGGGAGCTGCTCTTTGTTGCGGTGAATGGGTTTCTCATTGTGGTGGATTCTCTTGTTGCAGGGCACAGGCTCTAGGCACATGGCCTTCAGTAGTTGTGGCACATGGGCTCAATAGTTGTGGCTCATGGGCTCTAGAGCACAGGCTCAGTAGTTGTGGGACTTGGTTGTTCCGTGACACGTGGGATCTTCCCAGACCAGGGATCGAACCCGTGTGCCCAGCATTGGCAGGCGGATTCTTAACCACTACACCACCAGGAAAGTCCCTCTTTTTTCTTTAAAGGAAGGACAAACTGGGAATCCTAATGATTTACAGAAACTGGGTAGTCCACTTAATTAAGGTAATGATAATGGTAGTGTCTTGGGAATAGCAGATATAACCTGCATCACAGGTGGTACTCTTCTTGAACAGAGTCTTGTTAAGTAGTCTGAATCCTGGCCTTAAACTCTTCAGGAGAATCTTAACACAAGTTCTTCTGTCAGCCTGCCTTCCATCCCTCACACACATACCTTTCTTCTCCACCCCATCCCCACCCCACATCCTCCCCACCTTAGAGACTTTTGGAACATATTATTTTACCTGGCTTTTCAGCTGCTTCTCATTGCTCTAAAATGTATCCTTGTCCAACTCCAGATTCTTCGTGCATACCTCTCTGGTCATCCATCAGTGGGTAATTTTACAGGGCATCCTGCTTTCCTTTTCTCCTTAGTCTACTGAGAATAAAAATACGTACCTCCTTTTCCTTCTTTATTCTTTCCTTCAGATGCAGCTTTGATGATGACGATGATGATCCTTTACTAACAACTTTCAAAAGGTTTTCAGATTTATTACTTTCCTTTCCTCACACATGCACACACACAGATTACTTGGGGAAGGTAAGTTGGATATTCACATCCCTATTTTGCAGATAAGAACACTAACAGAGGGCTGGAAATGATTGGCCATCTTTTTTGCTGGATATATAGTACTCTAAAATACTTAAAAAAACTGTTTACAGCTAGTCACTGTAAAAATAACATGGAGTGGACAAATTTTTGTTTTTCTTTTGGGTAGGTTCTTAGAAGTATTAGTTCAAAACATAAATGTTTTACAGACTTGTGAACAATGCACAATTGTTTCCCTTGAAAGGGTGTTCTGATTTCATTATTTCTTCATATTAGCCAGACAGCCTTATAATAAAACAACAGAAAGCTTGACAGTGTAATTATAGCCTTTGCCTAGGGAGACTGGAGTCACTGGTTGTTATTTATTAGTTTAGCTGTTATCATCAACACCATTTCTATAAAAATGACCTGTTTTCTGTGATGGCAGTAGGAGATTTTGAGATTATGATCTTTTGTATTGTTTTGCTCTTTTCCTGATCATGTAATTTATGACAGCAGTTCTGTAAGGACATCCGTATTTACATTCACATTCAACTGCTTCCATTTCCTGCAGCGCAACTGAACAGGAAAAAAAAATTGAAATATTGGGACCCTTTGTTTTTAATTAGTAGGCCACCTCAAATGGCTGGGAGATGGTGTCAGTTTATAGAACCAAAAAGAGCTATTTTCATGATGGTTAGTAATTAACATTTACTCACTCAGGTTAGGAGACAAATAAATTCAAGAATTGTATAGGTTTAAATTAAATATGTCTCTGCCCCTCAGTTTTGTACATATGACCAGGACAGTTAATTTAGACATCTTTTGATGTTTCAAATGATTTCTAAAACCACCCTTGGGTCCCTAGGGTGGTTGTTGTAGTGTGAATAAGTGTGGGTGTAAATAACACTTTACAAATGAGAAAAACAACTCTGCCTCTTACCAGTCCCAAACTAGATGTGCTTCCTGTGTGGGGGAGCAGCCTGATAGCAGGGTGGGGAAGGTCTGCTCCCTGGAAGCACAGGCTCTAACAGGCCTGACAGAGGAGCGAGGAGGCTGGGCCCTGCGAGCCTGGCCTGGCATTAGCTGCCCGTAAGCTTGCTTCTTTCCCCCATTGGATAGTTCGAGAATATTCACTTATCTGTTTAGATAACCATTTTAAAAAATTACTTATTTGGCTGTACTGGATCTTAGTTGCGGCACACGGAATCTAGTTCCCTGACCAGGGTTCAAACCCAGGCCCCCCTGCATTGGGAGTGCGGAGTCTTAGCCTCTGGACCACCAGGGAAGTCCCTAGATAACCATTTCAATTGATTAGTTTTAAATAAGTGACTTACTTTAAAAATATTTCTATAAAATCCAGACATTCCTCTTTATCTTTTTTTAACCCCCTCAGAAAAGTATTTTCCAAAGATGAGTGAATGAGTGGGAGAAGCCTGATATTTGCTTCTAGTGTTAAAGCTTGAAATGCGTTTATATTTCTCAATTCATTGATTTGCATAGCTGTTTCCTCTTCCTGGAAGATTCCTACCAGAAGGCTCGTCTCAAGATGTCTGTATGGCTAAGTCCTTCCTCAGGTTTTGCTCAAATCTCACATTTTCAAGTGAGTTCTGCCGGATTGCCGTATTTAATGCTACAACCTGATGAACCCCCTATACCTGGCTCTCCTTCTTCTAAATTTTTCTTTTTCCGAAGCATTTTCCACCTTCTAACATTCTATATAATTTATCCACCCATTATGTTTATAGTTTATTATCTGTCTCTTCCCTCAGATCTAAGTTGCACAAGGGAATCTTTGTCTGCCTAGATCCTAGCAGGCCATCAGCACTGGTTGAATGAGAGATTAGTAACACATGCTTATGATGTACATGCATGCTCATGTATGTTTATGTGGACAGTTGTACAAAATGTGTGGAAATGGCTGACCAGAGGGAGCCTTTTAACTTAGAGTATGTTTGCTTTTTATGTTTTATATATTTTATGATTTTATACTTTGGGTTTTTTACTTAGCCAGGAATTAAACCCAAGCATCTGGCTCCCAATTTGGGGCACTAACCAGCATACCACATTGCCTCACAATAGGATGTTTTTATTGGCCTTTGTAATGTTTCTATGCATTCTTACTACACTTGCTTCATATTTAACCTGTTACTTTTATTCTAGCACTTAAATCTTACTCTGTCTCATCCCCAGCCCCTAAAGAGCCCAAATCTGTTTGCATGTGATTTTGGTGCTAGGCACCATCGTCAGCCCTGTGTTTTGTGGTCTGTTCTCTCCTGGTTGCCACAGTTATTGCTCCTATTATGTAATTCAGCATAATGATCCTGTGATCAGAGAGCAGAAGTTCTCTCACTCTTGTTATTAGCCGCTCTGGGCTGGATCACAAAGGAACTCTTAGAGTTCTGGAAATCCCCCTTGTCAGTCTTGACCAAGTTCATATGTTTCAAATTTAAAGCCTGTATATTAGCTTACTAAAGTAGTTTCCATCATCCCTTCCAGGAATCTATTAGTAGAAAGAAATGAGGTAGAAATAAAGCAGGAATTTGCATACTCACAAATGGAATGGTGGTATCAATGTTTATGTAATTTAATACATACATTACTCAGCAGTATAATTGGTATCTAAGTTAAAATTCAGTATTTAATATTTCCAATAACTATTTTTCTCAAGCAAATAAACAAGTGATGTTAATTTAAAGAGACAGTAGACAAGATCAAGAAGATCATGCCTTTTTATAAATTAATAAAGAATATAGTGTTGCCTTGATATGTCCAGATCTGAACAGAGGACTAGGCAGGCTGAGGGAACCAGGAGAAGAGAATATCGCAATCCAAGAAATGAGCACTTAGCTTTGTCTTCATCTGAAGAATGCCTCGTGTAACAAAAAGCAAGCAGTTGGGAATTGGATCTTTCAAAAGAGGCTCAAGTGGTTCAGTGACATTAACCTGGAAAGGAGAGGGGAGAGCTGTGACTTGGTGCACCATTTTAGTGATGAGGAAGATCATTGGCTGCCTTTCATATTTTTAAGCTAGTTGGTCACCTGAAGTGACTGAAGCTTGGACCATTTTTGTGCCGAGATAGGACCCAGTGGAGGTCTTTTCTCAGGAACTGCTCAAGGATAAATCCACAATGATGATAAAGCCATGGACTGGTTCCAGGTCTTGGCTTGCTGAATTAGAACACTTTGGGGAAATGTTGACCTTGGCACTGGCCAGAGCACCACATTCCTTTCTCTGCATTGTTTTGCATTTCATGCAAGCTCCTGATGGATTGTATTCTCCCAGACAGGGATAATGTACTGAATACTCTGCTAAATACAGAATAAGCTTTTGAAAGAATTAAGCGCAGACAAGTTAGGCAATAATTATTTATAGCACAAAAAAATTTACTCCATGAATACTTTACATAGCAAACTCCTGAATGCTCCTAAATATGATTGATTATATACATTTTTTGAGAAACAAATGTATTAACTACAGCAAGGAAATCTGTTGGCATTATGCAAATATACAGCCAACCTCAGCCCATTTCCTTATGAACTAACATTACCAAGTGGCAGTATACGTGTGTTACATGCACAGTTTATAATACAAGTAAGTGACACAGTGGAAGACTTTTTTATAGCTGGCCTTTTACAAAAGTTATCTTTTATTGATTTATATTGTATTGTTGACTATGAAATGGTCTGTAGGATAGCAGTTCTTTGAAATGTTTATAACTTACTTTACCATCTAGTATGTGTCAGTTTTCATAAGTGTTCTGTTTGTTTAAAAAGAATGTATATCGATTAGAATTCCACAAGAGATTTAATCTGAGTGGCTCTTCTCAGTCTTCTCAAGTATGGTACATAGCTGGTATCATTTGAGGTGCATGGGATATAAGGCATCCATTGTATGTAATGACTAGAAAGAAACATGATGAACATTGTAGAAGACATTATAAAGTAACATAGGTTTATATACACATACCCATGAATGTAGTCTATTTTCTAGATGATAGTATATTTTGGATAGCTGTGATTTGATTTATTACATTTTAGATTCAGTGAGGTTTTTTTAAAGCTTCATTGAGGTATAATTCATGTGCCATGTAATTTACCCATTTAAAGTATACAATTAAATGTTTTTTAAGTTCACAGTGTTTTGCAACCATCATTACAATCTAATTTTAAAACACTTTCATCACCCCCAAAGGAAACCCCGTACCCATTAGCTGTCACTTCCCATCTCCTCCACCCCTTTTACTGTCTATCTCTATGGATATGACTCTTGTGGACATTTCATATAAATGGAATCATACAAAATGCAGTCTTTTGTGACTGGCTTCTTTCAATTAGCATAATGTTTTCAAGGTTCATCCATGTTGTAACACGTACCTCATTCCTTTTTATTGCTGGATAATATTCTGTGTTTGGGTGTATCACATTTTGTTTATCCATTCATCAGCCATTGGACATTTGGTTGTTTCTGCTTTTTGGTGATGAATAATGCTGCTGTAAACGCGCATCTACAAATTTTTGTGTGAATGTGTGGTTTCATTGAGGGAAGTATTTTTAGCTGATCTCCAACATAAATATCACTCATTGCAAAAAGGCATACAACGCACATCAGAACCCTTTCGTTTGTAATTTGTTCTGAGATTTTGATGTTTGGTGGCAGGAGCAGAGTAGGTGGAGAGGGGAAGTAACATTTATTGAGTGTCTATTCTGAACTAAGCACACTGCTAGGAGCTTTGCCTACATTCTCACTTAATCCTGTTAACAGTCCTGTGAGTACAGGTTTCCTCACTTTACAAATGGAAAAAACAAGGACCCAGGAAACTTAACTAACTTGTCCAAAGAGACATAGCTGATAAATGATGAACTAGGCTTACAACCTATTTCAGTCTGACATTCAGAGCATCACACAGACATGGAAGATCCAGAAAATTTCAGACATTAAAAAAACTCTTTTTAACAATAATCTCATTACTTCTTTTCATCAAATCAGGTCTTTCCAGTGATTATCTTCCTTCCTTTACTTGACAGCTTTCTTTTCAGTAGTAGGTATTTGCCTATTGCTCTATGCCTATTAGCTAATATGGTAGTTTTAAAATCTTTTGGCTGGCACTTTCCTGGTGGTGCAGTAGTTAAGAATCCGCCTGCCAGTGCAGGGGAAATGGGTCTATCCCTGGTCCGGGAAGAGCCCACGTGCCTCGGAGCAACTAAGCCCGTGTGCCACAACTACTAAGCCTGTGCTCTAGAGCCCACAAGCCACAACTACTGAGCCCACGCACCGCAACTACTGAAGCTCTCACACCTACATCCCAAGCTCTGCAACAAGAGAAGCCACTGCAATGAGAAGCCTGCCCACTGCAACGAAGAGTAGTCCCCACTTGCCACAACTAGAGAAAAGTTCATGCGCAGCAATGAGGACCCAATGCAGCCAAAATAAATAAATAAATAAATGGGAAAAAAAGAACAGTTTCTTACAAAAAATTTTTAAAAAAAGAAGAAATGCTCCTCTTTAAAAAAAATATCTTCTGGCTAAGGTGAGGGGTTTTTGTTCATACACAGTCTTACACTGAAACATGATTGAATATAATCAGTAAAAGCAGAGTTGTTCTGGTTGAAGCTCAGAGAATTTCCTGGAATTACTAATGGCTCTGGTATAGTAAGTTCTTAGTCTGAAAACAGAGGAAAAATATTCCGCAAACAGCTTGCTTATTTCCAGGCTGAAGTCCTTCAACAATTGGCAAATTGTTAGTTGGAATTTGTGTTCAAGCATCTATTTTTAACTGGGAGTTTATTTAGATAATATTTTGATGGGGAACTCAGCATATCAAATGAATGCTGTTTTAACTTTAAGAATAAAATTAAACACAAGTACAGTGTAGAAATGCCATCTTGATTGTGCTAAAAACCTGTCATGGAAACAACATCTATCAGAAATGTTTAACACTAAGCACAGTGTATTGATGAAGTCCAGTTCAAGACTTTTTTAATGTCTGTTCTTAGATAATTTTACAAAGAGTTGCTTTGCGATATTTTGATTTCAAATAAGTAAGTCGGATTTACTTTATAAGAATTCAGCCATGGGCTTCCTAGGTGGCGCAGTGGTTGAGAATCTACCTGCCAATGCAGGGGACCGGGTTCGATCCCTGTTCCAGGAAGATCCCACATGCCGTGGAGCAGCTAAGCCCGTGTGTCACAACTACTGAAGCCCACGCACCTAGAGCCCGTGTTCCGCAACAAGAGAAGCCACAGCAGTAAGGAGCCCACGCACCGCAATTAAAAAGAAAGACCGCGCACAGCAAAAAAAAAAAAAGACCCAACACAGCCAATAAAATAAATAAATAAATAAATTTATTAAAAAAAAAAAGAATTCAGCCTGTATCAAAATCACATAAGACAGGGTGTGGAAAAAGATTTATCAAGAGGCTTAATAGTGAGAAGTTCATAAGCATATGTCTCACTTATGTAACAGTTAAATTAGCTTTAAATAGTTTTAGTGCCACGGTTTGTGGTTCTGGTGGGAACACCAAGTAGCAACAATTATTTGCTGCCACAGACTGGAAATCATCTCATTTATTGTATATTTGTTGGATTATGGGTTTGACTGTATGTAACAGAGACTCCAAATAACAGGTATTAAACCCAATAGAACTTGACTTCTGTGTTATATAATAGTCTACACTAGCGTGGCCACTCTGCTGCACAAGGTGGTCGGGGTCTGGGCTCTTTCTATCCTGAACTTCTTCACAGTTGTTGGATCTGGCTGTCAGCCTGTGTCCAAGATGGCTGATCACCACAGTCCCATGTCAGCTATCAGGAAGGGAGAAAGTGGGAGGACGTGCTTTTTCCCTTAAAGAGCAGAACCTGGAAGTTGCACACATTCTTTCTGTCCAGACCACATTGGCCAGAACTTAGTTATTTGACCACACCTAGCTGTGAGGGGACTGGGAAATGTGGTTTTTATCCTGAGGGTTGTTTTACCCAACTAAAAATTCTTTTCTGGCAGAGAAAAGAAGAGTTGATGGGGGCACTTGTCTGTCTTTAAACTCCTTGGCACACAAACTGCTTATGCTTGGCTTTTCTTTCTTTTATATTTGGCTTTTTGTACTGTTTCCTTATCTTTCATGTTCTGTTAAAATATCATAATTGCATTCTGAAAAAACTACATTGCAGAAACACTTGTTTCAAATGGGAAAGAGAATAAGGAAATAGTATTTAAAATTCACAATGACAAAATATTTTTAATGAAAGAATTTTAATAGTAAAGTTTTTTTTTTAAATCTATACAGCTACTTATTGAACAAATCCAACTTTTGAGTATTTCTAGCTTTTTTTCCTAGAATAATGGCTTTTTCTCATTACTTACACTACTGTTATGAAGAATGTTTATCCTGCTTAATATTCACAATTTCCATGTATTGACAGTTTATGTTTGTAATGTTATGTTCAGACTTGTAGCAAGCAGCGTCTTGTTGTTTTGGGGGGAAGGTAAGGGTAGGGCAAGAATGGTGTACTGGGTATTTTGTTGTTATTGAGGGTAAGTGTCAGTAGTGGTGTTTTTTTCCTTTTAATTCCTAATTTTGATTGTGATTAGTACATCAAGTGAAGTACCGGAAATATCTGTTCAGACTCTGAAGTATTATTCCTCGCATTGTTGTCTTTGCTATTTTAGGAAGGAGTCTGTTGTTGTTTTTTTTCTCCAGATCAAACTGCAGGAAAGAAGTAGATTTTTTGGTAATGGTATTGGAGATTTAAATATCTCCAGGGGAACTAGAGACACACACATTACAGAAGAAAGAAACCATTCTATATCACTCAAACCAAAAGTTACAGCTCCTAAACTTTGGTTATAGTATGTACAGAATTATAAATCATTTGTAAAATTCCTTAAGCAGTTTATCCCATTTCTTTCTTTCACTCTACTTTTTTTACCTGGTAAAGCTATCAGCTCCTGGACCAGTGGAAAACCATGGGCAGCTATTACAGATTGTATAGCTGCAAGATCATTTTTATTCTTTTTGCTCGTTTCCCCACCTTTGCTCAGGGAGCCTCTATTCCTAAGACTATTGTTAACATTTAACATTTATTCTTTTTGCTGAGGCCGCATTGAAGGGTGTGGGTTGTTTCTATTTAATCTTTAAAAATAGTGACCACCAGCTAGGCGTTGTAAAGTCTGCCATGGTAAAAGAGGAACTGGCAGCAGCATCTGGCCATCTTTCATGAAAGTCTGATTCAGGGTGGGCCCTGTTGGATTTAGGAACTCCCTTTTCCTCCTCTGATAGCTTTATCCTCTTCCTCCCCCATCCTCCCCCCTCCCACCCCCCTCCACTGGTAACACCCATCCCTTCAGTCACTCTTTCAGGAGACCTGAGCCCCTTCTCAGTCTCCACCAAGTCCCCCAAAGCTGCTCCTCCACCAGCAATTATCTCCTCATGTATAGACTTGCCCCCACTCCCCACCCAGGCCTTTTAGGAGGAAATACCCAAGAAGATTTCAGTTTTTAGTGTTCCTCCACAACAAAAACTAAACTTCATTCTTCTTTACCACTTTCTTCATGGCTTTTGTCTTTGTCTTTTTGTTTGTTTCTGTGTTTGTTTCTTTGTTTTTAAGTCTTTACTAGGCTCAAAGTGAGAAATAAAAAGCAGGTATGGGAAGCGGGAAAGGAGAATTAGCCTAGCAGGGAACCCTTGTATATCTTCCTGATCTCCCTTCCCCAGTTCCTTTCAGTACTCTTTCTTTTTGGAATCCTCTTATTTCTTCTGGAGGGTGATGTATCCTGCCATCCCAAGGTGAATCGAGTGCTTTTCCCATAGAAACTTCAAAAAGTTATAGACGATAGGTTGATAGTATTACAGATCATTTATTCAACACGTATTTATTATTGATTGATAATCAATAAATATTTGCTAGCCTGGACCCCATCATCCACCTTTCCATTCTTCTTTCCTGTTAAAACCCAGCTCTAAATTATTCAAACTGTCAGCCTTCCCGCAGGGGTTACTGAAGAAAATCAGAGAATTGGAAATTGGTGCCAGTAAAAGTTCTGTTCTCCTGTCTCCCTGGACACTGGCACACACTAATTTCTTTCGTTAACCCCCTCTTCTGTTAGAGTAGCAGATGTGATTATATGCTTCCTCTGTGCTAGGAACTAAGACCTTTGCATGTGTTATCTCTTTAATCCTCACAATGTGTAGATTCTGTTATCTTTGTTTTATAGTTGAGGAAATTGAGGTTTAGAGAGATTAACTTTTTTCATATACAGCTGGGGAGCTGGGACTACACTCTGTAGCAACTTCAGAGCTGTGTGCCTCCCACTCTTCTAGTGGCAATTCAGTATCTTTACCAAAACCCTCTCTTACAGTTCTTCGGTCCCTCTCAGCAAAGAGCCTTAGCAAGGCAGTGTTGAGTAGTGGTTAAGAGCTTGAACCCTGGAGCTCGACCATCTAGTTTGAAGCTGGCTCTCTCACAGCATTGTGTCCTTGTGCAGATGGCTTAATCTCCCTGTGCTCCACTTTGTTACCTGAAAGCTGGGACTAATAATAATACCACCCATGGGATTGTTTTAAAGATTGAGTTAACACATGTGAATGTTTTGATGAATGGTACCTGGCATGAGATAAGTACTAAATGAAAGTAAGTGGAAGATAGATCTAAAACCTTTACTCCGACTTCTACACAGAAAGAAATTTAGAGGTCATCAGACCAGAGCCCCTTTGTCTTCTGCCCCCCACCCCCACCCCACCCACAGCGCTCCCTTAACAACTGTGCTTACGTATCCATCCTTATCTCCTTTCTCTGAGAAAGACATATCATTAAAGTTCTACAGCAATCTTTCATGCATCCTGAGAGACACAGAAAATGATAATATTTGTTCAATACAGTGGAATTTAAAAGGCTGTTTACCTACTTGAGCTGACTGCTCCAGAGTTTTCAGCTTCTCTGAGCTCTGCCAGGCAGCCCAAGGGCTGAGGAGAAACATCTCCACACCCAGGAAGCACTCACAAATCAAGGACACAGACCACATTCCAAGCATAGGTTGGCCCACAAGGTACCCCTACCCCTAGCTCTGGATCTTATTCCTTCTAATCTTTTCAGGAACTTCAGTCCTTATCAGTTACCTTGTTCCTTGGCTATGTTTGATCATGTTACTCTCCTGCTTAAAGCCCTTCAAAGGCCTTCTCTCTCATTTATAGTGAAATCCCTAAACCTTTGCATGGTCTCCAGGACCCTGCAGGCTCTGGGCCCCTGATGCCTCCCCTACCTCATCTCACCCCACTGACCACACTGGCTTTCAGCTGTGCTCCCTCCCAGACCTGTCCCCCTCAAGGTCTCAGGGGATGTGCTTAGCACCACCGCGGGTCCACTGCCCCTGCCCCCAGCTCGTGTGTTATTTTCAAAATATTTAAGTGTATCCATTTTTTAAAGATATCAGCTTAAATGTCACCCACTTCCTTAGAGCAGCCTTGCCCAGCTGCTCAGACTAGGTCAGGTCTGGGATGTGAACCTGCCTGTAGGTTTGAGCTGAGCAGCATGCCTGCTGACATCTGTCAGAGCCCTCTCCAGCCCCTGAACAACTTCTGTGCAGCCCTTATTGAACTTGTAATGAAGTCATTCATTATGTGATTGTTTCTGATGTCTCTCTGTGCTGGAAGACTCATGACCATGACTGTGAATTTCAGAACCGTGTCCATTCTCCTCTGTACTCTAAAGTAGTGCTTTGCAGGTAGCAAGTTCTTAGTTTTTGTCGGCTGAATCAGTATTTCCCCCTCTAATAGCTCTTTCTCTATAATATATACATTTGTCCATCTTCAAGAAGAAGAAACGAAGACTCATTCTCCTTGACTGTGTAGCCTTCTATAGATACTGCCCCATATCTCATTCACTTTATAACAAAATGTATTGAAAGAAAAAAATCTGTTACTCTCACTTCAGCACTTATCTACTCTTTAAAAATTTTTTTTTTAAGTTTATTTACTTATTGGCTGTGTTGGGTCTTCGTTGCTGCACACAGGGTTTGTCTAGTTGCAGCAAGCGGGGGCTACTCAGTTGTGGTGCGCAGGCTCCTCTCTTTTTTTTTTTAATAAGTTTGTTTATTTATTTATTTATTTATTTTTAATTTATTTTTTGGCTGCCTTGGGTCTTCGTTGCTGCACGTGGGCTTTCTCTAGTTGCTGAGAGCGGGGGCTACTCTTCATTGTGGTGCGCAGGCTCCTCATTGTAGTGGCTTCTCTTGTTGTGGAGCACAGGCCCTAGGCACGTGGGCTTCAATAGTTGTGGCACATGGGCTCAATAGTTGTGCACGGGCTTAGTTGCTCCATGGCATGTGGAATCTTCCCAGGGCAGGGCTTGAACCCGTGTCCCCTGCATTGGCAGGCAGATTCTTTACCACTGCACCACCTAGGAAGTCCCAGGCTCCTCATTGCCATAGCTTCTCTTATTGTGGAGCACGGGCTCTGGGCACATGGCCTTCAGTAGTTGCAGCACATAGGCTCAGTAGTTGTGGCTCACAGGCTCAATAGTTGTGGTGCACAGGCCTAGTTGCTCCGCAGTTGCTCCGCAGCATGTGGGATCTTCCTGGAACAGGGATCGAACCCGTGTCCCCTGCATTGGCAGGCGGATTCTTAGCCACTGCGCCACCTAGGAAGTCCCCACTTATCTACTCTTTTGTACTCTAAATAGTCTGTCTTCTTCCTCAGGTTCCTTTAAAACTGTTCTTAACTGGGCCACTGGTTATCTAGCTGCCAAACCTAGCAGGTATCTTCTGATTTTACGTCTGTGACAGTGTGCATTATTCATCATCTCCTCTCACTTTCCCTCTCCCTCTTCTCTCCTCCTTCCCCTCATTCCCTCCTGGTCTCCCTGCTGTGTACCAGTACCTTCTCTTTTTCCTCTGCCCATTCTTTAAATGTTAGTTTTCTCCAGGACTCCTTTCCTGGCCTTCTTCTCTTTTCACGCTGCACTCCCTCTGATGATATCATTCACACCCAAGCGCTCAGCTCCCACCTTCTACACTGATGGTGAGAATGTATGTATCTTCCCCAGAGCTCATCTTTCTGGTTGCCTACTGGATACCTTCCCTTGGTTTTACCTTGTCGCACACAGCAGTGCCAGGCAAGTGGTGTTCATCGAACATTGACCAAAAGCAGTGTAAGAGCTCATTTGATCCTTATTCCTACAGATATGGAAACTGAGGTCCAGAGGAGGGTAGTGGCTTGCCCAGGATCAGAGACTGGTTGGGGGAAAATACCAGTCTTCTGACACTCGGAATCTGAGATTAAACAAGCTGCTTATTTTGTGATCCACATGCTACAGAAGTGGTGGTATTCTCCCTACTTATATCTTTCCCTGTGCATCTTTGGTTTCCAGAGCAGTATGAATTGGCTACTTACAAAATTCTTCCTCTGTTTAAAATTTTTCACTTTATTTCTGTACTTGCAAGAGAACATACCTTGATTCATTGTTAATTTTATCTGCACCATTGATAAAGAATGCCTGGCACCATGCTCTGTTTAATTCAGATTCAATGAATGGTATAGATATTATTACTTATTGCCTAGTTTTAAAAGAATTATTCTCATGGATGCTAGAATAAAGGCAGAATAATTGAATATACCTAGCTGTTCTTGTAAGAAACCATTTTCTAATTTTCTGAGGAAAATTAAAGATAAAAATCAGGGAAAAGAAGAAACCGTAAAGAAAATTACCTTTTTTTTTTTCTCTCCTCCCCCCAGACATTTGAAGTTTTAGCTGTAAATTAAAACCACAACATCCATACTCAGATGCATGTAATCCTGTTTCGTGCATAATGGCACTGTTTTACTTACATACATTTACATGTATTTATTTGAACTAATCTGCTAATTTCTGGTTTAGGTATTTGTTTCTCTCTTTTTTTTTAGATTCATTTTATTATTTATTTATTTATTTATTTTTGGCTGTGTTGGGTCTTCATTGCAGCACGTGGGCTTTCTCTAGTTGTGGTGAGTGGGGGCTACTCTTCGTTGCAGGATGTGGCTTCTCAGTGTGGTGGCTTCTCTTGCTGAGAAACATGGGCTCTGGGCACATGGGCTCAGTAGTTGTGGCTTGTGGGCTCTGGAGTTGTGGCACATGGGCTTAGTTGTGCCGTGGCATGTAGGATCTTCCCACACCAGGGCTTGAAGCTGTGTCCCCTGTGTTGGCAGGCAGATTCTTAACCGCTGCACCACAAGGGAAGTCCCTGTTCCTCCTCTTTGATGTTATTTTTCATTGTTTTAGGCTCTTAGCACCCAAAGGCACTAACTTTGTTGGCTCCTACTGCTAAGGTTCTAAAACTATGCCACAATTTGTCTTTAGAGACAACGCCCACCCTCCTCTTCTAAAGATTTTTTTTTTTTTTAAAGAGAACCTACCAACCCAGAATTTTCTACATAAGCCTTTTAAGGATAAAGTTAATGTTAGGACTTAAGGGTGAGGCTGGGGCTGGGGTGGTGTCAAATTAAACTAGTCGAGTGTGTGCTGTGTGCCAGGAACTTTTGCATCTATTCTTTCATTCAAGACTCATCATAAGCGCTCAAGGTAGAAGTTATTCCAGTTTTACCTATTATGAAACTGAGGCAGAGTTGTTCAGGAACTTGTCCAGAAGCCAGTAAATGGCAGACTGAGGGTCCAAACCCAGGTCCCTGTCTGCCTGATGCTAAACCCTGTGTGTGTTTTGTTTTTTTTAATGATTCAGTTACACATATACATGTATCTATTCTTTTTCTTTCTTTCTTTTTCTTTCTTTCTTTCTTTCTTTCTTTCTTTCTTCTCTCTCTCTCTCTCTCTCTCTCTCTCTCTCTCTCTCTCTCTTTCTTTCTTTCTTTCTTTCTTTCTTTCTTTCTTTCTTTCTTTCTTTCATTGGTTGTGTTGGGTCTTTTTTGCTGTGCATGGACTTTCTTTAGTGTCGGTGAGTGGGGGCTACTCTTCGTTGTGGTGCGCAGGCTCCTCATTGCCGGGGCTTCTCTTGTTGCAGAGCACGGGCTCTAGGTGCATGGGCTTCAGTAGTTGCAGCACATGGGCTCAATAGTTGTGGCTCATGGGCTCTAAAGCATAGGCTCAATAGTTGTGGCGCACGGGCTTAGCTGCTCTGCGGCATGTGGGATCTTTGTGGAGCAGGGCTCGAACCCATGTCCCCTGCATTGGCAGGCGGATTCTTAACCACTGCACCACCTAGGAAGCCCCTAAACCCTGTATTTTTTTTACTGGCTGGACCATCTCAGGGGTTCCTCAGGTCCTGGTTAAACATATTCAGGTTGTTTGTATAGCAAATCTCTTATTTGCAGACATCGTTTTTCTAATGGACACATGAACATACCTTTTGCATTAGACGAATTTATTTAGCCAGCTGCCTGATGATGTAGTAGACTTGTGTTCAGTTTCTCAGTGTATTTCAAGTGTTTTACTCTGTTGCTTTTTATTTGTTTGAACTTGCTTGGTGCCTTAGGTGAAATACCATCTGTAGGAAGTCATATATATTTGACCTAGAAAACAGAATGGTGCAGCCAAAACAATTCTGTGATTTGAGTTTTGGGAGAAAGCAGTCTGGGCTTATTCTCAAATTCTTGATGTGGAAAATGTCTAGTTATTGTCCTAAATGAGGTGAGAGGACATCTACTGAGAATGGAAATTTGAATGTCCTGAAGTTAAATTCTCTTGAAAATCTTTTGTAAGATTAGCAAAGTTAAAAGAAGACTGTAGCTTTTATAGGCTGCCAGTTGAATACTTACAGAATCACTGATCTTTTTGCAAAAGAAAAATTAGATAAAATAAAAATTCTCATCTTTCAGCAGATTGAAGTATTTTAACAGAGTTTTATTTCTGGCTAAACTATGAAAATATATCTTTTTCACTGTCTTTTCAACATAAGATTAGTCCTACCTATGTGTAGAAAGAAACTTCAGAGAGTTTTAAAAGTAATTCAGGGTTTCAATTTCTTTGGCGTCCTCTTGGCCACTTTTAGTTTAGATAAGGCAGGAAAAATATGTAGGGAAAGAAAAAGGCCAAAATGCCCTATACCTGTCTTAAGGGGTAAGGCCATTGTTTTCTGTGACGATGAGCCTTCATTTTGTGTGTTTGTGAACCTTTATATATCATCTCTGTGAGGAGGATGTTTGGAGGATGGGTGGCTGGTACATGTAATTCATTAAATGGAATTGTCATCAGAAGAAGTGGTGAAATTTAATAATAGAAAACTTTCTTTGTCTTCTAGCCAGTGTCTCCTGGATATGATCCAAATCCTCTGCCTTTTTCAGTTTTGCTAAGATTGACCTCATTCACATTCTCAGCTATATGTTGGCTCTTTCTCTCTACGTGTGTACTTAGCGTCCCTAATGTATGAATAGCCATAACCCCACTCCTGCTCCCCGTCTCCAGTCGTAGCCAACATGTCCCACCTTCCTGGTGTAAGATTTACATGTAGCGGATAGAATAGGTTTTAGATACAGGTGCAGGTTTGAAGGTGATGACTCTAGGACTTCTTCTCAGTCTCTCATTTCTTTCCCTCCTAATTACTCCTTAGCAAAACAGAGAGGCCACATTCTCCCTTAGCTGAGTACTTAGGTTTTTAGTAATGATGTGTAATCACTTCTTGCTGACGGTTTTTTTCCCCCCCTGCACTTGGACATTTTCTACAGTTGGCTGTCTCATTTAAAAAACAGCTAAAAGAGACAATTCACCCAGAGCCCTGTTGCAGGCGGGGTGGTGGTGGTGTTTAATGCCTTCTTGAAAGTCATCTGTATTTTAGAGTGAGTCATAAAAATTGTTTATCGCATGCTGTTCATTTTATGAACAATAGATTAGTTTTATACTTTATTGCATCTGATTTGGGGGCCACCTACAAATGAATAATGCACAAAGAACAATAAGAAAAGACCTCAGACCCAGATTCTAGTCTAGCCGTGTATCCTTAAACAAGACATTTCTCTTTTCATGTCTCACTTTCTTGTTCTGTTGTAAAGGTAACGCCTTTTCCGTTTATTGAAGAGATTTTTTGGCAGATTAAATGAATTTTTGTCAGAATATTTTGAAAATTTAGAATGGTGGCTGCATTATATAGAGGTATTTAATGAAGAGGGAAGTGAATTGATGACCCACAAGATAAATATAAGCCCTAGACTTCAAGCGTCGGAGGATCTTGTGTTGATCCTCTCATTTGGCTGGACCTGTAGGAGCAGCAGTAGGGCCAGTGTCCTGCCCTGTTCATGGGAGATTGAATTTACAGCTATCATGTCCTCCTGTTGCTCCAAGTGAGCCACTCTCGTTCACACCTGAGGGTTTGAGAATTTCTCTTCATCCTTAGTGTCTTTCTCTCCTGACAGTCAACTTTCAAGACCCAACCTAAGAGCAGCTTCTGTGAAGTCTTCCCAATCCTTTTGAAGCTAAATTTGGAGCTTCTCTCTGAAAACGAATGTCGTGTAGTGTTAAGAGGAGGGGCCCTGGCACCCAGCCCGCCTCGGCTCAGTTCCTGCTCATAGCACTTACCGCCTGTGACTGTGGGCAAGTTGCTTAAACTGCCTGTGCCTCAGTATCCTCATCTGCAACATGGGGATAATAGTAATATCACCTGGTGAGACTGTGAGGCTTTTCTAACAGAGACTGGTACATAGTAAGCCTTGATGAGTGTTGTTGTTATTTACTTATTTATTCTTATTGAATATTATAATTATCTTTTATTACCATTATTTCCTTCGTACTTACGTAGGACTTTGTACATAATCTCTAGCGTAGCACTTTTCACTTTTATTATAATTATTTGTTTAGATCTGAAACTTCTTGAAGACACGGGTACTGTTTTATTCATCTTTGCTTAACACTCTGTGTGTTATCCATTCAGTGCTTAAAGATGTTTTTTTGTGGCATCTTCCAAATCCCCCCAACCATTGCCCTCTCTGACTGAATAGGTGTGACTCTGAGGCAGGACTGCAGTGGCACATACCTTTTTATTTCCTTTGGAGCAGAAAGAGTTTATGGCTGGAGCTGTAATCCTTGCCCTCAACAAGCTAATCCTTGTCCAGAAACACCATACATACATCTGACTTGGTGACCCTCCAGAATTTCCCAGACCCTGTGTTTATTTAGCACCTAATCACTCAGGGTGCTGTACAAGGTCATCTGTGAGAATTACTTAGCATTGCCCTCCTTCTCTCGGCGAGATGAGAATCATAAAGGAACTACCAGACATGGCCGTACCCATGCAGCAGAGGAAAACTAGTAAACCACTAAGTGACTGCATCATTAGGAATTCATTTCATAGCTCTGATATTAGAGAGAAAGGCCAGACCGAAACCAAATGTCAGCACTCTGTGCAGCTTTCCTTTCCCTACCCAAGCAGAGAGCATGACACTTCCTCCTGGGCCCCACACTACGCTTAGTGTGCGTGTCTTCATGGCGCCTTATTGTGGAGTATTAGTGATGCTTGTTTGCTTTGTTTCCTCTCCTAGAATATAGTTGCCTGCCCTTGCCCCCACCCAGCCAGTAGGGTAGGACTTTAGTAAATATTTATGGCTGTTGGAACTTTGATAGCCCACTAAGTACTTTAAATCACAAATAAAAACTTTGCAAGGTAGGTATTATTTTTCCCATTTTGCAGACATGGAAAGCGAGACTTATCAAGAGGTTAAATGAAACTTGTCTAGAGTCAAATAGCCAGGAAGTGGTAAGGCTGGTGCTCCAGGTGCGGCTGTGTCTAGCTGTTAGGTTCTGAACCGCAGCATGGTGCCGCCCCACCAGTGTAAACATATGCTCCCTGAACTGCTAACCAACTTGTGGGACTATTCCTCCTATCACCACTGACCTTTAAGAGGCTGGGTTGGCTGGCAGGCTCACACCCACCTCCTCCCAGGCCCTCTGTCAGTCTGCTGGGAGATGATTTGTGGGCTGCCTGTGCCAGGCCACTGTCATTGATCCCAGGTGGCGAGAAGTTAGGAACATACTTCCTTTCTGTTCCGCCGCACACACCCATCTTTCCATAGGTCTGCTGTGGCTATTCAAGATTGTGGTGGTACTGAAGCATCTAGACAGTTTTGGGTCACGTGGGTCTCCAGCTGCTGAGCACTGGTCTCTTGGGTCACTATCTCATCAGGCCAGGAGCCATCACACCTGCCGGGTGCTGCAGACCCCTGGAAGTGGCTCTTCTTCTAAGTGTTCACATTGGTGGAGAAGCACGTTACCTTAGTGGGAAGGGAAGGCTAATCCTCTCTGTATTTGTTTAGTGCTCAGAAAACTTGAACAACAGGTTTAACTTAGCTCTGTGCCATTTTAATGCAAATTTTATACAGGTACAGTTACGGCACTCCTTTTTGTTTTATATGCCAGATGGCAAAAAATCTGTTGAGGGTAAGAATGCCTTAGTGTCTGTGAGCTCCCGAGGCTCCCTGCTCTCCCTGGAGGTTGTCGCCGAGACAACCTACTCCTCATGCACCCTCCTCGCATTGTCAGCAGAACCACTCAGCACACTCCAGACAGGATTCATTAGTGAAGCGATTTCCAAACTTCCTGATTTTTAAGACTCATTGGAAGGCACTTGTTAGAAATGCAGGTATTTGGATCTTAATCCAGACTTAGTGAATCAGAATCTTCATGGGAGGGGCCTGGGAATTTGTATTTTTACAAGTTCCTTGTGTGATTCTTAAAAATTGGACAAGTTTAGAAAGCATTGCTTTAGTGCAGCAAAAAGTGCTTCACTACAGGCGGTGAGAGTGATAAGGGCACAGACTGTAGGAGGCAGTGACAGAAGTGTGGATAACAAATTCAGTTACGTGGGATAACTGAATTCCTTCCGTCTTGCTCTCTGGCTAAGGGATACATCGCTATCTGGTGGAGTTCCTTCCGCTTTTAGTGCCCAGTGCTCTCTTACTTTTCTGGCCATCTTTGAGGCTTAGCTGTCGAATTTCAGTAAACTTTTGGTTCACTAAATTTCTCTCCCTGGGCGTTTCAACTCCTGTTAACGTAAAGACTGCCTTTTCTCTCATTTCAAGTTTTCCACCTGAGCACACGTCTCTTTGATTATTGTTCTTTCACTGCCTTCATTTTACCAATTCATTCAGTCACTCATTCAGCAAGTGTCTTTTGTGCCAGGCTGTAGGCAGGCTACAGAGATGAACAAGACACAATCCCTGCCCTCAGGTGCACAGTCTAGTAGGGACAAAGATGTGTAGACAAATAATTATTTTTATTTTTATTTTTAACAGACAATAAACAGCATATATTTAGAGTGTACAATTTGGTGTCCCAATCTCCCAATTCATTCCCCCCCAACCCTCCCCGCTTTCCCCACTTGGTGTTCATGTGTTTGTTCTCTACACCTGTGTCTCTGTTTCTGCCTTGCATTTCCTCTTTTATAGTTGTTAGCATTTGCCTTATGTATTGAGGTGCTCCTATATTGGGTGCATATATATTTATAATTGTTATCTCCTCTTCTTGGATGGATCCCTTGATCTTTATGTAATGTCCTTTCTTGTCTCTTGTAACATTTTTTATTTTAAAGTCTATTTTATCTGAGTATTGCTACTCCAGCTTTCTTTTGATTTTCATTTGCATGGAATATCTTTTTCCATCCTCTCACTTTCAGTCTGTATGTGTCCCCAGGTCTGAAGTGGGTGTCTTGGAGACAGCATATATATGGGTCTTGTTTTTGTATCCATTCAGCCAGTCTGTGTCTTCTGGTTGGTGCATTTAGTCCATTTACATTCAAGGTAATTATCGATATGTATGTTCCTAGTACCATTTTCTTAATTGTTTTGTTGTTGTTGTTGTAGGTCCTTTTCTTCTCTTCTGTTTCCCGCTTAGAGAAGTTCCTTTAGCATTTGTTGTAGGGCTGATTTGGTGGTGCTGAATTCTCTTAGCTGTTGCTTGTCTGTAAAGCTTTTGATTTCTCCATCGAATCTGAATGAGATCCTTGCTGGGTAGAGTATTCTTGGTTGTAGGTTCTTCCCTTTCATCACTTGAAATATATCATGCCACTCCCTTCTGGCTTGCAGAGTTTCTGCTGAGAAATCAGCTGTTACCCTTATGGGAGTTCCCTTGTATGTTATTTGTTGTTTTTCCCTTGTTGCTTCTAATAACATTTCTCTGTCTTTAATTTTTGTCAACTTGACTAATATATGTCTTGGCGTGTTTCTCCTCGGGTTTCTCCTGCCTGGGACTCTCTGCGCTTCCTGCACTTGGGTAGCTATTTCTTTTCCCATGTTGGGGAAGTTTTCAACTATAATCTCTTCCAATATTTTCTGTCTCTCATCTCCTTCTGGGACCCCTATAATGCGAATGTTGGTGTGTTTAACATTGTCCCAGAGGTCTCTTAGGCTGTCTTCAGTTCTTTTCATTCTTTTTTCTTTATTCTTTTCTGCATGAGTGATGATCACCATTCTGTCTTCCAGGTCACTTATTCGCCCTTCTGCCTCCGTTAATCTGCTGTTGGTTCCTTCTAGTGTATTCTTCATTTCTGTTATTGTGTTGCATATCTCTGTTTGTTTGCTCTTTAATTCTTCTAGGTCTTTGGTAAACTTTTCGATCTTTGCATCCAGTCTTTTTTCAAAGTCCTGGATCATATTCACTATCATTATTCTGAATTCTTTTCCTGTAAGGGTGCCTATCTCCTCTTCATTTAGTTGTTTTTCTGGAGCTTTATCCTGTCCCTTCATGTGGTACAAAGTCCTCTGCTTTTTCATTTTCTCTATCTTTCTATGGCTGTGGTTTTCAGTTCCACAAGATGAAATACTGCTGATACTGCTTGATACTGCTGTCAGCCCTCTTGTTGACAAATAATTTAAATACCAGTGATGTGCTGAGTGCTATCATAGAAGTGTGTGCAGAGTTGTAGGGGCACCAGGGGGAAGTGACTAACAAGTTGTGGCAAGTGTCACAGAGGAGGTGACTTTTGAGCAGGGTCTTGTACTCAGAGAAAAGGTGGGGGTGGGGAGCGTTTGTAAGTTATATATATCCCCGTAGTCCTCACTTCTCTTTGCAGTGCATCCTCTCCTAGGGCTCTTCACTGTCTCTGCTTGTTTATGAAACAAGTGGAGCTAATTGGCATGGCTGAATTAGACTCTCTTGATTGACTTTTTTCAAAACCTGAGATGGTTGTTAGTTGATTAATGTCCAAGATACCAAGCCTAACAATTTGTCCCACGATCATTTACTGACAGTGAATGGTTGATACTCTAAGTGCTGAAGAAAGTTTTTAAAGGCCTTTCACTTTATCAGATGTGTTCTGAGCCAGCAGAAGTGGTCTTTGTGCCCTTCAGGGAGTGTCGTGTGCCCGTGCGTGTGCGTGTGTGTGTGTGTGTGGTGGAGGTAGGGGAGCTTGGGAGTGGGAATGGAGCAGGAGAATCCTTGTTTCTTTTGCAATGAAAGACATGATTTCCTGCTTCTCGGGAAGGTTTCCTTGGTAGGCTCCCACATCTCTGTTAGTTTTGTGTACTGTTAGAGATTACCTAAACTCTTCAGTTTGCTAATTTGACCAAAGTCTTGGTTTTTATTTACAAAAATGCACTGTGGGTTTCTCTTATTTCACTAGAAAAACAGAGATGAAGGGCCATTGTGATTAAATTTGTACAGTGTAGTAAGTAGTCATAATTGCATTTTTAAAATGTTTATTGTTTCTTAAAATAATGGGTGCTCATTGTAGAAAAATTATAAAATACAGGCAAGCAAATTTGAGATAAAGCTGAAACCAATCCATAATCTTGCAAGCCATAGCTAACCACTGTTAATATTTTGGTATATAAAAATTCAGATTTTTTTTTTCTGTGTATACATGTATGTATAAAAACATTGTTATTCCCCATATTGAATGTACTGTGTCAGCTGTTTTTTTTTTTTTAATAAATTTATTTATTTATTTTATTGGCTGTGTTGGGCCTTTGTTGCTGCATATGGGCTTTCTCTAGTTGTGGTGAGTGGGGTCTACTCTTCATTGTGGTGCGCGGGCTTCTCATTGTGGTGGCCTCTCTTATTGCAGGGCACGGGCTCAAGGCTTGTGGGCTTCAATAGTTGTGGCACATGGGCTCAGTAGTTGTGGCTCACAGGTTCTAGAGTGCAGGCTCAATAGTTGCGGCTCATGGGCTTAGTTGCTCCACGGCATGTGGTGTCTTCCTGGGGCAGGGATTGAACCCGTGTCGCCTGCATTGGCAGGAGGATTCTTAACCACTGCGCCACCTAGGAAGTCCCTGTGCTGTGTAAACTGTTCACTATCTTGCCTTTTTTCCTGTTATGTAATGTGACCAGCTTATCATGTTAACAAATATATATCTACAGAACCATTCATTCTTTTTTTTAAAAAATATTTATTTATTTTTATCATTTATTTGGCTGTACCAGGTCTTAGTTGCGGCACTTGGGATCTTCATGGCTGCGTTCAGGATCTTTAGTTGTGGCGTGCAAATTCTTAGTTGCGGTATGCGAGATCTATTTCCCTGACCAAGGATCAAACCTGGGCCCCCTGCATGGGGAGTGCAGAATCTTGGCCACTGGACCACCAGGGAAGTCCTGAGCCATTCACTGTTAATGAGAAAAAAAACTTTATTGTTGAGATTATACAAGTCATTCAGGCTTTTTTTCTTTTTAATCAAACTCAAAGTATATAAAGCAAATGAAAATCCCCCATAATCTCATTCCTCCAAGGATAAATATTTAATATGTGTATATAGCCTTCTAGACTATTTTCTTTATATATGCAAACATATCTATTACTTTTTTCCCCACAAAATTAGATCCTGTTATACCTAGTGCTCTGTAACTTGCCTTTTGCCCTTAATATATTTTAGACAGCTTCTTGTGCCAGTACATTTGGAATAACTGCATAATATTATACGGATCAAGGTTTCTGGACTGGCTAATTCTGTCTTGGGCCTGTCCTGTGCATTGCAGGCTCCTTAGCAACATCTTGGCCTCTATCTTTTAGATACCAGTAGCACCTGTTCCTCTAGTTGTGACAAAAATGTCTCCAGATGTTGTCAGTTGTCTGCTGGAGGGCGAAGTCATTCCTAGTTGAAAGCCACTGATACAAATGGTCTATAATGTAAGCATCTAGAGTCCTTCCAGTTTTTCCATTACAAAGAATGAATCGGGGAATATTTGTATATTGATTTTTGTGCACCTCTGTGAATTTTATCAATGAATAAATTCCTAGAAGTGCAGTGGGTGAATCAAAATTTTGATAGAAATTGCCAGATTACTCCAGAGATTGTATCAATTTATTTTTCAACTATATCTTGATAGTTCCAAATCTGTATCTCTTTCTGAAGTTCTAAATTCATATAGCCAACTGTTGATTGGACATCTTCTCTTGTGTGTCTCACAGGCCTTTCCTAAGCTCAGCTCTCATCTTCTTCAACCCACCAAACATGCACTTCTTGCTGTATTTCCCTGTCAGAGAATATCATGACCATCTGCCTGGTTGCTGAAGCCAGAAACCTTTTCCATCCTACGCCGAACCAGTCATCAAATCCTATCCAGTCTCCCTCCCTAATGTCTCTCTTAATCCTATTCACTTCTTTTCATCCCTTCTACCTCTATCTTTAAGCCACTGGGAACCTGCCCAGGTCACTGTAGTAGCACTGGGGCAAGAACTTATCCCTCTGGCTTCTACCCTTGATTCCACACCCCTCAGGAAGAGTGAACTTGCTGCGCTCTGTGACATGCGAGTGTTACTCCCCTGCTTAAGCCCTTCAGTGAGCCCTACTGCCTCTCCCCCATCAGTCAGATGCTGAGGCCAACTCATCTGACATTCATCACCCATGATCTCAAATTTCAAAATGCCATCAGAATAAGCGTTTCCCCCTCACCACATATATTTATTCACCAGATATATTAACTCCCCCCAGCTTTGAATTACTTCCTACCCCTTGAATGTCCCTTTGTTCTCCTGCTGCATTTCCTGGTCCTTTAAACCCTGCTCTCTGCCCATCCATTTTCTACCCTTTCTTTAGGACCAGGCATATTTCTTGAACTCTTCAGCTACATAGTTTCTCCTCTATTCATCAGTTTTATCCTTATTGCATTTATTGTGTATGTACTTACGTGCTTCATGTATACTTTTTCATTTAACCTTGTGGAATAGACATACATGTATATAAATAATACAAACCAGTGAACCAGGTAGAGAGGATGTGGCAATTCCAGCTCCAGATTCCAGCACAGGTCCTAGGGTGCAGAAGGGCCTTTCAAAAATCACATCCCAGTGCCTGAACCTTTACTTCTCCCCTTAACTAGACTTTTGATTTTATGTGGTTCTGTATAGCAATGTAATTGAATACCTCCCAAGTCAATTGCATTCATCTGGTCAAACTGAAACCGTGGAGAGAAGGTCATTTGTCTGCCAGCCTTGCCGCATTCCGTTTTGGTATATCTTAAATACCACGGAAACAAAGTGTGCCTAGGAACTCGGGAATCTCTGACATGGAATGCAGCATATTGCTCTGCTAGACTGGTGTAAGGACAAGCCCTGCAGTTTTCCACAAGCAGTCAGCTCCAAGCCTGTGGGAAATCACACATAGCAAAATCCTTGGCAAAGAGCTATACATTTTTTTCCTACTCTCTATGTGGTAATTCTGTAACTGTGTAATTAATTTTATTTTTACAGTGAACAACCACAGAGTAAGAATAATGAATAACCTATTTCTGTTCTTGCTATTTTAGGGGACATCACGCAGAAGGGATATGAAAAGAAAAGGTCAAAACTCCTGTCTCCTTACATCCCACAGGCACAAGGTAGGCAATGAGAAGTGGTTTAAACCTTTTCAGTATTTTTACACCAAAGAATGCTGTCTTACAGGAGATCTGTCTTTTTTGTTGGTTCCTGTTTTTTCCCTCCCTTCCTCACCAGGGAAGAGAAAAAACAGAAGGAAAGAAAGGAGGGAATGAATCTTAATTGAGCATCTGCTCTGTGGCAGGCACTTTTAAAATATCCGAAGTCATCAAATCATTTATACAGAACTTGGGTGGTAGTGTGTCTGTGCGTAGCTGACATGATTCAAAGGGAGAAAATTCCAGGTCATGGAAAAACTGTGTCTTATTTATGCCTGAGCATGAACTGGGATGGAGAGGAGGAAGCGGGGCAAAGATGAGGAGGGACGGATTCAGTATTGCAAGGCGACCCAAGGATCGCAGGGCCTGAGGATTTGGGGGGTGAGAACCCCAAATAAACTTTTAAACTATTTCACACCTTGACTTATTCCTTTGGCAAAGAGACTGGTGTGTTCTTTATATATCAGAAAGTCCTGAGTCACTTGTGTGCTTAATTCCAGTCGACTTGCTGGAACCTTTGCCTCTAGGCAAGGCTGTCTGTTTCTAAGTCATCATATTTTTAAAGTTACTCAGCATCCAGGATTTCCTTTGTTAGCCTATTTCTACTTTAATCACTTTTACTATAAGGAATTTTTTCTTTATTTCTAATTTCCCCCTGCAGTCAGAGTCTGTTTCCACAAGACTGTTTTTTTGTGGAACTAATAATTGCTTTTATTTCTGGATTATATTCCCTTGAGAACTTTGGATCCCCCATGGTTCTAATATCAAGCGTTGTGCAGGGTGTATAGTCTGTAAATATTTGTTGAGTTGAGTGGATAATGGAATAAATAAATGAACAGTGGTGGTATACCAATAGATTTCACTGAAGTCCCTGTTTTATTTCCTGCATTATTCTTGGAAATTCCTCCCTGCAAAAACTAAGGTCAGTGCAGTGATAGCCGATTTAAAGTATCTTAATGAACAGATGGATGTAGAAATGAATTAATAGAGAAGAGGTGGAAATCAGGCCAGTGACAGCTAATGAAAAGCCAGCTTTTGCTGAGCAAGGCATGACAGAAAAGGGGAGTCCTCTGATTGGATGCTTAATTATGGGTCTGGCCCCTGCTTCTGTAGGCCCAGAGATTTACTGTAGTCACTTTGTGCAAAAGCAATCAGATCCCGATAAAATAACTCAGTACGGATTGTAACTGTAAAGAGGACCGTGATCTGTCTGTTACCTGTAGTCAAGCGACATAGAAACCAGATCATGTTCAGAAACCAGTTTATCAGTTTGCTGTGAGAAACCGCTGAGATCCACAGTGGTCTGTGTGGTCAGCACATTCTTGCCCCTTGGGCAGGCCTACGTGGGGAGCTTGATCACACATAGAAGGTTGCTTGGGGAGTATGGATTTGACGAATCTCACATTTAATTGCAACATGCCAAGAGAATGTGACATAGCATCTCACAGCAGGGATGGTCTTGCATGTGACCTCATGGGGGAAATAAAAGCCATTTGATGGCAAATCCTGCAGCTTCCTGCTGTCAGACTTCCAGCTCGTACATCAGTGCCCGTCATGTTTATGACCTTCCTTCTGGTTGAAAAGGTGATCTGGCCCTCCTAGCCTAGGGCAGTCCTTCCACCTGTGCTCTGAATCCCATACCCTCCTCCCTTTTCAGAAACCTTACACTATCACCCAGTGACACCAGGGACAGGGCAGTGGGAGCAGGCCACCCCTGTGTAGACAGTGAGGGGTGCGGTATCTGTAGAAATTTAAAAGGCAGTGATAAACCAAAGTTGGTCTGCTTTTTCTTATCACCATGGAGAGCAGTTCTAAATGCTGTAAGTAGTAAAAATCTCCTCCCACTGAGGTGGACAGCTGCATTGCCTCCTTGGTATGCCGCTGCTGTCAGCTCCCCGTCTCTCTGGTATGGTCACTCTCTCCCTCTCAACCAGATTCTCCCCCCAGCAGTTCATCCTGCTCATTACTATTCTATTAAAAAAATCCTTCCTTGTCAGCCACTTCCATCTCTACCTTGTCTGTCTCCCCTTTATGATTAGACTGCTCAGAACTATCTGTACTTACTCTCCCTGTTTTCTCAGCCCATTCCAGTCCTTTCTGAAGCTACTGTAAGTGACATCTCAGCAGTATTTGCCACTCTGTCTCTTGATACACTTCTTTTGAAACACTCTCCTCATTCTCTTACTCCCCGCTTCATGTTGCTCCTAGTCATCTTTGCAGGCTCCTCCTCCTCTGTTAAATGGTGGGATTCTCAAGGCAAGGCGGCAAGCCCTCTTGACGTCCCACTCTATATCAGTGGTTCTCAGATATTAGCCTACATCAGAATCATTGGAGGACATGTTAAAATACAGATTGCAGGACCCCATTCTCAGGGTTTCTGATTCAGCAGGTCCAGGTTGGGGTGCAAGAATTTGCATTTCTGTCAAGCTCCCAGGTGATGGTTGTTGGTATGGAGAACCAATGCTCTGTGTCCCTAGGGCTTTTCAACCATCCCTGTGGCTTTAATTATCATTTTAATACAGGTAACTTGCAAATATGTGGCTTCAACTCAGATCTCTCCTGAGTTGAAGTAGATCCGACTGCATACTTAACATCTCCATTTATATATCTTTTTTTTTTTTTTTATAAATTTATTTATTTATTTATTGGCTCGTTGGGTCTTCATTGCTGCACACAGGCTTTCTCTAGCTGTGGCAAGTGGGGGCTACTCTTCACTGTGGCGTGCGGGCCCCTCACTGCAGTGGCTTCTCCTGTTGCTGTGCACAGGCTCTAGGTGCGGGGGCTTCAGTACTTGTGGCACATGGGCTCAATTGTTGTGGCTCGCAGGCTCTAGAGCACAGGCTCAGTAGTTGCGGCACATGGGCTTAGTGGCTCCACGGCATGTGGGACCTTCCTGGACCATGGATCGAACCCATGTCTCCTGCATTTGCAGGCAGACTCTTAACCACTGCGCCACCAGGGAAGCCCCTCCATTTATATATCTTAAAGGAACCTTTGTTTCAATCTATTTAAACATATCCATTAAATTTATGACTTCTACACACCACCCCTACCACCAGCACCAACCCCTCCCTACATGTGTACATTCACATGAAACTATGACATCCAGCATGCTCCCAGGCTTCTCTTCTAGTTTTCCTCTTCTGAATGAATAGAACACACATCCATAAGCTCAACAACTAGGACTTAAGAGTCATCTCAGCATCCCCTTCATTCCCCATCTCTTGTCTGTTCCCAAATTCTGTTTCCTGTTTCTTCATGAGCCAGTTTTGGTAAGTTTAATTCTTCTAGGAAATTGTCTGGTTTGTATAAGGTTTCAAATTTATTGTTAATGATATTCACAGTATTCTGTTTATTTTTAAAGCCTTTGCTTTGTTTATGTTTTACCCTTATCTCTTCTCTTTTTTCTCTTGATCAGTTTTCCCAGAAGAACAAGCTTTTGATTTTGCTGATCATCTTTTTAGTTTGTCTTTATCTTCTGGTTTATCATTTTTGGCTTCTCTATATTTTTCCTTCCTTGTGCTCTTTTTGTTTACCGTTTTATACTTTTTCTAAATTTCGTGAGTTGAATGTCTAGGTTTTCTGTCTTCTTTACTAAGGTGAGTGTTTCTCAGTTTGGCTGTGATCAGAGAAACATGCCTATTCAAAACCAAGTCACAATTAGAATCTTAATTCTCCTCCCAAACAACACGAGGACTTTAAGGACAAATGCATTTTTAGTACCACTTTGTCTACATACCCCCTCAATTATTAGTTATTATTGTTTTATGTAGTTAATAGTAGTTAATGTCTGTTTCTTTGTTCACTATTCCTTTGTGTATCTCACTCCTCCCTCTCAGTTCAGTTTCCTTCTTCCTAAAGTCCATCCTACAGTGGTTACATGTTTTAATGAGGGTTTCTTAGCGGGAAAAATTCTCTTAGTTTGTGTTTATCACTTTTTCCCCCACCTTTGTTCTTGAATCTATTCATATCTTTCCCAGAAATGGATTGTTTGTAGGGCTGGGTTATATTATATAGATTCTGTTGTAGAAGAAGAGATTACCCCTGGGCATTTTTACCCTCATATATCTTTGTAGATTTTGAAGAAGGCATTTAGTTTGATTTTTTTAATGGCATTGAATTTAATGAAGATTTTAAACTTACTGAATGGTATTAATGCTTGATATAGAATTAAATGAAATGGACATCATTTTAACACTTTTAGTAGGAGTTTCCTACTTCTTTATTCTAGAGGGATTCAACCTCTTTCAAACTCTTTCTGTTACCTGTTTAGATTTTATTCCCTCCAGTTGTGAGGTGCTTCATTGTGAGGGTGGCTCCTTGAGTGTAGTGTGTAAAAGTTACATTCTCCACTAATCTCTCTTGAAAGAAAAAATTAATACTGCCTGTAGCATTGTACTACTAAAACAATTACATGCACATGCTTATCTAAAAATTCAGTGAGTGATTTTCTGTACAGAATTGATTTGGAGTTATCTTGGGTTGCATATTTATGTATATTTTAGATTTCTTTTTCTCAGATGGTTACATAAATCTTTAAAATAGGACTCCAGAAAAAAATTAACAATGTAACAGGGAAAATGGGGAAACATGGAAGAAAACACAAGGTTGAAGAAAATACTTAGTGGAAATTGAGTAAGGACAGTTTTGGGTAACAATGAATGTAGCTTAATTCACTAATGTTGCAGGGGTTAGATTCTAAAGTTACTGGATGACAAAAGCCTGATGTGTCAAAATTACCCTTGAGAAGCACTTAAACTGGGACTTCTCTTGTGGTCCAGTGGCTAAGACTCTGCGTTCCCATTGCATGTGGCCTGGGGTTTGATCCCTGGTCAGGGAACTAGATGCCACATGCCACAACTAAGAGTTCGTGTGCTGCAACTAAGAGTTCACATGCTGCAACTAAAGATCCTGCATGCCACAACTGAAGATCCCTGTGCCACAACTAAGACCCGGCGTAGCCAAGTATTTTTTAAAATAATAATAATAATAAAAGAAAATCACTTAAACCTACCAACATTGGAACTGATTTTTATTTCTTTAGTTTAAAAAAACCCAAACTGTGTCTGGTATTTAAGAGCATGCTGTATGAAATTCATATCTTGATAAAGGTTAAAACCATATTCAGGGGACTTCCTAGGTGGCGCAGTGGTAAAGAACCCGCGTGCCAATGCAGGGGACACAGGTTCCAGCCCTGCCCTGGGAAGATTCCACATGCCACGGAGCAACTAAGCCCGTGTGCCACAACTATTGAGCCTGCGCTCTAGAACCCGTGAGCCACAACTACTGAGCCCATGTGCCACAACTGTTGAAGCTCACGTGCCTAGAGCCCATGCTCCACAACAAGAGAAGCCACTACAATGAGGTGCCTGTGCACCACAATGAAGAGGAGCCCCCGCTCGCAGCAACTAGAGAAAGCCCGTGTGCAGCAATGAAGACCCAGTGCAGCCAATAAATAAATAAATTAATTAAAAACAAAACAAAACAAAACAAACCAGACTTCCTAGGTGGCGCAGTAGTAAAGAATCCGCCTGCCAATGCAGGGGACACGGATTCGAGCCCTGCCCTGGGAAGATTCCACATGCCACGGAGCAACTAAGCCCGTGTGCCACAACTATTGAGCCTGTGCTCTAGAGCCCGTGAGCCACAACTACTGAGCCCATGTGCCACAACTATTGAAGCCCACGTGCCTAGGGCCTGTGCTCCACAACAAGAGAAGCCACTACAATGAGGAGCCTGCGCACCACAATGAAGAGTAGCCCCCGCTCGCAGCAACTAGAGAAAGCCCGTGTGCAGCAACAAAGACCCAATGCAGCCAATAAATAAATTAAGATAAAAAACAAAACCATATTCAGGGCCTCAAGATGCTCTCACTATGAGAGGCAAGGGAAAATGAGGATATGGCAGGCTCATATCTCCTTGTTCTGAGCCGTATGCTCTTCAAAAGGAATGACCCATAGAACATCTTCCAGTGTCTGGAAGCTATGAGAACCTGGATATAAAGCTTCCCGCATGCCTCAGTTAGCAGCTTTTCAGGGAGAAGAGGCTAGAAATTAATGCTTTTGGCATGGCCCAAAGAATTGAATTTTCAAACCACATACACTCTAACTCCTCCGTAAATTAGTCATTCTTGGCCACTCTTGGAGTTAGAGGAAAATGAAAGGTTTTGTGTAGGGAGGCAACTTCCTGGGCTGATCCCATAGTCTAATTCTTAAGATACTTTGGGTATAAGTAACTGGTTAACTCCAAATAGCTTTAATAGAAAAGTGTTTATTTTAATGATACAGGGGTTGCTGACAGAACCTCAGGTCAGCACGTGTTTACTAAGTACTTTCTGTGATCCAAGTACCGTCGAGATATCAGGAGGTAGCCAGCATTGGACAAGACTGCCTAGGACCCCCTGGCTTGATGCCTCAGCCTATTAGGGGTTTGCTCACCTAGGACTAACACTGAGAAGGCTTCCTTGACCGGCTTTATCACAAACAGTCCCCGCTCTGTGGTCTGAGTTGCATTTATAAAAAGCTGTCTCTGACTGCCCCATTGATTATGGTTTGTTCATGTGTCTTATTCCCTTACTGGACTCTTAACGTCTTTAAAATCAGGAACATTCTTTTTTATTATTCTTTTTAGTTCTTTATGTCGCCAGTTTCTAGCATTAGTACCTGGCACATAGTAGATTTCTATAAATGTCTGTGGAACTAAACAAAAGGAACATTTAGAATTTAGAAATATTTCCTTTCATAAACATCTGTGAAGATGAAAGTGTCAGGTAATGAAAGAAGCAGACTACTGTACAGATTGGAGAGTGATTGGTCCTGGCAGCTTGTCTCCACCTTTAATAGATCTTTTAATTAGGATCTACTAAATCCCAAGAGACTGTGCACAGCCTAGCGATTCTCATTGGAGAGTTAGCATTCCTCTTTACTTAATTTTTATTTTTAAATGAAATTAACGACTATTTTAAATAGTCAAATACTACTGCAAGGTTTGTAACAACAACAAAAATAACAGTGTCCTCTTCTTCCCCAGAGATTGCTTCTTTCAGCTGTTTTAACTGTTTCTTCTTTTACCTCTGTATTTCTGTGTGACATTTTACCACTATTTCTTGACTTTTTTCTTTTTTTTCAATTTGAGGCATTATTTATTCATTTCCTGCCATAAAAGATTAGAATTTTTCTCTTACACATTCCTCACCCAACCACCTGGACACCATACACCGCCTTTCCCTTTATCCCTTCCTTCATATCTCCCATCTCATATTCATTGTGGGCTGTGTGCTCAATGTATTACTTTTGTTGTTACTAAGTCAGCATTGTATTTGCATCACTTTGATTATGTAGATATTATTTGCAGTTAAGTCACTTGGTTTACTAGGATTACACTTTCTTTTCTTTCTCTCTTTCTTCCTTTCTTTCTTTTACAGTTAATCCATCTGTATTGTTATTATTATTATTATTATTATTATTTTTATTTTTGTAGAGACAACTCTGAAGTTTCTCTTCCTGAACTGATGGTTTCCTTGTCCTGCTACGGGCCTTCATTATCATTCTAGTGGTGTTTTGGGAAGGAGTGGGGATGGATGGATGTGTTATTCTGCCTTGTTTAATCAGAATTCTTTATCCTAACATTTCTATGTAAGGATTGTTCAGAATTTGTACAAAGATCATTTCTGTCCGTCCTAAAGATCTCAAAGATGTCAGTACCTCATTTGCTGGTTGTTCACTAGCAATCTGATCAAATGGTCTCTCCCACAGCCTGATTAAAGTGTTGAAACTGGGAGGCCTCCCTCCTCAGCATGGTTCTGAGAAAGAGCCCTGCCTCAGCTCTGTTTTGCAACTCTACGCTATTTAAAACTGCCCTTGAAGTTCAGTGGTGGCATCTTCTCTTGGACCCACATCCTTTGCTCTAGGACATTACTGCATCTTCTGTTTTTGATGGCATTGGTGCACACATTCCATTCTGTCTTCGTGTATTTGAGATCATCTGTGACCTTTGTGTATTTGTTTTCCTTCCTTCATCCTTTAACTTTGTCCTGCTGTCTTTTACTTCATTTGTTTGTCTTCTGCTTCAGAGTAGAATCTCACCTTTTAAATATTCCTTGCTGAGCTAGGTTTCCACATTATTTTTCCCCTGGGCCCTTACCTGCTACCCTTTTAGAGGTAAGACATGTCATTTTATGAATATGGTTATGTGTTGGCATTTTCTAGCTTGTCCTGGTAAGAAGCACTGGTGACCCAAAGGTTTTTCCCACACTTGGATTCCTTTTGTGGTTGCTGCATGTTTTGCTGGAGGGTGTTTGCTCACCAGTGTTCCAGTGTACGTGCATACGCTGCACTTGCCGATTGTTCCCCACCCCTTTCATCACAGCTCTTCTGAGTTCAGTCCTGCCTTGAGATTGAGCAGATGTGTGTATAACCGAGTTAAAGTGAAACAAAAGAAAGCCTTTGTAAGTTTTATCCTCTCTCTCTAAAGGCTCTTCTGATAACTCCTCTCAAGGATAGTCTATGATCCTGTTTTTCTCAATGACCTCCGTGTAATTGTATGAAAATTGTGAGAGGCACAAATTTTTGCATAAAATTTTTGTGGCTTAGAGATACACAGATAAGCAGCCTTCTCAGGTTAACAGTTAACTGTATCCTTTAAGTTGATATCTCTTCATTTTTGTCATGTTATTTTTCCCAACCACCCACTATCATTGGTGAAAGTGAGGAAACAGACAAGATCTTAATTATTTATTTTAACTAGAATTTTGGGTGCCTGCAATGTAAGACCCAGAACTAATTACTGCAGGAGATACAAGATGAATTAAGACCAGCCTCTGACCTCAAGTTTATTTATATTATAAAATAGGAAGGATAAGATAGGTATACGAATGAGAATCATAAAAGATAGAGTGAACTAAGCACTGTAAGAAAGTTCTAAACAAAATATTGTGGAAATTCAAAGGGATATGAACGTAAAACTAGTTATTGAAATCAAGAACAGCATTTTGGAATGCTATAGAACATTCCCAGCTATGTAAATATCAAGTAGACAGAGTGCCTCTTTGTGTGCTAGGGGTGGGATCTATTGTATTTTCTCTGTCACATTTTGTTTTAAAAGTTCCTTCCCAAATGAGGATCACAGCATAATGGAAAGAACGTGGAATATTTTATTCCAGTCCCAGTTCTGCCCTTTCATTTGTTAAGTTTGGAGAGTTATATAGTTGCTGCGAACTGAAGCACACCTTGCAATCTTATCTGTCCCTACATGCCTCATTAGAAGGAAGTCCACTATCTTTCTCTTGGGGCTTCTCTTTCCTCCTGAATTGTCCAAGAACCGCTGGGATACAGGTGGTGCAGGAGGAGAGGTGGTCAGTGCAGCTTCCACACCCAAATGGGAAGAGCCCCATTGTCTGCTGCTGCTCCTCAGTGCCACATGGGGCGCTGCTGAAAACTGATCCTTGCTTTGTGACCAGCAGTGCTGACCCACTTGCTAAAACTGGATCCCGCATCAGTCACTCTGAGGAAGGAGCCCACTCTGCTCGGCTCAGCCAAGGTACGCCACTTGGATTCTCAGGGCAAAGCTCTTGGTATTGTGTTCTTTTAGCCCACGCACAGCCATTTTCCTGATGCCAAGTGGCCCGGCAAGTTTTAGAGACCCAGAACCACCACCCCCACTCCCAGAATCCAGCCCTAGGATTCACCCTAGGCAGGTGGCCCCTTTCCAGACTGCTAATGGGAACTCTCTGATCCCTCCCTTCCCCCAGGCAGTGAGGCAGGTTAATCACCCATCTTTCTGAGGGAGGCTCTCCTCAGTGAGCTCCCAGGGAAGAGTCTCGATGAGTGATTCAAGGTACTTTCACCCTGGGTGGAGGGTGGAGATGGGAATGGAGGCTCTATTTATTAATGATTCAAGATGATTATGGACACACTGTCACTGTAGAAAAACAAATTTAATCTGTGATAGGTGTCCTGCTTCCTTAATGGTATCTATCAGGTAGTGTTATTGTGAAGATAAAACGGGATGGTGTTGTGAAAGTATAAAGAGCCACAGAACTGTATTATCATTGTTATTGTGTCATTTCCTATCTAAATCCCTTCAAAGGCCGCTCCTTTAGTTTAGGACAAGTGACCTGAACCCGCTTTTCTTCTCCAGCCTCATTTTGTCTCACTCCACCTCTTTCACTGTGCTTCAGCCCCACCAGTCTTTCTTCTTAGACTTGTCAAAGTTTTTCTCCCTCACTGGACTTCTACAAATACCCTGCTTTTGTATAAAGCAGCTTCCCCCCTTCTCTGCCTAGCTGAAGCCTATATCAGCATCTCCTTCTAACAGACTGTCCCTGAACCTCTAGTACCAATTAAATTCCTCATTATGTGGGTTCAGAGATCCTTGTCTTTTTTCTTCTCAACGCATATCATGTTGTAAAAGATACATGTGAATGGGTGATCACTTATTTAATACATTTCTTCTCTGACACCAGCACCGAGACCAGTAACCATGTCTGCACTGTTCACTGTAAAAAGTTGAAGCATTATGTTCCCTGGTTCTCAGAGCACATCCTCCTTTCCTCTGTTACTCTTACAGGTGAAAATTCCTGTTAAATCATTGGCAGAGTTGAAAGATAAGAAGCTGAGGTTGGCTTTCTTCCATGTTCCTGAATTGGAGATTTTGCATAGTTTTCTGCCAAACATCAGCTTCTTTTCCAGGTTATCATTGTTATTATGTTCAGACAGTAGAATCATGGAAGACCCTGATGTTTCTTTCTGCCAGAGGACAGTAAATTATGTACATGCTGATCGTTGAGAAAGGGGGCTTTGTGTTGTAGAAGAAATGAAAATTTGTCTAAACTTATTGTTAATAAACATTGTAACATCATCACTATTTAAACATAATGGTGACCCCTAGTGGATATTCTGTATAACAGGCTGAAAGATCCGGGAACCCCCAAACTGAAGTGGTCACTGTGTGTAGTAATCAGTGAGTAATCTTTTTCTTTGGATCTCAAGTATGTTTCACAGTAGAATTTAGAAGTTTTGAAGAAGGCTTGATTTATGAGGTTTGCAGCTCCTTATAGCTCTCTTCTTAACCTATATTTAGTGTCTTTTAAAATTACTTTGATTTTATACATAGCTCTTTCAGTAAACAAAATGGTGAAGAAATGGTAAACTTCTCCAGAGTACCTCATCACTACCTCATCCCAACTACTTAGGGGATTTTATGTCCCCTCCAATCCATATAATTGTATATGAATAGTTTATGTGCACAGTTGTAATTATATACGTAATATTTTGTGTTATTACTTGAGACCTTTTCATGTGTCTGCATAGCCAACAGTTCAACAGGTTTTCAGTTTTCATGGCATATAACATGTATCTCATCACGTTGATACCTTAGTTAATTCTGTCTTTGCTTTTAGCTTCTTACTGTGATAAATGAAACTGCTCACATCTTACTCAAAATATAGAAATCTCTACTTTGGGGCCCCAGGTAATTCCTGAGGTCTGGTTGAAGCGTGAAGCCATCGCAGGGGAATGATTCACCTTGAAGCAGCATCTTGCCTGCCCAGCTGACACTGGACATGCTGTTAAATAATGCCCTGCTGGGCCCCTGTCCCCAGACCCCTTCCTCCTCTTTCAGGAGACCTGAGGTCCCTGTTTCCTGCTTCCTTCTGTGATGAATTGTTGCCCTGGCAAGTAAGCTAAATAAGCAAGTAAGCATTCCAAGATTTTTTTAATCCAACCAGGACATAGTTTCCTCCCTCTCACCTCCAGATATGCATTGAATTACCAATTGCTTTGGGGGGGGAAAAAAGGAGACAATTGATTTTAGAAGATTGGAAAATCCTGCTCACAGTGTCATAATTTATCTAGGAAGCTGAAAACTGGATGTTATTTTAACTTATTTTGTTAAGAATCTGCTCTCTATGATATGACCTTCAAATTAAGAAAATCCAATACCATTTTAGTATATGTGCTGCCGAAGCGAGCACTCCAATACCATTTTTATTTTCTTCTTTATACTTAACTATTACCTTGGTGTTCTATAATGAACATATATTATTTTTATATCCTGAAAAGGAGAACTTTTCTAAATTGTAGAAACCCAGTAAAGCTATGGAAAAATATATAAAACATCCAGTCTCAGCACCTAGACATAATGGTTATTAACATTTTACTGTATTTGCTTTCCATTTTTTTCAATGCACATATAAAATTTATCCGTAAATCTTATGTTTAAAAAAATAAAGCTCCAATACATGGAAATAAAATTTATAAAATAAAATTCATAATAAATTCGAGAGTGATTATTCACATTCAGAAAGATTAGCTACAGAATTTCATCATTAAGCTTCCCTGTTATACTTAAAGTATATTCCTAGGATTCATGTTTGAACCAAGATTGTTCTGTCAGAAATACATGTTTTTGTGGCATTGTGCTTGGGCACCCGAGGAATGTTCAGTGAACAAACTTGTCAGCCACTTATTGAAACTGCAGGTCAACCTTTTGGTTTCATTTCTGGCAAGCTACCTCGAAATGTCTGTCTGAACTTTAGACCCGAAGAGACCTGGTCTGCTTGGATGACTAAATTCCTGAGGGGACTGAGATGAGCTCTGCAGGGCATCATAGTAATGCTGCTTGGTGAATAGCATGTTGTGAGGCTTTTTTTTTTTTTTTGTACCAGTTCAGTAGATCTCTTGGCTAAGTGTCATCTGACTCTCAGTTCTCATCAAATGTCTGTATTTGTGTTACATTTCCTTGTGGTTTGATCTGTGATAACCTCTAGATAACCCGGAGTGGAAATGTTCATTCTCTCGAATTCTTCCTCAAACAAATTTATCAATTCCCAGTTCCCCTATCACTTCCTGATCATTTCTTGGTAAAAATTTTTATTTAGTCCACGTTATCTTCTTTTTCCTAATTAATTACATTGAGAGATACAAAGTAAAAGCATAGTGAGAGTGGAATCAGAAAAAAATACATCAACCTTCTGTTTTTATCCTTTGTGAAATAAGAATCCATATATATTTTTTTTAATCCTTTGGGTTATTAGCTATCTAATTTGAAAGCACCATGTTTCTCAATTAGTGGGGTAGTTTGGTCCATCCTAACAAATCTGCTTATTTAATTAAGAAAAGAAATTAGTGACAGCTAATTCAGTTTTATATTCACTATAACCCTCCAAAAAGTAATACAAAGCTAGTGTTTTAAAATTGGTGCTTTATCTGTTTAAGTCAAACTATTTTCTCTGTGCATGTTTACAGGCAAAGTAACTCATGTGTGCTAATCTGATTTCCTTCCTGTATATATCATCTGACCATACAAATAAAAATAGCCCCTTTCTAATTTTTGTTCTCTATTTAAAGTTAATTGAAATATGTTTTAAATAATTTCTCTAGTGAATGGCTGAAAACTTTATTTGGAAGAGTTTTTTGTAGAATCTTTCATGTGAAAGGGGATGATTTTTTTAAAAAAACCAAAAAAAACAAAAACAAAAACAAACAAACAAACAAAAAAAAACCCCAAAATAAACTGTTATCTAGCCCCTGACTGTAAATCCTGAAGCATTTAGATGCTCCTAAACTAAATTATTAATTCTGATTGCTTTTCTCTTAAGAGCCTTGGGAGAATTTTCATAACCTTTTCTGGTTGAGAAGCTGTGGAGTTAGACCTGGGTTTGAATCCTGACTCTGCCATCCCCTGGTTCTGTCACTTTGGATAAAATAATCCATGTCTCTGTTTTCTTTTTTGTAAAAAGTTGATAGTGATAGTTCTGGCTTTGTAGGGTTTTTGTGAGGAATAAATAAGATATAAACTGTGCAAACTTCTAAATGCTCAGTGCCTACCACAGAGGAAACACTTAAATGTTAGCTTTTATTATTATAGACCAAGGGCTGGAAAGCTTTTTCTGTGAAGGGCCAGACAGTAAATATTTCAGGCTTTGAGGACCATACAGTCTCTGTCGCAACTACTCAACTATGCCTTTACAGAGTGAAAGCAGCCATAGGCTAACAGATGAGTGTGGCTGTGTTCTGATAAAACTGTTTATAAAAACAGACATGAGCTATGGTTTGCTGACCCCTGTTCTAGATAAATAAGACTAACAAATGAAACAAGGTATGAACATATCAAGAATCAGTACAGGTCTTCTGTGAAGTGGATTATCAAGAGGATTTAGGTTGATTAAAAACTTCCATTTATAACCCCAGACATTATACTTAAAAGTCTCAGTGTTGAAACTTGTTCTGCTCAGATAATGTATTTTATAGTAAAAATCTCAACTACCAGGAACCATCAAAAATAAACATTTCTAGATCCATAAGCACTTTAGTAGAGAGCGTGCTAAAATACACTATTCCTTGCCTTCTTAAAAACAGCATATAAAAAGTAGCCTACTTTTAAAAAAGGAAACCTTTTTTATTACATCTTATGACTTTGTGGGTCAGGAATTTGGGCAGGGCTCAGTTGGGTGATTTTTATGCTCCATGTGGTGCCAACTGGGGTCGGTCACTAAGTGCTTTTCACCTGGTCTGACAGGTCCGAGATGGCTTCACTGGCATGTCTGGTGTTTTGGCCGAGGCAGATGGAAGGCTGGGCTCAGCTGGGACTGTGGACTAGAGCTTTTACACATGGCGTCTCCCGCATGCTAACCATTTTTTAAAATTGATATGACTTTGTCATTACACATCTCAGTTCCTATAGTACTGTGATTCCCTCAGCCCTTACTGCGGTTTGTGGGGCTGTTGCTTGCACTCCCCAGACCGCTGTGTTCAGTCTGCTTTTTTATTTTTGAGGCTTCATAAGCCACTTCTTAGCTATGGTCTGGAGCAGTGCATTTGCTGGATAGGTGACATCTTCCTATAGTGGGCACTTAATTTGCTGTGTGTAAGGTACCTTTCTGGGCACAGCTAAATGCTATTTAAGAAACTTAAAATACTCCTTTATTTAAAAAAATTTATTTATTTATTTATTTATTTATTTTTGGCTGCATTGGGTCTTTATTGCTGCCTGTGGGCTTTCTCTAATTGCAGTGGGCAGGGGCTACTCTTCGTTGCGGTGCGGTGGCTTCTCTTGTTGCAGAGCGTGGGCTCTAGAGCACAGGCTCAAGTTGTGGCACATGGGCTTAGTTGCTCCGTGGCATGTGGGATCTTGCCGGATCAGGGCTTGAACCTGTGTCCCCTGAATTGGCAGGTGGGTTCTTAACCACTGCGCCACCAGGGAAGTCCAAGAAACTTAAAATACTCCTTAAAAGAAGAAGCAAATTCCTGCAATATGTGACAACATGAATGAACCTGGAGGACATGATACTCAGTGAATTAAGCCAATCACAGAAGGACAAATACTATATGATTCCACTTATATGAGGAATCTAAAATAGTCAAATTCATAGAAGCAGAGAGTAGAATGGTGGTTGCCAGGGGTTATGGAGTAGGGGAAATGGGGAGTTGCTACTCAGTGGGTAAAAAGTTTTAGTTATACAAGATGAATAAGTTCTGGAGATCTGCTGTACAACATCATGCCTATAGTTTACAGTGCTGTACTGTACACTTAACAATCTGTTAAAAGAGTGTATCTCATGTTAAATATTTTTACTACAGTTATAAGAAAATTATGGTAGGAGCTAACATCCTTTGAAAAAAAGACAGTAAGATGTCAGAACTTAAAAAGTGTTTTTCTTCTGCTTATTTTCTCTTCCCCATATTCTTGTTAAGACAGTATATGTTGGGAGGACAGAGTGTAGGGACAGGCCAGGGACTGGAGAGGGATAAGTTCAGTGGTGACTCCAGTTGGAAGAGGAACTAGTAAGACTTAACTTGAAACTGTGTTTGTACAGTAAGCACCCTAGTTTTGTTTTAATGACATGTTTATTTGGAGTAGCTTATGGGGGGGAGGCTGACGCTCCCCAGGCTATGCTTTGTACAGCTGTGCAGGATTAGGGGCTCATGTGCACCCCACCTCACCCACCATGCTCCCACCTGACCAGTTCTTGGTGTCTCTGGAACGGCCTTTTCACTTACTTGTATCTCCATCACCTGTTGACAGTTACAGCTCCAAAATGATTTGTTGTTGTTGTTTTTTAAGCCTGGATGCCTGTGTATCTTTTTTACGTATGTATATTAAAACTCTCTAACCCTCTACTGGAGATGGGATAATAGTACCTACCTCAAAGTGTTGTGGAAATGCTGTAAAGTGCTCAGAAAACGTTAGCTACTATTGTTATCTGGTAACCATCTTCCAAACTTCCTTTTTAGAAACTGATTCAACAGTGCAGAAAGAACATAGAAACCAGACACCTGCTCCATCTGCAGCTCAAACTTCCGCTCCTTCTAAGTACCACCGAAGTCGATCTGGGGGAGCCAGGGATGAACGATACCGATCAGGTCAGAGGGAACTGAAAACTACCAGTGGCACAGTTTTTTTACTGACTGTGGTATGAACTGTATATCCTGAGAGCTCCTAAAATGTTTGTTTTATTTTTTTTCCCTTGAAGTGCCAACAGGTCTATATTAACTCATTCATCAGTCATTTGTTGAATATCTGTTACGTGCCAGGTGTAGTACTCTTATTTGCTGGGGGTACAGCCCCAAATAAGACATTTCTGCCCTTAAGCACAGAAGGGGAGCCAGGCAAGTACAAAGGCACTGCAAATAAATAAATAAGGCAGAGGCCTAGGATCTTCTGGGATGGTACTGGGAGAACTCAGTAGACTCTGTTGGAGGAGGCAGATCTTTCTGTGCCAGAGCTGTTGATTAGTCTTTTGACTGATGAGCTGGAATAAAAATTCAACAGTGAAATTTCAAATTGGTAAATTCTTAAACTTTATTTCTTCTCACCCCGAAAAAACCCATGGGAAAGGAAAAGGTGATGTGCGGTGGCTGGCAGTGGGGGCATGCTCCTGCCACACCATGTCCAGGGCTGATGAGTGGAAATGAATGAGAGCCTCAGGAGGACATGTGGGGTAGTGAACCTGCCCCACGCCCATCTGCTGTCCACTGCACTAGGACAGTCTCCACAGCATGTTTATTATTTTAAGAACTAGCACATTTAAGCCAGGAGACTAACTGAAATATTTTCTCCAGATTTTTGTCTCCCTTATACCAGCCAAGGTTACCTTATCCTTTTCTTGAATTGAAAAACATGGTGTTATATCACACCTTCTCAGAAATTGCTTTAGAAGAAATGAGGACAAAGACATGGTTATTTTGTGAGCTGATATTATTAGATATATATTTTCACACACTGGAAGGAAGACAGGAATGAGAAGTGTTCAATCAGAAAAATAGAGGTTGCATGCCACAACAGAATTTTCCCTTGTACCTAACCTGGTGCTGAGTGATTAAAGGAGGCTTTCTCAGAGAATAAGACATCTGAAATATGTCATGGCAGACAGACAGAATTAGGGAAATAGCATCAGATAGTAAACCTGAAAGTACTTCATTATGGCTGAAACTTAGAAGGCAAGAGCCCAGAAAGAGGTGGGAGATGAGGCTAGAAAGATGATCAGAGACCAAATCTTGAGGAATCTTGAATACCATCGAAGGATTTTCAGCAGAGCAGTAACGCAGATTTGTAATTTGTTCTAGTAGCGTGTGCCAGCTGCACAGGGCCTAACATATATAAGAGGTAAATAAATATTTTGGAAAAAGGAAGGAATAAAAGTAGTATTAGGGAATAGATTAGAGGGAGGTAAGGCTGAATTTGGAAAAGCGTATCAGGAGCTCTTGTTTGTCACCAAGACCCCAGCCCAATTTCCCAGCACCTGGTGTTGCCTTTCGAGGCTGGGGCTCAGATGGGGCAGCAGCAGGTTCTAACCAATCCAGAAGGGCTCTAGCCTTTACAGCTCACATCTGTGGCCTTCTGGGAATATTTCTGGTTTTTGTTTTAACTTTGACTTTCTGTTTGTTTTTATAGCAGATAACAGAAGGATTAGTAAGGAACCCCAAAGAGGATTCTCTGCTCTCTCTGTCCAAGCTGATCACATAAAGAAAAAAGGCTTTTTACTGAGCTGATTCAGTAGTGTAAAATTTTGATGTTCACCTACTAAAACCCAACTGTCTTTTATACCAATTCTTTCAGATTTACCCCCAGTATCAGAAAGTGTAGTCTGTGAATCAAAACTGGTTAGCAGACTGTGGAGTCTCTTGGTTAGGTGCAGGGGTATTGAAGAGGGTTTAATAGTTGGGCTTTAGATATTTGTTTCACTGGGACTTTTTTTTTTTTTTTTAGGGTAGTAGCGAGAAGGCAGCCAGAGAGGAGGTAAAGTAGGGAACAAAGGAGATTTAAAAACCCTGAAGATATTGAAAGTTATGAGAGTTCTGCAGTACTGTCATGAGGGGGGAACATGAAAGAGAAGGCCTGCAAGCATGAATTTTGGCTGAAACTCACATTTTTCCATGTATTAGGATGTGCCCAACTAAATAGCAAAGAAAAGCTCAGCATGAGCTGAGATTTCTGGCTTTCATGAGTAAGAAGAAATCAGCAGTAGCCGCAGAAGTCGAGCAAATAAGTTGTAGAAGTTTATGAGAGTTGAACTTGGCCTATTTGCCACTCCATTCATAGGAAGGGTTACATTTACATGTCACATGCAAAAATAGCTTCAGAATGGAGGATATGTTTAGGAAAAATTACAAGCATTCATATTAAAGTGATGGGTATACAGGAAGGGTTTAATATTGATTTCAGTGAGTGTAACTTGAAAATCCTCTCTTATTTGGTGGAAGCTTATTAATACCTACAATACTTCAATTATTTCATAATCAAATCTAGATAGACTTTGTTCGTGTTTCAGACATGGTATAAAGGGCTTCTATTTATTCAGAGTTTCAATTATCTGACCTGATTCTATTCTTTGTGCTTAGCCAGGAGGGTCTGACAGTTTGCATACACTAATTTAGTACCTCCTTCTCTTGCCTATTAAAGCAGGATGCATTTTTCTACACACACATTATGGTCACAAGTGTAGAAAATACACAATTGATGCCCAAGATGGAAACTTGTCAGGTGACAAGTGGTTTGACAACCTCTTTAATGTTAATCTTTTGAGCAAATAGCCACCTCAAACAAAACAACAAAAACAAAAAAGGACTTTAAAGGAGTAGTTGTATCACCTTATTCAGCTCAAACATTAGTGCTGGAAAATGAAACCCAGCTTTCTCGTGCTCCTGGCAGAGATGTCCAAAGTCAGCTGTGTCTGGGGACCGAACTTCGAAAGTGATATTTCTATCTAAGATCAAGATGAATTGTATGCTGCTGAATGAGTCAAATCCAGTGACAAGAGTGCCTATTCTTATCGATGAGAGGCTTTGCTAACACAGTAACTGAACATCTCCTTTTGACACAGGTGTATGGGCCAGGGCTTATCATGTTAGAAAATAAATAGGTGGTTTGATTTGTTCTGTGGTCTGATGCTGTGAATCCTTATGGCAGAGAAGAACATGCTTTGTAATTATTAATTATCCAAATGTCATGGGTCTTCTAAAGCTTGACTAATGTGTATAAGTCCCTAGTTTTCGCAGGTTTGCTCTCACGTGTTTCATGTCTCATGCGGCAATATTTTTGGAAGTGTAGTATTTTTAACTAAAAAGTGCGAGCATTTGATGTGCTTTCTGTTGAGAAAGTGCTTTTTTCCCCCAGTATAAGCAATTATTCAGTCGTTTTCCAAAACAGCTAAGAACCATAGTTTCATATAATATAAGAAGGACACTTTTCATATTTTAGCATACCTGAAATTTGGATATCTTTAAACTTTTTTTTTCAGCTGTGCCATGCAGCTTGTGGGATCTTAGCTCCCTGACCAGGGACTGAACCTGGGCCCTCAGCAGTGAGAGTGTGGAGTCCTAACCGCTGGACCACCAGGGAATGCCCTCAGGATATCTTTTTTTTTTTTTAATATATAAGATGGCATCATAGGTTCAGTAAAATATGAAACTCTTGATTCAACTAAGTAAACCTCAGAGACACTAAAATAGTATAATAAATATAAATGCAATATAAAATTATTTCATTTCAGAGGCAAAAGTAGGTTGGTACTATGGCCTTAAAAGTAACAGTACAACAGTTTGGCACTATCTTTTAAACTTTAAATATTCATACACTTTGACCCAGAAATTCTACTTTTAGGAATTTGCACCTACGTACGTACACAAAAATCTATATACAAAAATGTTTGTTTTAGTATCGTTTGTAATAAATACAGTGATTAAATAAGTTATAGTAGGTCCACACAATGGTTCAGTGAAAGCTAGTTTAAAAATTCTGTGAAGGCTCATGGAAAAACAACGAGGTAGATTTATTTGTGCAGATATGGAGAGATGTACAAAATATACTTTTAACTAATAACCGTAAGACAAAGGACTTCCCAGGTGGCGCAGTGGTTAAGAATCCACCTGCTAATGCAGGGGATATGGATTCCATCCCTGGTGTGGGAAGATCCCACGTGCCGTGGAGCAACTAACCCCGTGTGCCACAACTATTGAGCCTGTGCTCTAGAGCCTACAAGCCACAACTAGTGTCACAACTACTGAAGCCCACGTGCCTAGAGCCCGTGCTCTGCAACAAGAGAAGCCACAGCAATGAGAAGCCCGCACACCGCAAGGAAGAGTAGCCCCCGCTTGCCACAACCAGAGAAAACACAGGTGCAGCAACGAAGAGCCAGCACAGCCATAAATAAATAAATAAACAAATAAATAAATTAAATTAAATTAAATTAATGCCAGATAGTATGTAGCATATGATCTAAGTTTTATAAATATTAATACTAATAACTACATATATTGTCATGTACACAGATACAGAAATCTGGAAAAATATGTAGCAAACTATTGAGGTGGGATTATTGTGGAAAGTGATGGGTCTAGGGAAAATTTTCACTGCAGCATTATATGTGTTTGGGTCTTTCCCCAATGTGTATATTAATTTTTTCCATTTTTTTGTGGTGGTAAAATATAATATTCATATAACAAAATTTATGTATATTAATTTTAAACAAAAAAAAACTTTTTTCTTTAAATTGAGGTGTAATTGACATAGAACATGACATTAGTTTCAGGTATATACCATAATGACTTAATATTTGTATGTATTGTGAAGTGACCACCACAATAGGTCTCATTAACATCTGCCACCTTTCGTAGTTACAAATTTTTTTTTCTTGCGATGATGACTTTTAAGACATACTCTCTTAGCAACTTTCAATTATGCAGTACAGTATTATTAGCTATAGTCGCCATTCCATCCCATGACTTATTTATCTTATAACTGGAAGTTTGTAAAAGATAGTTCTTAAATTATCTTTTAAAGTGATATCCCTGGATAAAATATTTAAAACCTTACATCAGTTGTTCTTAATGATTTTCACTCTAAGTGTGGATTCTTCTGACTTAATGCTGGAAGCTAAATGCAATGATAACTACCTCTGTTACCTTAATGAAGAACTTTCTCTCTCTGTCTAAATATGATCTCTGATATGGTGACATTTGCCAAGGTGGCTGCCACTGGCACACCAGGACCATTTTATTTCTTTATTAATACATTTCCTCGTACCAAGGAAGATAGATTGAGTTCAGTTCAGTTAAGCAAGCATTTATTGTAGACCTCCTATGAGTTGAGTACAGCCTAGATGCTAGAGAAACAGAGATGAAAACTGAGGACTCCTTTTTTAAACACAGGAATCTTTTAGACAAGGAAGAGGCAGCATAGAAGAGGGGATGACAGGGAAGGAGCCTGGGCAGTAGACACTGTCGGGGGCAGCTTTCGTGGAGGTGGAAGAGTCTGAGCCATTTTGAAGAGTGAATAGCTGTTTGCTATATAGGTATTCCAGGATAAAGGGACATAATTTGTAAAGGCAAGGAAATGTGAAATGCAGAATTAAAATTTCACTGCTCCTTCCTACCAGCACATAGAGTAGTGCCAAAATTAATGTGATATCGTAATGATCCAGAACTTAATAGTTGCTGCCTCTGCCATAATTAAAAATGTGAAAGTGGTCAGTACCTTAGAAATTGGTAAAAATGGCATGAATACTAATTGGCTTACAAGTAACTCCTTGAACTGTACTTCTCTACTTAAATGACTCAACCTACCCACACATATGCCTTTCAGTCTCTTCTTATCTATCTGTCTGTCTGTCTGTCTGTCTGTAGTAATGTCCTAGCAGGTAAAGGTACTTGGTGCTATTCTGTCCCTGGTCCTTAAAGCCCAGCTCTGCCACTTATGTACCATGTCTTAACCACTTCATAACAACAAACCAAGAATATGACAGCTACTTAAGAAATGTAAAATAACATTTGCCACTTATCTTTTTGGGAAAGATGAAAAAACATGGCCCAATATTGTCCATAGATGTGGGAAAATGGACACTCTCCCACCTTGTTGGTAGAAATGTTATTTCGTTTATTACTAATGAGATTGGACATTTTAGAATGTTTATTTTCCATTTTTGCTTCCTCTGTAAACTACCTGTTCGTCGCTTAAGCCTATTTTTTTCTAAATTGCATTCTTATTTTTTTTTCTTATTTATTTGTAAGAGTTTTTCTAATCCTAGGGAAGCTAACATTTAATTCACTAGAGGCATTAACCAACACAGATAGATAAATCAACTAGAGGTGTAAGAATTAGAAAAGAAGAAATAAAACTGTATTTGTAGTCCCTAGGAGAAGGACTTCCCTAGTGGCACAGTGGTTAAGAATCTGCCTGCCAATGCAAGGGACACGGGTTCGATCCCTGGTCCAGGAAAATCCCACATGCCTCAGAGCAACTAAGCCTGTGCACCACAGCTACTGAGCCTGTGCTCTAGAGCCCACGAGCCGCAACTATTGAGCCCATGTGCCACAACTAGAAGCCTGTGTGCCTAGAGCCCATGCTCCACGACAAGAGAATCTACCACAATGAGAAGCCCGTACACCGCAGCAAAGAGTGGCCCCCTCTTGCCACAGCTAGAGAAAGCCTCCACGTAGCAACAAAGACCCAATGCAACCAAGAAATAAATAAATTTATTTATTTATTTAAAAAAAACAAAACCCAGGAGAATCGATGACAAAACTAATTTAATGAAATAATTTAGTCAAGTAGCAAGATATGAAATTAGTACAGAAATCAGCTTTTATATGTACAAACAATAACTGGTCAAAAGATATAATGGTAGAGCAAACCTCATTTACAAAAGCAGTAAAGAAGATAAAACATATTTAGACATAAACTTCAAGAATATGTAAAACCTTTATAAAGGAAACTCTGAAACACCTTGAATGACACAAAGTAGACATGATAAATAGAAAGGCATCCTTTGTTCTTAGATAAGATGGTTCAACATCACAAAGATTTTAGGACTCCAAAAATTAGTTTGTAAGTTTAATCCAGTCCCAATAAAAACACTATCAGATTTATTTATGGAGCTGGAAAATATATTTTTGAAGTTCATTTTGAAAAATAAACGCGTAAGAATAACTAGGAAACACTGAGAAAGAAAACCTTTGAGAGTGACTGTACCTACTAAATATTAAAACATATTCCAAAGACTGTATGATTGAAATAGTGTGGTATGGCACGCAAATTGGCAGACAGACCACTGGACTAGAATAACAAGTTCAGAAAAAGACCAAAATACATCTTGGATTTATTATATGATAAAGATAGCATTGCAAATCACTTGGGTGAAAAGGTACTTTTTAATAAACGATGCTAGGACAACTGGAAAAAGATGAAGTAAATCCATACCTCACACTATATACAAGCAAAAACTTCAAATGGATCAGAGATCTGCATGTAAAAAAGAAACCACATAAGTACCTAAAAGAAAATATTAGTCAATTTTTTAATAATCTAAGCTTATGGAAAGCCTATGAGAAGCTCTCTGAGATTCAAGATTCAGATGTGATATGACATAAAAAATTCTTTTATCATGGTAAAAACACATAACATAAATTTACCCTCTTAAAGTTTTTAAGTGTACATTATATTGTTAACTATATGCACATTGTTGTACAACAGTTCTTTAGAACCTTTCCATCTTGCATACCTGAAACTTTGTACCTATTGATCAACAACTCTGTTTCTCCTTCCCCCAGCCCCAGCCAACCACCATTTTACTTCCTACATCTATGAATTTGAGTGCTTTAGATGCCTTTTATGAGTGGTATATATTTGGTTTTTTTGTGTGTACGACTGGCTTATTTCACTCAGCATGTCAGTGTTGTAGCATATGACAGGACTTTCTTCTTTTTTAAGGCTGAATAATATTCCACTGTATGTATACACCACATTTTCTTTATCCATCCATCCATTCATGACTATTTAGGTTGCTTCCACATCTTGACTATTATGAATGCACTGCAATGAACATGGTTGTGCAGACATCTCTTCAAGACCCTGCTTTCAATTCTTTTGGATATATACCCAAAAGTAGGATTGTTGTGGGTAGTTCTATTGTTATTTTTTGTGGAACCTTCATACTGTTTTCCATAGCAACTGTAACATTTTACAGTCCCACCAATAGTGCACAAAGATTCCAATTTGTCCACATCCCTGCCAACATTTGTGATTTTTTTTTTTAAAGTAGCCATTTGTTTTCTTTGGAGAAATATCTGTTCAAATCCCTTGCCCATTTAAAATTGGGTTATTTGAGATTTTGTTGTTCTTACTGAGTTGTAGGAGTTCTTTACATATTCTAGATATTAACTCCTTATCCAGTATATGGTTTACAAATATGTTCTCCAATTCAGTAGGTTGCCTTTTCACTCTTCTTTCCTTTGTTGTGTAGAAATTTGCAAGTTTGATGTAGTCCTATTTCTGTTTTTTGCTTTTGTTACCTGTGATATTGGTGTCATATCCAAAAAATTACTACTCATTCCAAGGTCTTAAAGTTTTTTTCCCCTATGTTTTCTTCTAGGAGTTTTATAGCTTCAGGTCTTATGTTTAGGTCTTTAATACATTTTGATTAATTTTTGTATATGGTGAAAGATAAGGGTCTAACTTCATTCTTTTTTTAAATTAAAAAAAATTTTTTTTAAATTAATTATTTTTTGGCTGCATGTGGTGAGCAGGGGCTACTCTTCATTGTGGTGCCCGGGCTCCTCACTGTGGTGGCTTCTCTTGTTGCAGAGCATGGGCTCTAGGTGTGTGGGCTTCAGTAGTTGAGGCACACGGGCTCAGTAGTTGTGGCTCATGGGCTCTAGAGCGCAGGCTCAGTAGTTGTGGCACATAGGCTTAGTTGCTCCTCGGCATGTGGGATCTTCCTGGAGCAGGAATCAAACCTGTGTCCCCTGCATTGGCAGGAGGATTCTTAACCACTCTGCCACCAAGGAAGTCCCTAACTTCATTATTTTACATACTGATATTCCAGTTTATCCAGCACCATTTGTTTCTATCAGGACTATTGTTTCCCCATTGTATAGTCTTGACACCCTTGTTGAAGACCGTTTGACCTTTTGACACTAGAGTGATTTCTGGGCTCTCTGTTCTGTTCCATTGTTCTACACATCTGTCTTGATACCGATATCATGGTCTTGGTTACTGTAACTTTGTAATATGTTTTGAAATCAGGAAGGATGAAGCCTTTAGCTTTGTTTTTCTTTCTCAAGATTGTTTTGGCTATTTGGGGTCTTTTGAGATTCCATATGCATTTGGGAATTTTGTTTTTCTATTTCTTCAAAAGTGCCATTGGGATTTTGATAGAAATTGCATTAAAGCTCTAGATTACTTTGGGTGTGGACATTTTAACAGTATTAAGTCTTCTAACCCATGAAGATGGGATGTCTTTCCACTTACTCATGTCTTTTATTTCTTTCATCAGTGTTTCATAGTGTACAAGTCTTTCATCTCCTTGGTTATGTTTATTTCTAAGTGTTGTATTCTTTTGATGCTATTGTAGATAAGATTTTTTTTCCTTTCTTTTTCAGATGATTTGTTGTTAGTGTTCAGAGACAACTGATTTTTGTATGTTGATTTTCTATCCTGCAGTTGCTAATTTGCTTATCAGTTCTAACAGTTTTTTTGTATGTGAGATCTTTAGGGTTTCCTACATGTAATGTCATGTCATCTACAAACAGAAACAATTTGACTTCTTCTTTTCCAGTTTGGATGCATTTTGTTTCTTTTTCTTGCCTAATTGCTCTGGCTACTGTGTCCATTACTGTGTTGAATAGAGTGGTGAGAGCAGGCACCCTTGCCTTATTTCTGATTTTAGGAGGAAGCTTTTCACTGTCAACTGTGATATTGGTGGTGGGCTTTTCATGTATGATCATTATTATCTTAAGGTAATTTCCTTCTGTTCCTGGTTTGTAGCAGTTTTTATCATGAAAGGATGTTGATTTTGTCAAATGCCTTTTCTGCATCTATTGAGGTGATCATGTGATTTTTGTCCTTTGTTCTACTAGAATATTACATTTATTGATTTTCACATTTGTTGAATCAGCGTAGGTATGTATGTATGGTCTTTTTAATGATCATGCAGTATGGTCCTTTTAATGTGCTGTTGAATTTGGTTTGCTATTATCGTATTCAGGATTTTTGCATTAATATTTGGGGATATTGGTGTGTAGTTTTCTTTTCTTGTAGTATCTTTGTCTGGCTTTGGTATCAGGATAGGGCTGGTCTTATAAAATGAGTTCGGAAGTGTTTTGTCCTCTTTAGGTTTTTGGAAGAGTTTGAGAAGAATTGGTGTTAATTCTTCTTAAAGTGTTTTATAGAAATCTCCAGTGAGACCTGGACTTTTCTTTTTTGGGGGAGGTTTTTGATTACTGAGTCAATCTCCTTATTAGTAATTGGTCTGTTCTGATTTTCTGTTTTTTTCGTGATTTAATCTTGGGAGGTTGTATGTTTTCTAGGGATTTTTCCAATTTTTTAGGTTACCCAATTTATGGTGCATAATTATTGTCTTATGATCTTTTTTGTTCCTATGGCATCAGTTGAAATATTTCCTCTTTCATTTCTGATTTTGCCTCTTCTCTCTTTTTTCTTAATCTAGCTAGTTTTGTCAAGTTTCTTCATCTTTTCAAAAAACCAACTCTTATTTTTGTTGTTTTTGATTGTTTTTTTAATTCTCTGTTGTTTATCTCTATTTATTAAAGGGCTAATATCCTTTACTTATGAAGAACTTTTAAAAATCAAGGGAAAATAAACTGAGAATCCCAATGGAAAAATGGTAAAGTGACATGAACATTCACTTCACTTTCAAACAAATATTAAATAGCTCTAAAATCTTCTGTAAAGATGTTTAATCTCACTAATGATTAAAGGAGTGCAAATTTAAAGTATACTAAGGGAATTCCCTGGCAGTCCAGTGATTAGAACTCCACGCTTCCACTACAGGGGCCATGGGTTTGATCCCTGGTGGGGGAACTAAGGTCCCACATGCCGTGCAGTATGGCCATAAATAAATAAATAAATAAAGTATACTGAGGTACCATTTCTCAGCCTCTGAACTGGCAACAGTGGAAAGGTAGATAACACGCTCTGAAGGTGAGGCTTTGGGGAAACAAGCACAGCTATACATTGCTGATACTACTACAATATGATAAAGTGCTTTGGGTGGGGAAATTGGCAACATGTAACAAAATTTAAAATGTATTCAGTTTTTTATTTAGGAGCCTCACTTATAGGAGCTTATCCTGAAGCTATATTCTCATCATTACAAAAGTATATTTGCACAAGGCTGTTTGTTATATCATTATTTGTAATCGTAAAATATTGGAAACACTTAAATGCCCACATATAGGATAGTAGTTGAATAAACTATGATATACAAGGGAGTGCTATCTATGCTGCTTTATTTTTTAAAATTAATTAATTTATTTATGCTTCGTTGGGTCTCCGTTGCTGCTTGTAGGCTTTCTCTAGTTGCAGCAAAAAGGGGCTGTTCTTCGTTGCTGTGCGTGGGCTTCTCAGTGCTGTGGCTTCTCTTGTTGAAGAGCATGGGCTCTAGGTGCACGGGCTTCAGCAGTTGAGGCACATGGGCTCAGTAGTTGTGGCTCTCAGGCTCTAGAGTGCTGGGTCAGTAGTTGTGGCGCACGGGCTTAGTTGTTATGCGGCATGTGGAATCTTCCCGGGCCAGGGATCCAACCCGTGTCCCCTGCATTGGCAGGTGGATTCTTAATTACTCTGCCACTAGGGAAGTCACTGCTGCTTTAAATTAGAATGAAGACGATCTCTAGTAGCTGATACAGAATGAATTCCAGGATATTATTGTTAAGTGAAAAAAAGCATAGTGCAAAATAGTATGTATCATATGCTACCTTTTGTAATTTACAGTAGATTAACTTAACAGACACCATCTTAACTAAGTAAAGTCATTATTACCAGTAACAGGACAGATGCATCTTGATATCTTGTTTGAAGAAGATACATTTCCTCTACGGTATTCCTGCCAAAATGTATAACCCGAATCTAATTATGAGGAAATATCAACAAACCAAAATTAAGGGACATTCTACAGTATAACTAGTCTGTACAAAAATGGTTGAGAAACTCTTCCAGATTATAGGGTGGTAAAGAGACATGACAACAAAATGTAATGTGTGATTCTGTATAGTGTCCCAGATCAGGAAAATAGGGAGAAAACTGTAAATGACATTATGGTGACAGTTGACTAAATTGGAATGTGGATTGTGGGTTAGATAATAGTTTGTATCAATTTTGAATTTATGGATTTTGATACATGCACTGTGGCTATATAAGAAAAAAATCCTTCTTAGAAAATACATTTCAGCAGTGGTTGGAATTAATCCTAAAGAAATAGGATTAGACGTGTGCTAAAATGAAAATACTAAATTATTCTTGTAGATAGTTGTATGAATAGTAGCAAAAATTTGGAAACAGTTATAATCATGGCACATTTATACAGTGAAATACTACACAGCTTATGCTGTAGGTCTGCATTTACACAGAAAGATATTTCTAGTTATATCAGTGAAGGTTTTTGGGTTGCATGAAACAGGATAACTTGGACTAACTTAAATGGCTGGAGTAGTTTATAGAAGTACAGGAACAGCTAAGAAATTCCTAGGAAAGGAGAGACAGCTCTGGGATCTCAATCTTGAAGTTCAAGAACTTTCTGTCTTTCTAGGGCACTGCCATTCAAGTGACTCCACTTTAGGAGCTGTGGTTTCTTGATTCAGAGTTTAAATCCCACCCCCCTCCCAAACGATCTGATTGGTCCAGCTCTTACAAGGGACAGGCTTTTTTAAAGATCATTTGCATATGAAGATTGGGCCCATTCCTTGAGAAGAGGAAATCATTGTGAACAAGGAAGCCACCTCAGATGTTATCTACTCAGTAGGAGTTTGTAAGAGTTAAAAAAATCAAAGAACAATACAAAATCCTGTGTATCGTATGATCCTATTTTGTAGAAGTGTAGATTGAGTTTGGGGATGGGAGTATAGAATCAAGAGTTCTGCCTGGGTATGTTAAGTTTGCGATTCCTATTAGACATTCAAGTGGAGAGCTGAATTCTTTTGTGGCCAGAGTGGCAAACAAGTACCATCAGCCCTTATATTTTCTAGATCAAAATCAGCTCTTCTATTCCTGTGGAATAGAACTGAGGAGTCTCAACCCCTTTCAGACAGTGAAGCAAATCCTAAGCTTGAAGAACAGAGAGAGTGTCCTGTAGGCACCTGCACAGCACGCATTCCATTCAGAGGTCGAGTCCCTACCTGGCCCAGATGCATGTTAGACTCTTCCTCTCCAGCCCACCGCCCTTCTCCATCAGCTCCTTCTTTGCTGTGTTAAGCAGTCTCATCATCATTCTGGGCTTCATTTTCCTCCCCTGTAAATTATCCCTGACTACCTCTTCTGTCTCTTTCATTTTCATTTTTGTTATAACACAAATGATAAATAAAAGTCACCTAAACATCCCTCTTTAACGATTGAGGCAGTGATAGTTCAGCTCACAGAACTAAACACTTTGAGAAGCAGGACCTAATAAATGCAAATGTTTAATCTTTCAGATATCCACACAGAAGCAGTTCAGGCTGCACTGGCAAAGCACAAAGAACAGAAAATGGCTTTGCCCATGCCAACCAAAAGGCGGTCCACATTTGTCCAGTCTCCTGCGGATGCCTGCACACCTCCCGGTAGGTTTATCAGAAACTTTCTGTCTGACAGTTACTACTTTGATGTTTCTTAAATGCATTCTGCTTTTTCTTTTCTGAGGTAGGAGCCAGAACTCTCCTCGTCATCAGAGGCGTATGAGAGTACACGCTGAAGGTGACAGGTTTTGATTGTTGCATCGTAAACAACACACAAAAAGAGCCCTTAAGAGTAAAGCTATTTTTAAAAAAAATTTCCTTTTGAATTTTCGACATTTCCTTGTTGTAACCTCCAAATTAAATAATAAACCCAAAGCTTAGGGTCTAAAACTATCCTTCTGTGGTTAAATATAATAGTTATTCTCCTTGACATCCAAAATATGACCCAGAGTCATATATGTCTTTAACAAATTTGTACTCCTAAATCAGATGCTTTGTCTCTGCAACAGTCACAGGAATATGTGGTCTTGGGACAAAATTTTCTTGTGTCATGAAAGAGAGCAGTCATGCAAAGTTATAATAAGTCTGGAAAACCGAAGTGTTTATTAATGTGTATATTAATATGTTTTGTATATGTTTATATATTTTTAAGAATCCACTTTCTGTAATAGGATCAGGAGATCAGCGGGAACTAAGATGCCCATCCCCCAGACTTGAAAGCCTTACCACCCCCCCCATCCCCCATAAATTCCTCTTTGAAGAGCAACAGGAATAACTTTGTTGTCTTTTCTATTCAGAATCTTTTCCAAAGTTTTACAAAAATTTGTAGATGAAACCCCAGACAGAATCTCCACGTAGGCCTCTGAGACTAAACACAGTAAACCTGCTTCAGAGCCTCAGTATAGTATCTGTCTCTCTACTGCCGTGCTACTGCTAATGACATTTTGGGGGGAAGATGTTTCCTGTACTGTTTTGGTCTCAGTGACTTACCTTGTCTTTTGGGGGAGATTCCCCAGGAAGGTTACATTTGTTGTGGTTGACTTTGATTCACAGCTATCAAGTTGAGCTATTCACACTGATCCTGTTCCCTGGCCTGGGTTTATATTAACAGTCTTCTCCTAGGTTTTGGCTAACTTCTCAGAGCATTTGGGTGTGCTGTGGGCTCATTAACTTTGTGTGCTTTTTTTTTCTTTACATCTGTGGTGTCAATGTGTTCGAAAGAGAAATAGTTCTGTGGCTTCAAGTGTTTCTCAAAACGTAACGCAGGCTACCTCTCACAGACCATCACAATGAGACATTTTGTGTCTATAGTGGTGCATACTTCCAGCCCACTCATTCAGAATCTTGGATGGCTTCCCTTCCGCGTTAGTACAGCACCAGTTGGGTCCTCATGGACAAAGGAGGCTCTCAGTTGCGTAGCTATTGCTCGCTGGCCGATTCTGCTGCAGCGCGGCTGAGGGTTCAATTGTAGTAAATGGCAAAGGGTAGGGAGCAGTGTGACTCGGAGTTCTTAGAAACAATCCTCTCCAGAACTGTACTAAAGAAATACAGTTTCACAGTACATAGTCTGCTCCCATGGCCTTGGGTGACATGTGAGAGTGCAGCAAAGGATCTTGAGAATGCTCGGAAGGAATGGAAGCCTTGTCTATCCCATTTCAAAAGTCATTGCCTGAGGGGAATTTACCAACTCTAAATCACAGCTATTCATTGCTGAATGAGACCATAGTCCTTTGGAATTCACCACAGGGCTCTGTATTTCTAAACATTACTGTTCTCCTCTGTCTGTAGCCTTAAAGATGTGGCATCATTTTCTTGATCACCTTATGGTTTAAATAATTTCATGATCGTAGATTCCGTCCTCTCCCCGAGACCTCTATTTAGCAGCACATAGTTGTAAAAACGTTTCCTATCCATTTATATCCTGTTTGGGGAACTCTGAATAGTGTGTGACAGATGTTAGTATGCTCTTAGAGACATCAGTGTTGTCAAATAGAAGAGGAATTCTCTCCCAGTATGAGCACTGAGAGCACCCCGCATAGCGGTTTTCTCACACGGCCCCCACATAGAGCTGGATCTTGATGCTCTCATTCAGCAATTACACACATGCCTGGGATGAATCCTGTGCTCCAGTGTGAGGGAATGTGGGAAGGAAGGCTTCTGTTAGCACCTTCCATTTGGGGGGATAGAATTTACTCTTCCCAAGTTAGGATTTGGATTCCATTCTCTCCAAGCATCTGAGAACCACCGGTTAGAGACTTGGCTACTGCACTTTAACCCTTTATCACTGTCTCCCAAAACCTGTTACAGCCTAACCCAGGGATGGCAGGTGGGTTTCATCTTGCTTATTTACTCTGACAGCCCCCAAACCCCTGAAGTTTAGAGCAAGTGCTGAAGCTACACTCAAGGGGTGGGGAGGAAGAGAATTGACAGCAATTATTGCTGGTTATAGGCTAATTAAAAAAAAAAAACAGATTCTAGGCAGCTATAAAAGTGACTTGGTAGATTTTCTTTTTAGAAAAGTTGTGCCATTCTTGCAGAGCAAAATTAACCTGAGATTTCACAGTATTTTAGTTGTGTTGTCCTTTGTGCACTATCTGAGAAGCCACACCGTACACACATCACAAAGCATGTTTCCAGTCAGAGCCCTTACTCTGCACATGCTGTGCCAGGTGAAGCTAGCTTCTGGGATACCTGCTAGAGCGCGCTGGCTGGTCAACTTCTTTGGGAGGCATCCAACACGTAACTATTGGAATTACTGAATTGATGAAAATTTAGAGCTGTTTTTGGAGGGATTTAACAAAAAGGATTTAAGGAGTAAACTATGTCATAAATCTTGGCTTTATTCCTAGTATCATATAGTCTGGAAAATATGATAAACAGCATGAGTAATAATTTGTCTTTTGTTCATAAATCCTTCTCAAATAATAAAATGTCAATCAGCCTAAAACTTGCTTATTGATATGTGCACTGATTTCTGTCTTGTGGATTGGAAAATTTAAATTCTCCAAGTTGGTAGCAATCTATGGTTCTTTTAGTGCCTGTGGCCTTTTTCATAGTCGTTTAGACTGCTTGAATGACTGCCATCCAGTTCCCTTTATGTGCTGAAGTCATTTACTAATGTCATGAGGCAATTACCTCAGCTCTTTCTCTGTAGGGGTTCTTTGTGTAATGCTATTACTCATTCATACAGATAAACACAATGCAAAAACTACAGCATATGTTTTTTCCCCTCTAAGCCTTTTCTGCAGCCACGTGGACTTACCCTATACTGCATTCCGAGGGTATGCAGATGAACAGATAGACCACGTAATGACCCCAAAGCACAGAAAACTATTTTGACTGGCTTGCATAGAATGAAGCTTAAAATTGAGAGGTCTGTGTCCACAGGCCTCTGCTTGAAAGTGCCTATAGTAGTAATTTATAGGGCAGGACAGGTAGAAATTTACCTCTGCATTTCTATATATGAAAATGATGCCCATGAACAGGCTGGGATATTGTTATACTTTTAACACACTTTAATAATGCTTTATAGAATTGTAGTATGTAAAGGACTTTCATATACCAGTGGCTGCGCTGCCTCATTTGTTCTTCATAACCAGCTACTCTGAGAAGTGGGAAGTCCAGATTTCTTTAGAGATGAGGAAACAAACAGGCTTATAGTCATTAAGTGGTTTGCCCCAGGTCATTCAGCAATTATGTGTCAGACTCATTTCTTGATTTTCCTTTTTACTCTACTAAAGTGTCATGTTTGGGAAGTCCTTTTTTAGTTAATAGATACTCCTGTATGCGTGGTCCCGAAATAGCTATGATTCCAAACAGATTGAATAGCTACTGCCTTCTGAGAGCGTATAGTCCAAAGTTAGACAGTTACCAACTTGGGAAGTTTCCTCCAAATATTCTAATTTTATTCAAAACCACAAAGTAAACAGATGGCAAATGAAACTTCTATAAACGTGCTCTAATTAATAGATTTGGATCTTTTAATAATGTACTTTCATTATTGGCATGCGTTATGAGCACAGCTCCATAATTACTTGGAAGATTAGTATTCAGTATTCTTTAAGCCAAAGCACAATAAAAACCCACTCTATCAGCTTGAATTTACTTCAATAGGTGATTGTAAAATTGAAGGTTTTCCAATTAAAGTAATTTCATAGTTACCATTTCTTGAGTACCTTTATGTACTAGTCAGAGGACCGAGTGCTTAACGTGTATTTTTTCATCATTTGTTACAGATGAGAAAACATATTTAAAGAGGCTCAACAACTTGCTTAGACATCTGTTTTTAGCTGTGTAGTCAGTTAGATGACCTGAAAACTCTCTCCTAGAAAGAGGGGAAAGAAAATTTCTCTTTAGAAATGCTAGAGAGAAGGTAACCAGCTTCCTTTTAAATACGTACAGAGCAAGAGAGGGTGAGAATGATCACTGAAAAATCAGTGTGGTGAGATGGGGCTGACTTTGGCTGCCTGGGGAGAGGGGAGAGAGTAAACAAGGGGCCTAAATTTTAATTACTATAAAGGTAGAAAAGATAAAACCTTGGACCTGTGTAAGTTTGGAAGCTGGAATTGAGATCCCCAGGGGGACTCGCATCTTTAGCAGAAGGGGAAACTAGAAAAAACCTGCCAGCAAAAGAAGACCTTGTCGAGAAAGCTTGCCTGATGCCTGGCCTTAGAATAGTGGGGTCAGGGACCTTCCCTAAGAATTTGTAGTCAGTAGGTATAAGAATTGAATTTCCATGTCCTGCCTGGTAAGAACTAACATTAGAAAGTGGTCCTAGGCTGATGATAACCTGGGGCACAAATGGTTTCTGGGAGGATACAATGTCAGTCCAGGGACTTAAGATCCTCACAGATAAAGGATCCACTGAATTTTCTTTTTCTTTTCTTTCTTTCGTTTTTTTTTTTTTTTAAGATCCATTGAATTTTGTGAGCAAACAATCCAAAAATAGAAAAAATCATGAGAGAGAATCAATAGAAAAAGAACAACAGCAAACAGTAGAATTAAGACCCGTAAGAATTGATTTGCCCAACAGCTATCAGTGGCAGAGCTAAGATCAGAATTCAAAGCAGTTTGATTTTTAAAGCTTATTCTCTAAACCACTTGGCATATTACCTCTCATTCTACCATACTGTCAAGTAAATGTTTTCTGCTAATTTTGGACCTCTAATAATTGCTGCATGTTTGGTCTAACTTTTCAAGTAGACAATAAGTTAAAAAAAAAAAAATCTCTTTTCACACCAATATTAATTGTAATATTAGTTCATTTTGTGAAATGTTTTTTCATAGACATGGGACAATACCTAGAAAACCAGTGTTTGGAGATCTCTTATAGGTAGAGTGACCCTGGAGTAATTGTTACTAGCGAGTGCTGTCTCATAAGTATCCCCATTTGGATGTTAATGGTCCGGTAACACATGGGCCTCCACTGATTAGGCTCTACATAGTGATTTTCAGCCCCAGCCAGCTCTCTGTGCACACAGGTTCCTGTGGGATACTGGAAAATCTCTTGGGTAGTTCTGATCATCTCCCTAACCTTTGTCTGGTGAATCAGTACCCAACCTGGTTGAGTTTAGTGCTAAATTAATCTGTTCAGAATTTATAGCCCAAGGTAGGTTCAGAATGGACTGCTTCCTGAACTAACCTTTTAATCTTCTCTTGCATATATGCTTTTACTCCCAGACTGCCCCTTCTTGGGTCTCTAAAGCTTTTCCTTCCTAAGCCTCAAGCTCTTTCTCTGCCTACATAGAAACTTCCTTTGCCTATCTTGAAGGTTCTGGAAGCCCTTAATGCCCCTGACCCACCAATGCAAGAGAACATGACACTTTCCTGCCTGATACCACCCCTTCCCACCTGCCCACTCCAAGCACACAATAATTTCTTTTCATGGGCTCCAGAATATTGTACACTGTCTTAATGGTTGTTTCCTTTATTTGTTCTTTGAAGCTCCCATTTTCTGGCCTAGTTTATGTGGCATATTTTGGGATAGTTGTTAGGATGAGGTCTTTCTCTCAGTGAATCTTGACCTACCTGCTGTTCTAAGCTGGTATCTGGGCCTAATTTGGGTTTCCGCTGTCAGAATCCAGTGGCAGGCACTGTCTTTCCTCCATATTCCTCAGGTTGTATAGACTAACCTTCAGATGTTACCATCCTCTCACCAAGGCATCTTTTTTCACACCTGCATACCTTTTAAAATCAGCTTTGTTGAATTGTAACTGACATAAAATAAACTGCACGTTTAAAGCATATACTTTGCGAAGTTTGACATAGCAAAACTGTGAGACCATCACCATAATCAAGATAATGCACATATCCGTCACTCCCCAAAAGTTTCCTCAAAATCCCCTTGTAGTCTCAACTCTCCCCATCCCCGTGAGATAACCACTAATCTGTTTTTTTCTGTCACTATACATTAGTGAGCATTTTCTAGAATTTCATGTTTTTGTGTAAATAGAATCATACAGTTGTTCTTTTTGGTGGATGGAAGATCTGACTTCTTTAACTCAGCATAATTATATTGGGATTCATCCATGTTGTTGTGTGTATCAGTAGTAATATTGGTGAGTAATATTCTGTCATAAAGATATACCACAATTTGTTTATCCTTTCAGTTGCTGATGGACATTTGGGTTGTTTCCCATTTTTAGCTATTACAAGTAAAGCACCTATGAACATTCATGTACAAATCCTTGTGTAGCTATATGCTTTCATTTCTCTTGGGTAGATACCGAGGAGTAGGATGGAAAAATAATATGGTAGGTATTTAAATTTTTAAGATAAACATTTGTAGACATAACAGATATATTTTCTACCAAGAAAAGGGGAGTCATTTCCACAAATGGCTGAAGAGTGCTGTAGCAGTTAAGAACAGTTAGTAAATTCAGGGCATTTTTTTTCCCTTAAAATCTACAAACGAATTGTTTATATGTTTCCTAATTGGTTGTAAGTGGATTTTAGGCTTCCGGTGATCAGTATTAAATGATACTGTGCTAAAATCACACCAGTTATAACTTGAAGGGCAAACCATGTTCCCAAAATAGTTTTCTGTTGTGTAGACCTATTATATTCATCATATACAAGAAGTTAGGCAAAGACTTTAGTGATGATGGATAGAAGTTTTGAGTTCCCGTTCAACCAGAGCAGAATCACAGTGGGAAAATAATATTTTTTCTGTTAATATTAATTTAATCTTGCCCAACTTTCTGCTAATCCATAACAATTTCGTGGGTGACAGTTACTTTTTTAAAAGGCACCAAATAACTTTAAATATATGCAGTTTATCGTATGTCAATTGTATCTCAATAAAAGTTCTTTAAGGACTTCCTAGGTGGCGCAGTGGTTAAGAATCCGCCTGCCAATGCAGAGGTCACGGGTTCGATCCCAGCTCCAGGAAGATACCACATGCTGCGGAGCAACTAAACCCGTGTGCCAAAAAAAAAAAAAAAAAAAAAAAAAAAAAAAAGTTCTTTAAAAAAAAAGTTACCAAATAAATGTATGAATATTTAAGGGACCTCGTTTTTATTTTTAAAAAGATATAGTCCTAGAGCAGTGCTTACGTTTTGTGTGATCTTAACGTGTGATCACATGTGTAAGCTTTGCACAGCCACAGTTTTGTGTCCATGAGGTAACATAAGGTAGGTTTTTCAGGGGAGAAGGGTACCTGATGTTTATTGGCCACCTGCTATATCCTGGCACTGCTGGTACTTTTCTGTAGCTTGTCTTGTTTCATGGTCTCCCGCAGTTAGCACAGAGGCAAGTTTCCTTAGCTCACTTGCGTGGCCCTTAGCAACCCAGTGCTGTCTACTCATCCAGCCTCATCTTTCATCACTACCAGTTTTGCATCCTGTGCTTCAGCTAGTCTCAATTCTTCCAGATCTTCAAATGTGCTGTTTCCTGTCCCCTCCTAGGTTTTTCACATGTGGTTCTTTCTACCTGACTCCCCTCTCTCCCTACCTCTGTGCCCCTCATAAGTAATTCCAGCTTACCCTTCCGGCCTTGGTTGAGGTCTCACTTCCTTGGGCACCTGCCCTGAACTCCTTTAAGACTCTTAAGTCCTGTTAGAGTAGGGACTGTGTCTTCTTGCTGTATTCCTACCAACTAGTGTAGTGCTTAGAGTATTTGCTGAGTGGACAGACAAGCAAACAACCTTCCCAGATGGTAATTTTGTCCCTAAGTCACATAGCTAGTAAGTGGTGGACCCTAGAGTTCAAATGGAAGAAGGACACCAAAGTCATGTTTTTTCCACTACGCTAAGCCTCCACACAGTTACAGTCACTAAACACTGTGAGGAGGACTGGCAGGCAAATGAGGTAATTGAATTGAAACAATATACCAAATTACATAATTGATCCAATATAGAAACATAATGAAGCCAATTTTCCATAAACCTAATCATGAAAATACTGGTTTTACTATCTTCTTGAAATTGAGTTATTCTGATTTTAGACTTACACAGATTAAAATAAATGATGCAATAAAGACAGCCTGGAGATGCAGTGGAGTTTATGGGATCCCAAGATGTATCATCCTGAAAAATACTTTATTCTTAGGGTCAGATTGACCTCATATAATTTTTTTAAAAAGCATGTTTGCAAAGACAGAAATCTCTGCCTCCCAAGGTACAGTTGAAATGTTAGAATATTTTCTTGGAGATTATACAAAAATGTTTACCTTAAGTAAAAGGTTACAGATGCTGTTAGTTTTCTTTCTCTGTATTTTCCTTTAATGACCCTTCTTTTGATTATAAATCTCTTTCCCTTTAAAGAGCCTCATTGCTTTACCCCTTTGAAGTCTGATCACTGTTTACCTCTCCAGTCTCATCTTTTGCCCTTCCTTACCTCCTCAAAGTCTGCTCCATTTACATAGAAGTACTTCAGATCCCTGACTGAGATGGGTGCCCTTCCTGTGAAACCCTTTGCTCACCCCATTTCTTAGCATCTATTATATTTGTATGAAATAGTCTGAGGAGTTGTGTACCTCCTGTACTAGCTAGTGAGCCTTCTTAGGGCGTTTACTGTGTCATAAGAATTCATACATCTCAGAATCCCCAGAACCTGGCAGTTCCCAGCACATATGATGTAGTAAAGTAGTGCATTCTTTAAAAAAAAAAAAAAAGTCTTGGACCTCAGATCATCTTCAATATGAGATAATAAGTCAGAGGTAGTTCAGAGCAGGAAACAAGGATGTAGTCGTTATTTTAACGTTCTTACTCCAGATCTGCACAATTTGACTTCTAGATTAAATTAGTCGTTTGTTGTTCGAATATCCATTCTCAGATGCTAACAGTGTTCTATCCCTGTTAGCTCTTTGGCTCTCTGAACCAAAGTAGAACATGGACCTACAGTTTCACCTGAATTAGGAGAAAGAGTTCAGCAGAACTAACCACAGGATATTTAATTTTTAAAAAATTGAATGCAATTCAATCCACAGGCCATAAATTATAACCCTCAAAATCATTTAGAAGGGTTTATCTGACATCAGACCAAATGCCACTCTAACTTGTACGCCTTGTAAGCTCAGAGCCCTGGAATAAATTCCTGACTTCTGCTTCCCTTGGCTATCCTATATTTGGTTGAACTTTTTTTTTTTTTCAATCTGCTTTTCTAATTTAGGCCTTATTTTCCCAAAGTCAGAGCCAGTCTAAATACAAACATCAGTGAATTTCTCACAGTTCTCTGACTGGGAATCAAGGAGAGAAATGCAGATGTGTGGCCTCTCTAGTCATGTTTGGAGAGCTTACCTGTGCCCTGTGACCAGCTAGCTTTTCCACTGAAACCATGAATGCCTCCAGGATGAGCATTGTTTCTTATTTCACATAAGAATAAGTCAGTTCCCCAATACCTAGTTCACTATTTGGCACCTTAGTTGTTTTACCAAAAATAAGTTTTTATATTTCCTGTCAAGATCATTTCCTTTTAAGTAGACACTAATTAATAAGTACTTGTGAAAATCAGTGTAGCAGCCTATCATGAGATTCCCTAATAAAGAGACTGAGGAAGATATAGAAGCACTTCAGCATTATTTTCAACATAAGGAGATAAGCCAGAAGAATTTAGATACTGATTAAGCTTAGAACAGAAAAACAGTGAATGACGTTTATTTAATAAAGTTCTAAAAGTGATTTTTAAAAAGAGCTTAAAATTACCTCTAGATTTTGGCTGCTGTATTTTTGCAGACTTTGTTTCATAAATCTTTCCTTGAGATTCTCAAGAAACTTTACATATTAATCTATCTTAAGAATATGAATGTTTTGCTGCTGTCAAAATTGATTGTGTGATCGATGAGAAGATCTGAAAGATCTCTGTTCTAGGCAGGATCGAGAACTTCTTTTTTTCTAATTCCACACAGACACGTCTTCGGCCTCTGAAGATGAGGGCTCTCTGAGACGCCAAGCTGCGCTCTCTGCTGCCTTGCAGCAGAGCTTACAGAATGCTGAGTCCTGGATCAACCGTTCAATTCAGGGATCGTCCACTTCTTCATCTGCATCTTCTACGCTGTCCCATGGAGAGGTCAAAGGCACCAGTGGGTCTCTAGCTGATGTATTTGCCAATACTCGAATAGGTAGGAGCTGGATCTACCCAAGAAACTCTAGTTATGTTCCATTTGGCTCCCAGTATCCAGGAAATAGCTTATGATTTGTATTAGGGTTTTCAGGGTGGCCTAAAAAAATAGAATCAGAAAGAACATGACAGTTAACGAGGCAAAGAAGGAAACACGAGCAGTACATTTGGAATGATGGAAAGTGCCTGCATTGTTGGTACATAGTATTGCCCACCTGAAGCCATAGCTATTTCCATAAGCAATACTCAAGCCGCAAGATATAACACCAGTCTTAATGTGGTTTATCCCTATTGAAGAATATTCCATCAAGTAAAAGGTGTTAAAAGATGTAACATCTTACATTTTTCCAGGATTGTTGTCTACAGTCTCTCAAACAAACAAACAAAAAGCATTAAACCTGAGCAAATTCTGGGCTAAGACAGTATCAGTGAGACCCTTATGTCTTTAACATAAAGACTGGATTTATTGTCCTTGCTGCTGCGTTATTGCTACAGCACAAGTGTGCAGGCTGAGAATGTTGGTACTCTGTGAGCTGCTACCTGCTGCCAGTGCTCCTCTATGGAGTATAGCTTTTGCTTGGCTCTGCTTTGTGTTTGTGTGTATGTGTGTGTGTGTTCTAAGAGTCTGTGACATCTGCAGATAAAGATACAGTTCAGATCTCTGCTTTTGCTTACTTAGTTGGTGCACATAGCACTAAGTGATGTATGTGAACATCATGTGTCTGTGATACTTTTCCTTTTCTCTTGACAATGCATTTGCATTTTGGTATCTTTATTTTTATATCAGTGACCTTCCTGTTTTACCTTATGTATATATCTTTATTCTATGAATTGATTTCCGAAAAGAAAAACTTGGAAACCTTCCACTTCAAGTCTATGATTTTTCAAGAAAATAGCTACCTTGAGGGTATGCTTGCCCACATTAAAAGGCCAAGTGCCAACAGCTGATGGCTTGCCCTGCGCTCTTAGCTGTGCCCTTAATTGACTGAACTTCCCGAAGCGGCTGCAGATGAGCACGCTCAGCACCCCTGCTGTTGGGAGGGTGAGCAGCAGGGCCACGGTGGCGTCAGGTTTTACTCCCTCGTTGTCTAAGAGCAATTTCACTTGTTAAAAATGTTTTCCTGATACCCAGTTAACTTTATCTGAATTTTTGTTAACAAGATGATTTCATCTGACATCATATCTCATATTGCTTCCACTCTGTGAAAAGTTATTGGTTCAGGAACTCATAGGAACCATTTTATGCAACACTATTGCCTTTTGGATGTCTGCGCTAACAGAAGTAATTCATGTTTCTAAAAGAAAAATTTGCAAATACAGATAAAAGGAAAAATAATCTACAAACTCACTTCCTATGGATAACACTTAAGTGTTATCACTTTCATGTGTCTCCTTCTAGACTTTATTTGCATATAAATATGTAAGGTTTTGGTTTTGTTTTACAGAAATGAATCGTACTAAATATAACGTACATAACCTGCTTTTATTAGCAGTGTGTCACAGACATCTTTTATATCATTAATATAGAATTATGCTGTTGTTTTTTGGTTTCAAAGTATGCCACTGTATGGCTCTGACCTGGCTTATTTCAGCCATTTCCCTATTTTGGACATTTAAGTAATATCCAGTTTTTTGCTATTATGAAACTGGAATGAACATCCTCGAACACACAACTTTGTGTGTTTGATTATTTCCTCTTAGAATGTGTTCCTATAAGTGGAATTGCTGGGTCAAATAAAAATGTCTACTTTTAATGCTTTGTTGCTACATTATCCTACAGAAAAAATAGACTGCAGTATACTTGTGCTAAGTATTTAAAGCTTTAAAAAATATTAAACTAGTAACTATAGGCTTTAGGGGCTAGAGACCTTACTCCCAAATTGATTTTAGAAATTGTTTATATTATGCTTTTTCCCTTTTTCATAGTTATGAATAGCCTTTCGTTATGCTTGTGAATTTTATATTTTGCTTCCTCTGATTTTCTTTTTCTTCTTTTTTTTCTTCTAAGTTTTTTGTAACATCTCTGTTGAATGGCTCTCTTCTAATTATATTATTATTTCTTTATAGTGAGAATCCCTACACAAAGCAGAATATAACAACGCTGTTTAGCCATGCTTAGAGCAAGGGAAGAACCTTGTCTGTCAAGTAGATCCAAGTTGCCTATGAGTTATTTATAAAATTAAAAGTGAATTTTATCTGGTTTTCTTCATCTGGGAACTTGAGCGATCTGACCTACTCCCAAGACACAATTTCTGTCTTGAGTGAAAGAAGAAACATAGACAAACCAACATAAACATGAAGAAATGCTCAAGAGACTAGCATATTAGTAGCCACAATGATCATACTTTGCTTTCATCTTGAAGTTACTTGCAATTTTTATTTTATTATGGTTATTTTTATAACATTGGGTTTCTACCAGACTTTCTGTGTAGAAAAGAACTTTTCTGAGAAATATTTGATATGCGATTAGTCTTACTAAAGCTGCTGAAGTTCTCAAAAGTAATAATTTTAGAAAACTGATATGCCCTTGCTTAACCACTTCCTCTCTCATTATATCTTGCTAGTAAAATGTGATTTTAAAGGTTTTATTAAAGCTAGTGTCCTATTTATATAGTTTTCTTTCTTCTTAAAAAAATAAAAACAAAATTTAGAGATTCTTATTTTTAATGCTAATGTAATATAATTCTAAAATTTGTTTTCTCCCCTCTTAGAGAATTTCTCTGCTCCCCCTGACGTCACTACAACTACCTCTTCTTCGTCATCATCTTCCTCAATACGCCCAGCAAATATTGATCTGCCCCCATCGGGGATCGTTAAAGGCATGCACAAAGGATCCAACAGGTCCAGCCTTATGGATACAGCTGATGGTAGGCAGCTCTGTTTGGTGGCTAAACAGGGCGGATTAGTTAAAGTGAAAAAATTCAAATTATAAACACCACTACCTGATGTCCAGCAGTGGCAGAACTATACTGTGATTGACCTACTCACACAAGTCATCTTGAGATCCGTCTTTTCAACAGTCTGCACTGTAGGAGCACTGACACTTGTTCAAACTTTGTCTGTACTTTCAGAAAGATACTCTGAATGAAAAGTATGGAAAAAGAAAAGAATTCTATGAGAGAAAGGGAGATCAGGTGAAATCTTTAAACAGTATTAATAATAGCAACTTTTTTTTCCCTATTGTCATAAAAATTATCATGTACATATTTGTACCTGTTTGGCCCTGTTGAAATAGAATGAGACTGTGGACAAAGGCCAAATATCATTAGAAATACAAGCTCCTAAGAGAATGGAGGAACTGAAATATCCCTAAAATCAATTAATTTTAACTTCCCATTTTTTCCTTTATAGGTGTTCCTGTCAGTAGCAGAGTATCCACGAAAATCCAGCAGCTTCTCAACACTCTGAAACGACCCAAAAGGCCTCCCTTAAAAGAATTTTTTGTGGATGACTCTGAAGAAATTGTGGAAGGTAGTGGTAATAATACCAAACATGTATATTCCTTAGAATTTCGTAAGCAGTTACTACATGTTAGGTATTATAGGATTTAAGGATGAACAAGGCATCGTTTTTGGCTGAAAGAGTTCATAGCTTTCTGCTCTTTATATTTTAAATCTCAGGTGAAAAATAGAGAGGAGGGGGAAAGAAAGGCAAGGAGATAACTATGGAACACAGAATTATCCTTGGAAATATGCTTTTTGAAATTAGGAACAAACACAGTTTTAAAAATTATCTATATTTGGCATTCTCCTAGAATAGGAGTGTCAAATTCGATCTCAAAAGTTTGCCCATTCTTTTTTGATATAACCCAGTCGTTTTGTTAAATCAGCCGGTATGTATCTGCTTTAACATGGTCGATGGTGAAAAAGGTTCATGAAGTACAGTCACTTCCTTCTTCCTTCATGTTGTTGTTTACAATTTAGACAAAACATATACTACAGGTGAAAACTGAGTTTGGTCAATAAGTATGTATCAACTGGTACGGCAGTTTGGGACAGGGAAGAATTCTGTTTCATCTGTGTGGTTAGGAAAGGCTCCCTAGAAGAAGTGGTAAGAGTGATTTATTCATTCAATAATTTAAAAAATATTTAGGGATAAAATAATATGATGTCTAGTATTTAATAGAAGGATTGGGAGGGGACTATATGGGGGCACAGATGGGATGAGGGTGGCCATTTGATAGTTATTGAAGCTAGGTGACAAATAGATTACCTAACAAAAGCTTTTGTCCAAAGAACTAAGCCTTGCTAGCTTTGCAGTCCATTTTTAGGTCCTGAGACTAAGAGCAGGCTTTGATCACATCAGACCTTAATGGAACAAGGCATGTTAATAGACTAGATCCAGTCTTAGCCCACTTTGTGCAGCAGAAGGAGACAACCAACCTGACATATGAGGTTAAGGTGAATTTCTGTTTCTTTAGGAGTCATTAAACTTATTGAACTATGGTCATCTTTCTTGATGGACGGATATTTTCAAGGTGTTTGTGCCAGCAATAGCCTCTTCAGTCTTTTTAGTACTGTGTATTGACTAGGCAAATGAAACTCAGGGTTTAATAGAATCATACTTGAACAATATTCATTGGCAGAATAGAGCTGACAGCTTTCCACTGATTTTAAGTAGGCAACAGTTTTTCATTTAAATGACTATTACCTTTGGAAAAGAAAAATACTTACATGCCTTTGGAAGTCTGGAAGAGTGTGCCCCAGGGTCCGCATTGAGGCCTAATGGATGGCAATTAGGTACAGACTTTTATGACCACAACTATGCCTACCATATATACAATCTGTCCATTAAAACCAAACTATTTATTTAGAATCACCCATGTTTATTTTTATACTTAATCTGATGGTTTAGTGTCTGGGAATATGCAAATGTTATTTACCTAGGGTGGTGAGTTGGGAAGTGAAACTGTTAGTTTTGTATCAGTAGAAAAATGAATGAAGACAGTTTAAGTAAGTTTCCCCATCCTGTCATTAAATTGATCTGTAAAATACAGTTTATTTCATATTTCATTTGCCCTTCTAATACTTGCTGCTCATTCCATCTGTTCTCTCTTCTGTGCTGCTTCTCTCATCTCCTACTCACCTAGCTAATCCCTACCATTCCTTTAAGACTCAGCTCGGGCATTACCTTCTCCAGATGGGGACCCTATCCCCTAAGCTGCGTGGTGTGGCCCTCTTCTCCCCTCTCTGTACATATCTCTGTCACGCACTGGTCTTGTTTATGTAGCTCTGTGTATGGGTGTGTGTCCCCACTGCACTCTGGGTACTCCTGGAGGGCATGGGCTCTGTACTCCTTGTACTCGGCATTATTAGAAGCAATAAATGTTTGTTCAAAGAATGATATGTGCAGCATTTGTCTTCTCAATGTTTATCACATCTTGTGCACATAATTGGCACTCAGTGAATACTTGACCTTTTGTTCCATGTGTAAATTATCTTTCCAGCTATGAAAATACAGGATTTGTTTTTTTTGCTTTTTAATGTTTGAATAATACTTGTTTATTGTAGAAAAATTAAGAGGACTTTACTTTTCTTTATGTGAAAGAATATGAAGTATTATTCACCTCCAGTTTCTAGAAATGACCATGTTAATAATCTAGTGCTTTTATTTTTTCTCCCCGAAGTTCAGTTCAATTTAATTAACATTGATGGAGCAAACATTATGTATTAGGCACTATAGGCAATAAGAGGAATGAGAACCATGTCTTCTCTCAAAATGCTCTCAGTCAAGGGACTTCCCTGGTGGTCCAGTGGCTAAGACTCCACACTCTCAATGTAGGGGGCCCAGGTTCGATCCCTGGTCAGAGAAGTAGATCCCACGTGTTACAACTAAGGGTTTGCATGTAGCAACTATGCACGTGGCAATGAAGGTCCTACACGCAGCAACCAAGATCCCGTGTGCACAGCTAATGGTGCAGCTAAATAAATAAATAGATAGATAATTTTTTTTTTCTTTTAAAAGCTCTCAGTCAAAGGGCGGGGGTGGGGTGGGGATTATACAGTAGTAGAAGCTCTTGAGTATCCTCAGTACTTTAATAATTAGAGTGTGCTAGCTCACACTGTGGAAGCAGTAAGGAAGAAATGACCAGAGGCAGCTTCTTAGGGAAGGTACCGTTAGAGCTACATCCTGAGAAGGATGAGTGCAAGTTCATAAGGAGGCAAAGGGATTGGCCATATGAGATTTGTGCAGAGGTATAGAGACATGGAAGGAACACTGTCATTCATGCCCGTTATCTGCCTGAGTCCAATATGACCCTGTTGTATAACTGTTACTATCCCCATTTTACAGATGAGGAAAATCGAGGCTCAGGTAACTCATTTTGCCGAAGGTCACTCTAGGAAAAAGTGAATGTAAACTTGGGTTTTCTGATTCATAGTTCAATGCTTTTTCATTAAACATAACCTGGTGAGGTGGAAACTGGCTCTCTAACATTGGACACAAACTAAAGATTTAAAAACAAGTTTACTAAAAATTGTAAAATTGCTAAATGGAAATTTATGCTTTGTGGGGTTTTTTTTCCTTTTTTTTTTTTTTTTTTTTTTTTTTTTTGTATATTCAGGGATTTGCTTTGTCGGGGTCAGGATTTGTTGCATAAAATAAATATAATTTTACAATTATGTGGGGAAATGAATTAAAGCCCAGTTTGTGGATTACTGTTTCTAACGATATCCTTTCTTTTCTCAGAGTGAGTTTAAGTCAGATAAAAATAAAGGGAAAGGGGAAATATATTTGAGATTAGAGACCTAAGTTGTGTTGATTGGTATTTGTATTCAGATCTTATTTTCATAACCTGTTGGGTTTTTTGGTGCAGTACCTCAGCCAGACCCCAACCAACCCAAGCCTGAGGGACGGCAGATGACCCCTGTGAAGGGAGAGCCATTAGGAGTCATCTGTAACTGGCCTCCTGCTCTTGAGTCTGCCCTGCAGCGCTGGGGCACCACTCAGGCAAAATGCCCCTGTCTGACTGCACTGGACGTAACAGGGAAACCAGTTTACACTCTTACTTACGGTGAGTTTATAAGAGTCCAGTTCCTTCCTTTTCTCCTAATAGTTCTTCAGGTTATCATGGGTAATGATTTTATCTTGCTGTTTAGCAGTTACTGGTCATTGTGTTTCAATAGATCTTTTTTTTTTTTTAATTTCTTTTTATTTTTTTAAATACATCTTTATTAGAGTACAGCAGATCTTTTAAATTATTTTAATAGGATCCTAAGTTCTAAGTACAGCTGTTGTTGCCAAATACTTTCTTTTGCTAAAGTGACTATTGCAAGCCAGCTGATATTGAAAAGAAGAAAGAGACTTTGTAGATCCACTGATGTTTAAACATTAGGAGAGGATTTTAGGAAGGCATTTGGGCAGGACTAATGGCATATGATAAAAATGGCATATGATAAAAATCAGGTAGTTTTATCTAAAAATTGAAATTGGTTACTTTTTAGATCTTTGTCATTTACTTCTTCCTGCCTCTTGCATATAATAGGCACAAAATTCTATGATGAACAAAGAATCAGTACTTTTCCATGTAGTTTTGTTTTATAAATTTTTAAAATAACTTTATTACTTCTTTTTTTAAATAACAAGAAGAATGGATTCAACTTGGGCTGTGAGTTTTGTACTGGTTTATTCAGACAGATTCCTTTTTCCCTTCACAAGTGGTATACATTGTCCATAGACTTCCATATAGAATATTTTAGAGAAAGAGTGTTTATTTAAAGAATTGTACAGATTGACATGAGTTTCCATCTTCGATGCCCCTCTGAACGAGTTGTGTGTAAAACTAACATATCTATGCAAAATAAAATGATTTCACTTTCTTCAATATAAAATAAGAATTTCTAAGGGTGGTTAGGGAAAGGAGCAGGGAGAGGGAAACAATAGGCTTTCCCCCCTAAAATTGTTTTTAGCATGCATTTCAGAAACTGTACATTAATCTCATCCATATACCCTTTAAGAAAGCAGTCAGCTAGCCAAATCTTTACATGTTTATGTAACATCTGTGAATATATCCACGTTTCACATAGTTAATTTCCATTTTATTGTCTGTTTTCACTGAAGTACAGTGGTATGGAATGCTCAGTCATTTGAGTCATACTTGTGCTTTGCACTTACTTCAAGTGTCCAATACCATATGTGTAAGAGGTTCTTCAGAAAAAGCTTAGAAAGAAGTTGTCTTCTAGTTTTCAGTCCTGTGATAAAAAATTGTTTCCTTCCCTGTAAGTGTGATCAGCTCACATCAAATTATTTCTAAAGATGTTCAGATTGCTTCAGAGAAGAATTTGAAATATTATCTATATCAGAGTGAGCTTTTGGTGATATTTCCTTTTTTTTTGCTTAAAGGCAGGACTGGCATTCATAAACTAGAGTGACTGTTAAGCAGTTTTTGTGGGGGAGGGCCTCTCTGTGTTTTGAGGGTGATGCTTGTCTAATGTATCATTTGCTAGTGGCTGTTATCTTATTCACTGTGCGGATGAACTGATGAACAGAATGCCCTCTTGCTGAAGTAGGCGTGTGTTTTTCTATATGACTATTTTCTTTTTCCAGGAAAGTTGTGGAGCAGAAGTTTAAAGTTGGCCTACACACTGCTTAATAAACTGGGGACCAAAAATGAACCTGTATTAAAACCCGGAGACAGGGTAATTGTTCTGTTTTGTTTTGTTTTGTTTTGTTTTGTTTTGTTTTGTTTTGTTTTGTTTTGTTTTGTTTTGTTTTAGGGAGGTGATGTTTTATTGTTTTCTGGCATGGACATTCTGGATTTTTAATGTACAACAGCACAATTTATATAACTCTTACTCTTAGAAAATGAAAATGGTTTGGTTCCAACCCAGATTATAATTCTTGCATTTATAGTTTGAAGGATATTCACGTGTCTTTTTACTAATGAAAATAAAGAGAAACCTAAATCTGTAAATAAATATTTCAATATTTAGACAACAAAAATAGCAATCAAGTTTACTCTTTGATTTTTTTGCTTTGAAAAACGTCCCATAAAACTTTTAAAACAATATTCTGTGGTTTTATGTAGAAAGGGAGGGAGACTCATGTTACTTCTAAGAAGAAACAAATTGACATAATTTCTTCTTTAATTGGAGGTGACATTAAAACATTTTTTTTCAATATTTAAAGATTTTTTCCACTTTCTAAATAAAATTACTTCTAACCATCAAACATTACTTTTCATTTGGAGTTGTAGAATGAAACACCAGCTACATACACAACAGAGTTCTTTTTAATGGACTCATGATTACAGAATCTCCTAAACTAGCCTTTTAAAAATATTAATAATTCTGCATTAGGGCAAAGGGCATCTAAAGTATGGCTTTTACTTTTAAGTATGACTTGCGAGTGTATGATAATCTTCCCTGAACCCTAAGAAGGTAATTTTGTGTCTTCCTAACAACATGGACACTTGTGTGCAGAAAGGAAATAGGTTTTTTAAATGTCTTGTGGAGTAAGTATTTTTTTAGAACTCTGGAAGGTTCAGATTGAATTTATCTTGGGAGTGAGTTAAGAGAATTTGAAAGTGAGAAAACAAAAGTCCAGTGACATAATTTAAGGTTCAAATGTCAACCTGTGAATATCCAAGCAAGTAACAAACTCCACAACAATCGTGACTTCTGCGTTTTTGCATTCCTTGAGGAAATTAGGAAGAGTCAGTTATGCCTGTGATGCATTACAGGTGAGATCACAGGTTTGAACATATTATGGAGGTTTCACTGTTTCTCTTTTGTAAATGAATTAACTTTATGTTCATAATGGTTTCTGCCAGTATTGCTTACACCTATTACCAAATGCCTTCTTGCTAGAACATTTGCATTGTTGGTTAAGTAAGAGTTAATGCAATGAATTACTTTTTGTTAAAAGAATTTCTTACTTTTTGTTAAAAAGTAAGAAAGCTTAGGTTTGCCCTAAGGTGGTAATTGAGTCCATCAATTCTTGTAGGTTCTCTCTGAGAGATATAAGGCTTATTCTTTAATACGTTAGTCTATCTAGAGAGATCCACCATTTTTATTTTATTGCTTTAGGCCTACACTACAGTAAATTGCCTTAGGTTTTATAAGTAATTAACTTACTATTTAAAGTGAGTTGTTTACTGCTAAATCACTGATACAATTAAAATGAAAAATTCTTATGGTGATGGTGATGAATTGCCTTATATTCCCCCGACTGTGCCTAGTATAATCATGGGAATGACAGAGATCTTTTTAGATTTGTGCATCCTTCTCAAAAACCTAATTTTCTTTAGGCTATTAAATAGTTTGATTTCTTTTGCTCATGATAAATGTCATATATAAATGTATTACTTAGACAGTGACACTGAAAGCACTAGTCTGCTCTTATTCCTCTATATTGAATGTCATTATGCATTTTAGGTAGCCCTGGTTTACCCCAACAATGATCCAGTCATGTTTATGGTGGCTTTTTATGGATGTCTCCTGGCAGAAGTGATTCCAGTGCCTATAGAGGTACCTCTTACCAGAAAGGTAACATTGCTAAATTTAAGAGAAATTAGCCTGATGTGACATGGTGGGCATTGGGTTCTTAGATCAGTTGCCTCAGTTACAACATTAAAAACAGTCTGACCATTTTCTTAAGTACCTAGGTTCACTTTCTAAAAACATGAAAGTTGTAGAAAATTTATTTATGAATATTTATAAGTGTCATGAAAATAACCTATTTTCAACTAAGATAGGATTTTTATAGTATTTTATATCACTTAAAAATTATGGGGACATACTTGACTTTTCAACAATTACCATTTATAAAGAGTCAATCTTGCTTCAGAGACTGTAGATTACCCACATTTACAATAGTTGAAACCTTTCTATAAAGGGATTTCCCTTAACTGTATCATAACATCTAGGATTCCCATTAAGTCAAGGGTGATGCAGTAATGCTGTGTTACTACTCTGGGGTATAGAATTGACTTTACCAGCACATCAGCCCTACTAAAATGAAACATATATAGAAAATGTCAAAGTGTACCCGAATGATTACTCCAGGAGCCGTTTGGCCCTAATTTTCTCATGCGGTTTATTACTGAGAGTTGGTGGGGAAGACAAATATGGTGGAGACTATGGATTTACAAGAAAAAAAATTATTTTCTGAAAGTAATAAAAAACAAACTGGTAGCATCCTGGAAACTCTAGTTGATGGGATATGGTATCTTTAGATTGGTCAGGAAATCATAGGGTTGTTCTTAAATTATTAAGTTGGCAGTGTTTATGTGATTTCATAATGATACTTTTAAGATGACATTTTAATGGAAATGCTTTAGGCTATATCTTTTGATTTTTTTCCTCTGCTGTTTTTGTAAGGCTTAAATCTGCCTCCTTTAAAACAGAATGATAAGGAGTATATGGACTTGGGTATAACCATCCCATTCACTTTCATGGTAAATTTGGACATTTGGTATCCATTTACATTATTTTATTCTGAACTGAATTGCTTTGCTTTGGGGTTTGGGGGTATGGCTAGGTCAAAACAACTTAACTGTGTTCACTTTTATTTCATTTCCTGAGATTAAAAGAAGAGTATTGCTGACCTTTGAATAAAATGGTCACATTTGGCTGGTGGAATTCAGCATTAGCAGTGTCAGATTAATAAAATATGATTTGCACTCAGGAAATCACTGTGTTATAGAAATTATTTGAAAGAACATATTGTCACTGGATTTTGACAACTGCCAAATACCAGGGGGCTTCCATGAATGTATCACACAAGTGCCAGAGCGTTACTAAGTGTCAGGTTTTGGGCTTGGGTACACTCACTGTTGGCTCCCCTACCTTGCTCATTATATTTTCTCCACAGGATGCTGGAGGGCAGCAGATTGGCTTCTTGCTAGGAAGCTGTGGTATTGCCTTAGCTCTTACCAGTGAAGTTTGTCTAAAGGGATTGCCAAAAACCCAGAATGGAGAAATTGTACAGTTTAAAGGTTAGTAATATTTGTACCTGAATTATCAGTTAAAAATTAAAGCTGAGTGCTTGAATTAGTGTTTTAATTTAATAATAGCTAAGTATTTAACATATATTTTGTTATCTAATTCTCACAATCTTATGAAGTAGGTACCATTATTATCCCCGTTTTACAGGTAAGGAAACTGAGACACAGAGAGGTTAAGTAACTTGCCCAAAGTCACAGCTAATAAATGGCAGGGCAACGATTTGAATCCAAATCTGTCTGATTCCACAGCCCACACCCTTAACCTTTATGCTGATGGTTGGAAAAGCTACCACTCTGTTCACTAAAGCTAAATGTTACATGTAGAGACAGAGGATAGACCACTAACCTCAGTGGACTTCCACTGGCAAATGGTCCTCCCAATTGTTGAGGTAATGTCAAGGCCTGGAATCAGCATGTGGAACGATTGTACTTTTGAAAGAAGGTATAATTGTCTGGTGATTTATCACTAAACATTAATAAAGTATTTTACTGATTATAACATGACCTTGATTTGGTCTCTCAGTATTTAAAACGACCAGTTCATTGTGAACGCGTACCCTGATGGGTTAGGCAATTCAATTTTTATTTTGGGTTTGATTTAGGTTGGCCCCGACTCAAATGGGTTGTAACAGATTCCAAGTACCTTTCAAAGCCACCTAAAGACTGGCAGCCCCACATCTCACCTGCTGGTACAGAACCAGCATACATTGAGGTAAGTCCTGGGGCTAGGACATACATTCTGGCTTTTCCTTTGGCTTCGATTGCTGTCCCACAAAATTTAAAACTAACTTTGCAGTTGTAATGTTAGTAGATCCCCCTGGTTTGTTGGATTTCCATCTTTTGGCTTGTAAAATGCCTTACAGTGGCCTTTCTATTCTAATTATTTGGAACATAAATACATATTCAAGAGAAAGACAGCAAAGAGATTGATCCTTGTCATATAAGAGAGTTACAAAAGACTTAGAGAAGTTCAGAGGTTTAAGAAATGATTTACTGGCAAAGAAACTGGCAGAGATATTTCTTTGCTGCTTTGGGAACGGGGGTGGTGGGGGGTGATGGGAAGCGAGAGACTGGAGGAATGAGGAGGGAAAATAGCTGTGCGTGAAAAGAACAAATTTAGCAGATAAAGAGCAAGAAGAAACAGATGGCTAGAGGGTTTGATATGGAAGGTTAGTGTAGGAACTTGATTAATTGATAACATAATTCAGTTGAGGGATTAAGCCCTACTGCCTGCCAGGCACCAGTCCTCACAAGTACCTGTGGGGGAGGGGCAGGGGGCTGTTATTATACCTGCTTAGTAGCTGAGGAGACTAAGACTTAAAATAACTCAAGTAACCAACCAAAGGTTTGTCTAAAACCATTGAACTCAAAGATGGCAGAGCTGGAACTCAAATCACATCTGTTTCACCCTAAAAGCTATGCCCTTGAGTACTCTGCATCTTGCTTGAGACGTATTAGTAAATGCTCACTAACTGCTAAATTAATAGACATCAGTAAATTAAAAAAAAAAAGTTTGGGGGAAAAATCCACCCAACCTAGAGCCCTATAGTCATAACTTTGGCTATAAAAGGGAAGAGAATGGGCGGGAGCTTTGAGAGGTAACATGGTGATGCTGGATGGAGGGAGGATGGCTTTTAAAGATGGAAGGGAGGGGCGGAGTCAAGATGACAGCGTAGGGAGGGGCGGAGTCGAGATGGCAGTGTGGGAAGACGCAGAGATCGTGTCTCCCCACAAATAGGTTGCCGGAGGCCTGCGGGGGACCTGAGGCCCAAGCAGACCGTAGGAACCCGGGAGCAACCGGGAAGGGCCTGGGGGAAGTCCGGGGTCAGGGAAGGGGAAGCCGGACGGGACCTGTGTCCCTGGGGGGTGGCTGGGTGAGGGGGGAGGTTCCTGCCTGGAGGGACCATTGGGGGCTGGGGAGATCCGAAACCGCAGTTGGGTTTCTCCAGACCAGGAGGCCTGCTGAGCTCCTCAGGGGGTTCCTCCACCCTCCAAGGCCCTCTCCAGGCTGCCTTGGTCCTGGGGGTGTGGGAAGGAGGGAGGAGGGGTGAGGAGGTGGAGAGACGGACAGGTTGGGGTGGGGGCTTTGAGATTGGCGGATGGGGAGTCGAGAGGGCGTTTCACCTGCCCTCTTGGCCAGGGAGGCTGACTGGGCTCCTGGGCCTGGTCCTTCACTCTCCAGGCCCCCTCTCTGCACGAGGATCCTGGGGCGTGGAGGGGAGGGGGATGGGAGGTAGGGGGGAGAGAGAGAGGCAGACAGTGGGGGTGGGGGGGGATCTCTCCAGGTCAGAAGAATAGGGGAGGCGCCGCTGGGTATTTCTTCTGGGCGGGTCCTCCACCTTCCAAGGCTCCTCCGGGCTGTTGGTCCTAGAAGAACGGGAGGGAAGCCATGGGGGGAAAAGAAGAGAGGCGGAAGAGGGGAGGGACCCTCTGGGATCAGAGGAGCAGAAGGCATTTCTGCTGCCCACTGGCCCCGGAAGCGTGCTGGGCTCCCAGGCCTGATCTCCAACTCTCCAGATGCGTTGGTCCCGGGGATGTTGGAGTGTGGCAGGGAAAGAGGAAGAGAGGCAGACTGGTGGTGGGACGTTCCAAGAGCAGAGGAGCAGGGGAGGTACGGAGGACCTTTCCCCTGCCTACTTGGGCCCAGCAGGCCTGCTGGGCTCCCGAGTCTGGTCCCTCAGTCTCTCCGGCTGAGTGGGTCATACAGGCGTGGAAGGGAGGAGAGGAGAAGAGGAAGAGAGGCAGACAGCTGGCGGGGGGCGGGGGGGGGAACCTTGCAGGACCAGAGGATCAGGGAGACGCTGTGGGAAATCTCCCTACCCACTTGGCACTGGGAGGCCTGTTGAGCCCCCAGGCTTGGTCTTCAGTCCTCCAGGGGCCCCTCTAGGTTTCACTGGTCCTAGAGGTGTAGAGGGAAAGCAGGGGAGAAGAGAAGAAAGAGGCGGGCAGGGGAGGGGGCCTTCTGGGACTGGAGGATCAAGGGAGGCGGAGAAGGTATTTCCCCTGCCCACTAGCTCTGGGAAGCCTGCTAGGCTCACAGACCTGGTGTTTCACACTCCAGGGCCCCCTCCAGCTGCTTGGGACCTAGGATAGTGGGGGGCAGGGGAGAGGAAGAGAGGCAGACAGGGACCCTACGAGACTGGGAGATCTGGGGAAGTGCCACAGGCTTTACCCTAGCCCAGTTGGCCCTGGGAAGCCTGTTGGGCGTCAGAGTCTGGTCTCCTGCCTTCCAGTGCCCCCTGCAGCTCTGAGGGTCCTAGGGGAATAGGAAAGAGGAGGTGAGGAAGAAGAGAACCCAAGGAGGAGGGACCCTCCGAGACTGGAGGACAAGGGAGGTGGCTAGCATCTCTCCCACCAACTCGGGCCCAGGGAGCCCACTGGGTACCTCGACCTGGTCCTTTGCCCCCAGGACCAGAGGCATTCCTGGGCCCATCTGTCTCATTGGGCCTAAGCCCCATTCCCCACCACTTCCAGGGCCTTTACTAAGCACCCATTGCCTAAGCACCCCACCCCCGCCCCCCGCTGGCCCTTGCCTAAGCCCCGCCCCCACAGCCAAGGCCTTTTCTGGCTTTGTTTTTGTTTTTGTTTTTCCTACCTCCTCACTTACACTATTGCAGTTGTTTTACCTTCCAGTTATTGCTCCATTTTTTAAAAAATTTTTTCTAACACATCTGTTACTTTCCTATTATCGTATTTTCTATCTTGCTATTGTTCTGCTGTTCTCCTACTTTTTTTTTTTTTTTTTTTTTAATTTTTTAATTTTTTTCGTTTTCCTGCTCCACACAACTTGTGGGATCTTGATTCACAAGCCCAGTCAGGCCTGAGCTCCTGAGGTGGGAGCTCTGAGTCCGAAACATTGGACTAACAGGGAAACCCAGTTCCCAGGGAATATTCATCAGAGTGAGGTCTCCTAGAGGTTCTCACCTCAACACCAAGACCCAGCTATACTCAACAGCCTACAAACTCCAGTGCTCAAAATCTCAGGCCAAACACCTGGTGGGACAGGAACACAATCCCGCCCATCCAAAGTGGGGGGGGAATGAGATGACAAAAAAATATGTCACAGATGAAGGAACAAGGTAAAAATACACAAGACCAAATAAATGAAGAGGAAATAGGAAAATTGCCTGAAAAAGAACTGAGTAATGATAGCAAAGATGATCCAAAATCTCAGTAACAAAATAGAGAAAATACAAGAAACAGTTAATAAGGACTCAGAAGAACTAAAGAGCAAACAAACAGTAATAGATAACAAAATAACTGAAATTAAAAATACTGTAGGTGGTATAAACAGCAGAATAACTGAGGCAGAAGAATGAATAAGTCAGTCGGAAGACAGAATGGGGGAAATAACTGCCACAGAGCAGGAAAAACAAAAAAGAATAAAAAGAATGGAAGACAATCTCAGAGACCTTGGTGACAACATTAAGTGCACCAACATTCGAATCATAGGCATCCCAGAAGAAGAAAAAAAGAAAGGGTCTGAGAAAATATTTGAAGAGGTTATAGTAGAAAACTTCCCCAACATGGGAAAGGAAATATTTAATCAAGTCCAGGAAGCGCAGAGAGTCCCATACATAATAAACCCAAGGAGAAATACACCGAGGCACATATTAAGCAAACTAACGACAATTAAACACAAAGAAAGAACATTAAAGGCAGCAAGAGAAAAGCAGCAAATAACATAAAAGGGAAAACCTGTAAGGATAACAGCTGATCTTTCTGCAGAAACTCTTCAGGCCAGAAGGGAGTGGCACTATATACTGAAAGTCATGAGAGAGAAAAACCTACAGCCAGGAATACTCTACCCAGCAAAAATCTCATTCAGGTTTGACGGAGAAATCAAAAGCTTTACAGACAAGCAAAAGTTAAAGAGAATTCAGCACCACCAAACCAGCCTTACAACAATTGCTAAAGGAGCTTTTGTAAGTAGGAGACACAAGAGAAGGAAAAGACCTACAAAAACAAACCCAAGACAATTTAAAAAATGGTAATAGGAGCATACATGTCAATAATCACCTTAAATGTAAACGGATTAAATGCTCCAGCCAAAAGACACAGACTGGTTGAATGGATACAAAAACAAGACCGTTACATATGCTGTCTACAAGAAACCCACTTCAGACCAAGGGACACATATAGACTGAAAGTAAGGGGATGGAAAAAGATATTCCATGCAAATGGAAGTCAAAAGAAAGCTGGAGTAGCAATACTCATATCAGATAAATTAGACTTTAAAGACTATTACAAGAGACAAGGAAGGACACTACATAATGATCAAGGGATCCATCCAAGAAGAACATGTAACAATTGTAAATATCTATGCACCCAACATAGGAGCACCTCAATACATAAGGCAATTGCTAACAACCATAAAAGGGGAAACTGACAGTAACACAATAATAGTAGGAGACTTTAACACCCCACTTACATCAATAGACAGATCACCCAAACAGAAAATATATAAGGACACACAAGCTTTAAATGACACATTAGACCATCTCGACTTAATATTTATAGGACATTCCATCCAAAAACTACAGAATACACTTTTTTCTCAAGTGCACATGGAACATTCTCCAGGATAGATCACATCTTGGGTCACAGATCTTCTCCAGGAAAGATCACATCTTGAGTCACAAATCAAGCCTCAGTAAATTCAAAAAATTGAAGTCGTATCAAGCATTTTCTCTGACCACAATGCCGTGAGACTAGATATTAGTTACCTGAAAAAAAACTGTAAAAAATACAAACACATGGAGACTAAACAATATGCTATTAAACAACCAAGAAATCACTGAAGAAATGAAAGAGGAACTCAAAAAATACCTAGAAACAAATGACAATGAAAACACAACAACCCAAAACCTATGGGATGCAGCAAAAGCAGTTCTAAGAGGGAAGTTTATAGCAATACAGTCCTACCTCAAGAAATAAGAAAAATATTGAGTGAACAACCTAACCTTACACCTAAAACAATTAGAGAAAGAAGAACAAAAAAACCCAAAGTGAGCAGAAGGAAAGAAATCAAAAAGATCAGATCAGAAATAAATGAAAAAGAAAGGAAGGAAACAATAGCAAAGATAAATAAAACTAAAAGCTGGTTCTTTGAGAAGATAAACAAAATTGGTAAATCATTAGCCAGACTCATCAGGAAAAAGAGAAGACACAAATCAACAGAATTAGAAATGAAAAAGGAGAAGTAACAACTGACACCTCAGCAATACAGAAGATCATGAGAGACTACTACAAGCAACTATATACCAATAAATTGGATAACCTGGAAGAAATGGATAAATTCTTAGAAAATTACAATCCTCTAAGACTGAACCAGCAAGAAATAGAAACTATGAACAGACCAATCACAAGTATGGAAATTGAGACTGTGATTAAAAATCTCCCAACAAACAAAAGCCCAGGGCCAGATGGCTTCACAGGCGAATTCTATCAAACATTTAGAGAAGAGCTAACACCTATCCTTCTCAAACTCTTTCAAAATATAGCAGGAGGAGGAACACTCCCAAACTCATTCTACGAGGCCACCATCACCCTGATACCAAAACCAGGCAAAGATGTCACAAAAGAAGAACATTACAGGCCAATATCACTGATGAATATAGACGCAAAAATCTTCAACAAAATACTAGCTAACAGAATCCAGCAGCACGTTAAAAAAGATCATACATGATGATCAAGTGGGGTTTATCCCTGGAATGCAAGGAATCTTCAATATATGCAAATCAATCAGTGTGATACACCATATTAACAAATTGAAGGATAAAAGCTATATGATCATCTCACTAGACACAGAAAAAGTTTTTGGCAAAATTCAACATCCATTTATGATAAAAACTCTCCAGAAAATGGGCATAGAAGGAAATTACCTCAACATAATAAAAGCCATATATGACAAACCAACAGCCAACATCGTTCTAAATGGTGAAAAACTGAAAGCATTCCCTCTAAGAACAGTAACAAAACAAGGGTGCCCACAATCACCATTATTATTCAACATTGTTTTAGAAGTGTTAGCCACAGCAATCAGAGAAGAAAAAGAAGTAAAAGGAATCCAAATTGGAAAAGAAGAAGTAAAACTGTCACTCTTTGCACATGACATGATGTTATACATAGGAAACTCTAAGGATTCTACCAGAAGACTGCTAGCACTGATTGATGAATTTAGTAAAGTAACAGGATATAAAATGAATGCGCAGAAATCTCTTGCATTCCTATACACTAACAATGAAAGAGCAGAAAGAGAAATTAAGGAAACTCTCCCATTTACCACTGCAACAAAAAGAATAAAATACCTAGGAATAAACCTGCCTGAAGAGGCAAAAGACGTGTATGCAGGAAACTGATGAAAGAAATCAAAGACAATACAAACAGCTGGAGGGACATACCATGTTCTTGGATTGGAAGAATCAATATTGTGAAAATGACTATCTTACCCAAAGCTATTTACAGACTCAACGCAATCTCTATCAAATTACCAATGGCATTTTTCACAGAACTAGAACAAGCAATCTTACAATTTGTATGGAAATGCAAAAGACCCTGAATAGCCAAAGCAATCTTGAGAAGGAAAGATGGAGTTGGTGGAATTAGGCTTACTGACTTCAAACTATACTACAAGGCCACAGTGATCAAGACAGTATGGTACTGGAACAAAAATAAAGGTAGATCAATGGAACATAATAGAGAACCCAGAGGTAAACCCATGCACGTATGGGCACCTTATCTTTGACAAAGCAGGTAAGAATATACAATGGAAAAAAGACAGCCTCTTCAATAAGTGGTGCTGGGAAAATTGGACAGTGACATGTCAAAGAATGAAATTAGAACACATCCTAACACCATACACAAAGATAAACTCAAAATGGATTAAAGGCCTAAATGTAAGGCCAGACACTATAAAACTCCTAGAGGAAAACATAGGCAGAACACTCTATGACATATATCAAAGCAAGATCCTTTTTGACCCACCTCCTAGAATAATGCAAATAAAATCAAGAATAAACAAATGGGACCTAATGAAAGTTAAAAGCTTTTGCACAGCAAAAGAAACCATAAACAAGACAAGAAGACAACACTCAGAATGGGAGAAAATACTTGCCAACGAAGCAATGGACAAAGGATTAATCTCCAGAATATATAAGCAGCTCATGCAGCTTAATACCAAAAAGCAAATAACGCAATCCACAAATGGGGGGAAGACCTAAATAAACATTTCTCCAAAGAAGGCATGCAGATGGCCAACAAACACTTGAAAAGATGCTCAACATGACTGATCATTAGAGAAATGCAAGTCAAAGCCACAATGAGGTATCACCTCACTCCACTCAGAATAACCATCATCAAAATATCTAGAAACAATAAATGTTGGAGAGGGTGTGGAGAAAAGGGAACTCTCCTGCACTCTTGGTGGGAATGTAAGTTGGTACAGCCACTATAGAAAACAGTTTGGAGGTTCCTTAAAAAACTAAAAATGGAACTACCGTATGACCCAGTAATCCTACTTCTGGGCATATATGCCCAGAGAAAATCATAATCCAAGAAGAAACATGCACCATAATGTTCATTGCAGCTCTATTTCCAATAGCCAGGACATGGAAGCAACCTAAATGCCCATCAACAGATGAATGGATAAAGAAGATGTGGCACATATATACAATGGAATATTAGCCATAAAAAGGAATGAAATTGAACTATATGTAATAAAGTGGATAGACCTAGAGACTGTCATACAGAGCAAAGTAAGCCAGAAAGAGAAAAACAAATATCGTATGCTAACTCATATATATATGGAATCTGAAGAAATGGTAGTGATGAACCCAGTGACAGGACAAGAGTGGAGATGCAGATGTAGAGAATGGACTTGAGGACATGGGGCTGGGGTGGGGGGTGGGGGGCGAAGGGGAAGCTGGGATGAAGTGAGAGAGTGGCATAGACATAGATACACTACCAACTGTAAAATAGATAGCTAGTGGGAAGTTGCTGTATAACAAAGGGAGATCAACTCGATGATGGGTGATGCTTTAGAGGGCCAGGACAGGGAAGGTTGGGGGGAGTCGCGGGAGGGAGGGAATATGGGGATATATATATAAATACAGCTGATTCAGTTTGGTGTTCCTCAAAAACTGGTACAAGAGTGTAAAGCAGTTATATTCCAGTAAAGAGCTTAAAAAAATAAAAATAGAAAATAAAACACACACAAAATAAATAAATAAAAATTTAAAAAATAAAGATGGAAGGGATCTGGGTACATTTTAATGACAGACAAGTAAACAGGCGATTAGAATACAGAATTTAGCAGTCAGCTCTCAATCCATATCATCTCCTGGTGATGACTTGGTTCACCCCTCAATCCTCCTTAAAACTGCTCACTGGCTTCCCTGACTACTCACTGACCACTCCTTTTTAGTCTTCTTTATTGGTTCTTCCTAAAAGGTGAAGGGCCCTTCATATGTGACCCCTGCTTAACTCTCTGACTTCACCTAGAACTACTGTCCTCTGCAGTTCTAAGCGCCTACTATTCTGAATTAACTTGCAGTTTTCACTTGGGACCCTCTTATTACCCACAGGACATTGCTAGTGAGTTTCAAGTATCCTGTAGGTAATAAGGAGCTATTAAAGGATTGTCAGCAGAAGAGTGGTAAGAATAAATATGTTGTTAAAAGATTTATCTGTTTGGTGGGGTTAAGAAGGGAAATGGGGAGCTTTTACAGTTATCTAGATGAGCCCAGGTTCGTGGTGATGGGGATGGAAAAAAGTGGATTGATGGAATTGAGATATGGTAAGGAAGTAGAAGAGGCAGGACTTAGTGACTGACTCTGGAGAGGGAGGAGGCAAGAAAGACACTCAGCTTTCTGACTTAGGCAACTGGACATCCTTCATTAAGATAGTACAAGAAAAGTTTTCGTGGGCAAAGGGTGGAGGTGTGGTGTTGGCTACATTGGGTTTCACAGGACTACGGGTCATTCAAGGGGAAGAGTTGATGCCCTGAGTCTGAATCTCTGGAGAGAGGTCTGGGTTGGAGATAGAGAATTGGGGGTCATCAGAAATGTGGTACCCTGATGGATTAAATTGAAAAGAAAAGAAGAAGAACAGAACTTTCAGGGAATGCCACCATTTAAGGGATGGGCAGAGAAAGTGGAGGGAAGCGAGAGAGAGGGAGAATATTGGATAGGAAGGAAGCGTACCACAAAAGCCAGAGAAGGAGAAAGTGTCAAGAAAGGAGTTGTCAGATGTTAACAGAAAGGTCTGCTAAAGTAATGTATGCAATGTGTGCTTTTGATTTAACAATAAAAAGTGGCTGATCTTGGTAAAAAACAACTTGAATAGAGCATCGAAGTAAAAGTGAAATTACAGCTGATTGATTTGGAGGAGTGAATAGACCGCTTTCCAGTCTCCCCTTCCCAGCCGGCAGCTGCTGATAGACAGTGACCACAGCTTCCAAACCTTTAGCTCTTGCTCTTGCGTGTTTGATACTGTGCTTCCGTTGATGCAGCTCAAGTCACAGGTTTGTTTTAGCTTCTTTAGCAGCCACTTCACACTGACGACTAATTAAACTTTTAAGAATTTTTCACACGTACTTTTGTTGAGCTTTGTCATTCCCCAGTCCTATCTTTGCGTGATTAGAGTTTGGGGCCCAAGTGCATAGCCTCAGATGTTTATATGAAACGTTAAATTCAGCCCATTGTCATGGCTTTTCTGAGTTTCGTTTTTTGGATTCTAGTTTTGTCATTTGAAATAACCCATTTTATTGTCTCTTGTGTTTTTGTTTTTTTGTGTTTTTTTTCCCCTAGTATAAAACAAGCAAAGAAGGGAGTGTAATGGGAGTTACAGTGTCCCGCCTTGCAATGCTGTCTCACTGCCAAGCTCTGTCCCAGGCCTGCAATTATTCTGAAGGTCAGACTTTACCGCGTGACTGCCTGCACTGTGAGCTCAGATCTGTGTGACTGCGAGCAGAGTGCTCGGTGACTGGACTCCAGTTAATGACCGTGTTCAGAGGGAAATGTTGAAAGACACATTCTTGGCTTGCTTTTGCTTTCGTCTTTTTCACAAATATGCTGTAACTTAAAGGAACTAAAATTCTGGGCAAGCTAAATATGTAAAGCATGATTTCTAGAGTGCAGAAATAGAAAACTAATTATAACCATGTGTTTATTAGCTGCAGAATGTCAGGTACCTCCGTCTCCCTGTACATACGGAGCTGCCACCAGCCGTATGTTTGGAGTTAGAATCAAAGAAATTCTGCTCCCAAAAAGCACAAATTAAAACACAAAAATGTATTCTGGATTGTTGGACTTTAGATGTGTTGATATATATTGTGTAATGACTATTTCCCTTAGAATGTTCTTCACAATATTAAATTTTTTAGTGTTTTATTTTCCTTTCATAGAATGAAACAAGTTAATACGTGCTCCTTATAGCAACATTAAAGAATTGCATTCTTGTCTGATTTAAAAATGTGCGTGCGTATACATATATATGTAATGAAATCAATCAAAATGCCAAGAAATGAGGTTGATTAAATTGCTAAATAATACATTCATATACTGGGTTATACTCAGGTGTTAAAACTTATGTCCTTGAATATTGAAGATTGTTTCAGTATATCATTAAGTGGAAACAAATTAGATACGGAGCAGTATATACCAGTTTTGTTATGGCAGATATCTATCTCTATATAAGCATTATAAGTATATAAGCTTAGAATTGTATGTGCATGTATGTGTATAGATATATAGGTATATACGTACACCAACATTTTCTGTTTTCTCTAGGACATGTGATTTTTACATATGCTTGTGAAACTTCCAAAGTTCCTAAAACAAACATGTGTTCCTTATATAATTAGGAAAAAATTATTATTTCGAAGACATTGCCAAAGTCAAGGAATTCCTAACTCATTGTTTCTTCTGTGACCACGTCACCCTGTGATTAGTTCTCCAGCCAATTTGAGGGGACCCTCAAATAATCAGAAGACCCTGAGAGCTTTTAGTGGTTTCTTTAAAAGTAACAAATCAGTTGTTTAATAGAGACAAGTGCCATAATTTTGCTACTGAACACTAAAGATGATTTTCGTGTGTTTTTTCCTATTTTTTTCTGTTTTAGGAGAAACAGTAGTGAATGTTTTAGACTTTAAGAAGGATGCTGGGCTGTGGCATGGCATGTTTGCGGTAAGCTACACAGAATCAAGGCCTTTAGTGTACATTGTGTTTATGATTCAGGTCATTGTGTGCTATATAACCACAGCATCTCTCACTGCTTGTTTGAAATTTAAACCCCTAAAAGATCAGTAATATTTTCCAGGGGAGTTTAGTTTTATGATACAAATGATAATTTTTTTAAAGGAGAATATAATTCTGTTTTTTCTTCATTGTGTGTTTGGGCATACCCTTCACATAATAGTATGTAGGAGAACTTAGGATCAAAAATTTTTTAAATATCTGCTATGATGGCTCAAAGCTTAAAAATTTCTACAAATGAATATGTTTATTTATGATTTGCAAGAAACTGAGAGTCACCTCTTTTCTGAAGAAAAGATTATGTAACTACATCTAGAACTTTGCAGTTGTGGTTAATATTATCTAACCTTTCTATTGGACAAAATGTCTTGAATGAGTCCTTGCTGCAATGAAAGAATAGGGTAAGAAGGTAGATCGGGCTACTTCCCATAATAGAGGAACAGGTGCCATGCTAAGGAAGTTAGAAAAAGGTGACTTTCTCGCAGCCATGGCCTCAATTTTTTTTGAAGAGGTGACAGTTGAGTTGGACTAAAAAAAAATGGGTGAGATGTAGCCTTATAGACATATTTAGGGACTGGAAGTAGAGGGGGAGCATTTCAAGTGGGAAAAGCAACATATGGAGCGTGCTGATTAGGAGGGGAGAGACAAGAGACACAAGATCCTACAGTTGAAAGGACCTTTGAGGCTATCTTGTCCAATTTCCTCACACATTGCAGGAGTCTAAGAAAGAGTAGGAAATGATGCATGGGGAAGAGGAGTGTTTTCCCTTTTCTCCCAGGACTCCTCAAATTAGTAAAATCCTTATTCCTTGATCATATGTGCTTTCTAGCCCTTTTCTGAAGCCCTTGCCATTTTGTTTTTCTATCAGAGGTTGAGAAACCCTTGTGAGAGTTAGAGGGAATCTTCTCTCTGTGATACACAGAGCAAGATAGGGACGTGTAAAGAATTAGTTATACACACCATTCTTTCCCTGAAATCCAAATGTGTGTCACCATAGCTAGAAACTTGGGGGCAGGGGGAGGAAAGAGAGGTTTACAGTGGTATTTTGGTATCTTTGGGCCACTTGGGTGGTGAACAAAATGACCAGTCTAAGTACCAAGATTTAATTACTCTGTCAGGCTGGGTCTCTTTGGGGACAGAGGGTCCTGGGTGGGTTTGGTTTGGATGGCAGGAGAGACACCAAATTGCATGACCCCCTCAGGTCACTCAGCTTTATCTACCCAAACACCTAACAGGTCTGGGCAGTACCTGCTGTAAGTGACAGGGAAATGTTGATTTCTTGCTTTGTAAGACCCAGCTCTTTGTGGTATGTGGCAAGCATAAGCACGATGAAAGCACTTAAGGGGTTGAAGAGCAGTTTGGCAGTTGTCTGTTCAATTTAAAAAACACACATCCTGTGACTCAGCAGTACAACTTTTCTACAGAGAAACACTTGGCGCACGTGCCAGGAAAAGGAGTATAAGTATGTTCCTTGAAACATTGTCTGTAGTTGCAAAAAAAGTTTGTCAGTAATAGGGAAATGCCTAAACAAATTGTGGTATAGTCATACTATGAAGTACTGTGCAGCAGGTCAAAAAATTACATAGATCTCTTATACCAATGTGCGTAGATTTAGCTCTAAAACAATTTAAGTGAAAAAAAGTAAGTTGCAGATATATGCATAGTATGATGCCTTTCCTGTTAAAATTACTTTTCTCTTTCTCTGGGAATGAATATATGTGTAAACACATGGAAAACAGACTGGAAGGATCCGTGGCAGATTCTTAACAGTGATTATTTCTGAGGAGGAGAGGAGGAAACCAGGTTTGAGAATAGGTAGCAAAGGAGGCTTCAACCTTATAGTTAATATTTTAGATTGTGTTCGAAGAGTATGTGTTTGAGTATAATATGGTTAAACTTGTTAACAAAATATCAGTTCAACTTTAAAATGCTAAGTGTGTATTAGATATTAATTCATATCTGTCTTTGCTTTTCAGAATGTAATGAATAAGACACACACAGTCAGCGTACCTTACTCTGTTATGAAGACTTGCCCTCTCTCTTGGGTTCAAAGAGTACATGCCCACAAAGGTAGTTACATACAGCATCTAAGCTTTAATTATGTGACTGTTGGAGATTTCAGAGACTTTCAGATTGCTCTTCTAGAGACATAACTCTGTGCCTTGCTGCCTTGACAGATTTTAGAGTTTGGTTACTCTAAAATTAGATATGTTGTCTAGTTCATCTCAGTTGATGTCCTTTCTTAAGAATTGAGATGACTGTGCCTGAATCTGGGCCCTGAATTAGATTCATTGGGTGCCTTGGTGTTCAAAGCTTCCTTGGCTGGGATGCAAGGCCTGCCCTCAAGTCACAGTGAGCAAGGCAGTCATGTGTCCCATCAGCCGCTGCTGTCTCAGAGCAACTGGCACAATTTCTTTGAAACATTTTTTATTTTCTCCAAGTGAAAATCATGATTCCTAAAATAAGCAAAATGTTTTTATTATAGTATATCAGTATCTACCAGATTTCGCATGCGTGTGTTAACTTGATCCTTCTTGCGTTTATAGCCAAGGTAGCTTTAGTGAAATGCCGGGACTTGCACTGGGCTATGATGGCACATCGGGACCAAAGAGATGTGAGCTTGAGTTCCCTCCGGATGTTGATTGTGACTGATGGAGCTAATCCCTGTGAGTACTTCTAGAGAGTCAGTCTGGGAGTATCCTTTCCTTTGGTAGGTAGAGGTTTTCGTCCTCTTTCTGTAAGCATTTTTTTTTTTTAACATCTGTATTGAGAGATAATTCACATACCATAAAACTCACCCATTTAAAGTATAGCTCAATGGGGGACTTCCCTGGCAGTCCAGTGGTTAAGATTTCACCTTCCAATGCAGGGCGTGTGGGTTCGATCCCTGGTTCGGGGAGCTAAGATCCCACATGCCTCACGGCCAAAAAAAACCAAAACATGAAGCAACAGAAGCAATATTGTAACCAATTCAATAAAGACTATAAAAATGGTCCACATCAAAGAAATCTTTAAAAAAAAATACAGTTCGGTGGTTTTAGTATATTCACAGTTATGCAACCATCACCATTGACCTGAATTTAGAACATTGTCATCCTCAAAAGAAGCCCCGTAGCCATTAACAGTCACTCCCCATTTCCCATCCTCAGCTCCCTAGCGCTAGGGAACTGCTAATCTACTCTCTGTCTCTATATATTTACCTATTCTAGACATTTCACATAAATGTAGTCATGCTATATGTGGTCTTTTTGTGACCAGCTTCTTTCACTTAGCATGTTTTCAGGGTCCCTCCACATTGTAACCTGTGTCTGTACTTTACTCCTTATATAGCCATATAATATTCTATTGTATAGATAGACTACATTTTATGTAGTCATTCATCCTTTGATGAATCTGTAAGCTTTTAAAACCACTCCTTGCTCAATTATTTAGATTTCTTCTCTATCATGTAACTAATAAGAGCGATGAGAAGGTGACTTGGTATAACCAAGTGTCTGGACTTTATGTAAATTCCCTGTCAGCAAATCAAAGGAGTTTGCAAAAGCCTTTAGAGGTCTTACTGTGTTGCCTGCTTTTCCTGACAAGCACAAACATCTTGAGCCTCCCCAGGGCGGAATCAGGTAAAGCGTTAGATACCACTGTGTTCTCTGTCATCGGTGGGTTTTAGTCAGTAGTCACAATGATCATTCTGGTATAAAACACAGACCTGGGACTGACCTTAATAAGAAGCAGGTCAGAGAGTACATGAAGAGGATGGAACTAAGCCAGAATATTAGTAATGCACTGGCAAAAATGCAGTAGTTACTTCAGGAAGAGTTGCTTGCTTCCAAATGGGCGCCTGTTGCCTGCAGTGCATCTCTGCTGTTGATTGGGTGGTTTGGTAGGAGCAACCTTATTCTAAGCTGTAACTTTAAATAGTGTCAGTGACCTTTCATGCGCTGGATGAACATTTGTGTCCTTGGAACCTATCAGCCATCTCACAGGCATAGTAGATTTGCATGGAATTAATGATACACAGATGTGTCAGCTTTCTACTCTTTACCAGTTTCCTGCAATAATGAAAATCACACTTTCAGCTTTCAAGTTGATCTGTTTCAACTCCTCAGGGTCTGTGTCATCCTGTGATGCCTTCCTGAGTCTGTTCCAAAGCCACGGTCTGAAACCTGAGGCCATCTGTCCTTGTGCTACTTCTGCTGAAGCCATGACTGTCGCAATCCGCAGGTACTGTTCAGAATGTTGGTTTTCTTGATGTATGTTACAGCTTTGATCAAATGTGCAAAATTGACCAGGTGATGACAAGAGGTTCGATCTAATTTTCTGCTTCATAAGCCTGAAAGTGAAAATGACTTTGTAAAGCAGTTCGAAGCATCTCATTTATTTTTCCCACTCTTGCCCTGAGTGTAAACTGAAATTTTACTTTAGTTATTATCATATCGTATTTATGAATTAGTTCTTTTTCTGTCATTTTGCTCTTTAGAATCCTTAGCATCTTAGACTACAAATAGACTGTTCTTGATTGTAGCTTACATATAGAAAGTACCTATATATATATAGTACACCCAAGCCAATATACTTTTTTGTATTTATTTATTTATTTCTAATTGAAGTATAGTTGATTTACAGTGTTGTGCCAATCTCTGCTATGGAGCAAAGTGACTCAGTTATATATGTATATACATTCTTTCTTTATATACAGTAGAGCATTGTTGTTTATCCATTCTAAATGTAATAGTCTGCATCTACCAACTCCAAACTCCCAGTCCATCCCTCCCCCTCCCCACTGCAAGCCAATATAGTCTTAACAGCTAATTAAAATTTTCTTTTTCCACCTGAATGAAAGACGACCGTGCTTTGCACATGTGAATTTGATTAATTTGGCAAGTTTTTGGTAGAGAAAATGAGGATTTTTGTCTGTATGGTAACCAGAGGAAATTTTTCTTTCCTACATATTCATACTTTTCTCTTAATATCATTTAATTTGCCAAATTTGATGAGTTTGTTTTGTTTTAGACCTGGAGTTCCAGGGGCCCCTTTGCCGGGAAGAGCCATTCTCTCCATGAATGGATTGAGCTATGGGGTAATACGGGTCAATACGGAAGATAAAAATTCAGCACTGACGGTTCAGGATGTGGGACATGTAATGCCCGGGGGTGAGTTCTAGGAGCACCATTTGCTTCTCATGAAGATTTGTCTTTAGAGAGAGTGGAGCCTGAGAAAATATGAGATCCAAAACCAGGAATCCAAAATTTAGTACTTAGTCATTTAATTTCTCAAAGCCACCCTAAGAGTTAAATGATTCTAATCATACTTACTTTCCAGCAGAGTTAGATGATTTAACTGTGACTGTTTCAGTTACAGTTGTTCACATGGAAAGCTAAGTACTGAGTGACACTAAAGTTGTCTGGTTTTCATTATAATTGCCAAAATGATGAGCTGGCAGAAAGTTAGAGTACACTGCTTCCTGTGTGTTTGAGTTTGATCTGTGTAAGGGAAAATTAATTTAACCTGTTTCTTTGGACTTTGCAGTCATTTTTAATGTCACTGTCTTTAAAAGCTTTGGTCTGTGTCTACTGTATGTTTTATTTGCTGAATTTAAAAAATTATTATCAGGGCTAAAAGAAATTTCAGATATACCTATGTAGTGAAAGATTTGGAGTTTTTTTGTTTTTTTTAACATTCCTGTCTGGTGTTCTTACTTAATGGCACTGAGTAAATGCGAAACTTTCCTGGGTTCATAAGGATGAGGCTGTTTTTGCAAAGGTTTTCCAGACTGTCCTTTGACTATACTTTCTGTACACTAGGGATGATGTGCATTGTGAGACCCGATGGACCTCCCCAACTCTGCAAAACAGATGAAATTGGAGAAATCTGTGTCAGCTCCAGAACAGGAGGCATGATGTACTTTGGGCTTGCTGGTGTGACAAAAAATACATTTGAGGTACGTGGTGTTAAAGTTTCGTGGGGAAAAGTGTTGGGTGAGGTCAGTGTCATTAGGGCAGCTGAGCTAGCTGATGGGAAAAAGTGCGGCGTAGCGCTTGAGAGTGTGTGCTCCAGAGCTAGACTGCCCGAGGTCCAGCCCTGATGGCGTGCACTCGCTAAGCTGCTTAGCCTCTCTGTGCCCCAGTCTGCTTCTCTTTAAAATGTGAGTAATCACAGTATCTACCTCAGGATCATTGTGAGAACTAAATGTGTTAATGTTTGTAGAGTCCTTATTTGACCAGCACCCGGCACACAGGAAGTGCTCTTGTGTATCTCTTAAATATGTAAAGAGTAAGAGGCCTCACAGAAATTCACCCTGGTGAATGTGCTATGCTTTGAGCTTTTTAAGACCCACAATTTAATTCTGAGAGTGCAGTGAGAATGGATCCGTCTCTCAAAAGTAGACTCGCGTTAACCACGCTTGTGAAGACTGATGTAAACCAGGATGAAAAATGAAAACCTGGCCTGTCACAGGGCAGATTGCTGCCGTTACTCAGTCTTTCAGTGAGAGAAATATTTATTGAGCGCCTTCTTTGTGTCTGGCACTATTCTCCATGCTTGTGGTACATCAGGGAAACACACAAAACTCCTCAAATAGTTCATATTTCAGTGGAACTAGCACATCGTTTTCCTGCAGGCAGTTCTGCATGTGAAGCCAAATTGTAATGAAAGTTTGCCTGGTGAGCCTGCAAATCAGAACAGGCATGATTAATGGTCTGTATTTCCTAATTGGGAGTAACCTGCCTCAGGGCACCTTTTAGGGGACAGAGAACTCGAGTTTATGGGCCATGTCACCTTCACATTAGGCAGGGCTTATATGACCACTGCCAATTCTCAGTCTTTGAGCGTCCCTTTTCTATAATCTAGACTAGTGGTTCTCAGCCTTAGTGTGGCAGGGCACATCTGTCTACCATCCCGTTTGAAAGTCAGTGCATGTAATTATGTAATAATAGATGTAAATGGCAGAAGAGTGTTATCTATATGTGTGGTGTGGTGGCTGGAAAAGGCTTCATTTTCTATGTTTACACGGCCTAAAATGGTATAATATAAATTACTAACTGTCTGTTATTACCACCACTGTCATCATCATCACTGCTACATTCTTGGCCTACCTTCAAAAGTTGTGACCAATTCATAAACTTTTTTTTTTTAAGCTCTTTATTGGAATATAATTGTTTTACACTCTTGTGCCAGTTTTTGTTGTACAACAAAGTGAATCAGCTGGATCTACACACATATCCCCATATCCCCTCCATCCCACAACTCCTTCCCACCTTCCCTATCCCAGGCCTCTAGGTCGTCACCCATCATCTAGGTGATCTCCCTGCGTTTCATAAACTCTTAAAGCACATGTTTACTGCCATTCCCTTGGTTTACTTTCACAGATGACTATCTCTGCTGAGTTTATATACATTTTACAATTTAAATGTCACCGTATTTCTCTTACTTTGAAGTGCTTGGACTACATATATTTCCAATATCTGAGTTTTTCTTCATTGCATTTTCCTTATATAAACAAGATCCTCAAGCAGTATTTGACAATACTAATAATATTTTATTATATTGCCTCCCCTGTGAGGGCAAGTGCCTAGCCAGAATTCTCAGATTTAATACTAAGCTGCTAGGTACATAGAGATGAAAAAATTTTGAAATCTGCAGGATAAATTTAATGACAGTGAAGTAGAATAAAAACCGTAACCAAAAAAGGAGAAGAAAACTATTACGTTGGTTTTGCAAATTAGTTTCTAATATTTTTCTTACTGGATTCTTATATTTAAACCCTGAGAGAATTTTCTGATGTGGTTAACACGTCACTAGAACAAAAGATCTAAGAGTGGCTGGTTAGAAAATAAAAGTGTATTTTAAAGATAAGCTACTGGTAGGGAATTCCTTGGTGGTCCAATGGTTAGGACTCCTTGCTTTCACTGCTGAAGGCCCAGATTCAGTCCTTGGTCAGGGAACTAAGATCTCACAAGCCACGTGGTGCAGCCAAAAAAAAAAAAAAAGGCTTCTAGGTAGACTGCTTAGAAGAACTTTGTAATACATATGAGCGCAAAGAGCTAATTTTTCATTGTCGTCACTTACTAGCTATTTGATATGAGGCAAATGAAACTCTCTGCACCTCACTTTCTCATCTATAAAATGAAAATACTAAGTCTGTTTCGTAGGGTTTTTTTTTGAGGATTAACTGTTAAGTATTTACACCTGTGCCTGGCACATGAAAAGCATTTAATGTTAGCTCTTGTTATAGTTGTTCACGGTATAAAAAAAGAAATCTTAAAAATTAAAGAGAAAAATCCAATCAAATAGAAAAAATAGACAAGAGACATGACTAGGCTATTCACAAAAGAAATACAAATGGCCAGTAAACAAAGAAAAAGAAATTCATCCATGTTAGTAATAAAGAAATGCAATTAAAATAACACTGGGATTTCTTCTTTTGCCTACCAGATTGGCAAAGTTTGGAAAAGTTGATGACGTAATATTAGCCAGAGTATAGGAAAAACATTCTAATATGGTATTACACTCTAATATGGAGTGTAAATTGCTATAATAATTTTGTAGGACAGCCTGTTAAAATTGAAAAGACTCATGCCTTTTGTACAAATGCACAGAAATATGTACAGCAGTACTCAGTAAAGCACTATTTATAATAGTGAAAAATAAGAATCACCTACCTAGCAAGAAAGACCAGTTACATTCTAATAGTATTAATTCTGGATGATTTTCTGAGTACTGACTCTGGGCCAGGCACTCTGCGTACATCTACAATCTGTTTACATTCCCTTGATCTTTACCCTAAGCCTGTGAGAGGCATTGGGAATTCCATTTTATGGCTACAGAAACTGAGGTTTAGAGAAGTGCAGGAACCTGCCCAAGGCCCACATTACTAGTAAGTGGCAAAGCCAGACATTAAACTTACATCTGACTCCAGGACTATGTTATCTCATCCCCCATGTGATGGTATATTATAGCACTGTTGTACAAAGGGAGCTAGGTTGACTATTAGCAACTTGTAAAGGTATCCAAAATACATATACTGTGTGAAACATATATAATATGTAAAAAACCAAGTTATGAAACCGTATATATAATATGATCCCTTAGAAAAATTCTTAATATGTTAATATGTGAATCTAAAAAAAGCCCAGAGAGATAACAAATTATAAATGTTTGTTATATCTTAAGGGGGTGGGATTATTGGATTCACTATTTATATAATTTTAGTTTTCAGCAAGCATGTATTACTGTTTTAAAGTTTTTTTTAAGACTTTTTAAAATGTAAATATTTATTTATGTATTTATTTATTTTGGCTGCACCGGGTCTTAGTTGAGGCATGCGGACTCTTAGTTGCCCCATGGCATCCGAGATCTAGTTCCCCGACCAGGGATCCTGCATTGGGAGTGTGGAGTCTTACCTATTGGACCACCAGGGAAGTTCCTAAGACTTAGAAAATCAAATACTTTTTTTTTTTAAGCTAACATTTTCATTTTCTTCTTTCTGTCTTTTAGGTGATTCCAGTGAATTCTGCAGGCTCTCCTGTTGGGGATGTACCGTTCATCCGGTCAGGATTACTGGGGTTTGTAGGGCCGGTAAGTGATATTTTCATGTTTGTTTTGGTGCATCTGATCCAAATATTTGTACTTTAGTTCACAGAACAAATTCTTATTAGTCCAAGAGTATTACAGGGCCATTTAACTTATATTTAGAGCAGTTCCTGTAAAAATATCATAAAATGAGTAATGTTTATCACTCCAGTTACCCAAATTCATTTTATTCCTTCAAACTAAGACATTATTTTTTATTTTCAAAACTTTTTTCGCTTATTCTTCCTATGTTGCTGATTTGATTAATATATTTCGGTAAGTTAGAAGAGTGCTGAAAAAGTTACCTTCAGTAGCAAAGGGAAACCGTAATATTGTACAAATCACTTTCATACAGATTATCAGTACCACACCAGGTGTAACAGTAAATTCTTTGAATGCAAACAGTTTGTTTTTCAGCACATGGTATTTACAGGCATTGGGTTTACAGAGACAATTAGCATACAAAACCTGTTCTCAAAGAGCTCACAGTTTCATGAGCCAGGGAGGAAGGCAGAGAGCCAGAGCATGAGGGGCTTTGCATGACATAATGGGAAGTTTGGGTTTTATTTTGTGAGTAATAGACATTCATAGTTGAGCCCACACAGCTCCCTCCATCTCTTAATTTCCCTCCTTACCCTCTCTTTTTGCTCCTCTTAACAGTTCAAGTTCTATAAGAAAAGATCTAATTTTATTTTATTTCTTCCCCACCATTTATGGGTGATGGTGGGGGTGAGGGGATAACTGAGAGAATCACTCTCCTAGGAGGAGACATCTATACCTACTGTCTTGACTTCTTTACTCAGCACCAAGAAATTCTCAAAGAACCAGCTCCTTTTAGCTTCCACTCCACTACTGAGGTCTAAGATGGAGCTCCAGCCATCACATCTGCGTTCCAGGAAACAGGACAGGGCAAAGGGTGTAGTCCTACTGTCTCTTAAGAGAAATTCCCTGTAGCTGCTGAGCAACATTTCTACTTATATATCTCATTGCTCTGAACTAGTCACATGGCCACACCTAGTTGCAAGGGAGGCTGAAATGCAGTCTTTATTTTGGTCAGCCATGCCCAGCTAGAAATTCTATTACTGTGAAAGAAATGGAGAAATAGATGTTGGGGAACTAGCAGTGATTGTCTTGTTCTCTTTTTTTACTTCCACCATAGCACTTTTCAGACTTTGTTGAAAATGCCTGATTTTCTTCTGTCTTCTGGGGATGACAGAAGGATGGGCCCGTAGCTTCTTGAGACTAGAGATGATATCTTGCTTACATAGCCTAGTCAGCGTGTGGCACTGCATTGTGCTTAGTAAATCAGTGAGCAGCATCCAAATGGAGATGACTACTAGATAATTCAGTATGTGTAAATGGTCCAGAAATCTAGGAACTCTGTAATGAATGGGAAAAGTTAATTTATTGCAAATGGGTCTGGGAAAATCGATAAAAATTATATGAAACAAATAATAGAATTATATATATAGATGCTTTGAGGACATTGACAGCAGACTTTCCTGCAGCTCCGTTATTTTATTGGAAAGGAGAGGCTCCTACAATTCCTTAGACTTTTCTTTATTAACTCATTTCTAATCTTACCAGATGGAAACATTACCCTTATAAATCTGAGACATTTATTCTCACATTAAAACTGTTTTACTCTGTTCCTAATTCCAGTGTTAAATAGTTTAACAATTTTCTCCTCTGCATCCATCCCATGAATAAGTACAGAAGACGAACGAATACATAATCATGGCTGGGGAAATGAACTGTGCTCATTTGGCATCCTAGTTGCTTTCTTATAAAATTCCTCCCTGGGACTTCCCTGGCGGTCCAGTGGTTAAGACTCCACACTTCCACTGCAAGGGGCATGGGTTCGATCCTTGATCAGGAAACTAGGATCCCACATGCCTCACGGTGTGGCCAAAAAATGAAATGAAGTGAAGTGAAATAAAGTAAAGTAAAGTTAAAAAAAAAAAAAAGAAATAAAATTCCTCCCTAAGAATGAGTACGAATGGATTCCTTTCTTATATACTATTAAGACCCCACTAATTATAAGATGCCACTGATTCTGAGATGTCGAGACATGAAACACTCTTAGAATCCATGAAATATGGTATTTTCTTTCTTATAGTTTTCATGAGATTTATTTCAAGGCAGGAAGTAAAAGGTCTGTTTTACTGTTTAAATTATGTAAATCATTGTTACCTTTCAGGGCAGCTTGGTGTTCGTGGTTGGAAAAATGGACGGGTTACTGATGGTTAGCGGTCGAAGACATAATGCCGATGACATTGTTGCTACTGGATTGGCTGTTGAATCAATAAAGACTGTTTATAGAGGAAGGTGAGTAGCACAGAGTTCAAATGTTAGCACTTCCAGTGGAATAGAAAGATATCTTCGTAGAGTGATTTGAGTCGTATTCTATAGAGCCTCCAGATTAGGTGGTTTTTGATTAAGTGTAGCAGAAACCAGGCTTTGAATATTTATCTTAAAATGTCTGGTTCTTTGGCTGTACTTGAGTGGAATAAGGTAACCATATCCTGTATTCCAATTTTTGATTGTTACTGTTTGTTGAATCCCAAGGACTGAGGAGAATTCTGAAACACTGAACGTCCTACGTTCCTTCAGCACAGAAGTCGCCCCGTTCAGTCTAATTGAGATAGACGCTACTCTGTAGTAGTTTACATCTAAGAATTGTTCTCTTACTTGACTCTAACTAATTACCACTTTAATGCAGAGATTGACATAGTACAAAAGTGCTAATTTCAGATTCCATGGATGAAGTCAATTAGATATGCTTTTGTCTTTGCTTATTAACTCAAGAAAAGATATTTGGCATATGTTGGAGTAATTGATGTCTTATTCAGGAGCTTTCAATCGTGGATATGTCTTTAAAGCAATTATGGTATCTCTTAGTTTTTGAAGCAGTAAGAAAAAGTAGTCAAACCAATAGAGAACCAGTTCCTGAAATGTGTAGTTTTTCGTAAAGGTGTGGCTTCCTGTGAGATATAGACTCTCTGTGGCACTAGACTTTCTGTCTTTGGTCACAGTCACATCCCCAGCACTCAGCACAGCCCCTGGCACGCGGTAGGTATTCATTAAATATGTGTGGATGAAAGAAAAGAAGGAAGGGAGGTGGTCAGGCTTGCTGGTGTTCTCAGCCCTCCAGTGCCTTCCCGTTATTTCATACATTCATTCAAGAAGCGTTTATTGGGAGCCAACTGCGTGCCACTGTTCTAGGTGCTCAGGATGTGGCAGTGAACAACACAGGTCATGTCTCTGCCCTCGGGAAGCTCACATTCTCACTGAGGGACGAGCAGGTAACCACACAGGGAAATAGATACTACCTGAGCTGGTAATGAGTGCTGTGCAGGAAGGACACGTGGCGTGGGCGTGCCTGTGGGTTATAAGGGGGTGGGGGTGGGGGGGTCTGGGAATGCCTCACCCGCAGGGGGACGTTCGAGCGGAGACCTCACGCAGAGCCTCCCCCTCCCCCGGCCTACCAGGTCCTCTGTGACCGCCCGCGTGGGTCTGACCTTTCCCCACCACTCTCTGCTTCACCACCCTGCTCTAGGCACACTGGCCTTCTTGCTGTTCCTCAAACCTGCCAAGCTCGTTCCTACCTCAGAACCTTTTCGCTTTCCGTTCCTTCTGCCCGGAAACCTCTTCCTCCAGATCTCCGCGCGGCTCGCGTCCTCACCTCATTCAGGTCTCTGCTCCAATGTCCACTCCTCAGGGAGGCGCTGCCCCACCTCCACACACCTCTCCTCCCCCACCCTGCCTCGGTCCCCTGGTGTATGGCACGACATGACATTATGTTATGTTTATGTGTTGTGTCTCTGACACGCAAGCTCCACAAAGACAGGGACCTTGTCTTACTTATCACTACGTCCCAGTGTTCACAACAGTGGCACTTCTTAGTACATGTTTTTTCAGTCCTCGTTTTGATTTTGATGGTGATGATTGTGACATTTTCTTTTCTAAACTACTCATTCCTGGGCAGTGCGGTGGGGATGTCTCCTCTCTGTAATTCCAGTTGAGCAAAGCAAATAGGACTGGTTGTGAAGGGAGTCCTGATGTGTTTGATCTGTCTCTCTTAGAATTGCTGTGTTTTCTGTGTCTGTATTTTATGATGAGCGCATCGTGGTGGTTGCAGAACAAAGACCCGACGCTTCCGAGGAAGATAGTTTCCAGTGGATGAGCCGTGTGCTACAGGTGAGCGCACCTGGCGTCTCTGTGCAGGCGGTTGGCTTTGCTGTCAGAGGCGGGAGCAGCCACTGCTGAAGCATTTTCTTCAATGGACCAGTTATGTTGCCTTGTTTTTTTCCTGCCAGTGACTATTCAAATATTCTGGGTGCTGTTAGCAAAATCAGATAATTAACACCACGCCTCCTTGTGGACCACAAAGTATTTTTCTGCTCAGGCTGCCAAAAACAATTGAATTTGACTTGCCTCAGCAAGTTCTTTCACTCTTTTGTGCGTGTTTACTACCCATGAGCGTTTTAACTGTCCAAATGTGGAACACATCTTTGACATAACCAGTCCCCACGTCAACAGCTACAGTCTTACTACATGCTACAAGTGGTGCCTAGAGTGTGAGGAATCCAAGAAAATATGACCTGCTGTTCTTACTTTGAAGGAGCTTTACTGTGGAATTAGAGATCTAGGTGAAGTAAACCACTAGGGAAGGAGAAAGATTTGGGCTCAGTATAAGGAAAGTGTTTCTAGGGGAGCAGGCTAGAATGATGAAGAGAGCCTAGTGTTCATTTAGAATCATGCTTTGAATCCCAGCTCCACTCCCTACCACTTAAGTGCCTTTAGGCAACTTACTTAACCTCACTAAGTTTATTTTCTAATCTGTAAAGTGGGGATAAAATTATCTATATTACAGTGCTGTTGGAAGGTTAATTGATGGTAATTAGGTAATGAATTGAAATATGTAGTGCCTGCATTCAGTAAAAGATGGTGGTGATTATTAATTTAAGAATAATCCTAAGCCTAATCTCCAGTAAGAAGTTTAGGGAGGCCCATCCTATCTTAAATAACAGTCCCATTCACTCTACCCCCTCACTCTTCTTTATTTTCTGCTTAGTATTTATCAGCATATAGTGTGTTTATATCTATCGTTTTCTACATCCGCTGTAACAGAAGCCACATGAAGGCCAAGACTTTCTCTCTCTTGTTCCCTGTCCAGTCCCCACAGCCAGATAGCTGTGCTGACCTGTCATCAGAGTAGGTTCAGTAAATATTTGTTGGATGTATTGGGATTGTTCCCGATGTCTGTAACTTGTCTGCTTGGGTCATTTGGATTTATTTACTGCCAGTTAGTAGTAATGTTGTAGAAGTGACGTAAGCATGAGATGAATAGCACTAGATGACTTTTGAGATTCTTCCTATCTGCAGGGTCTGTGATTCTGAATTATCAGCTGGTATGGCATAGGCTGTTCGTAGTGGACGATCAGAGAAAGGAAAGAGAATCTGCTGAAGATAGACTAGATAGAAAAAACTGTAAAAAAAAGTGGGACTGGGTGATCTCTGAAAGACAGTTAAGAATCAGAGCTACAAAGAGAATTTTTTTTTTTTACTGTTCATTTTTTCAAACACACTGCTTATTTCATTCAGAAAGAACTTTGGGGAATAGTGATAGAATCTTGTGGCGAATTACATATTTTTTCGTGTTACAGGAAGCAGATTCCCTAGGTTATTTGTTATTCTTCCCTGGAAAGCAACTATAGGAATTAAATGCAGTGCTGACTCACTAATCCAAATTTTTGTAGAAGACATTTGGGGGAGCTGATTTGGGCGTGAAATAAGAGGACGTTATCTTATATGTAGCTTCTCAGCTTGGGGCACTTGGATCTGTAGTAGAACAGGAAGAACACCATATGTTCTGGTAGGTTAGAGCCCAGAGGTGGTTTAATTCCAGGTCTGTGTATGATATAAACTAAACACCTAACTCAGCACCTTCTAAGGAACGTGGTCAGTAGATGACTTACCAGGTGGCGTATTTTCAGTGGGGAATCCAGGCTACACATGATGAATTTGCTAACTTCCTATGTATTCTAAGATACCAGAGACTTAGGAACTCTTGCAGACTTCCCATTTCCTAGTTATCTCTGTTGGTTAGTGGATTAGTCTGAAGAATATGCTTTTCAAGTTTATTCTTCTGCCCTTTTAAGTCGTTTTAATAAAAGGCCTTGTGTGTCTTTTATGACTCTTGGTCCCTTCTTCTCAGGCTAGATCTCCTTTTCAGTAAGACTTGTGGGTAAAACTAAAGAACTCTCTCAGTTGGTGTGTTTAGAACTGGTATTGATAGTTGGTCAGTTAGTTTTCAAAGGTGATTGAAGCAGAAAACCTGACAGTGAGAAATTCTTCAAGTATTAAGTTTTAACACAAAACCTACAAATGTGCCTTCATTTGATGCAGAGGCGTGTGAGCGTGAGTTACACCAGTTTGAGTTCCAGGTCAGCTTACTTCCATAAACCACATCCAAACGCATTGTCTTCGGTTTCTGGTTTCATTTCCTTTAAATTAGATTAATATGTGAGCATTTGAAAAGAAACTTACCTTTTAGAATTAACTTTCCCGTTCCTGTCAACAGTAGCTTGTTAGGAGCTCATCTCTAATGAGTCTTTCAAAAGCATAACTCTACCTATTTTGCATTCATATTTTATCAGTGGATATAATAATTATATGAGCATAGTAACAACAGCAGGTGTAAAAGGTGTAGAAGCAGGCACAGCTGATGCTCAGCACACAAGTGCGTGGCTGGAAACAGGTGTGGCAAGGGAGCTGGTGGCCTTCAGGACTCAGTGTGCGGTGGGCCTCACCTGGATGTTTTGCAGAGGGGATGCCTAGTAACCTGGTGAAGGGCTTACTTACAGAGCTTCTGTTTTGTTCATAATAGAAGTACTTTACCTCTGTTTAATTGAGCTACGTTGGGCAGCTAAAATATTAAAAGAACCAAAACAAATTTCCAGGTCTTGGACATTATCACTCAAGAGAGAATATATTGAGGCTTGCAAATCAGTATCCACCTCTGTCTGTTTAGATTGTATTGGGTTGGCCAAAAAGTTCATTCAGATTTTTCTGTAGGAATAAGGAAAAACCCGAACAAACTTTTTGGCCAACTCAGTATCTCACCGCTCTGCCATCACTGGCAGGATTAGGTACCTTTAGATGTATAGGATCCTAATAATCTACCAGATTCTAGACCTAGAATGCATAGAGAAAGAAAAACTCTAGAATAGAATGATGGATTCTGTTAGGAGGATGCCAAATGTCATAAAATTAATCTCACTGAATATTTCTCTTTGTATTTTTCTAGGCAATCGATAGCATTCATCAAGTGGGGGTTTATTGTCTTGCTCTGGTGCCTGCCAATACACTGCCCAAAACTCCACTGGGAGGGATCCACATATCCCAGACGAAACAGCTCTTTCTGGAGGGATCACTACATCCTTGCAATATCCTCATGTGCCCACATACATGTGTGACCAATTTGCCAAAACCCCGGCAAAAGCAACCAGGTAATAATGCTGGCTTTGAAAACATGACATTACAATTGTAGCTTCAAGAATTCTTTTAGCATGAGTTTTCCTCTAGAGTTAGACTTTACAAAGATTAGTAAGTAACATGAGAATAATATCAGCTGACCAAAAGCAGGAAAGATTGAGATTTTATAAAATAGCTTTTCCAGGTTCAGTCTTGTGAGTGATTCTCAGTAGAGTGCCTCCATTTTCCCTGGACGTAAGGTATGGGGTCAAGGTGATTAGAATCCCACTGGTGGAGGTGGAATAAAGCAAGTCCCATAAGGAAAGGATATGATAATAAGAATAGCTAGTATTTATTGAGGGCTTACTAAAAGCCAAATACTAGCTAACTTTTACATTTTACAAATGTGATCCTAAAGCTTTGCCCTCAGCTGTGGAAAGTAAAGTTCAGAAAAGTTAAGAATTATGCCCAAAGTCATATAGCTGGTTAGACAGAGGTGAGATAAATAGCATGTTTTGCATTTGCCATATTCTTACGAATTCAAGATGCAAATAAAAGTATATGAATTGTCATATGAAACAAGAAAAAAACCAAATGGTCAATTTCACCTTTTTGCCTAATTTCTGAACAGACCTAGGTTATAGGGCTGATGAGTAGGAGACTAAAGGCAGGAGTAATTGATTGATGGTTAGTCATGTTAACATATCTGTTCAATCCAACATGAAGTCATTAAGTTTTAATGTTGCTTTTTCATTTTAATCGAGAAGTTAACGAGAGCCTCTCAGTTTCTTGTATGCCTAGAAACACAGGAGCCAAAATCTGGCCTTTACAGTTCCCACTGCTACCACACACACTCACACACATACACATACACACTGTGTACATCAGCACGTCAGCCCCTAAACGTGTTGGGAAGAGGACATAAAAGTGGTAAGATTAGGAAGGCAAAGGGAAGTGTGGCATTTAATTATATTTCCATTAAGACCACTTTTGCTGAAAGGTAAAAATATGATGTACGATAATAAAATAAAAGGTAAGCCTCTGACTGTAGGATATTTTTATTAGGATATTACAAAGATAATGTACTCTGCCTTGCAGTGGTTATTACTTCAGTGGTCTCGTGGCTCAAGATTATATCACACTTGGTTATCTAGATGTTATTGTCAACTCACCAGGTAACCTTATCTTAGTAACAGTGTGTATAGAGCTAAGGTATATATGATATTTATCAGTTTCTGCTACTGGAGTTGAAAGTTTATGGAGGCTAATATTATAAAGGGGCAGTTAGAATCAAGAAGTCTATACTAATCAAGAAATATATAAAAAGAAGTATCTTCATATTTCCTCCCTAAGTATCTGACAGATATGTAAAACAAATCCTTTTTCATCTCATTCTGTTATGCTGAAGTCCTACATTCATGTGTCATATGTGTAAAATCCTATTTTAAATAGCATTTAATGTAGAATTCCTTTAACAAAGTTTTCATTTCAGTAGATGCTTAAAAGATGCAACTCAGAGACATAGCAGATGCTTAAAACATTGCTTTTACTAGCCAGATTTCACCCAGTTTTACTAAGTGATGAAACCTGTGTAAAAGGTTTATTCCTAAGCCCCCACAGGCATAGCATCTGATGAAAGCATTAGGTTTGGCTTCTGTGTTTCTGCTGTCTGTTATGATAGTCTTTTAAGATTTTAGTGGGATGCGTATGGTCAGACGAAAGCAGCTTGAAAATTGTGGCATTCATGGAGCAGATGTGATGTGGGGATAACATGAGAGGTTGGGGTTTAAGAAGAATACAGGAGCGTAGAGATGGATGGGAGTGAGGTAAGAAAGGAAAGGAGAGGAAAAGGAAGATAGAGGTGTTAAGACAGCCCAGTGATAAGAATCTCATTGAGATGCCTGTTAAGCTATTGTATAAAGAATGGGAATGTGTTAGGACTGGTTTTGGCCACAAGTTTCAAAAGAACATAATGGCTGCTTAAACAAGAGACAAGCTTATTTCTTTCTCAGGTAAAAGAAATCCAGAGCTAGGCAGTCCAAGGCTAGGATGGAACTGGCTAGGAACCCTCAATCACCATGGGTCCAGCTTCCCAGCTTCCCAGCATCTTATTGCACTGGCATTGTTATCAGTTAACTGTTGTTATAGATATGCTGCATAACAAATAACACTAAAACTCAGTGGTTTAAATAAGTGGTTTAAAGTAAGACGCATTTATTTTTCACTCATGGAATGTGGATCTGCTGAACCTGGCTGGGATCAGCTGGCCTTGGCTTGGCTCCAGGCTGTAGATTGGGTTCAGAACTGTTCCATGTGTCTCCTCATCATGGGACCAGCAGCTACCTGGGCCATATTTTCCTCAAGGCAGATGGCAAAAGCAAGAAGGCAAGCCAAACCATACAAGCATACGTAAAGCTTCTGTTTGCTTCATGTTTCCTAACATTTTATTGTCCAAAACAAGTCAGACCATGCCCACAGTCAGTGGAGCAGAGAGGTTTATACTCCTCTCTTGTAATCACAGCAAGGAAGATTTGTAAGAAAATAAAACAATCTGCCACAGCTAGCCTTAGCATACTGCCTCAGGGTTCATTTCAGCTCCTCACCTCCAGCCATCAGTTCTACGTTCCAGCTAGCAGATGGGAGAAAAAGACAAAGAAGGAAATACCCTTCCCCTTTAAATATATCTTCTAGAAATTGCACATATTACTTACCCTTACATTTTATTCACCTACACTAAAGAATATAGTCTTTATTCCAGGCATTTGCCCAGCTAAAAACTGGGGGTTGTATTTTTAAAGAAGAAGAGGAGAATAGAATTGGGGGACTTCTCTGGTGGCTCAGTGGGTAAGACTCTGTGCTCCCAATGCATATCCTTGGTCAGGGAACTGTATCTCACATGCATGCGGCAACTAAGGAGCCCGCCTGCTGCAGCTAAGACCCGGATCAACCAAAAAATAAATAAAATAAATAAATTTTTTAAAAAAAAGAATAGAATTGGGGTTGATGACTAGCAGTCTTTGCCACTGGAAATTTACAGAATTTGGTGGGGAAAATAAGAAGGCATATTACAGGTACAGCACAATATCAGCAATTAACCTCCTAGATTTATTGCTTTCAGTAATTTTTCACTCTCTTTGGCCCATAGACTCAAGAAATGCATACAGAAGGCCTGAAGAAATTACTGCTGAATTATTTTTGTCATTTTAAATTACTCTGAAAGATTCACTTTTTAAAATGTCATGCCTTTATTAACTTTACAGTGTGAGCCCAGGAATGGGCAACTTACACAGTCATGTGCACTCTGGGTCCTGTCTATATAAAAAAGGCTGTCTCCAACATGATATATCTCTAACTTACTATTGCAGTCTTTGGGGAAAGAATTTTGCATATTATACTTAAAATTTCAGTGGACAGACACTTTGTAAACGAAAATTGTTCAGCAGAGTATTGGCGTACTTTACCCTTTAGGTTGTATTTTTTTTAGTTTAAACTTTAACTTTTCATTTTGAAGTAATTTCACTTACAGAAAAGTTCTTTCACTTACAAATAGTGAAAGAACTCCCTTATGCTCTTTACCCAACTTCCCCAAATATTTAAAAGTGATTCTATGATTCAAGTGATTTTGTTCCAGCTATTTTAGTACATTCTCATAATCAACAGATTTTGGCAATAAATATTATTTAATATTAATCCAGGCATAGCATCAGCATTATTCAAAACTCAGATGGCAATAACTTTTGTTATGGTTTAGCCATCATTGGAGTCTTAATCTTTAAGTAACCATCAGGAATGGCATACAAGGCCTTAGCATTGTTAAGAAAGGGAGAGTTTTCCTTTTTTTATCTTGAGAAAGGGAGAGTTTTCGCTTTTTTTCCCTGAGTGTCAAGCCTTTGGAAGAGTTGAAAGAATACTGTAATGAAGACCCATAAACCTTCCCCTAGATTCAGCAATTGTTAACTTTTTTTTTTAACTGAACTCTTTGAAAGCAAATTGCAGACATCATGACACTTCACCCCCAAATATTTCAGCAGCATATCTCTAGAGAACAAAAACATTCTCCTAAAATTTTTCTAATCAGCCACAATGCCGTTATCCTGTTAAGAAACTTAGCATTAGTATAATGCTATGATTTAATAATACACCGTCTATGTTCATATTTCTCTACTTGTTTGTTATAGTAGCTGATTTTTTTTTTTTAATCAAGTGTACAAAGTCACACATTGCTTTTGGCTGTCATGTCCTTTAACTTGAAAGCTCCCAAATCTGTTTTGTCTTCAAGACATGGACCTTTTTGAAGAATCTAGGCCAGTTGTCTTGTAGAATGTCCTTCGGTCTGGTTTCATTACTCACTTAAAATAAAGCCCTTTGATATTCCTGATGAACTCACTCTCAGTCTTCATAGATGGCAGGTTTCTCTTCAGACCAGATATTCATTACTGTTAAGCCCGCTCTTAGGGTTTTCTCCATGATTGGAGCAGATGAAATTTATCAGTAGGAACCAATGCAACCAACTGTCGCCTCCTCAGAGTGAAAATTTCCTTCTATGCCCAGTCCCTCCACCCCCAATCCCTGTCTCTCCTGTGGTACTGTTTTCTTTTTTTGTCCTATTTTCTTTTTTTCTGGCACTTCCTGCTACCTGACGTTATTTATTTGTGGATGTGTTTATTGGTCGCCTTTCCCCTCTAGAATACAAGCTGTTTGTCTTATCTGCTACTGTGTCCCAATGCCTACAAGGGTGCTCAGTCAGTATGGTTGATTGAATGTTTGAACCAGCTTTGGTCAGTCTGGAAATGCTTGGGGGTGGGGGGTGGGGGGTGGTATGTAACTTGAATCACCATCTCCAGAGAGTTCATTTTTGCTTTTACTTACAGGAGTAGGCCCTGCTTCTGTGATGGTTGGGAATCTGGTTGCAGGAAAACGCATAGCACAAGCTGCAGGAAGGGATCTTGGGCAAATTGAAGAGAATGACTTAGTGAGGAAGGTAAGTGTTCCAGAAGTGTTGATTTTTACAAACAAGTCAAGAACAGAATCTACACTTCAGGTAGCAGATGGGAGATGCATTGTCCAGCTTTTTAAAAGTTGTTGACCACGATTCTTTTTTCTGCTTTATGATTTCAGCACCAGTTTCTGGCGGAGATTTTACAGTGGCGAGCCCAGGCAACTCCTGACCATGTACTCTTCATGCTGTTAAATGCCAAGGTATTAAAAATTCAATTGTATATCTAATCAGCTGGCTATTGTGAGAGTATCTGAGGCACTCTTGATCTCTTTCTTTCATCAGAAAATTTCTATTGCCAACTCTGAGGAAGGAGTTATTGCTTTCTCCTTGCTTTGATACATGAGGATAAATTGTGCAGTCACTTCAAGGTTGAAAAGAGACCTCCTGGAGTGTTATTCAATACAGCCTCTTTTTTGTCACAATCAAGTTGTCTTTATTCAGTTCTGATAGGAATGGGAGGGACAACCATAGGTCTACAGATGTACAGAATGCATTGTGTTAATGTAGTTTTTTAACCCGGTTTGACTTTTAATTCTCTGATTTCCACCAGAAATAAAATGACTTTAAATAAAGATTGTAAAAACCAGAGTTGTATTTAGTACGTACTTAAATGATTTATTGCTAACATAGAAAGCAAATGGAAAATTATTCACGCGTATATTTAGCTATTGCTTTCTAATGGATGGTTCACCAGAATATTGTGTTTTTTAAGTTATGCGTTCTATGGGAGTCTGTTAAGATTTGTTTGTTTTAATGGCTGAGTCCGAAGGTAAAAGTACTATGACCATAGCACACAACAGTATTTCTCACCAGCGGGGGGGAAGACTGGAGGGCCTATTAGAGTCCCTTAGGGGACTTACCCAGATGGCCCCCTTCTGCCCCAGGCCCCTGGATTCTGATATTCTTTTTCTCTCTCTCTCTCACACATACACCACACACTTAGAGAAGTTTAAGAATTTATACAGTGATAGAGCCTGAGAGGAATATGCTGTGCATCTTAGTGAGAAGTCAGTTAAAATCTTAAGACCCATTGCTCTGTGGTAGAAAACTTTGGGACTTCCTTGCTCCACCCCTACATGAAGTGGGCTTTTCTTCAAGCCGATGGATTGATTAGGGTCCTTCCATTTCAGTAAGATGATGTCAGTCCAGCTTGTTCCTCACTCCACTCCCAAGCTTGGCTACAGTTAAAGTTATGGCCCTGTAAAACCACGCTTCAGTTACATTTGTTAGTGAACAGTGAGTTGCAATGTGCTTCTTGGTTAGAGACATAATATACATGGGTGACTGAAGGGCATGTGGTCCCTTTATTCTTCTGCATATTCTAACATTTTACCTTGGATTAGCCCAGGCCACCAGACAGCTTAGGAACCATACAACATTGTTCCCTAAGGCCCAGAAAATGCTTCTTACTGAAGTTTACTTTGCTGCCATACCATGGACCAAAAAGAGGGCTATTGTAAGAAATGGCCTTAGGAATTTAACCCTGATTTTAACCAGAGGAATATTCATTTTAGTGTTATAACCTTAATGTCCAACAACAGACAATTGACTAAATAAATTGTGGCATATAAACATGGTGAAATACTATGCAATCATTGAAAATAATGTTATAGAAGAATAGTTGGTGATCCAGAAAATATTCAAAATGTGAAAGTAGGAAAAGTAGGATATAAAACTTTAATAATAATTGAGTACTTACTGAAGACCCCGTCCCAGGTGCTTTCCATTTCATAGTTGATTTTAAAGTTAAAGGAACGGAGGTTGAGAGACATAAAATCACTTGCCTGAGGTCACAGGGCCGTAAGTGGTAGGACTAAGAAATTAGCTCCTTCATTTGAACCAAAACTAGCTTCAGAGCCCACATTCTTAGACAATGCACTGCACAGCTTGTGGCATAATACAGTATGATGCCTTTCTTTTTTATAATGTTGCATGTGAATTTATATATAATACATACTCTTTTTTTAATGTATTTGTTTATTGGCTGTGTTGGGTCTTCTTTGCTGCACTCGGGTTTTCTGCAGTAGCAGTGAGTGGGGGCTGCTCTTCATTGCGGTGTGCAGGCTTCTTATCGTGGTGGCTTCTCTTATGGAGCATGGGCTCTAGGCATGTGGGCTTCAGTAGTTGTGGCACACAGGCTCAATAGTTGTGGCATGCAGGTTTTAGAGAGCAGGCTCAGTAGTTGTGGCACATGGGCTTAGTTGCTCCGAGGCATGTGGGATCTTCCCCGACCAGGGATCAAACCCGCGTCCCCTGCATTGGCAGGTGATTCTTAACCACTGAGCCACCAGGAAAGTCCCTATACATATCATTTTCTTAAAAACCAGGAAAATATACACCAAAAGTTAATAGTGATTACATCTTATATTTCCTAATCTATATTTTCCAGATTTTCTATGTTGAACATGTACTATTTTATATTAATGAAATTTAAAAGTTATTTTTAAAAGAAACAGCTCAGTAAACTCGTTTTTATTGAGTCTTTTAAAGTTAAGTTGTAGTAATTTAAGATAGTGTGGTATTGGCACAATATAGACAAATAACAGTTTGGTTTTATTTGATAAAGTTGAAGGTAGGCATACGCAGTAACCCACCAATTCCATTTCTAGGTCTATGCCCGACCAATACTCATGTATTTATGTACAGGACATATGTATTAGAATGAATTGTCCATCTGCAATAAGAAGAATGGATGAATAAATTGTGGTATGTTCATACAATTAAATACTGTGCAGCAACAAAAGTGAATGAACTGTACACGTAGGCAACACAGCCTAGATGACGCTTAATAGAATGTTGAGAGAAAGAACCAAATCACCAAAATGTATATGTAGAGGGGATGTCCCTGGTGACACAGTGGTTAAGAATCCGCCTGCCAACGCAGGGGACATGGGTTCGAGCCCTGGTCTGGGAAGATCCCACATGCTGCAGAACAGCTAAGCCCGTGTGCCACAACTACTGATCCTGCGCTCTAGAGCCCACAAGCCACAACTACTCAGCCTACGTGCTGCAACTACTGAAGCCTGTGCCTAGAGCCTGTGCTCCGCCACAAGAGAAGCCACCGCACTGAGAAGCCTGCCCACTGCAATGAAGAGTAGCCCCCACTGGCTGCAACTAGAGAAAGCCCACACACAGCAATGAAGATCCAACCAACCAAATAAATAAATAAATAAATAAAATATACATACAGCACGATTTTATGAAAATCAAATATTTCATAGGAGGTAAAAATATAAAGAAAAAGAAATCAGCCACTAACATTAAAAAGCCATGATAGTGGTCCCCTGTGGAGAGAAGGAGAAGGCTGGTGGCGGCATGCATAGCATATAGCGGTGCTTTTAAGCTGTTGGCAGAGGTCTTTTTCATGTCAGACTTGCATATAATGTCAAATTGGCTACATTTGTTACTGTTTTATTTCCTCACTGAGCTTCATCCTGCTTATACTTTCTTCTGTTTACAGGGAACTACAGTGTGCACGGCCAGCTGCCTTCAGCTTCATAAGCGAGCAGAGAGGATTGCGGCAGTTCTTGGTGACAAGGGACATCTAAATGCAGGAGACAACGTGGTGTTGCTCTATCCACCTGGTAAGTGCTGGATTGGTAGACTAGACAAGCTCCACTGCTAGACTACAGACTCTAAGAGGGCAGGAGCGCAGGGCCGCCATACGTGACCACGTGGGCTGTGCACGGTGGCTCATGCCATGGGAACAGGCCTCTCCCCACAGAGATGTGCAGTGCAAGGGCTCTGCTGGGACCCAGTGTGTTGTATTTACTCTTGTATTTCCACTGTCTAGCTCAGTGCCTGGCACTGTGGTAAGTACTGAATGAGTGAATGACAACTTCTTGACATCTGGAAACACTCAGAAGAGACCCTTATTTCTAGGAGTGCCCAGGAACGGGACTGTTTCCGCCAGTTGGCAGAAGCATGTTGTGTGTGAACTCTGACTTCACATTCTCCATGTTGTAATTGGCGCTTACTGTCCCTCGATTATTACTGTGTTCATCTTCCACGCCCTAGTCTAACCCAGCAACCTCTTTCCATCAAGAGGGACTCAGAATTATTCAATGACAGTTTGGTGTAAATACTCAAAATTTTAGGTGAAATATTTCAGTTGTCCCTCTCTTTAGTCTTCTGCTGCCTAACCCACTCATACATCCAACCTTGTATGGTCTTTTATTCCTTTTACCTCATTTTACTTTGTGATTCTTACTTTGCTCTTTTATTTACATTGATACTAAGATTTCTAGAAGGTCATCTGGTAAAGGAATTCCTCCAGCCTTGCTCCTAGGAGATTGTCTTCCATTGACCAGTTAATCACGGTGATGGACCAGAGCACTTCCCGTGGAGGCCACCCTCCTCGTCCTAATACTACAGAGGCTTCATATCAAGTGATGTTTTGCCTCCCTAACACCAGTTCCCACTGGGGGAGTGACATCTCAGGGGTCTAATTGCTGTTCACATAGCAGCCTTTTAAGGAGTGAAAGAAAGCTCATGTGTTTCTCATCTCTCCTTTTCCCATTCTTTTATTTTCCAAGTGAAGCAGCCCTAATTTTTGCAGTTATTTCTAAGTAATATCAAGTAACGATGTCAAAATACCTTCCTCAGGTATCTTCCAAGAGTTTTCTTTACTTCTGACTTCTTTTCTAATTATTTTTTCTTGGCTTCTCTATTTTTTTTTTAAGTTATTTTATGTGTGTCCTTCTTTACCTTCTGTTTCTTATCAATTTAAAAAATTTCTTCTGATAGCGTCTCTGTTAAATGATGGTCTAATTAACCCATCTGGCACATGATTTAATGAACTAGTTTTGGAAACTCTGCCTTTTGCTTTCTCAGTGACAAACCAGGCCGCTAAGTGTCTATGTCTTGCAGGCATTGAGTTAATCGCTGCATTCTACGGCTGCCTGTATGCAGGGTGCATCCCTGTGACTGTCCGACCTCCTCACGCTCAGAACCTCACAGCCACATTGCCCACTGTCCGCATGATTGTCGATGTAAGTACTGGGTATAGCTTGCCTTTTCCTCGTCTCATAACACCCAGAGTCAGACAACTAAGGATCGTTACTCATTTTCCAGTTTAGTTGAGTCAGGAAGTCAAATCTGTCTCCTGAAAACTGCCTCCTTTTCCTTTATCTGATCAAAGTGACCAGCATTTTCCAATGAAGGAATGTGGGAAAGCAGTTTTTGGTGAGATACAGGATTGTGTTTTTATCATGAACATTAAGGAAGTGATGCTGTCATTAATATTTCTCCATGAAACTAATTTTTTTCCCTCTTAAAAAAAATCCTAATATTTTTTCTGCACAGTAACCAAGGTCATTTTAGATGCCAAACTGAATTCTCCCTGGGGTCAAGTCACTTTTTTGGGGGGTTGGTCTTATAAATTCTCTTGGCATAGTATTAAAAAGGTCTCCAGATCTTGCTCTGGAAGTGATAGAAGCTTTCTTCAGGATATGAGAATTGAAAAAAGTAAGATAAATCTCTCTTGCATCATATCCTTAATGTACTTTAAAGCAAAGAGTTAACAGAGTTCCAGTTTTTGTAACATTTGTTTCTCTAAGAACTGCTGCTCTGTCAGCAACTGGAGTCTGCAGTATAAAAGCCCCGTTCACCACAGATGATTTTACTACGAAGTTCAGTCCAGCAAAATGCCCTTGTTATATTCTGCAAAGTAGGCCGGAGCAGCGGGGAGGGGAGTTTCCTTACACCGACACAGTTTGCAGGGTGAGGGAAGTCGGTCACTTTGCGTTTCCTCGCGGGTGTATGGGTGTGTGCGCCATTCCTGTGAGTGCAGCGTCCCTCGAATTCGGGATGTGGTCTAGGTCCAGTGTGTGTCACCATTCCCTGGACTGTTGCAAACACTGCCTCCTTCAGAGATGATCCTCTGACGCTTCTCATTCCCTGTCAAATCCCTACTGAGGTTATAGCCATGGACTATTTGAGAATCACGGTTGTAAACAGTAACTTGTGCTGTGAACAAGTCCATCATTCTAATTCAGTGTTACGCATTTGCAGGACAAATGTCAGGGGAACGCTGACCTCCGTTGTCCTGTGTGTGTTCTTTGAAAAGCTGGTACTGTCCAGTCCCAGTATGATGTGCGAGTGGCTTTTAGCAGCAGCCAGAGCCTATGATGCTACACGGAGCTAAGCCTCCTAGTGCTTGTTTTTGTCCATTTGTATTCTAGGTCAGCAAAGCGGCCTGCATTCTCACCACGCAGACCCTCATGAGGTTGCTGAGGTCCCGCGAGGCAGCAGCAGCTGTGGATGTGAAAACCTGGCCAACTATCATTGACACAGGTGAAAGGGAGATTTCTCCAGAGCCTTTGAGGGAGCAAGAACATTCACTCCCTGAGATTTCCTAGACTCTCATGTCAGAGATGTTTATGCAGCTCTTCTGTTGCAGCTCATTCCACCTGCTAAGACAGAGGCAAAACTTAATATCCACTCAGCTTGAGTTACCAAAGGACTGGATACTGCAACAACCAGATTCAAAAAAGCAGATCACAGTGTGCTAGAACTCTGGAGACAAAACATGTCTTGCTGTTACTCTTGTCATTGTCACACGGTGGTTAGGTATTTATGCCAGATGTGACCATAGACATGTGCGGCTACATGAAGTATTGAGAAGATCTGACCCTTGACTTCCAGATGTGACAGAGTTGGAACAGCATTGGACTAGGAGTCGAAAGACCTGGTTCTGGTTCAAGCTTCAGTCCTTGTTTTCTGTATAACCTTATCTGAGATTACCCTTTCCTAAAATACTACCTAACCTGGCCTGACCCACATATTTATTGAGAATATCAAATGCAACATAATATGAAAATACTTTTAAAACCATAAAGTATGTGAATTTTAGATGGTGTTCCTACGAAAGAAGGGGGTAGGACACTGGGATAGCTGGAGATGGTGGTGGAGGGGAGAGTGGGTTTTAGAGTCGGGCAGACAGTTGTAAATCCTCATCCTCTGTTACTCGTAACTACTTCATGGGGTCATAAAGATTAAGTGACATAATATAGAGCACCAGCACACAATCATAATAATAACAACATCTAACTTTTTATTGAGCCCTTACCATGTGGCAGTCATCTAACATGTATTACCTAATTTCTTCCTATACCAAGCCTATTAGATAGGTGCCACTTTTTTATCTGCATTTTACAAGTAAGCCTGAGGCACGGGGACGTTAAGTGAGTAGTAGAATTGAAATTCCAACCCAGTCCGTTTGGCTCCCTTCCCAGCACTTTAACCATTAATTTCCTCCCTACCAATTTTCAGTAGATATCACATAGTGTCCACCTCAGGAACATTTATATGGATTTAAATATAAATGGGATGACATCTATTTATGGTTATTGTGTCCAGATGCTGAACTAGATTTTTTTGCAATTGTTACTTAAGGATATAGACAAAGTCATTTATAGTATGTAACACAAGCGGATTGTGTTGGTGTTAATGATGTAGATACTTCTACTATGGTTACTGGACCATCATGTTTCAGGAAGACTTGGAATGTTGTCTGTAATACAGACAACAGAAAGGTTTCTTTAGGTACTTGAGTGGCCCTTCCCTACACAGAGGTGGGTTGAAGGTGATGGAGAGGGTCTTTGGTTTGACCCAGAGATGAGTGCCCAATAATACAGAGATTGGAAAGTCAGAATCAGAATCGTTTCTTGATCTGGAAAGCCAGAGGAGCCATCTAGGAGGCATGGTGGGGGCCAGAGACATCCTTGATATCTTTGGATTTGACATACTTATAAAGCAAATTGGGAGGGAAGGGAGAGGTATCATAAAAGAGCAAAGGACAATAATTCCCAATTCTAGGTTATCATTCTTAAAATTGGTCGGTCATGTTACCTTGGAGAAAAACTGTCCAAGTTTTAAAGCAGTCCATGATTACTATAACATGTACTAAATTGTAAATAATGAACTTTAACTTGAGACCAGCATAACAACAAATAAAAAGCTTCCTGAGTTGTCTTAAAGTGCTTTATGTGATTAACTTCCTAACAGTTCTGTGAGGGCAGGTATTATTACCACTTTAGAGATAAGGAAACAGACACAAAGAGGTTAAATAACATCCAGATAACATCACTGAGAAATGGCGGAGCTGGGATTTGAACACTGGCAGTCTGCTTCTTTAGCCTGTGTTTTCAGCTACTATATTACCCCTCACGAATCTTCTTGTAAATACATCTGCCTGATGTCGTTTTCTTGTTTATATTGTCTAGTGGTACCTTCAACCCCAGCCCACCTCTAGGAGTGACATATGTGAGCTGGTTGGTTAAATAAAAGAAGCCTAAGCTTTAGCAAATCCCAGAAGCTAAATGTGGCCATAGCAGAGCCACAGAAGACCAGTTGAAGAGCAGTGGTTTTCGAGTTCCAGTGTGTCTGATTTTATTTTTTAATTTTATTGAAGTGTAGTTGATTTACAATTTGTGTTTAATCTCTGTTGGATAGCAAAGTGACTCAGTTATACATATATAGATTCTTTTCCATATTCTTTTCCATTATGGTCTGTCACAGGATATTGAATACAGTTCTCCATGCTATACAGTAGGACCTTGTTGTCAACATGTCTGATTGACATCAGGTTTTTTTCTTTTCCTTGCAGATGATTTACCCAGGAAAAGGTTACCTCAGCTGTATAAACCACCCACTCCTGAGATGCTGGCATATCTTGATTTTAGTGTCTCCACAACTGGCATGCTTACAGGAGTGAAGGTAGAGTAGTCGGGATATATTTACTCTCTCGCTGGATACTGGTAAAATGCCAAGTCTGCAGAAAATAGAGATGAGCACTGCCCCAGGGACTTCAGATGGAGAGGCCAGCTGGTTGTACCAGAGACCAGTAGGCGGAGGATCAAGGGCCTCTGCTATATTTAAATAAAAGCATTGGCTCTTCCGGAATAAGTTATCCCAAGGAATTTGTGTTATGAATTGTTCTGAACGTAGCATAGCTAACAGATAATACAAGTTATAGTTAAAGCCAGTATGAAGGCATAGATTCGTATTTCATAAAACTCAATATTGACAAATGAACATATAGACTTAGACTTACCTTCAGTTAGATTAGGCTTTTTGAAGATGAAAAATATGCATCATTTTGAGGAGTTTGAGGGAATCAGAGCTTCTCAAAGCTATCATTAGAGCTACTTTTCTGCCTGTGGGATGCCAGTTCCATCCTGTTTCGTGTTCCTTACCTTCCAGATGTCCCACTCCGCAGTCAATGCTCTCTGTAGAGCCATCAAGCTCCAGTGTGAGTTGTATTCCTCTCGGCAGATCGCCATCTGCCTTGACCCTTACTGTGGACTTGGCTTTGCACTCTGGTGTCTCTGCAGGTAGGCATGGAAAAGCAAAGAAACAGAATGCATGGGAGTATCTTTGGGGCTATGACCATCTCATCCTTCCGTTTGCTCCCTTAATCTGGTAAAGTTTTGATAAAATGCTGATGTTTCCCAGAATTTGTGTACCTAATGTAGCTTTGATGTTTGTCTGGTTTTGTTTGTATTCCCTCTTTTCTGTTAGTTTCATGCCTCAGACAAAAGGGCAGTGATCTTACTTCCTCTTCTGTGCTCCATCCTGTCATTCTCATTTTAGAAGCAGAGCCAAGTAAAAGGATGACATTTGGGTGACATGTCATGCTATGTCAGCCAGAATGAACCCCCTAGGCTTGGCAAGAAGGAGTGTAATGAGATGGGTGACAGCATGTGGCTGGAAAGTGGCACATTGGCCAGACTGTTACTTGTAGGATAGCAGATCCCAACTCCTTCCACTCTCCTCCCAGGGTCCTCATCTCAGCCTGCATTTTCACCTCCTTGATGGGCATCTCCATGAATGCTTCACAGATGCCGCAACTCAGCATCTTCCTTCTGTGTCCCCATTCTTCTTAGGATGGGGTTGTCCACCTAGGGGCCCACGCTAGGAACTTGGGCTTTATCTTCAACTCTATATCTTTATGTCTCACATCGAATTAAATGTCATATCCTTTGGCTCCATTATTCTTAAACCTATCTATACATAAGAATTGCCAAGGGGTCTATTTAAAAAAAATTAATGGGGTGTCCCTAGAGGTGCTTCCCTAGCTCTCCAGAGGTGAAGACCACAATTTCAGCATTTTTTTTAACACAGGATTCCTGGGCTCCTAGTGATGCTGGTCTCCACTCAAGTTTTAGGAAGTTGGGGATTCATGGCTGGAGATTGTACACATGAAATGGGACGCGAACATTCCTTCCTTTTTATCCTGGCTGCACTGTCAGGGTTCAAGCCCTCATCCTCTCTCACCTGGACTATTGCAGCCTCTCCTAACTGTCTCTCAGCCTTCAGTGACTCACGTCTCCAATCCCCGCTCCATGCAACTAGCTTTACCCCAACTTCAAGCTGTAGGGACTGCCTGCTGGATAAATTCTAAACTCCTTCCTATAGTAATAGTTCAGTCCTTTCACAGTTTGGCCCTGACCCTTCTGGCTTCACTTCTCACCACTACCCCAGGCATCCTGTGCTCTAGTATTTCACACTGGAATACGATTTTGGTTGACCTTACCCACACCATGTAATTTCATATCTCCATGCCTTTGCTTATGCTGTTCCTCTGCCTGGAATGCCCTCACCAGCTTCCCTGTTTCCTCCAGCCACTGTCAAATCCCTACTCATTCTTCAAGCCCCAGCTCCGCTGTCCCGTACTCGGTGAAACACCCGCTGCCCCTTGTGTTCCCAGTTTGAATGACTTGCGTGTCATTCTGTGATCTTGATGGCCTTTGTTCACGTCTCAGTTACCCCCTTCCACAGTCTGCTTTATTCTGTAGTTACTGTGTCCTGTAAGTTGCATAGGAACAAGGCTGATTCTTAGACCTTTATATCTAATATGACCCTACCCTGTCTTTCGTGCTCAGTAAATATTTGCTGAATTGCTGGTTGTTCTAGGATGAATTGATAATGTCAGCTATTGCCTTTTTTCACTGCAGTGTCTATTCAGGTCACCAGTCCATCTTAATTCCTCCTATGGAGTTGGAAAACAACCTTTTCCTCTGGCTCTCCACAGTCAACCAGTACAAAATAAGAGACACTTTCTGCTCCTATTCAGTAATGGAGCTCTGCACCAAGGGGCTTGGAAACCAAGTGGAGGTGCTGAAGGTAAGAAGCAGCTGTAGCCAGGAGACAGTCCTGAGAGAAACGGGCCAGGCGTGATGATACCCTACCTAGGACCAGCCAGGCATATCTGCCTGCTTTTTTCTAGCAGGAAGCTAGACCTCAGGAAGTCTGCCTCTTTCACTTTCTAATTTAATGCACTCTTTCAGGGTTTACTTATTTGTACATTGTGGAGAGGAATGTAAACTGCTTAGAAGGCTGAATAGAAATGACTTTATGTGAAGATGAACAGGAACTGTGACCTCCAAGAGGATTCTTCCCAATAGAATTTGCAACCTGAAAATATTAGAGATTGGGGACTGCCCTAGAGATAAGGTCGCTCATTCATGAGTGTATCCAACAATCATATGTCTAAATGGCATATGAGACAGTCAGAAGACACAGAATTTTCTTTAGTAAAGTAACCTTAAGAATGAAAAAAGAGACAAGAGATTAGATCTCTGTGTTGCTAAGTTTATTTTTCTCTCAGTCCCATCTCTCCGTTTTGAAATAGAGAGCAATCTAAGGTACAGAAATGAAGAGGGATTAAAAATATATTGCTGAAGAACCTAAGATTTTTAGGTGAAAGAGGAAAGAAATAGAGAATGAGCAGGTTGACCAGTGGGTGATAACTTGAGTGGAATGCCTTGGCATTTTCTGAAAAGGTGGTATCCTTTCTCTGGCTGAGGTGAAAACACATAGTTCCTTAACTTTTCCTGCCCAAAGAGGTAGCGCAGTGGCCCTGCTGATTCAGTGCTTCTGTGATCCTGCTGACCTTGGCTCCTGTGCGTGGTGTCTTACAGACCAGGGGAATCAACCTCTCCTGCATCCGGACGTGTGTGGTGGTGGCAGAGGAGCGGCCCCGCATTGCTCTCCAGCAGTCCTTCTCCAAGCTCTTCAAGGACATTGGTCTGTCCCCTCGGGCTGTCAGCACCACTTTTGGATCAAGAGTCAACGTAGCGATATGTCTGCAGGTGACTGTCATGAAATCTTGCTTGTGTGGGGGTCTCAGAGCACAGGCTGCCACATACTTGCTGTGGGCCTCTGGGATTTTTACTTTGACTTGACTGTGCTGTATCTTGCCCATCTGTAAAATGAACACGATAGTATTGCCCTACACAGGGTCGTTCTGTAGAACCACTGAGTTTCTAGGTGCCAAGCTCTTGGAGCCGTGTCTGGCAGTTGAGTGCTAATGTAAATGTTAACTGTCAGTAGTGGTTTTATGGTCTGCGACAATGAGTCAGGAAGATTTCTGAGTCCTATTTGAATTTTATTTATATGTTACCCTTTGTTTTCCATCTCCTCCATCTTTTACACCTTTTTTTGCAAAAGAAGCACAAATAAGCCTGGGTTCTTCTCTCCAGCCAGATGGCAGTTTTGCCATGTTATCTTGGGGGGGTAAAGAACAGAAAAGAGGCTGAAATAACAGAAAAGAACTGAGTCTAACTTTATGTAGCTCTTAAGCTCATAAGGCAGGTCCAGGCATGGACAAGAGTGAGAGTCAAGGAAGGCGGCGGACATGGGTGGATACTTTGAGGTCCTCTGTGTTTGTGGTCGGGTGATTCTGGAGCAGCATCGTAACGCTTTAACCTTGGAGCCCCGTATGGGCCCCTCGCTGCCAGCTTGGACCAGTGTTGGTTTTGAAAATCCCATCGGTGCTGGTCTAGCTCATCCCTGCCTTGAGTCCAGGGATGAGGACCCTCCTCAGCCTGGTAACCTTTCAGTGCTGCTCCGGCCCCCAGCCTACTCTCCTGGGAGAGGAAAGGAAAGAAAGATGAGGAGAAAGCCAGGCCAGGGGTCTCTTTCTCTACAGCCCTGCCTCATCTGGTTGAAGACAGGGTGAGCGTTCAGAATAGAGTTTGGATTTTTCATGTATGTGACTAAATTATCTCTTTCTTGATTTGAAAATGTAAAATATGGAAGTGCCATTCAGTTAATTTTCAATAAACAATACATTGATTTATTTTTCTTTAGGGAACCTCTGGGCCTGATCCAACTACTGTGTATGTAGATCTGAAATCATTAAGACATGACAGGTATCGTAGATTTGTTATGCTTATTTCCTGTTAGCATTCCTAAGCATAAAAAGTTCTGAGCCTCAAGAAAGCCAGCTCTCCCCCCTCATTCCTTTTGTTTGTGTCTTCTGGGGGGATGGGAAGAGGGAAGGAATTCATTTTCATTATTAATACCTAATAAGATTTACATTTATAAGAAGACAGCTTTAATTCTCACAGTTGCTGCACTGTTCTTTAATATTAAAATGTAATACTGGTATTTAGTGACATTTGACATAAATTACACTAAAATGGATGGCCTCTTTCCTGTGGGAGTTTAAAAACAACTGAGACAGACAAGATAAATGAGGCAGAGTAGGGTTTTTGAAACAACACTTTATCTGAGCCCCAGAGGTAAAAACCTTCCTCCTCATCAGCTCACAGGTGAATTGTAGCTATGCCCCAAGGGGAGCTCCTGGCTGAGGGCTCTGGGACCTTTTCCTAAAATCCTACTGACTAGGGCTGTGCTCACAGTATGGCCCATGGCCCTGACCCAGCCTGCACAGGTGGAGCGTCTCTAGTGCTGTGATTCTCAGCCTGGGGAGAGTTTGTCCCCAAAGGACATTTGACAGTGTCTGGAGACACATGGGTTGTCACAACAAGGAGATGCTACTGACATCTAGTGGGTAGAGGCCTGGAATGTTGCTAAACATCTGACAGTGCACAGGATAGCACCTCACAAAAAATTATAACAAAATATCTGACTCAAAATGTCAGTAATTCTGAGTTTGAGAAACGCTGCTCTAATGTGAAGAGATAGATTAGAGGTTTGGGAAGGCAGTGTATATAGCTGCGGTAGATGTGGTGCAGTCATTTTGTTGGTTTTTTTCAGGTTCATATGTAGTAAATATTGCTCTTCTGCAGGGTTCGTCTTGTGGAACGGGGTGCCCCCCAGAGTTTGCTCCTCTCAGAGTCTGGAAAGGTAATTTGTTCTGTTAACCACTGGGAAGCTGGTCTGTCTGTTAGTTTTAAAGAAACCTGAAGCCATGTGATATATTAGTACCCAGGGTAAGACTGAATTGACATCTGGAGATAATTCAACAAATTTCACTTAGCCAGTACTTTCAAATTCATATGGGTACATAAGTAAGAAGAATACTAGATTTGATTTTTTAAAATCCTACCAACATGTTATTCTTAGTTGACGAACCAGCAAAGTATTCAGTATTCATTATACTCAAAGCGAAGAGATTAGCAACACTTAAAAAGAGCTAGTTCTGCCTTTATAAATGTTACAAGGGGAAAAATAGGGTGACATGGGGTGTGGTTTAAGAGCCAGGGAAGACATACACATATTTAAAGTTGAAAGAGAAATCAAAATGGGGAAGAAATGAAAGATATTTGAGAGTGATTTATTAGGTTAGAATGAGGCCTTAAACTGTTGAAGGTGACATTTTATTATTACCTTAGTCCGCTCAGGCTTCTGTAACAGAATACCATAGACCAGGTAGTTTATAGACAACAGAAAGTTATTGCTCACATTTCAGGAGACTGGAACGTCTCAGATCAAGGTGCTGGCAGATTCTGATGGGGGATTTCTGGTTCCTAGATGGCCATCTTGTTGCTGTGTCCTCACGTGGCGGAAGGGGCAGGGGGAATCTCTGGGTCTCTTTCATAGGAGGGCACAGATCCCATTCATGAGGGCAGAGTCCTGATCACCTCCCAAAGGCCCCGCCTCCTCCTGCCATCACATTGAGGGTCAGGTTTCAACGTGGATTTCAGTCTGTATCAATTTTGAACAATTCGCTAACATTGAGAGAATCAAATCAGCATAAGCTATCAAGTTTCTCATCCTTTTGAAGAGAGTGGTGATGCCTCAGAATACCTTCTAGTAACCCTGAAAGGCAGAGGAGGGGGCGAGGAAGAGAAAGGGAGTCCTGCCTCAGCTGTGCAGTGGCGGGGTCGGCCCCATGGGGAGTGTACTCCGCTTTCACTCCTGTTTAAACTCTTCCAAGTGGAGTTGGGTTGACCTTCTTACCATCTTGTCAGCCCTTCCTCTGCCTCTGTCGGTGGCTGGGCTCCTTAGGGGCCTCAGCGCAGTGCCCGGCCCAAACAAGCAAGAATGGCCTTCCTTTTCCTTCCTTAGGGGTATTAGATATGTGAGCTTCTCAAGTAACCACAGACGCTAGAAACCCAAGGTGAAAAGTAGAGGTTTAGGGACAGAGGACGGGTGCCCGGAGAGGCCCGGCGAGCTGTTCTCTCAGCCAGCACCCGCTGCTTCCTTGTCCCTCCTGAGGGAGGTCCCGCACGTGATGTCTGTCCCCTTCCTGCCGAGCTGCTGCCGGTCTGGTTTCTCACCCCTTTGAGAAGGTGGTAGACTGGTTGGTTCCCCGGTTTATTTCTGAGGTCGAATCTTGCTATACCTCTCTCTCCACCCAGCACAATCCTGCGAGCGCCATCCCAGCTCCTGCCTACGTAGCACTCCCTCTCCCCACTGCAGGGAGGGGCCGGGGAACTGCATTTCATAGGGTGATTAGACTTAATTGAACCCAGTCTTTGTGTTTTCTCTGTGATTCTTAGATTTTACCCGGAGTGAAAGTAGTTATTGTGAATCCAGAGACCAAAGGGCCTGTTGGAGACTCTCACCTGGGAGAGGTATGTATAATTTTCCTCTTTACTCTGATAAGTCAGCAGTGAAAGACTTCAGGGTTCATATTTGAGAAGTCAGGAAACTGTGGATTTAGCTTTTCCCCCATGGTGGATTTTTGAGAGTTTTCATCTTTCTCTGTACGGCTCAAAACTGAAATGGACAGAAGGGGAGATTGAGACCAGGATGGAGTGAAGATTTAGGCACCCAAACTAGTACTTAGTCCCAGATTGGTCCTCTGACATTCCCTTAGCTGAAAAGGAAAATGGACAAATCCCACCTGTTCCCACCTATTAACGAGTAGAACTAAAAGGAGCCACAAATGTTACATTTTTTAAATTTATACACATTTTGTTTTATTCCAAAATGTATCCATTTTTGTATTAGTATAAAAATATTTAAAAGACTTACTTTTTCTTCCCCCAAATCTCTGAGAGACACTGATATCTCATCCCATAGCTCACTGGAAGCAGTGTTGTAGATGCACGAGCCAGATGACCTGGGCTCCGCCAGTGATCAGCTTCTTGTTTTGGGGCAAGTTACTTAACTTGTCTGGGCCGCAGCTTCCTCAACCATAAGTAATAACGGCACCTACCTAGTTGACTTGTGTGACAATTAAATGCATTAATACCTGTGTCTGTAATACACGTGGAACAGTGCCTGTCACACAGTAAATACTAGTGTTACTACCATTGTTGGCTATTGCTGTGTTTACACTGTAAATTCAAATACCCTGTATTGTTTTCCTGCAGGCTTTTTATAGCTTAGTTTCAGAGCACAGAAATGATCCCTTGATGCACTTGTGAGGCTCAGAAAAAGGCTGAGAAATAAGCCAGGGAGACAGCATAGCCTCAAAGTTAAGAGCACGGCCTCTGTGGCCACCCAGGCTTGGGTCTGGGTCTCCTAGTTTCTGCATCTTAGGCGAGTTACTTAACTCCTTGTTTTTTCATCTGTAAAATGGGAATAACAGGAGTACGAACTGTATTGTCATGTCATATATGTCAGGATTGGTGAAGGTTAAGGCATATAAAGTACTGTTCAGCACGTGGTAAACACTTGATAACTGATAGCTGCCTTTATTGTTGTAGCCATGTTGTTGTTATAAAAATGAGATTAAAAAACCAAAATAATCTGTCCGCAGAGAACTGAAGTGATCTGGCAGAGTGTGACCAGTGCTTTTTCTTGTTGTAGATTTGGGTGAACAGTCCTCACACAGCCAGTGGCTATTACACCATCTATGACAGTGAGACTCTGCAAGCTGACCATTTTAACACCCGCCTCAGCTTTGGGGATGCTGCGCAGACCCTCTGGGCACGGACAGGATACCTGGGTTTCGTCCGCCGCACCGAGCTCACAGCGGCCACTGGAGGTATCTTCACCAGCTCCTCCCCCTCGTCCTGCTGGGCTTTTCAGCCCCTAGCACAGGCTGGCCTTCCACAGCCTGCCTTTGGATTGTGGAGTGTGTGTATTGAATTATTCCCTTCTGCAACTCTTGAACCCATACATGAATTTACATTCATTTGAAGTAAGACTGCCCCTCGAAGAGGACCCAGGAAGTAAGCACCAGGGTCCTGTGTCAGCATCCCTGAACGGTGGGCTAGCTCGGCCAGGCAGTCATAGAGATGCGCTGTGTGGTGGGTAAAATGCCTCTGGCAGGACATGGGCCCTCAGCCCCTGTGGGGCTGCCTCCATCCCTCAGTAAGCTCCTGGGACAGGTATTTCATCTTTTAGTCCCTCTTTCCTAAGCCCTGCGAGCGGGAGTCAGTGGAGAGGAGCTGACTTGCTGAAGTGCTCTGTCCCTTCGGTGGCTCACGTTGGATACAAGACTGCTTAGCAGGGCTCTGGTGTAAGCAGCCCCCAGTCATCCTCTGCCCAGGGGGTAGTCAGGGCTTCACTGCCATCTGTCTGCTACCTTCCTGACAGCATTAATGGCCATTTTAAAACGCCCAACACTGACTGCATCATACACATCAAGAACTGGCACAGGTAATTCACAGGACTTGAAGCCAGGTCATTTCTCCTTCACCCTTTGCATCTGTTGCCCACTGAGCAGCTCCATAGCGTCTCCTTGTTTCTTGGGGAAGTGGAATAACATACTGGAGGTGAGGGACGCATCCCTCACCAGGTGCCCTGGTTTTGAAGCCTACCTCTGCCATTTGCTATGTGACCCTGAGCACTCACTCAACCTCTCAGTTTCCTACCTGGAAAATGGGAGTGATAATGTTTCCTGCCTTGTGGAAATGACGTGAGATTAAATGACATAATGCCCTCAGGTGCCTGGAAGTGCACAGAAAGCACTTCTAGACATTAGCTACTGTGTTTCTGTTGTTGTTTTTGTTACCACAGTTGTCAGCTCTTGTGCGATGGGAGCTCTGCTGGCCTTCCTCATCCTCCTCTCTCCAACAGCTTCTAGCACTTTGTTTTACTAAATTTTTCAGAAATCTTCCTTTCCCTGAAAATATTCTGTAAATCATCTCTCTTCTTATCAGTATCTATATAGACATAAACCAGCCTTGTGTATACAGTGTGTGCATAAAATCTTTAAAAAAAAAACAAAAACAAAAAAGATTGATTTCTGCCACGTCCCACATCCTGTTGGATTACAAGCCTGTTAATAACCAGGACCAGTCTCTCCATGGATTCCTTGAAGACGTCAAGAAACAATGGCATATGTTCATTTCTTTTCCATCTCAAAACTTCTCCCCTCCTCCCCTCCCCAGCCATCACCTGGCTAATTCCTATTCATCCTTAAAAGCTCAGCGTGGCTTCAGCGTTTCCTTCTCTGAACCCTTGAGCTGAGCTCGGGAAGGGGTGGGGTGTCTTCTGCACCCCTCGCCCATTGTGCACACTCAGGTCACTGGGCTTACCACATCCCCTCTGATGTCCATCCATGGGACATCTGCTGTGTGTGCTTCTGCCCCAGACATCGCGTGTCCAGAGCAGGAAGGGCGTTTTGTCATCTTTGTCTCCCCAGCACTAGACCCCGTTCCTGGCGCGTGATGATGATGGTAATGACAGTGGCTAATTTCTTCAGCACTTGCAAGGTACCAGGCATCCTGTTAACTCCCTTACATGAGTTTAATCCTAGCAGAAGCCATTTACGATTACCCCTGTCTCACAGAAGGGAGGCAGGACTCAGAGACTGAAGTTAATTGCTCCACATTACAGAGCTGGTGAGTGGTGGCACCAGCTGACATGGCAGGCAGACTGAATCCTGTGCTCTTGACTCCAACAACGTTGTACACCCAGTACGTCTGATGAACCAGGTTTCTCTTTTTCTTCCCATCAGAGCGTCATGACGCCTTGTACGTGGTGGGAGCTCTGGACGAGACACTGGAGCTGCGAGGCCTGCGGTACCACCCCATCGACATTGAGACCTCAGTGTCTCGGATTCACAGGAGCATTGCGGAATGGTAAGTCCCCTGCACAGGATAGGCTCCCCCTCAGCTGCAGTACCAGTTAAAGTTGATCTGTAGTCAGCCCTCTGGGCCAGAGACCACCGACAGACAGGGAACGCCAGGGGAGCAAGAAAACAGACAGACTGATTCTTGTCCGGCGATGTGCCGTCTGCCGAGGCAGACGAGGCCGTGGAGACACGGAGACGGGCTCCGTGGACTCACTGTGGGGCCGAGTCGTGTTTAATGGTGGCCTCTTACTGTTGGAAGGGAGCTAAGTGGTCATCCGCCTCTAGAAAGTTGGTAGAGTGTAGCGGGAAGAACCGTGACTTTAGGTCAGAAGAGCCAGCTGGAAGGTGCAGCGCACCCACAGAGCCTGCTTTCCTCATCTGAAAATGCCACCTCTGCTCCCTCCTGATTATCAGGAGGATCACATGAGAATGTGCTTTGTAAACTATCGAATGGTAAGCAGGTGGAAAGGATCTGGTCCAGCTTCCCTCTCAGTGCGGAGTTCGCCTTGCATTGTCCCTGATAAAGGATCATCCAGCCTCAGGATGACTCAGTATTTCTTAAAACTAAAACTCTAGCTTTTACCTGTCAGCTTTCATCCTGGATGTTTAACAGTAAAGAATCCATCCAGTTTATTTTTATACATGTTTTAAGTTAGTGTGTCCTTCCTCGGGCTTGTTTGTGTTTTTTTTCCATGCAGAGTAGCCACAGTTCTTTTAATGGTTTGTTCATGCCTTCCAGATGCTTCTTTGTCTTGCTTTTGTCAGTCTCTCCTCAGACCTGAACAATGCCCATGAGGTGTAAGAACAACGCAGAGAAATTGGGTGCCATGGTTACCCCCTAATTTTAAACATTTGACTTTCAGTGCTGCCAAATATTGGGTACATTTTTTCTTAATGATTGGAATCTATTTTTTGAAGCAGTTCAACCCTACAAAACACAAGTCAGGTCAGAACTTCTAACCCAGCAATCCCACTGAATGTAAGGCAACTTTCTACCTTATACCACAGTAGGAGAGACGTTTGTATGGGGCACTGAGCTTAGATGAGGCCAGGCCAACTCCCTTCCTGTCTGGTGTTAGAATATAGATAATAATCTCAGTCAGAGCTCTTAAGTGTTGCAAATATCAAGAATGCTCTTCAAAACAACTGAAGCAAAAGAGAGTTCATGGAGGGAATACCTGGTTATCTCAGAGGTTCCTAGAAGCCTGACCAGCTCTGGATCTCAAGAAGAGCAGAAAGAAGGGACAGGAGGGCCATCAGGACCCCCCATCTTCTCGCTTTCTAGAGCCACGTGGGCATCCACTTCATTTTTTCTCTCCTCCCTAAAGAGCCATTCTATGTACTTCTCTGCACACCTGCTACCCCAGAACATTCCAGTCCATGTCCTCAATTCAGGTGACCAGCTAAGAACTTTCAGTCTCACTTTCAAGCTCCCAAGAGATTTTAAATGGCTCAGCTAATCAGCTGTGATCAGAGGGGCAAGGTCAAGTATTACAGACATGGCTGACAGCCTGCTGGTTGGATCTAAGGGAGAAGGCAGCTCTCAGGGAAATGGGGATGAGTCTTTGGCAGACACTGTAAAAGATGTCTTTAACTGAATGTCATTGAAATTTCAGTGCCGTGTTCACATGGACCAACTTGCTCGTGGTGGTCGTGGAACTGTGTGGCTCTGAACAGGAGGCCCTAGATCTGGTGCCTTTAGTGACAAACGTGGTCCTGGAGGAGCATTACCTCATCGTGGGTGTTGTGGTTGTGGTGGACCCGGGCGTTATCCCCATCAACTCCAGAGGAGAGAAGCAGAGGATGCACCTCCGTGACAGCTTCCTTGCTGACCAGCTGGACCCCATCTATGTGGCGTATAACATGTAACCAGTCTTGTGGGGATTGCAGGGGCCATCCTGCAAAGCCACAGGACCAAAGACCGTTGACTAGGAGCAAGCTCTCCAGTGGTGTGAAATAAGCTGAGATGGCTACATTGTATCCTTCATCTCATCCTGTGGGATTCTGCAACCACATGACACACAGGAAAGGGGAATTGTGTGGTGGCAAATGAAAAAAATGTTAAGTCTGTTCAGTCATGAGCTTTGACATCGCGTGCACAGCACGTTCCTGAAGCGAGTACATGCATGTTGCATTTTTTTCATCTGTTGTACATAACTTGTATTTTTATCTAATGCTGTTTTAGAATTTTGTAAGGGAGTTTAATGAATTCACACGAAGGGGGTAGTCTGAGTTACACAGTTCCCCACTCTGTACTGTATTTTGCCATTTTACCATAGTTAGACATTCTGCGGGTTTTGTTAACATGGAGCTACTCGGCTTACTTTCAGTTGACCCATAAGCAAATCAGATAACCCACTGAATATGAGAATTACTTTCTATATATAATTCTTGACTGTAAAACATTTTGACCAGTGTTTTAAACGTGTAAATAAGAATACACATAATTCAGCTAAAAAATTGAAGAATTGGCTTGTATACTTATAACAACGAAAGGAGAAACATTTCTACTTGAAGAGAATCTCAGTATTCTCTGGATGCAGTGTAATTGAATAGGTGACTAAACAGTGCAAATTGTTTGCAGGTTTTGCTGCACATTGTACTATGTCTCTTTTGGCTGGTGTATTTTATAAACTGAAGCTGCCTACGTTTGTTTTCTAAGCTTGCATTCCCAGAATCAGCTTAAGCTTTTAAGAATTCAGCCTGTTTCTACAAACTAAAAAATCTCAGTTGAAAAATCAAATTGTTAGGAAAAGCTAAGATTCATTAGATCCCACCCAATCTAAAGAACCGCAATAACTCACTCTGGCCCCCAGTGCTGAAACTGTCTTTCACATTTAGAGTGACTACATAAGAATTTAGAATTTCCTCTTTTCCAGGCCCATTATGTACTGCGTCTGCAGTTATGCAGACAGCTTCTCTTTTCCGAGAACTGAAGAGCATCCTCTGTTCTTCTAGTTCACGAGGGCAGGGATTTTAAGAACAAGAGCGATAGGCTGGGAAGGCAGTGGGATCAACAGTCACGCAAAGGTGTAAGGCCTCGTAATTACATGTCTCAGAACTGACCGATTTGGGTTGCCAAAATAGCCAGGCTTATGCTGAAATAGGGGAAGTCTGATGTATGCAAGAAACTCTTTTGAAATAACTGCGGTGCCCAGGCCAACCGGGTGGAACCTGGGACTGAGTTTGGCCTCTGGCTAGGTTTCCTTTCTTTGGTCTGATACTTCATGTATTTGAATATAGTTAAATTTTATTATTTTTTTCTTACAGAAATATTTTTAAAAATTAAAAAAAATACTCAAGTGAAGAGTTTAACAAGAGTTAACTTGTTAAATCAGAATGGTTCTCTTTGACCCACTCTGGTCTATTGTGTAAATATTTATTTAGACTATTTTAATAATACATATTATTTACCCCACTGTAACATCATGTAAACTAAATATGTTTTTAAGCAATTTTTAAGACTTGTAATTACCCTGAAAATAAGGTTTATAATGCAGAGACCAGACCCTTCGCCACGGCAGCACTCCTGGGGGGCTGCCCTTACACAGTCTCATGACTCGAAGCCACTTTATTGACTCCCTTTCACCTAATCCTCTTTTCCTCCCAACTCATTCTCCACAGAGGGAAGACCTCAAGACATTTTCCAGTTCCAGATCTCTTTTTCAACATTTTGGATGGCATTAACATACACATGATGGGAGAGGTTCTAGGATGTACAGGAAAAAAGTACTTGCATTGGGGTAAGAAATCCTAGTGACTAGCAACAGGTGGGTCTGCAGAGCAAACAGCCTGCTTATTTGGAAAGTAATTTTCTTAAAACATTTTTTAATGATTCACTAATCAAAGCAAGGGACCCTAAGGACCTTCCATCTCCATGATCCACAAATTCTAAGAAAAAGATATTAGGCAGAGTCTACCTATGGGTTGCTTTCATGATTCTTATTACACAGGTTAGAGTGTCATTTTAAAATTTCTAGTAACCACATTGTTAAAAAGTAAAAAGAAACAGGTGAAATTGATTTTAATATATTATTTAGCACAGTATATGAAAAATACTATCATTTCAACATGGGATCAATATAAAAAATTATTAATAAGACATTTTACTTTCTTTTTTCATATTATGTCTTTGGAATCCAGTGTGTGTTAAGCACATCTCAATTCGGACTAGCCATATTTCAGGTTTTCAGTAGCCACACATGGCTGTTGGCTACTGTATTGGACAGTGCAGATCTGTACTCATTCCTTCAAATAATATATTCCGTTAATCTGACGATATGGCCAACTCCCAGTTATTTAGAGGCTGATTATCTAGTTTTGTAATTTCTCAGGCCTCTTATTTTTTTGCTTTCTGCCTGGTGGCTGCTTTAGCTTTTGCCTGTCCCCCAAAGCCAGAAAAAGATGGCGGAGGAAAGAAAACTAAGACAGGCCTTTGGAGAACTTCACCAGTAACTCTGGTGAAGTATCCTCTGGAAGGGAAGAGAGTCCAGTCATAAGTTTAGAGGCGTTTGTGGGATCATCTGCAGACCTAATGCCTAGTCTGTTGCAGACTTGGCAAGAAAACTTTCTCTTGATAACACAATGCTCTTAGTCTTTCCATATTAAGTAGAAACTTTGTGGTAAAACTCTTAAGACAGGCCCCAAAGGCCATTATTGATAGAAACAGCCTTGCCAAAACTCAGGGGAACACATTCTCTCTGGGTTTTCATCCCAGGTGGGGGGGACTAAATGAATAGCAAGCCCTCATTTTAGATAAGATAAACCTATTCATCTGCCTCTCAGCAGAAGTAACGAGGTAGGTCAGGCCATCTCCTGCATCAGTGCAACCTGGGAATGACTAGCATGCTATTGGGCATCAGTGAATTTGTATTTCCTTCCTGCCTCATAAAGGGCCCCTGTTTCCCTAGTACCAGGTGCTCCTGAAGTTGTGCTGCCTCAGGCTGTTTAGGGACCATTGCCTGTCTGTTGGTCATATGAGTGTCTCCTTAACTTTAGTCCCTGGGCAATGCTTGCTTAATGCTTTTGTGGAATCAACAAAGGGCCTGAGGCCTTAGGGTATTTTTTTGTTAAGGTCTCTGCCCCAGGCATGGTGCTCAATATCTTGGCCAAATAAATTACTTTCCTTGAATATCCAGGAATCTTTAGACTAAAGCAAAGAGGAGTTATCATCTCACCCTCAAACTCCAACATGATCTATGCCTTAGAGTTGTTTTTGTTGTCTGCTTTCATGTAAAAGCAAGAGTATTTGGAGCAAGCTGCAGTGCTCCAAATACACAATAGGCCTTTTCTTTATCATTCATTCAACATTTCTGGTTTAGGTATATGTAGATGGGCCATGTTATTTGTCCAGAGGAAGAGAGTGTAAAGATATAAGAATAATTTTTTAGTCCTAAATGCTGTTTTGTTTATTTTTTGTCAAGATATTTACCAGTGTCAGATTCAAAACTATAGTACTGTGTAATTATGTATAAAGTTTTTTTTTATTTATTTGAAATTAGACTAGATATACATTTTTAAATTTAACACCTGGCTGGACAGTGTTCTGTTAACTCATTGAATGTGTTTCCTTTGTCTTGTGTTAATAAATATTGATGCCTGATTGTGTTTAATGCTTCACACATTGGAAGAATTGATAAATTGGAATTAATAAATTTTTAATTTAACTTCAGATGGTAAGACTCAAAGATGCCTGGAGAGGTCTAAGGAAAATTAACACAGAGATTCAAAGTCATAGCAAATCATTCCTATAAAAGGAGGCCAGATTAAGGAGTCGTTTTGAAAACTAATAAGGCTTTTGTCCAGAACAATTATAGCTTAGTTTTCCTCCTACCCATGTAGCATTTGGTAGTTTTAAACTGTTGATCATACATGTTACTTTTTTTTTTAATCTGTAATTGGACTGGGTTTCCGCTTTTCTAGGGTGATACTTCGTTTGCTCTTCCGTTTCCTGGTTTCAAGAAACTTGAATGGGAGTTTTTAATCAAATTGTGCATATTCTCAGACACTGAAACTGGTCCTTGAATTACAGTCCAAGCTATTCAGGCAGCTGAGAACGTTTTATATTTAACACACATTTATTAAGTGCCTACCCACTAGGCACAAGTTACTGTGATAACAACTGAAGCTAGAGAGAGAGAAACATCAAGTCACTGACCTTAAGTAGATATAGGAAAACAATACACTATATTAAGGGTTACGAGTAGAGGTGGACTGTGGGAGCAGGTAGGATAAGCACCCAATCCAGTGATGAGGGAGGATAGTGAGGAATGTGGGCTGGAGGAGGTAACATCTGAACATCTGAGTTTTGAAGGATGAACCAGCCAGAGAAAGGCAACAAGTGGGGAGGCAGGGTTGCATATTCTGAAAACTGCAACTCATTATTAGGATGCGAGGTTTAAAGGGAGAAAAGTAGAAGGTAACTGTCTGGGGAGGTCTGAGCCAAGGACGGGTCACTAAGGGCCTTAATGTGTCAAGCTAAGAATTTTGGACTTTTATCCAGAAGGCCAAAGAGGGCCAATGAGGTGTTTGTAGCAAGCAAATAACATGCTCAGATTTGCGACATAGGTTATTCTGGTGGTCATGTAAGAAACGGACTGGAGCAGGTAGGGAGAGAAAGGTAAAACCCAGGACAGGGAGATTAGTTGGGAAGCCTTTGCAGAACCTGCAGTGATAGAGCAGAGTACTTTGTTGTTTTCTTTTTAAAGAACTTTTTAAAAATATTTATTTATTTATTTATTTGGTTGTGTCAGGGCTTAGTTTCGGCATCCGGGCTCTTCGTTGTGGCGTGTGGGCTTGCGGGATCTTAGTTCCCTGACCAGGAATCAAACCCACGTCCCCTGCATTGGAAGGGAGATTCTTAACCCCTGAGCCACCAGGGAAGTCCCAAGCAAAGCACTTTTAACCAGTGCATTGACAGAATGGAGACCAGAGGCAATGCATGCAAACTTGGGAGAAAGTAAGATGTCAATTGCTGAACATTCAGGATAAAGAAGGAGGAATCCAAAATAACTTCTAGATTTCCGACTTGGGGAGTTAGGTAGATATGGAAAATTTCCCAAGATAGGGAAAAAAGAGGAGGAATAGATTTGGGAAAGAATAAGCTGTGCTCCATGTGGTCACGTTCCTGAGGGTCTAAGGAGCGTGCAGGTAAAGAGGTCCAACAGGCTGCTACATATTTAAGTCTCTGCCTCCGCAGAGCTTTGGCCCAGAAATACACATTCGGGAGACAGTCTTTTAAAAGTAGTAGTTGAAGCTGTGGAAGTGGATGATAGTGCCAAGAAAGATCATGTAGAGTGAGGGAAGTCTCAGTAATGGAGCCATAGGGCACATGAGCATTTAAAGGCTGAGGGAGGAAGAAGAATCCACAGAAGGGAGAAGCGGTGACTGGAGAGAGAGGGTCAAAACCAAGAAGGAGCTTGGGCATAGAAATCGTAGGAAGAGTTTAAAGAGGAGGAAGTGCTCAACAGTGCTGAAAGCTACAATGAAGCTGAGAAAACAGGGACTGGCTAATGTCTTTGGTGTCTGGCAACCAGGTGGTCACTGGTGACCTTGGTCAGAGTAAGTGCAGTGGCAGTTATGGGGGCGGGAAGGCAGAAAATTGGTTCAGGAGAGGTGTGATGGGAAGTGTGACTGAGCAGAGGCTACTCTTTCTAGAATCTATATCTACAGATAGGAAGGAAAGAGATGGGATAGTAGTTAAACGAGGGATGTGGAATTGAGGGAGGCTTTTTTAAAGAGGGAAGAAATAAAATATTCCTGAGTAGAGAGGGAAAGTTTCCGAATAAAGCAATGAGGGATAATTGACAAAACAAGGTCATTGAGAAGGCGGGGGTGGGAGATCCAGAGAAAAGATGGAACACTTAGCCTTTGAGGGGAGGAAGCATGTTTTTTCAAATAAAACTGTATAGAATAAAACATAAATAAATATAAAAACAAAAACTGGGTAGAGGCAAGATCTTGATAGTAGGAAGTTAGTAGAGGCCTAATGATGACCTCATTCATTTCTCTGAACCTTTATTCTCAGTCTACGGAGATGAATATTCATTTCTGAGATAATTTCTAAAATAAATATGATAGAGCTGACAAAAAACATGGAATCTGCAAATAGTAGGAATTCCTAAGAAGCAGATGTAAGAGAGAAATTTACATTAAACTCATAAAAACAGACTAAAAATAAATTTGTATTCAACTAAAAAAAAAAAAGAGCCCTCTATGAAAGTAGAAGGAAGGAAATAATGAAAAGAAAGCAGAAATTAATAAATACAAAATAAAGGAAATATAAAAGGTTCAACAAAACCAGAAGCTTATTTCTTAAGAATAGCCTAATCTCTAGTAAAACTTGTGTGTACACACACACACACACACACACACACACACACACACACTAGTAGGAAACACAAAGAAGAATATACAGCTATGGTATTCTTTTAACCTTGAGGGATTATTATAATTTTACAGTATATTTGAATTTTAAATGAAATAGATAATTCTCTAGAAACTATGTGATTTGAAAATTTCACTCAAGAAATAGAAAAATCTAATTTTTATCAAACCCACAGGAACAGATTCTGTTTTATATGTATTTTCATGTATTAAAATAAAAAGCCACCCAACTCATTTGTACAAAGTTAGTATAACCTTGATATCAAAATCAGACAAAGGCAGTGTTTTGAAATTCTGAATCAACCTCTCTTGTGAAAAGATGCAAAATTATAAAATCTAGCTGTTTCAGTTATCTGCTGCTATGTAGTACTGCCCCAACTTAGTGGCATAAAACAAAGTCATGCATATGTACATTCTATGCATCATGAATTAGGGCACAGTATGTATGACTTATCTCTGTCCAAAAATGCCAGCCTCAGCTACAAGAACTCAGATGTCTGGGAGCTGATTTGAAAAGCTTGGGGCGGGAATCATCTAGACTTCTTTGCTCACATATCTAAAGCCCAGGCTGGGATAACTGAAAGACTGGACTCAGCTCGGGCTGTTGACCAGAGTACTTCAATGTCTTCTTTCCTCATAGCTTGGACTTCTTACAGTATGGCCATTGGGTTCTGAAAAGGAGCATCACAAGAAGAGCATGTTAAGCTGTAAACTTCTCATCCACCCTTGGAAGGCATGCATGTCCCTACTGTTGCATTTTACTGCTCAGCCCAGATTCAAGGGAGAGGACTCTACATCTTGGTGAGAGAGAGGCAAAGTCATGTTGCAAAGGAGCATGTGGGATGGCAGATACCATGGATATGTGTGGAGATATTTACTGGAAAATTCAATCTTCCACACTAGCAAATCAAACCCTGTAGTGTTTAAGAAATAAAACATGGAGATCAAAGAGTCAAATCAAGGATGGTTCAATATTAGATAAGTCTATTTATATAAGACATCTTTTCAACAGCTTAAAAGAGAAAATCATACGATTAGCTCATCTCAGTAGATTCAGGGGAAAAAAAAGATAAACTTCAGCATTGACGAATGGAAAAAATTCAAAGAGCAAGAGATAGAAGAGTTTTTAAAAAATTTTATTGAAATATAGTGGATTTACAATGTGTTAGTTTCAGGTGTACAGCAAAGTGATTAAGTTATATATATGTGTGTATATATTATTTTATAGATTCTTTTCCATTATAGATTATTATAGGATATTGAGTATACTTCCTAGTGCTATACAGCTATACAGTAGGTCCTTGTTGGTTATCTATTTTTTATATATAGTAGTGTGTACATTTTAATCCCAAACTTGTAATTTATTCCCCCCCCCCCCCAGTTTCCCCTTTGGTAACCATAACTTTGTTTTCTATGTCTGTGAGTCTATTTTTGTTTTGTAAATAAGTTCATTTGTATCATTTTTTTAGATTCCACATATAAGCGATATTATATGATTCTTTTTTCTCTGACTTACTTCACTCAGTATGATAATCTCTAGGTCCATCCATGTTGCCGCAGATGGCATTATTTCACTTTTTCATGGCTAATATTCCATTACACACACACACACACACGCATGCGCCCACACACACGCATGCGCCCACACACACGCATGCGCACACACACACATATATATACCACATCTTCTTTATCCATTCATCTGTTGATGGACAATTAGCTTGCTTCCATGTCTTGGCTATTGTAAATAGTGCTACTATGAACATTAGGGTGCATGTATCTTTCCAAAGTATAGTTTTCTCTGAATATGTGCCCAGGAGTGGGATCACTGGACCATATGGTTTAAAGAAAAAAAGACGTAAAAAACTCTGTTTTTAGTTTCTTAAGGAACCTCCATACTGTTCTCCATAGTGGTTGTACCAATTTATATTCCCACCAACAGCGTAGGAGGGTTCCACACCCTCTCCAGCATTTATTATTTGTGGACTTTTTGATAATGGCCATTCTGGCCGCTGCAAGGTGGTACCTCTTTGGAGTTTTGATTTGCATTTCTCTAATAATTAGCAATGTACCTGTTGACCATCTGTATGTCTTCTTTGGAGAAATGTCTGTTTAGATATTCTGCCCAATTTTTAATTGGGTTGTTTGTTTTTTATATTAAGCTGTAGGAGCTGTTTGTGTATTTTGGAAATTAATCCCTTGTGGGTCACATCATTTGCAAATATTTTCTCCCATTCCATAGGTTGTCTTTTTGTTTTGTTTATGGTTTCCTTTGCTGTGCAAAATCTTTTAAAGTTTAATTAGGCCCCATTTGTTTATTTTTGTTTCTATATCCATTACTCTAGAAGATGGATCCAAAAGAACATTGCTGTGATTTTTGTCAAAGAGTGTTCTGCCTATGTTTTCCTCTAGGAGTTTTATAGTATCCATTCTTACATTTAGGTCTTTAATCCATTTTGAGTTTATTTTTGTATGTGGTGTTAGAAAACATTCTAATTTCATTTTTTTTACATGTAGCTGTCCTGTTTTCCCAACACCACTTACTGAAGAGACTGTCTTTTCTCCATTGTATATTCTTGCCTCCTTTGTTGTAGATTAATTGGCCGTAGGTGCATAGGTCTATTTTATGGGCATTCTGTCCTGTTCCATTGATATATATGTTTGTTTTTGTGCCAATACCGTACTGTTTTGATGACTGTAGCTTTGTGGTATAGTCTGAAGTCAGGGAGCCTGATTCCTCTGGCTCTGTTTTTCTTTCTCAAGATTGCTCTAGCTATTTGGAATCTTTTGTTTCAATACAAATTTTTAAATTTTAGGGGAATTCCCTGGCAGTTTAGTGGTCAGGACTCGGCATTTTCACTGCCATGGGCCTAGGTTCTTAGTTCTGACCAGGTTCAATCCCTGGTCAGGGAACTAAGATCCCACAAACTGTGTGGCACAGCCAAAAAAAATTTTTTTTAATAAGTAAATAAAATAAAAATTTTTTGTTCTAGTTCTGTGGAAAATGCCATTGGAATTTGGTAGGGATTGCACTGAATCTATAGATTGCCTTGGGTAATGTGGGCATTTTAATAGTATTGATTCTTCCAGTCCAGAAACATGGTATATCTTTCCATCTGTTTGTATCATCTTCAGTTTCTTTCAGCAGCATCTTCTAGTTTTCAGAGTACAGGATTTTTGCCTCCTTAGGTAGGTTTATTCTTAGGTATTTTATTCTTTTTGATGCAATGGTAAATAGGATTGTTTCCTGTTTGCAGATGATATGATACTATACATAGAAAATTCTAAAGATGCAACCAGAAAACTACTAGACCTCATCAATGAATTTGATAAAGTTGCAGGTTACAAAATTAATATACAGAAATTTGTTGCATTTCTATACACTAACAATGGAATAGCAGAAAGAAAAATTAAGACTTCTTTAATAGATATATCATCTATTACAAACCTACAGTAAAAAATACTTACTGGTGATACTTTAGAAGCACTACCATGAAAGTCAAGACTATGATGAGAATGTTTACTGTCTATCACTGTTTCTATTCAGCATCGTACTTGAGATTATAGCTAGCATAATTAGGAGAAAAGAAATGAGCTATATGAATTGGATACAAAGGAAGAAAAACATTAATATTTGTAGACAATATGATAGTCTATGTAGAAAATACAGGAGAATCTACAAATTTAAACAAACGGGAATTTAGCAAGATTGCTGAATATAAGATAAACATAAAAGTCAATAGCATGAGTCTCTAGTTTATGATAATGGTGGAGTTAACTTGGTCAGATTAACCCTTCCAAAGATAAAAATAACTACATTTGAAAAATGAAATGCAGGACTTCCCTGGTGGTCCAGTGGCTAAGACTCCGTGCTCCCAATGTAGGGGGCTCAGGTTCAATCCCTGGTCAGGAAACTAGATCCCGCATGCTGCAACTAATAGCTCACGTGCCACAACTAAGACCTGGCATAGCCAAATAAATAAATATTAAAAAAAAGAAAAATGAAATGCAATAGGTTACTGGCTGACATGTTTCCTTTAATTTGAGATGTGCAGGTTCAAAAAGGAAACGTCCTTGTGGAAATTTGTATTTTTAAAATTACAAGTGATGCGTATATTTTATAATTATGAGTGATGCATATAAAACTATGAGAAGCTAAAAAAAAAAAAAGAAATGCAATAGGTGACATTTGTGTCTGAGACTTTTTATCTGAGGACAACCCCGTAACTCCAAATAGCTTAAGGGGTAGAGAGCCTCACCCTATTGGGTGAGGACAGAGTTCCAGGTCTGCAGAGCAGCCAGAGAGTAGTTAGGTGAGAAGTCTATGCAGGAAGAAAGCCCTAGGAGATAAAAGTCCCCAAATCTGCATGTAGAATCTGTCAAAATCTTTGACTAATGGCTAAACTAAATTATGTGGAGAAAAATCCAGAGTTTCTGGTGAAACAAAGCATCAGCTAGAAGCTGAAAAAGTTAAGCAGAGATTTCAGCCATTGTCCATGACAGAGGGAAAACAGATTGGAAATTAAGCCCTCTCAAATTAACTGCCTTCTGGAATAAAAATCACTCTGTAAAAGAATATAATCCATCCCAATGATAAACTACTAGAAATCTGAAGAAACAGAAAAATATGACTCATACTTAAGGGAAAAGAAAATCAGTCAGTACATACCAACTGCAAGATCACTCCACTCAGGTGTTGCAATTAGTGGTCAAGAAGTTTAAATCAGCCAGTACACACACACACACACACGGACTTAAGGGAAATATATACACAATAGCTAAACAGATAAACAGATAGGGAATCTAGCAGAGAAATAGGAACTATAAAAAAGAATCAAATGGGAATTCCAGAACTGAAAAGTACAGTATTGAAATGAAAAATTGAGGAGCTTATTGAGTGTAACAACAGATTGAAGATGGTATAGTAAAGAATAAGTAGACTTGATGACTGATCAATAGATTATCACTCTGAAGAACAAAGAGAAAAAAGATTGAAGAAAAAAATAATGAAAGCTTTAGAGTCCTTTGGAGTTCCAGGTCGGCAAGAGAATAGGACATAAAAATATACGTGCAGAGGACTTCCCTGGCAGTCCCGTGGTTAAGACTCCGTGCTCCCAATGCAGGGAGCATGGGTTCGATCCCTGGTCTGGGAACTAAGATCACCCATGCTGCATGGCACAGCCAAAAAAATTAAAAAATAAAATGTGCAGAAGTAGTGGCAAAAGCTCCACAAATTTGGAAAGACACAAATTTACAGACTGAAGAAACTCCAGGAACCCCAAGTGACATTTAGAAAACCACATTTAGATATGATCAAGGGCAAACTGCTAAACTTCAATAAAGTAAAAGTCTTAAAAGTAGCCAAGGGGAAGGGACACGTTACATACAGGAGAACAATGATATGATTAATAGTTAACTTCTCATTAGAAATAATAGAAGCCATAAAAATACAGAATGATATATTTAGAGTGCTGTAAGGAAAAAAAAAAAAAGCTATCAACTCAGTTCTATACCTCATCAGACTACCCTTCGAACATGAAGGTTAAACCTCAATCTGATAAAGACCGTCTATGAAAAAATTCCCTGCTTACACCACACTTAATAGTAAAAAACTGGACGATTTCTCCTTAAGGTTGGGAACAAGGCAAGAAAGTCTGTTCTCACCACTTTTATTCAACATTGAATAAAAGTCAGGCAAGAAAAAGAAAAGGCATCCAGAATGAACAAGAAAAATTAAGGCTATCTCTAGTCCTGGATGAAGTGACTTGTATATACGAAATCCTAAGGAATACACACACCCAAACCATTAAACAAGTTCAGCAAGGTTGCAGAATATAAGATCAATAAAAAATCTATTATTCCTATTTTCTATCCATGAACATTCCAAAAGTGAAATTTAAAAACCAATTCATCAAAAGGAATAAGATATTTATTATAACCAAAGTGTAAACTTCTATACTAAAAACTATGAAATCATTGATAGAAACTAGAGAAGACCTAAACAAATGAAAAGTCATCCCCATGTTCCTGGATTGGAAGATTTAATATTGTTAGGATGGCAATATTCCCCAAATTGATCTACAGATGCAACACAATCTCTATCAAAATCCCAGTTGACTATTTTGCAAAAATGGATAGACCGGTCCTAGAATTCATCTGGAAATGGAAGGGACTCAGAGTAGTCAAAACAATCTTGAGAAAGAATAATAAAGTTGGAGTGCTTACACATCCATATTTCAAAACCTACTACAAAGCTATAATAAGGAGAGTGTGATACTGGCATAAGGACAGACCTATCAATCAGTGGAATAGAATTGAAAGTCCAGAAATGGGAAAGCCTCTGAAACTGTTCCCAACCTAGCCAAGTTAATAAAACAATAACAATATTAATATTGCATCTCAGGGGAGAATGGTGGAGATTAGTGCCATTCATAAGGATGTCAGGATTTGGAGCTACTGGTCCTTGTTTAAGCTCTTTTTAATTCACCAGTTTGGACCCTGCAGAAATTCTTGGATCTTGGGTGATGGCAGTACACTACTGCAAACTCAACCAGATAGTAGACCCAATTATAGCTGTTCTAACTTGTGTCTTTGCTACATCAGATTAATAAGGTCTCAGGTACATGGTATGTAGCCACTGATTTGACAAGTGTGTCTTTTTATATTCCAATCAAGAAAGAGAATCAGTTCTCATGAAAAGGACAATAATTTGTAACTATGTGTGGTGATGGATGTTAACTAGACTAACTGTGGTGATCATTTTGCAATGTATACACATATTGAATCTGAAAACTAATATAATGCTATATGTCAGTTATATCTCAATTTAAAAAAAAGTTTTTTTTAAAGAATCAGAAGTAGTTCACATTCACATAGAAGGGACAGGTACATACATTTATAGTTTTGCCCCAGAATTACATTACGTGACATCACTCTGATCAGACAGAACAAGAAGTGGTTAGTACACTGAAGGTCTTGGTAAGCTGCATGCAATCCAGAGGATGGGAAATAAACTCTCTGAAGATTCAGAGGTGTAGTGGTTAGGGGCATGTTGACATATCCCCTAAGGCAGAAAAAACAAATTACTGCATCTTGCATCCCCTGTCTCAAAGAAGGAAGCACAGTCTTTGGTAGGCCTCTTCAGGCTCTGAGGACGACACATTCTATGCCTAGTAATACTGCTCTGGATAATATACCAGGTGACAGTTTTAAGTAAGGTTTGGAGTCATATGATCTTGCAGATTCCATAGTGGTGGAGGTGACAGTCGGGAAAAAAGATGCAGTGGGAAGTTTATGGCAAGACCCAGTGGGAGAATCACAATACAAGCTATTGAAATTCTGGAGCAAGAATATGCCAGCTGTAGCAGAGAATTGTAAGCCTTTTGAAAACAGTTTCTTGTGTGCCACTGGGCCATGACAGAGATGGAAAACTTGACTAGGGGACACCAAGTGACTATGCATCTGGAATTGTCCATCACTGGCTGGATTCTGTCAGATGCACCAAGTAATAAAGTCAGATGGGCCCAACACCAATACATCATAAGACAAGGAACGTTACACCTGGGATCAAGCCTAAGCAGGATCAGAGGACACAAGCAGTATGTGTGCAGAGGCAACCCAGAACCCCCTGTTACCCACTGAAGTTGCACCAGTGTTCTTCACTCAGCTTATACCTATGGCCATAGTGAAGTATGGGGGTGGCTCCAGCTGAAGCAGGCAGAAAAAGTCCATTTGGCTTATGGGTAGCTCCTGGCCATTTTCAGGGATAACTTTGAAAGGCAGTTGTGGGGCTTCCCTGGTGTTGCAGTGGTTGAGAATCCACCTGCCAAAGCAGGGGATATGGGTTTGATCCCTGGCCCAGGAAGATCCCACATGCTGCAGAGCAGCTAAGCCCATGTGCCACAGCTACTGAGGCTGCGCTCTAGAGCCCGCAAACCACAAGTGCTGAGCCCACATGCTGCAACTACTGAAGCCCATGAGCCTAGAGCCCGTGCTCTGCAACAAGAGAAGCCACAGCAATGAGAAGCCCGTGCACCTCAATGAAGAGTAGCCCCCACCCACCACAGCTAGAGAAAGCCCGTGAGCAGCAATAAAAAGACCCAACACAGCCAACAAACAAACAAATAATTAAATAAATAATAAATCGTTTGTTTAAAAAAAAAAGAAAGGAAGGAAGGTAGAAGGGCAGTTGCAAGGGAAATCTTCCCAATGGGCAGATATTAATGTGATCACCCATTTTGTGTGGAAGGAGAAGTGGCTCAAAGTGAGAATATATATGAACTCATGGGCAGTGGCAAATGGCCTGGCCAGTTGGTCAGTGTCTTAAGAGGAGAAAGACTAGATGATTGGCTGCAACAGGGTCTGGAGTAGAGGTATATGGATGGATATAGGGGAGGGAAGAGTATGAAAATCTTTGCTTCATATACCAATGCCCATGAAAAAGAATTCACCATGGAAGGGACACTGAACATCCAAATAGAATGGTGTGGCTGGTTGATGTCAGCCACATACTCACCCTCTCAGTGTTGGCACAATAAGCACATGAATGGAATAGGTACAGTGGCAGAGATGGAGGCTATATAGAAGCCCAATAGCATGGATTCCCACTTACCAAGGCTAATTTAGCTACTGCTGTCTCTGAATCTTGAAGTAAATATCGACAGAAACCAACACTGAGCTCCTAGGGTGGCACTATTTATTTAGGAGACTAATTGGCCACTTGATAGTAAGTTGACAACTCTAGGCTTCCTCCTGATTTGTTCTCATGTGAATAGACTTACTTTTCTGGATAAGAATATGACCATCCTGCCCTCTGAGCCTCACTCAGCATCACTATCTGAGGGCTTACAAAGGTGCTGCTCTGACGAACATAAAGAAGCTTCCTCCAGTAAGCTGAATTTCAGTTCCAAGCTGTCTTACTACAACTCTGTAATCATAATCTTGAAGATAAATAATTTGATTGCTTATACACTCCAACTAGCACAATAACCAGTACTCGACAATTGCAGGATTTTTCTAGTGGAACCAGCTAGGAGGCTGCTGCAATTCACAATGCAAGAAATAATGATCGACTATACTACAAAGCTAGAGTAATCAAGACAGTATGGTAGTGACACAAAAATAGAAATACAGATCATTGGTACAGGATAGATAGCCCAGAGATAAACTATGGTCAACTAATCTATGAGAAAGAAAGCAAGGATATGCAGTGGAGAAAAGACAGCCTCTTCAATAAGTGGTGCTGGGAAAACTGGACAGCTACATGTAAAAGAATGAAATTAGAACACTCCATAACACCATACACAAAAATAAACTCAAAATGGATTAAAGACATAAATGTAAGGCCAGACACTATAAAACTCCTAGAGGAAAACATAGGAAGAACACTCTTTGACATAAATCACAGCAAGATCTTTTCTGACCCACCTCCTAGAGTAGTGGAAATAAAAACAAAAATAAGTAAGAGGGACCTAATGAAACTTAAAAGCTTTGGCACAGCAAAGGAAACTGTAAACAAGACGAAAAGACAACCCTCAGAATGGGAGAAAATATTTGCAAATAAGTCAACAGACAAAGGATTAATCTCCAAAATATATAAACTGTTCATGCAGTTCAATATCAAAAAAACAAACAACCCAATCAAAAACTCAGTGGAAGACCGAAATAGGCATTTCTCCAAAGAAGACATACACATGACCAAGAGGCACATGGAAAGCTGCTCAGCATCATTAATTATTAGAGAAATGCAAATCAAAACTACAATGAGGTATCACCTCACACTGGTTAGAATGGGCATCATCAGAAAATCTACAAATAATAAATGCTGGAGAGGGTGTGGAGAAAAGGGACCCCTCTTACACTGTTGGTGGGAATGTAAATTGATACAGCCACTATGGAGAAGAGTATGGAGGTTCCTTGAAAAACTAAAAATAGAATTACCATATGACCCAGCAATCTCATTACCGGGCATATACCCAGAAAAAACCATAATTCAATAAAACACACGCACCCCAATGTTCACTGCAGCACTATTTACAATAGCCAGGTCATGGAAGCAACCTAAATGTCTGTTAACAAATGAATGGATAAAGAAGATGTGGTACATATATATAATGGAATATTACTCGGTTGTAAAAAGGAATGAAATTGGGACATTTGTAGAGACATGGATGGATGTAGAGACATGGATGAACTTAGAGACTCATACAGACTGAAGTAAGTCAGAAAGAGAAAAATGTCATTAACACATGCGGAATATAGAAAAATGGTACAGAGCAACTGGTTTGCAAGGCAGAAATAGAGACACATGTAGAGAACAAACATCTGGACACCAATAGGGGAAAGCAGGGTGGGGGGTGGGATTGGGGTGGGATGAATTGGGAGATTGAGATTGCCATATATACGTTACTAATAAGAAAAAATATATCAAATTGTACACTTATATGCAGTTTATTGAATGTCAATTATATCTCAAAAGTTCTTAAAAAAAAGAAATAATGATAGCTTGGACTAAGGGGGTAGTAGTGAGGTACAGAGAAAGGGAGGAGGTCACATGGAAATAATTTCTCCTGTATCCAGGTGTATTGGTTAGGATTCTAGGAATAATAGCAACCAAAGTAAGCCAGTTTAAATAGAAAAGTGCTATTCATTAGAAGGACAAAGGGTGCCTCGTGGAGCCCAAGGCCTGAGGCAGCAGCAGGTTCTAGAAATGGGGCCTAGAAAGCCACTTGGGTGGCTCTCTCAGCTCATCTGCATCATTCGCAGATGGAAGAGGCTCATTACAAACTCCTAAGTTTTAGGTTCATTTACCTAGAGAAAGACTAATTTTTGTCCAAAGACAAATTTCCATAGGGGAGACTCAGATGGCCCAGCTTGAGTCAGGTGCCCACTGTTGGTAAGATATGGATGACTGTGAGAAGTTCCCATAAAAAGGAGGAGGGACAGATGCACAGCCCAGTAGTTGTCCACTACTCCAAGGGCCTCACAGTCAAATTCTATGAGTTCAAATTCAAGCATAGTTAACATGAAGCAGCAAAGTTTCAGAGCTAAGTTATCTGGGACAGCCCTGTTTTAGGAGTGTTAGCTGAAATTATGGTTGTAGTTCATACAATTCCTGCAGGCATTTAGGAACTATCCTTAGTTAGGTTTCCTGTGAATTTAGACTTGAGTATTGAAAAAGGACAAAACAAAAAGAAACAAAAACAATTAAGCTATTTTTAGACTACAAAGCCTACATTTTGTAGCTTTAAATAATTTCTGCCTTTTGAGAGGTGCCCTGTTCCAGATACTGTTTCACAGCTCTTAAGTCCTCCACTCCAGCTCAGTCCTTTTGTTAACCCATGAGGCTTCTCAAGGTGTGTAGCCAACTAATGTCTTTTTAGCTAAGTTTCCTGTAGTTATATTGCAGTATATTCCATACTAATATCCAGCATTTATTTAGTGCTTACTCTGTGTCAGGCACTGGCTCTAACTTTACATTTGACAGACTCATTCAATCTACAAAGCTCCACGGGATACGTAGTGTTGTTAAGCCTATTTCATTATATCCCTCTCTCCTAACTAGAAAACAGTACTCCAGGAGAGCCCATGAGGTGCCACCACTGGCTTGACCAGTTTGTTTTAAAACAGTTACCTTTGAAAGGTAATTGAAATTTGTTTGTTTCACTCTACCTCCTCACTTTTGAAGTCAAAGACCTGGCCATCTTGTTTATAAAACTCTTACTATCTGGATAGAACTTATGCAGCATAACCAAGACTTTTTTCTTCTTCTTTTTCATCTTCAGTTATTCCTCAAGTTTCAGAAGAGTAGGTGCAGCTTGTGACACTTCTATGAGAAAGAAACAAAGCCGGTAGAAATACTTGTGAGTGATGGTGTTGCACGGCATAATATTTGATTTAGATTTAAGATGCTTTATAGGTGGAAGAGGAGCTAAAGGAGGAGCAGTCCATGCACATTTTGAAGGTTTCAGTAAAACTTAGTTTCATTTGATGGTTGACATTTTTCAGTCTCCCCATCACTCTTATCTTTTTTTTTAATAAATTTATTTATTTATTATTTATTTATTTTATTGGCTGTGTTGGGTCTTCTTTGCTATGCACGGGCTTTCTTTTTAGTTGCGGTGAGTGGGGGCTGCTCTTCGTTGTGGTGCGCGGGCTCCTCATTGCCGTGGCTTCTCTTGTTGCAGAGCACAGGCTCCAGGCGCGTGGGCTTCAGTAGTTGCAGCACATGGGCTCAATAGTTGTGGCTCACGGGCTCTAAAGCACAGGCTCAGTAATTGTGGCGCACAGGCTTAGTTGCTCCACGGCATGTGGGATCTTCCTGGAGCAGGGATGGAACCCATGTCCCCTGCACTGGCAGGCGAATTCTTAAGCACTGTGCCACCTAGGAAGCGCCCCCATCACTCTTGTCTTGATCAACATTTGTTCAGCATTCTGTCTTCCAAGGAAGAAACAACTGAACAAGAAAAGAACAATAAACTTAGAACCAGCCTTCCAGCCATTAATATTCTGGATTCTAGAGTGACTGTCCCTGGACTTTGTTAATCATGAAAGGCTGATGTCTGAGAATCTCTTCTCCACTCCTTACCTTTATAGGGTACTTTGCTTTCCTATGATATATGACATCTTGATTCTTTAAATAATGTTGGGACATGGGATGAGTATTAGACTTATCCCAATTTTGATAAGAAGAGACACTTAGAGAGGCTGGGTACTTTGCCTAATCAAAAGTTTAAAGTAAGGGCAGTTACATATTGTAGGTTTTAATAGGTAGTCAATGAATGACAATGGATAAACATTAGTGAGTTCTTAGGATAGTCTGGCACAGTTTTATCTTGAGCTTTAAATCACATTATCTGGCCCTACAGGTCAAACCAGGAAGGACTCTATCCACTCGGTTTCTTACTTGGAGATAAACTAGTAACACTGCAGAAAAATTACGGAACTTTCTGTCAAGAGCAAACTAAAAGGTGTATCATTTGCTATTATCACTAGAAAGCCATCAGACAACATTTTGCAAGGAAATGGATAAAGAAAAACAATTCCGAATAATGCATAATCCCTTCTCCAGAAAAGTAGACACACATTAAAAAATACTTTTGGAAATTTTTGTAATGTATCAAAATGACGGTGTGATTTTATGACACTTGATCGTATGTAACTTTTTCCTAGTTTAAGAGTTGGGGTAAGTCTTTGCTTCAGCGTGACACAGTAAGTCACGCTAACACACTAACCCTAAAGGCACCCTGTGGGTGTGGCTTTTTAATCCTTTCATGTGAGATGAAAGATTGAACTCTTAACGAAGTTTTATGGCATTAACATGAGTCTGGGTGGTAAGAGAAGCTGAAGACGAGCCTTCAAGCTTCAAGTCACTTCTGTCTACAAGAGGCGGGCAGGTCACACGGGGGTCAAGGCCGGGGACGTCAGCTCTGGACCACAGCAAGCAGGAACAGAGCCGAGCGCGACGCCGCGAACCGAAGGAAACTGCCCCACCCCGAGAGGCCTCCTGACACCCAGAGCGAGTGCTGGCCTCCGAAAATAGACGTGTGGGAGCAGGGACAGAGTTCCCGAAGCGAAAAGGAACCGCAGGTAACCGTCACGCCCAACCCTTCCCGGAGAAACACCTTCGGGACACGAACGCGCCATCGCCGGGGGGCCCGGCACAAGATGGCGGCGCATCACGTGCGCGACGCGGTGACGTAGGACGGCGGCCCGCGCGGAGGGACCGCCCTAGCCTCACCCCCCACGTTCACTTACTCGGTTTTGCCCCCCTTCCCGCCCCCGCCCCCGGCCTGGTGTAGATCATGCCGCCGCTGGCAGCCCTGACTGCCGAGGAAACGGTAGCCTAGGACAGTTGGCTGTTAAGTGACACTGGTTCTCCCCGCCCCGCCTGACCCCAGAGGAGGAGGCACGGCCCCCGCCGCGCGAGGGGGTGGGGAAGTGGGTAGTGAACGCGGATCCACCTGGGAGGGGGGAGTGGAAGTTCCCGCCCCGGACAGCGGCGAGGCGGCGGCCACAGGTAAGCGGGGGGCGGGGTGGGACGCGCTCCCGTGTCCCCGGGCAAGAGGAGGGCGCGGGGACGCGGCGCCGGCGGGGACGCCGAGCCGGGGCGCGCGTCGGGCGGGGGGCGCGCGGGGCGGCCGCGGTGGGGGAGGGGCGCGGCGGGCGCGCGGCGGAAGGGGGAGGGGCTGCCCGCTCTCCCCCGGGCCGGGCGCGGTTCCGGTGCTCGCGCCTCGGCCCGGCGGCGCCCCCTTAGCCGGCGGCCTCCTCCTCCCTCTCTCCCGCCCTCCCGCCCGCCCGCCGCCCCCCAATGAAAATTAAACCGAAGACCTCCCGCCGCGGGGCGCCTTTCGCCTCTGAAGCCGCGCCTCTGCGGCCCCGGGCGAGCGAGCGCCCTCCGTCGAAGGGCTCGGGGTTGGGGCGGGAGCCGCGGGGAGGGCGGCGTGGCCTTGGCCTCCGCGCGTCGTCCGCCTAGCGCGGCCCGAGACCGGTGATCGCCGCCGGGGACCCCGCAGAGCGCGCCGGGCGCCCTCAGCATGCGGGGCCCGGGCTGCTTGCTGTGGGGGCAGAGCCAGCCCTCACCCTCTGGGAGCTTCCAGTCGAGTGGGCAGACGGACGCTAGAATAATCGCGCACGAAACAGTGGTGGAAGGGTGCGGCCGACAAGCGAGCAAGGGGAGTGTGGAGTGACCGAGCTCGTCTGTTCACCTCTGGACAGACGATCAAAACCAAGGAAACGTTCGCCTTGATTTTCTCCTGTATCACAAAACTAAGCATGGTGTTTCATAGCGTCAGCTACGCAGTGGAGCGTCCCGCTTGATCCCTTTACAATTACTGCAGGTGTTAATGACTGCTTGTTTTTGTCCGCTTTTGAGGCGTAATGGGCTAAAATAGTCATTGGGAGCCTTTACTTTTCTGAGGCTTATTCAGCGTAGATCTGTCAAGCATCTTTGTCAAACTGGCCTCGTTTGTGATAAGAGTTTGTACACTATGTTTGCTTATGTTCGCAAAATGCGTTTTATCCTGAAAACTTCCTTACCAACAGAAACATGCAGTTTTGTTAAAATGCTGTTTTTCCTATAGACTTTATAATATGCAGTTGACTCAGTGTCTCAATTAGAATCACTACTGTATTCCTAAAGCCGCATATGTTAGCTCTATTATTTGCAGTTATCCTTTAAGTTTCGGCTTCGTCTGTGATGCATCTGTGCAGTACTACTGTATCACCAGTGGGTGGCAGTACCTTCAACAAATGCTTTTTTTTTTTTTCCACGTATCCCATTTATTTATACTAATGAATTTTCAGCTGTAAAGTAGGGTGTTGTCTTGTGCTGCATTTTCCTGTTTCTAAAGGTAGACTGAAGTAATGGCCTAAAGATATTTCGTTAACCATTATTTCTATCAGTTTTAAGTAGGTAAACCCGACTAAACACATTGGTTTATTCAGCAGTCATAAGTGCAAGGTATTATATTGGGAACAGGATGTGTTCTTTGACTCCCTAGGGCTTGGATTCTGGTAGGGATACAGAAAACAGGCCATTACAATACTGTGATACATGCCATGAAAGGTGGGGAAAACATGTGCTGTGGGGATACAGCCAAAGCTTCCAGACCAAAGTTTGCTTAGAAGAATAACTCATAGGAGTAGGCTGCATGAAGAGAAGAGGAATAGTGTTTCTGGCAGAGGGAAAAGCATGCATGAAAGCCTGAAGGTGAGAGAAAGCAGTGCAGGCACACGTGAAGATCTGAAACAAATTCAGCATGACTAATAGCAATTTTGAGGGAAGATAGTGAGTTCTGTTGTGGAAATGCTGAGCAAAAGACTTCTTGCCCTCAGGTTTCTCCATCACTTACAGATGGAGAAACTTAAGACCCTCCTCATTCATCAGATGAGAAAACTATATTCGTTGATGTTTACTATTATACTGCTTAGGTGACAGTCTCTGCTCGGCACAGAGCATATTCATAAGATAGAGGCCCTGTTCTTAGGCATCTTAAGACTGGGGGAAGCAGACAAGCCAATAAACACAGTTCAGAATGTTAAGTAACCTCATTAGAAATATCTGCAGGGCACAGTGGAACAAGCATTAAGGAAGGAAGGACCTAGAGCAGTTGGGAACATAATGTTTGGGATGAAACTTGAAAATAAGGAGTTTGCTAGGTGGACAGGTTGGGGATGTGAAGGTATTCCTGGAAGAGGGGCAGTGTGGAAGGAAAGAACATGTATTTTGGATTAAGACAATTCTGGCTTCAGATCTTACATTCGCATTATACTGTGAGATCCACAGAAATGGCAATTTCTTTGAGCTTTGACTTACACATCTCTAAAATAAAGAATCCAAATAATAATAATAATAATAATAGATATATAAAAAGCTCTTAATTTAGTGCGTAACATGTTTCTTTAACAAGTGCTATGGCTTTACTTTAACATTCTTCATATGTCAGCAGATGGCAGCCTGCTGTGATCTCTTAACTCCCCAAATTCATTCCCATTGATGGTACTTTTTTTTTCCTTTCAGTCTGTTTGCTTTACTCAATTGAAATACAATTTGATTCTCCTTTTTTTTTTTTCTTTTTTCTTTTTTGCCATACTGTGCAGCTTGCAGGATCTTAGTTCACCCACCAGGGACTGAACCTGGGGCCACAGGTGTGAAAGCACAGAGTCCTAACCACTAGACTGCCAAGGAACTCCCCCACTGATGGTACTTTTGAAGCTGTGTTTCACTGCTCAGTTGTGATTCTGCCCAACTTGGGATCGTTTCATGTCGAGCTTTCAGCAGCTGCCTGGGGCTTACTTTATTTTTACAGAAAATGCCTTTGTACACATAAAATTCTGTGTTGAGCAATTTTTTAATGGATTGTTAATCTTAACCTTAATTTTAGGAATAATAGCTTTAAAAAAGAGAGCAAATAAAGGTTATACTCTGATAATTCACTAAAAAATGTATGTATTTTTAATGAGATGAATCTATAAGGCTGCTTTCATTTTGGGAAAGAAAAACTTAGTTAATTCCTCTTTTAAAAAAGTCATAGAAAATAGGCTGTCTTCTTTTCTGTATGAAATATAGTTGTAGGAATTGTCCAAAGTGTTATTTGCTGCCTTGTAGTGGCTTTTACTGGGAAATGTCTGATGTTTTGTTGATGATGTTAGTTTCCGTTAGATATAGAATTTCTTAATAATGTTGTTATGGGGGAAAAATCAGTGAGTCACAGTGAAACAGAAAAATATCATTTTGAGTAATTTAACAAGGTTTTAAAAAATCTTTTATAGTTTCTTTCAGTGCTTTAGCATTGCATCTTTTCTTTTTCCCCCTCTCTGTGCTATAGTCTTATGTCTTCCGAAATGGAGTGTTCAAAAGGCATTTTCAGTAGCAATAGTATGTAGAAAGTGTAAAATTCCATCTTTTATGCTGTCTGTATGTTTAGTCTGTGGAATTACACTTTTCTTAGTGTAGATTAAAAATCACTTCCTAAAGAAGGAACTATATGTAGCTTAAAAGCAGTTCAAGAAACAAGGGAAACACTGGATGAACTTAACCAAAATTTAAAGTTTTAAAATAATCACAGTTAAGTCATTTTGGAAACATTTGTATCAAAATTGAAAGAAATAAAATTTATATGAAGATATAATATAGGGCAATACGGAAAACACTAAGATCTGGTGGATGGACAAGTAATATGAACAGAGAACTCACAAAACTAATGGAGAATTAATGAAATGTAAAACAACACACCATTTTCTATCTATCAAGTTAGTAATGACTTGAAAAAATTCAGGGGACCTCCCTGGCGGTCCAGTGGTTAAGACTTTGCCTTCCAATACAGGGGGTGTGGGTTCAGTCCCTGTTTGGGGAGCTAAGATTCCACATGCCTCAGTACCAAAAAAAACAAAACATAAAACAGATGCAATATTGTAACAAATTCAATAGACTTTTTAAAAAAAGACTGAATTCTTAAAAAGAAATTCTTATAATTCTTTCAGAAAACCTTCAATATTCATACTCCTTAACTAAGTAATTCTCCTTTTTAGAATATATCCTATGGGGCTTCCTAGGTGGTGCAGTGGTTAAGAATCCGCCTGCTAATGCAGAGGTCACGGGTTCGATCCCAGCTCCAGGAAGATCCCACATGCCACGGAGCAACTAAGCCCGTGTGCCAAAAAAAAAAAAAAAAAAAAAAGAGAAAAAAAAAAAGAATATATCCTATGGAAATAATTTTAATTACAAAAAAAGCTTTATATACTGAACATATTAATCTCAGTAGTGTTTCATTTGGTAAAAAAAAATATGCATTATGTACTTTCACTGGATGGAATATTTTATTTATTTGGTTGTGTTGAGTCTTAGTTGTGGCAGGCAGGCAGGCTCCTTAGTTGTGGCATGTGGGATCTAGTTCCCTGACCAGGGATTGAACCTGGGCCCCCTGCATTGGGAGCATGGAGTCTTAACTACTGCACCACCAGGGAAGTCCCCTCACTGGAGGGAATATTATGTAGCATTTAATATGTTTCTATTTAAAACCTAGAAAATATTTGTGATAAATGAAAACAGGATACAAAATTGTACATACAGTATGTTTATAATTTTTTAAAAAGCTGTGGGAAAAGAAAACTGAAGAAATTAGACAATATTGTAATTAAGTTTTTATCATTCTTTTTCTTTCTGTTACATATTTTCCATGTTAGAAAAAAAGGCTAATGACATATTTAGAGGGGAAAGCATTAGAAACACTTTATGTTTGAGGTGATTTTATAGCTTTTCTCAATGCCTAAAAACAGTAGCTTCAATCCAGAGTTAAGAATGAATTTATCTTCTGCTCTCCAAAGGGGGGGAAAAAAAGGAAGAGGAAAGAATATATAGTCTTAAACTTCACGTTTAATGATGCTAAGGGCCAAGTACCTAGTTGCTCCCTCTCTCTCTCGAAAAATTCTTTGAATTGTGGTAAAGTACACATAAAATTTACTATCATAACCATTTTGAAGTATACAATTCAGTAGTGTTAATAAGTACAGTACGTTGTTGTGCAGCCAATCTGTGGAACTTTTTCATACCCATTAAACAACAACTCTCCATCTCCCCCTCTCTCCAGTCCCTATCAACCACCATTCTACTTTGTTTCTATGGGTTTGACTACTGTAAGTACCTTAAATAAGTGAAAGCATTCAGAATTTTTCTTTTTGTGACTGGTTTATTTCATTTAGCATATGTCCTCAAAGTTCATTCATGTTGTAGCATGTGTCATAATTTCCTTCCTTTTTTTTTTTTTGCAATTACTTTTTTTTTTGAATTAATTTTATTTTTGGCTGTGTTGGGTCTTCGTTGCTGTGCATGGGCTTTCTCATGGGTTTCGGCGAGCAGGGCTACTCTTTGTTGTGGTGCGTGGACTTTTCATTGTGGTGGCTTCTCTTGTTGTGGAGCAGGGGCTCTAGGCACGTGGGCTTCAGTAGTTGCAGTGCTCGGGCTCAGTAGTTGTGGCACACAGGCTTGTTGCTATGCGGCATGTGGGATCTTCCTGGACCAGGGATCAAACCTGTGTCCCCTGTATTGGCAGGCAGATTCTTAACCACTGCGCCACCAGGGAAGTCCCTTTCCTTCCTTTTTAAAGCTGAATAATATACTATTGTATATGTATATCATATTTTGTTTATTTACTCATCCACTGATGAACATTTGAATTGCTTCCACATTTTGGCTATTGTTAATTATTGTTAATAATTCTCCTATGTACGTATGTGTACAAATACCTCTGCAAGACCCTGCTTTCAATTCTTTTGGATGTATACCCAAAAATGGGATTGCTGGATCATATAGTAATTATATCTTTAATATTTTTTGTTACCACCATATTGTTCTTCACAGCGACTGCACCATTCTATGCTCCCAACCACAGTGCACAGTTGTTCCAGTTTCTCCACATTGTTGCTAACACTTATTTTCTGTTTTTTGTTTGTTTAAATATTAGCCATCCTAATGGGTGTGAGGTTATATCTTATTGTAGTTTTGATTTGCAGTTCCCTAATAATTAGTGAAATTGAGCATCTTTTCATTTGTTTGCTGGCCAGCCCTCTTTTTGTCTTTTCACATAACTATAAAAATCTTCAATTCTATCCAAATCTTTTACCAGTCTCTTTTAAGTAGTTCTCCTCCTGTTTGACACATTCCATCTTTCATAGCCCAAATAATTCTCATTCTTACCAAGCTTACATGTCCTGCAGTTGATTATCTAGATCATTTAGATCTTTAGAAACTCCTTAGGTATGGTTTCATTCATTCATTTATTCTGTTGAGCCTTTGCTCAGTTAATTCTCTATATTAAACTCTGTATGCAATTAGAAACTGTTCCCTAGGGGAATTCCCTCGTGGTCAAGTGGTTAAGACTCTGCGCTTCCACTGCTGGGGGCACGGGTTTGATCCCTGGTCGAGGAACTAAGATCCCACGTGCTGCGTGGCAAAAAAGAAAAAAGAAACTGTTCCCTAGACTGTAGAAAAGAATGCTTGTGTCCCTGCCCAGAAGACTATCATACATATACCATTTATTAAATTTAAATATATTCATGTGGATCAAAACTCAAAAAAAATTTTTTTTTAACCATTTTAAAGAACTTTTATTGAGATACAGTTAACAGACAATAAACAGCATATATTTAGAGTGTACAATTTGGTATCCCAATCTCCCAATTCGTTCCCCCCCAACCCTTCCCGCTTTCCGCACTTGGTGTCCATGTGTTTGTTCTCTACATCTGTGTCTCTACTTCTGCCTTGCAAACTGGTTGATTTGTACCATTTTTCTATAGTACACATGTATGTGTTAACATACAATATTTGTTTTTCTCTTTCTGACTCATTTCACTCTGTATGACAGTCTCTAGGTCCATCCGTGTCTCTATAAACGTCCCAGTTTGGCTACTAACTTTGGGTTTTGTTTGTTCTTCTTTCTCTAGTTTCTTTACGTGTAAGGTTAGATTGTTTATTTGGGATTTTTCTTGTTTCTTGAGGTAGGATTGTATTGCTATAAACCTCCCTCTTAGAACTGCCTTGCTGCATCCCATAGGTTTTGGATCTTTGTGTTTTCATTGTCATTTGTTTCTAGGTATTTTTTGATTTCCTCTTTGATTTCTTCAGTGATCTCTTGGTTATTTAGTAGCACATTGTTTAGCCTCCATGTGTTTGTGTTTTTTACAGTTTTTTCCAGTAATTAATTTCTAATCTCAGAGTGTTGTGATTGGAAAAGATGCTTGATATGATTTCAATTTTCTTGAATTTACTAATGCTTGATTTATGACCCAAAATGTGATCTATCCTGGAGAATGTTCCATGTGCGCTTGAGAAGTACGTGTAATCTGCTGTTTTTGGTTGTAATGTCCTATAGAGATCTATTGAATCAAGCTGATTTATTGTGTCATTTAAAGCTTGTGTTTCGTTATTAATTTTCTGTGTGGATGATCTGTCCATTGGTGTAAGTGGGGTGTTAAAGTCCCCCACTATGATTATATTGCTGCTTGGCAAAAAAGAAAAAAGAAACTGTTCCCTAGACTGTAGAAAAGAATGCTTGTGTCCCTGCCCAGAAGACTATCATACATATACCATTTATTAAATTTAAATATGTTCATGTGGATCAAAACTCAAAAAATTTAAAACAGCATGCAAGGAAAATCTCTTCTCTCTCTCTGTACCATAGCTACCAGTTCTCTTCCATGGAGGTAACCAAGTTATCAATTTTTTATGCTATCCATATTCTGTAGCACTTCTTATTTGCCATTTTAAAAGATCTTATGATTAGGTCACTACACACCCAGAGCGAGGTGTGGGAACATGAGTCTGGATAAATTGGGCTCAGCCCTTAGTATAGAAAAGCCTTGTTTTGTTCCTCTTAAAAAGTTTGCATGTTAAGAAAAGAAATGTCTTAAGATGTCTTGAAAATGAAGTTAGAAAGCATCTTTTAACTGATTTTTCCCCCTTACAGTTGATTATGGAAGATTCTCACAAGAGTAACACTTCAGAGACAACACCTCAGTCTGGTTCAGCCGTTCAGGGAGCTCATATTTCTCATATCGCTCAACAGGTAAGGCAGGAACCAGCCAAAACATTGAGCCAGTTAGGAATACGTGTTATGCAGATTAATCTGTTGTTTCAGGTCGCTAATTACTAACATTCAAAAAAAGAACCAAGGAAAAGAAAAAAAACAGCTGTAAAATGTTGAAATGTATGGAAGGAAGGAATAGTTGATTTAAATATCTTGTCAAGATCATTCAATTTTATTTTCTTTTATACAGAGTATATTTAGTGTTGTTTTAATATGTATATACTTCTCAAAATTTGGGGAGGTAGAGTTCATTTTATGTAGAACATGATTATTTAGATTTTGTGTCAGACTGATTTTGTTGCTGCATAAGAAAAATGAAAAATTATTTGGCCCTTGAAATAGAGGCTAATAGTTTCAGGAGGCAAATCATCTTCAATTCAATAGATGTATTGTGGATATATAGGAAATATGTTTGCTGAACTGGAAAATAGGCTTATTCATTAGAGAATTTAAATTGACAGACATCCATATTGCAGAACTGATGATATTTTTAATATTTCAAATTGTCCGATCCATGCATCTGACCCGTTTCAGGGAAAACAACTGAAAGTATATGTTGCCAGTGATAAGATTAGAATTTTCAAGTAAAAATTAGAATTTTGGATAACCCGTATTCACCATTGTGAACTTGACAGCTTCCCAGTAGTTACCGACTTTTTAGTTACAAAAATTGTGTTACAAAATCACACATGGTATAAGATCCATTCAGAATGCAAGACAAGACCGATGGATTTTTAATGTTAACAGAACACCCTAAGTTCTAATTGTACATTGCAGACAACCTTTAAGAAACTACAGCCTGTCAGGTTTAATGTGGTATCAAAGAACAATATGAAAGTTATCTGGAAAAACTATTAAAACACCCCTCTGTTTTCTGACTATATATCTGAGTGAGGCCAGACTTTCTTCATATACCTCAACAAAACAACATATGGCAAATATTTAATGTAGAAGCAGATAAGAGAATTCAGCCATTTTCTATTAAACATTAAGGAAATTTGCAGAAATGTAAAACAATGTCATTCCTCTCACTAATGGGGGGGTATATTTAGTTATAGTAATGAAAATATTTATGTTAACACGTAATGCATTTATGATTGTTATTTTTAAATGAACTGTTAAATGTTTTTTAAATTTCTGTTTAAATTTTAAATGTAAGTATTAGTAGATTAAAAACTGACATAAATGAAATTTCTTTGTGATCCTTAATAATTTTTAAGAGTATAAAAACATCTTGAGATGAAAAAATCTGAGAACCAAGCATCTAAAGGATTAATCCTTCAAGCTTGATATATCCTTCTCTATTATTTGGCTATATCTGTGAAGAATAATGGTATCTTCTCCAGATGGTGCTGCAAAAACAATGATAGAGTCTTTCAGTTACCTTTCTGTTAATAGAGCCCTTCACAGAAATATTTTAATTCGGTTGGCTTATTTATACATTTCAGTTATTTTGGTTAGATGTGAATGTTTTCCAAGTTTCCTCAGAAGCATATATTTACAGAGATAGAATAAGTACATTTCTAGGTGGTAAATAATTTTATAGTGATTTTTAAAAATAATAATTCTTATGGCCTGACTGCTTTATTAGACTAAATTCTATAAGGAAAAAGTATCTAATGCAGTAATATTTATTCAGTCATTCAATATAAGATAGGGATACAGCAGTGAACAAAAGTTTCAGCTCTCATGGAATATACTCATACTGGGGAAGGATAAAACACATCAGTTGGTAATAATTGCTGTGGAGGCTGATAAAGCAGGGTAGGAGGAATAGGGGGTTGTCCATGGGGATGGGGACTTGCCTTTTTATATAAGGTGGTCAGAGAAGTCGTATCTGTGGAAATACCTCTTCAATTATATGGACCAGCAACTGTAAACTCTGAGACTGGTATGTACTTGGTATGGTTCAGGAAAAGCAGGGCAGCCAGTGTGGTGGGAGAGGAATGAATGAGGGGAGAGTGATACAAGAGGAAGCAGAGAGGTTTGGGGTGGGAGGGGAGAGTGCCAGATAACGTAAGCCTTGTATGCCACTGTAAGATTTCTGGCTTTTAATCTGGGTGAGATGAGGAACCTTTGGAGTGATTTTTGAGTGAAAACATGATCTGACTGATAATCTCAATAGGATTACTCTGGCTGCTTTGTGGAAGTAGGAAAACCAGTTAGGAGGCTGTTACACTAATTGTGCATGAGACAGTAGTGGCTTGGACCAAGGTGGTATTAGCAGTGGTGGTGAGATAAAGTTAGATTCTGGATATAATTTGGTTGTGAAGCCAACAGTATTTGCTTTTGGATTGAATGTGGGTTTAGAGGTAAAAAGGAGTCAAGATTGACTCTACAGTTTTTGACTTGACTAACTAAGAATGGAGTTGCTGTTTATTGAGATGGACAACATTGGAGCATGTGGGTTTTTTTGCAGGGGGCGGGGGGAGATATTGGCAATCAGGAATTTGGCTTTTGGGCATGTTAAATTTATGATACTATCTGTATTAGTTTTGTGTGCTGCAAAACAAATTACCACAAATTTAGTGGCTTAAAACAATACAACACACATTTATTATCTCACGATTTCTTAATTGGTTCTGTGCTTTAGACTTTCACAAGCTGCAATCAAGATGTTGGCTAGGGCTGGCTTCTTATCTGGAGGCTAGAATGGAGAAGAATTCACTTCTAAGCTCACTCAGGTTGTTGGCAGAATTCATTTTGTTGCAGCTGTGGGACTGAGAACTAATTTTTTTTGGCTGGAGGCCACGGTCAGGTCTTAGAGGTCGCCTGCAATTCGCTGCCACGTGGCCTTTTCCAGTAAGTAGTTCACAGCGTGGCAGCCTGCTTCAAGTTCAGCAAGAGAGAGAGAGTGAGTCTGCTGGCAAGATGGAGTCTTGTATAACATAACATAATCGAGGGAACGATATCCCATTCCTCTGTCATAAAATGTGACGTAATCACAGGAATGATGTCCCATCATCTTTGCCTTATTCTGTTGGTTAGAATTAAGCCACAGATCCCTCCCACACTCAAGCGCAGAAGATTACACAAAGGCATGAACACCAGAAGGTGGGGACCACGGGGGCCACCTTAGAATTTGTCTGCCAAACCATACAAGTAGATTTGTCCAGTAGGTGGTTGGAAATATATGGCCTGGAGTCCAAGGAGAGGCCCAGACTGGAAGTGGAAATTTAGGCATTCTAGATATATAGAATGGTATTGAAACTCATGGGGTGATCTCTGGCTTCCATTTAGGATGTAGAAAGCTGGAAAGCATATTGCTCCCACTCTAAAACAAGAATAAGCTAAAATATACAAAAATCATAACTTCTTTGGACACATTAGTAGTGGGATGTGGGCATGGCTCACCTGTAGCAGAGCACAGGAAGAAGGTAGGGCTGTCATACAGGGGAAAGGAGGAATTTAGCTAAATCTTTAATGAATTGCTAAAGTCTAAGTGTAGGCTAGCATGAGAATATAGAACCCGTGGGAGCTGCAGGGTGCTACAAGGGTAGGTAACACCCACTCCAAGGACCTCCAAGAGGTGCTCATGACAGATTAGAGGAAGCAAGGGAGACAAGGGAAGGCCTCTCTAGGTGGTACAGGCCTGCCTGGACCCTCCTTCCCTGTGCAGAAGAGCTCTAAACCGCTGGGGGAAGGGAAGCCCCATTTTCCACTGTGGGTGGGGGAATGGGAAGAAAAGGAAAATCCACAAACCCTGAGGGAAGGGCAGAAAACTCTCCTGTGTTCAGACCATTAGCTTTCCTGCTGGAAGAAAGCCCTACTCCTGAGACTGAGACTAGGCCAGGATAGCAGAGAACCTCTCCGTCTCCCCCCAGTGCCTCCAGCAAGTAAAGCAACAGCAGTCTATCCCTGGGGAGGGTTAAGAGTATGGAGAGACACTCTGGGTCAGGTGCACAGAGAAAGCCTAGAGCTGAGGGTGGAGCTAGAACATTGAGAAAAACCCTCTGGCAAACCAGGCCCCACCCTAAGCAGAAGGTCACAGTAGAGGAATTTGGAGCTGGTAGTGTATGTAAGGTAATCATAACAAAACCCAAACCCTGCTCAATTCCTGAGTAGATTGACTCATTCCGCCCCACGGCCCTGCCCCACCAACCTCCACTGAAAGCCTGGTAGAAGTTGTGTGCCCAGTTTTAGGCATGAATACTGTTTCCTCAGTCTCTACTGTCTACACATGATGTCCATCATTCAGGCAAAAATTATGAAGCACATACCAAAAAGCAAGAAAAAAAATCACCCACTGTCAAAAATAAAAAATGATCAATAGATTCAGGATGACTCAGTTGTTAGAAGTATCAGATAGTGAATTTAAAATAACAATAATAGGGCTTCCTAGGTGGCGCAGTGGTTAAGAATCCGCCTGCCAATGCAGAGGTCACAGGTTCGATCCCAGCTCCAGGAAGATCCCACATGCCGCGGAACAACTAAGCCCGTGTGCCAAAAAAAAAAAAAAAAAAAAAAAATAACAATAATATATTAAAGGCTATAGTGGAGAAGGTGGGTAACATATGAACAGGAGGTAAATTTCAGCAGAGGAATAGAAACTGTATGAAAGAGTAAAATGGAAATGCTAGAAATAAAAATTGTGACATAGATGAAGTATGTTTTTGGACTTATCAGTAGACTTGACACAGCTGAGGAAAGAATCAGTGAATCTGAACATAGACCAACAGAAATTATCCAAACTGAAAATAAAGGGAAAAACATGGGGAGAAAAACAGAACAGAGCATCTGAGAGCTGTGGCACAATATCGATTTAACATAAGTGTAATTAAAGTCATGAGACTAGATGACATTACTGGGGGTGAGTGTAGTCAGAGATGAGGTCAATGGATTTGACTCTGGGACTTTCCAACATTTGGGGTTTGGGAAGATTGAAGAGCGGTGGCCAAAGCAGTAAGAAGAAAGTTAAGAGAAATTGGGATCTTGGAAACTAGGAATGAGGTGATGGTCAACTATGTAAAATGCTGCCGATTGGTCAGATAAGGAGTAACAATAACTATTAGATAGTCAGTCTTCATTATTCAAGGTTTTGGGGGGTTTTTTGGCCACGCCTTACAACATGCACGATCCTAGTTCCCCAAGCAGGGCTCAAACCTGCACCCCCGGCAGTGGGAGTGTGGAGTCTTAACTACTGGACCTCGAAGGAAGTCCTTCAAGGATTCTGTATTTGCAAACTTACCAACTTGATAAAATTTATTTGTAACCCCAAAATCAATACACAGTTTTGTGGTCATGAGTGGACATGTGCAGAGTAGTGAAAAATTTGAGTCATTTTTTCAGTTGAGGTCAAACGCAATACTCTTGTAGAATGAGTTTGGGAGTGTTCCGCCTTCTGCAATATTTTGGAAGAGTTTGAGAAGGATAGGTGTTAGCTCAAACGCAATACTCTTATTTTAGCTCTCATACTATAAACAATTCTTTTTGTGGTCTAGTTAGCGCCCTGTTTTTCACATTATTGTGCTTTTTGTTGATGATTTTGCTGTTTAAAATGGCCTCTAAGCATAGTGCTTAAGTGTTAAATGCAAGAAGGCTGTGATGTACCTTATGTAGAAAACACATGTGCTAGATAAGTTTCATTCAGGTATGACTTGTAGTGCTGTTGACCATAAGTTCAATGTTAATGAATTAACAGTACTACCAAAATAAAGCTAATATTGCAATAAAGCAAGTCACACAAATTTTTTGATTTCCCACAACATAGAGAAGTTATGTTTACACTATATTGTAGTCTATTAAAATGTGCCATAGCATTCTGTCTAAATAAACAATGTACATATTTTAATTAAAAATACTTTATTGCCAGAATTCCCTGGTGGTCCAGCTTTCACTCCTGAGGGCCTGTTTTCAATCCCTGGTCAGGGAACTAAGATCCCACAAGCGGTGTGGCCAAGGGAAAAAAACAAAACTTTATTGCTAAAATGTGCTAACTTTTTGTGCCTTCAGTGAGAACTGCTCCACACAGGGTTGCCACAAACCTTCAATTTGTAAAAAATGCAATATCTGCAAAGCACAATAAGGTGAAGCACAATAAAACAAAGTATCCTTGTATTAAATAAGGTGTCTTTAAACAGAAACACACTTAAAATAAGGTTATATATTGACCAGCTGATGAAAATATCGTGCCCAGAGGATTGCAGGAACCTAACCCTGTATTTCCCCTAGGAGCAATGGTCCAGTATCTGCTAATTCAGTGTACATGGCAGCTTTATAAAACATAACCACAAATAACAAGAACTGACTGTATTTGGCAACATGGAGTTCATTGACAACCTTGACAAGAACTGTTTTCAGTGGTAGTGGGGATAAAAATCAAATTAGAGCCAAGAGAACATGAGAAAAAGAGGGGAGAAAATGAGTAGACAAACTCATTGACAACAAATCCAATGGACTGTTCCGTCGAGGAGTTTTGCTGCAAAGGAATCTAAGAAATAAAGTTGCCAGAGGGGGTTTTATATAAGTCATGGAGGTTTTATTTTTATTATTACTTTCATGATGGGAGGAATTAACAGCCTGTTTATATACCAGTGGGAGTGATGCAGTAAAAAAGGGGATAATTTGATGACACAGGACTGAAACGACAATCCGGGATGATGTCCTTCAGGAGGGAAGGGCATGAGAATTTGTCTACAAGTGGAAAAATTTATTTTATATGAGCGTAGGTACCTCATTCATAATAAGAAAGAAAGCAAATAAAGGTTAGGTAGGTACATTGGGGATGAGATACTCTGAAAGTTTTCTTTTGATAACTTCTTTGTTTTTCATGCAAATGTTTTGAGAATGTAAGTGGACTAGGGATATGTAGTAGGATTGTTGGAGAGCATTAACAGTCCACTTGAGGTTACTACTCATGAACTTAAGTGAAACTGTTAAATTTAGTTGTGTGTCTTTCTCCAGCCAGATTCAGGTACTTGCATACAGGTTACAGGCATAGAGTATTGTGAGTTAACACGTTCCTGTTTAGTCCAGAGACTACAGTGGAGCAAGAAAAGACAAGGACATTGAAGATGTTTGTGATACAGTGACTGTAATGCTGGACCATGAAGTTTAAGCTGTATAAGGAAGAAGTGAGGACTTGGGGTCACGAGCTGGGAAAAGATAGTAGACTCAGTGGATTATAGGTTCCTGTGGAGTCCAAGGATTGTTGAGAGTCCAAATAGTAGAGGTAGTGAGTTGGAAGCAGGTGCTACTCAGAGAGAGGGATACTTAAGATTATAGGTGGGTTCACTGATTGGTAATGATAAGGTTTATGTAGATGATTCTCAACTGGAGTGGTACTGCTTCCCCACTGAGATGTCTGGAAACATCTAGGGGGGTAGGGATGGGTGTTGCCACTGGCATTTAATGGGCAGGGGCAGAGATGCTAAATGTTTTTCATTGAGCAGGATATTCCTGCATGTGGAAGAATCGTCCTGTCCCAAATGCCTGTTTAGAAACCCTGTAGGGTATGACAATGGGAGTGGGTGGTTGAGAAGGGTAGAAGACAGGGCTTTAGAGGAGAGGGATCAAAACAGACCCAGGTATGGTAGGATACTGGATGTTGCATACTGAAATCACCACAAATTATATCAGGAATAGTATTGGAGAGAATAGAGTGATCCTGGCACTAAAGTCTTAAAGAAATGAGGGGACGTGACTGCCACAAGGACAGTCTACTGCTCTGAGCCTCAAAGTTGGGAGTTTTCGGGTAGAACTTTGAAGGGACAATGGCCTGGAAGTAATACCCACCCTATCTGTAGGCTCGTGGTATGAGGAGTGCAGGAGAGAGGTGGTGTTCTCCAGAGGAGAGCAGAGGTTCAATTATGGCAAGAAGGTGAAGGGGAGGGACCAGTACTTGATGAATTTCATTTAATTACAAAATATATACAGATTGAGAGGCAGCCTTGCTTAAGACTTGGTCTGAATCTTGGTTTTGTCATTTAGTGACTCTGGAACATTGACTAAATCACTTAACTTATTTAGAGACTTGATGTTCAGCATCTGGAAATTAAGGCATCAAACCTGGTGATCTGTAAGGTCTTTTCCAGCTCATGACTTTCAGTAGTTCTCACACTGTAGAAAAATTTGTGTATTTTAACCATGTGTGAATGGGGAAAATAGTGGCGATAGTAACAGGTAACACTTATTGAGTATCCACTGTGTGCCAAGTGTATTCTAAGCATTTTATATGTTTTACTGCCTTCCAGCCTCTTATCAACCTACAGTGCTTTTATAATCCCCATTTTAGAGGTCACACAACTAGTAAGGCTAGAAACATGATTTGAATTCTAGCCGTTTGACTTCTCTCACAGCTTGGGTTTCCTGAGAAGCAGACGGTGCAATGGACATGAGCATGCAGGAGGTTATCAGGAAGTCCTCCTGGGATTACCACCTGTGGGAGGGAAAGAGGAATAGAAGGAAGTTGGATTGGGCAGAGGGAAAAGTTGGTTTTGATTCAGTCCCAGTGAAGGCCTCAACTGACCCCACAGGGAGATCTGAAGCTGAGACAGCTCTTCAGAATTGGGGTAAGGGACCGGCCAGGCCTTCATATTCCTGCATGCACCAGCACAGGATCATGACTGACCCAGGAAGGGGTGTGTGCAACCTCAGGCAAACTCTGTGCAACTCTAATCAGCCACGGCAGTTCCAGAGAGAGCTGCAGCTGTCCTCCAGCAGCTGAGGAATAAGTCTTTCATCAGAGAAAAGGGGATCTGGCTGTTGCATCATGGTGTCCCACTACAACTGCAGATTTTATAATCACCACAGTCCTTTGTTGCCTCCAGGCAGTGGATGAGGATAAATGAGGATAATTTAAGGAATTACAAATAGGCTTGGCTCCAGAACACTTTTAAAACAGATTGATTTTCATTCCATTCATATTTTTGACATGAGAATTTAACCCAAGACGCATGCGCGCCAGTGGTTTTGGTAGTCCTTTCTTACCTGGAGATTATCTGTCTAATGTCTTGGAATGTGCTTGGTCATCTTCTCTAGAGAGTTAGACTTCTAGGTGAATTTATTTTGATGTTTCCAGTATGGATTGTATGGGGAGTAGAAGAAGAATTTTTCTTTTTCATTTGCTTAATAGGGTCTTTCACAGAGCTGAAAGTTTTAAATTTTGATTAGGTCCAATGTATAAATTTTTCCTTTTATGGACTGTGCTGATGTTATCTAAGAACTCTTTACCTAGTCCTAAATTTCAAAATTTTTTTCCCCTGTTTCTTCCTAAAAGTTTTATAGTTTTATGTTTTACATTTAAGTCCACGATTCATTTTAAGGTAATTTTTGTATAGATTTGAGGGGTTTTGTTATGTATGTACAATTGCTTCAGCACCATTTGTTGAAAAGAGTATCTCTCCTCCATTGAACTGCTTTTGCACCTTTGTCAGAAATCATTTGGGCATATTTGTCTATTTCTGAGTTCTCTGCTATGTTCCATTGATCTATATGTCTGCCCCTCTGTCAGTGCCACACTGTCTCAATTACCACGTATAGTAAGACTTAATGTCAGGAAGGTAATTTCTCCCACTGTATTCTTTTTCAAAATCGTTTTGGCTATTTTAGGTCTTTTCCATATAAATTTTAGAATAAGCTTGTCTGTGTCTACAAACCTGTAAATCAACTTGAGGAGAATTGACATCTTTACTTGCTGAATCTTTCAATCTCCTCGAATACAGTAAATCTCTACAATTATTCAATCTCCTTAGATTTCTTTCCATAGCATTTTGTCATTTTCAACACACAGATCCCATATGTGTTTTCTTAGACTTATACCTAAGTATTTCATTTTCTTTGGAGTAGTTGTAAATGATATTGCATATTTTCTTTGGAGCTATTGTAGATGATATTGTATTAATTTTGGATTTCACTTGTTTGTTGTAAGGATTATAGAAATGCAGTTGATTTTTATTGATCTTGTACTTTGCAGCATTGCTGAACGCACTTATTAGTTCTTGAAGGGATGATTTTGGGTTCTTTGTTTTTAATATTCCTTAGGATTTTCTATGTATAGTTGTGTCATTTGCAGAGTTGGTTTTATTTTTTCTTTTCCAATCTGTTTGCATTTTATTTCTTTTTCTTGCCATATTGAACTGGCTAGAACTTTCAGAATTATCCTGAATAGAGTGGTGAAAATGGACATCCTTTTTTTGTTCCCAGTTTCAAAGGGAAAGCATTCTTTCATCATTAAATCTGACATTAGCTGTAAGTTTTTTTTTTTTTTTTTTTTTTGGGCGCACGAGCTTAGTTGCTCCATGGCATGTGGGATCTTCCTGGAGCAGGGATGGAACCCGTGTCCTCTGCACTGGCAGGCAGATTCTTAACCACTGCGCCACCTAGGAAGCCCTAGCTGTAAGTTTTTTATAGATGCTCTTTGTGAGTTTGAGGAAGTTCCCTTCTGTTCCTAGTTTTCTGAGAGGTTTTCTGCTTTTTGTTTTTCGCATGAAATGATGTTAGATTTGTCAGATGCTTTTTCTGTATCAGTTGGTGTGACCATATGATTTTATAACTGGATGTCTGTACCTCTTGATCCTCTTCACCTATTTCTCCCAACCTTCTATTCCTCTCCCCTCTGGCAAACCTGTTTGTTCTCTGTATCTATGAGTCTATATCTTTTGTTCATTTTATTTGTTTTTATATATTCCACATATAAGTAAAATCATATAGTGTTTGTCTTTCTCTGTCTCACTTACTTAGCATAATACCATAATACCCTCTACATCCATCCATGTTGCTGCAGATGGCAAGGTTTCATTCTTTTTTATGGCTGAGTAATATTCCATTGTGTGTGTGTACCTCATCTTCTTTATCCATTCATCTACCAAACTACACTTGGGTTGCTTCCATATCTTGGCTATTGTAAATAATGCTGCCATCAACATAGGGGTGCATATATCTTTTTGAACTAGTGTTTTTGTTTTCTTTGGGTAAATACCCAGAAGAATTGTTGAGTGGTATGGTAGTTCTGTTTTTAATTTTTTGAGGAACCTCCATACTGCTTTCCATTATTGTATTTGCACCAACTTACATTCTCAACAACAGTGCATGAGGATTGCTGCTTTCCTCACATCCTTGCCAGCACTTGTTATTTGTTGTCTTTTTGAGGATAGCCATTCTGACCGATGTGAGGTGATATTTCATTGTGCTTTTGGTTTGCATTTCCTTAATGATTAGTGATATTGAGCATCTCTTCATGTGTCTGTTGGCCACTTGTATGTCTTTTCTGGAAAAACATCTATTTTGGTCTTCTGCCTTTCTTAAAATTTGGATTGTTTGGGTTTTTTTGGTATTGAGTTGTATGAGTTCTTTCTTTATTTTGGATATTAACTCCTTATTGGATGTATCCTTTGCAAATATTTTCTCCCATTTAGTAGGTTGTCTTTTTGTTTTGCTGATAGTGACTTTTGCTGTGCAAAAGCATTGAAGTTTGATGTAGTACCATTTGTTTATTTTTGCTTTTGTTGCCCTTGCCTGAGGAGACAGATCCAAAAAAATATTACTAAGACCAGTGTCAAAGAGTTTGCTGCCTCTTGTCCTCTAGGAGTTTTATGGTTTCAGATCTTGCACTTTAATCTAATTTGTTTTGAGTTTATTTTTGTATGTGGTGTAAGAAAGTGGTTCACGTGCACTCTTTCATTTTGAAAGCAGGTGAAGAGTTACAAACAGCTCAAGGTTTTCTCAACTATATTTATTTTGCAGGCAGTGTGAAATGAGATATTTTGTTATAATAGAATGACTATTAGCTTGAGAAAGTATGAGAAAATGTATTTATAAGGAATAGCTAATTTCTTTGGTGGGATGTGAGAACAGATATAATTTACAAATACCATGCTATAGTAAAATTTTACCTATAGTAGACATTGTAGGATAATTTAGATACATCATCTTATAATAACTGTGTCTAGTGTTAATAATACTCTGGACTTGGCCTATAGAATTTTTAGATTACAGCCCAAAATTACATAAAGTAAAATGACTGAACTAATCAACCAAAAGTTTCCTAAATTAGTATACATGGAGGGATTTAACATGAGAGGTCTGGCTTAACAGTCTACAGTAAGAGATGAATGTTCCCCGGAATACAGTGAATGCTCTAATCTACAACTGAAGTGTAGTAAGTAGTAGCAAAATAGTATTGTAATGTGTTAAGACAGACTTGGTAAGGTCACTGAAAATATCCAAATGTTGGAAACCCAAGAGGTCTTGAGTATATGTAAGTTTTTTCAAAGCAAACATGAGTACACACAGTACCACAGGTTTTTGTGGTAAAAGGACTAAGAGCAAGTTACACCTTAGAAGAAAATTTGGTACATTATATCACATACAGCTATTTAGAAGACTCATGACCAGCAAGTTTCTGTCATTAAGGTTAAGACTCCAACTTTGTTGAATTCATTAAAAAAAAAAAAAAATACTGAATTTTGGGGAATTCCCTGGCAGTCCAGTGGTTAGGACTTGGCACTTCCACTGCAGGGGGCACGGGTTCAATCCCTGGTCAGAGAACTAAGATCTCGCGTGCTATGTGGTGCACCCCCATCCCCCAGAAAAACCCAACACACACTGAGTTTGTATCTCAAAATTTTCATATTAAGTGCAATTTTCTAAGTAATGATATAATTTTGAGTACTTGGTGGGTTTGTTTTGGGGTTTTTTTGGCCACACCACATGGCTTGTAGGATCCTATGCCCCCACCAGGGATTGAACCCAGGCTCTGGCAATGAAAGCACCGAGTCCCAACCACTGGACCACCAGGGAATTCCCTGGTTTTTTTTAAGAAGCAATTTTGTGGTATCTTGATATTCCATATATTTATTTGGTCAACTTTGTTGGTTGTGTTGTTAAATTTCCTGTCTTTATCACTTTTGTCTGTTTGTTCTGTGACTAATTTGAGAGCATTGCGTTAATCTTCCATTATAATTGTGGGCTGACTTCTCCTAGTGGTCCTTCAGTTTATGCTGTGTGATTGAAAGTGTGTTATGAGGCTGTTATTAAATGAATGTAGATTTTTAAATTGTATATTCCTGGAGAGTTGTCCCTTTTGTGTCTTTATTTCTAGAAATGCTTTTTACTTTGGCGTCCAACTTGATACTAATTTGGCTTTAATTTAGTATCTTAACAGCAATTTTTTTTTTCCTGTGCTTTTACTTTCAGACTTTCTGTATCCTTAGGTTATGTTTTAGGTGTATCTCTTTTTAACAGTATATAACTAGATCTTCAAAAAAAAAAAAAACTAGTCTCCTAGACTTTTTTCCACTCAGTTTTTATATATTGTGAATTGTGCTTAATGAACACACTTGTACATGTCTGTGCTGCAGATGAATTGGTCATAAGATATGCAAATATTTAGTTATAGTAGATATTGCCAACAATTTTATAAACTTACACCAATTTACAACACCACCAGAAGTATATGAGAAGACTGTTGATCCATTTAAGCACCCAAAAAGGTATTATGAGTTTTGTTAAGTTGTAACCATTCTGGTGAATATGTTGCAGTATGTTGTGGCTTTTGTTGTGTTGTGTTTTGTTTGTTTCAGGGATAGCTAACATATAACATTGTATTAATTTCATGTGTATAATGATTTCATGTTTGTGTACATTGGAAATGATCACCACAATAACTCCAGTTAACATCTCTCAGTATAGGGAGTTACAAAAATTTTTTTCCTTCTGATGATGACTTTTAAAATTTACTCTCAGCAATTTTCAAATAGGCACTGCAGTGTTACTAACTATAGTCACACTGTAAATTACCTTCCCATGACTTACTCATTTTATAACTGGAAGTTTGTGCTTTTTTGCTCACCCCCTGCCTCTGGCAGATACCAGTCTCTCTGTGATTTTGGTAGTGTGGTGGTGTTCATTCCACATATAAGTGAGATCACGTGGTATTTGTCTTTGTGTCTGACTTACTTCGCTTAGCATAATGCCCTCAAGATCCATCCATGTTGTCACAAATGGCAAGATTTTATACTTTTTTGTAGTCTTCTAGACTTTTAACAGAGCTTGTGATCCATTTACAGTTGACATAATTACTGATACATATAGATTTAGACCTACCATCTTATTTTGTACTTTTTGACCCACATGTTCCATGTTTCTTTTTCTCTCCTTTTTTAAAAATTTTAATTTAATTTAAAATTTCTTGGCTGCATTGGGTCTTTGTTGCTGTGCATGGACTTTCTCTAGTTGCGGTGAGCGCGGGCTTTGCATTGCGGTGGCTTCTCTTGTTGCGGAGTTCAGGCTCTGGGTGCATGGGCTTAAGTAGTTGTGGTGCGCAGGCTCAGTAGTTGTGGATTGCGGGCTCTAGAGCACAGGCTCAGTAGCTGTTGCACACGGGCTTAGTTGCTTCTCCGCATGTGGGATCTTCCTAGACCAGGGCTCGAACCTGTGTCCCTTGCATTGGCAGGCAGATTCTTAACCACTGAGCCACCAGGGAATTCCCTCTTGTGTTCTTTTGAGTTATTTCTTCTCATTCCATCCTGTCATCACTTGTATCAACTGGACTATACATAAACTCAGCTACTACTTTTTTTAGTCACTATTCTAATTATAGCATGCCTACTTAGTGAAGTCCATGAAGTCCAAAGTTAATCGGGACCTTTCCTCTCACACAATCCAGTAACTTTAGAACACTTATTTACCATTTATCCTCTAACTTGTTACAGTTGTTAGGACTTAATTTTATCCTTTTCTCTTTTTATCCCATAAAACATCATAATTTATGTATTCATCATTTTTTTCCCTACATATTTATCACTTTCTTTTCTCCTCATTCCTTCTTGCATGTCTTAGCTTCCATTTGGGATTACTTTTCTTTTAGTTTAAGTATTTGTTTTAGGAAAACCTCAGCACTCTAGACCTTTTGGGCTGGATAATTCTTTGTTGTGAGGGATTGTGCGTGGTGGGATATTTAGCAGCATCCCTGGCCTCTGCCCACTAGATGTCAGTACCCACTCCCCACCCCATTGTGACAACCCAGAGTGTCCCCAGATGTTGCCAGATGTCCCTGGGGGGCAAAATCACTCCTGGTAGAGAACCACTGCTTTAGAATTTACTTTGATGTAGGTCTGCTGCTCTGTTTTTGTTTGTTGAAAATACCTGTTTCATTTTCATTTTTAAAAGGTATTTATTTTTTAGCACATTTAAAACATTCTTCTGACTCTGTCTTCCAGTGTTGCTTCTGAGAAGTAAGCTTAAAACAGGACTATTGCTATTTTAAATATAATCGTGTGTTTTTCCTTTGGGTGCTTTTATAGCCTTCTTTTTACCTTTAGTTGTCTTGCAGGTTCTATTATGTTGTGTTTAGGTGTAGAATTCTTTTTATTTATTCCATATGGGAGTTACTAGAGTTCTTGAATCTATGGATTGGTGTCTATCGTTAGTTCTATAATACTTTGAGCCATTATCTTTTCCCATTTTGCCTTTATCTTACTCTTTGTCCTTCTCACTTTATCCTTGGTATCTCTTAACCTCTCATGTATTTTCCGTCTGTCTCTCTGTATTGCAGTTCAGATCATTTCTTCTTACCGATCATCCAGCTCACTAAGTTTCTTTAACTTTGGTATATCTGAACAATGATTTTTAAAATTTTAAGTAGTATATCCTTATTTTTAGAAAATCTGCTTGGTTCTTTTTAGGATCTACTATAGTTTTCTATTTACTGAAGATATTTTTCAAGCTTGTCTTGAACCATGATCTACTGTCTCTTTAAACATAGTAAGCATGATTGCTGTATCACCTCTGTCTGATAATGTCAATATCTAAAATCACTTGGGTCTGATTGTGCTGTCTGATGTTTTTGCATCTTGCTCCTGGTGCCTTGTGGTCATTTTTTATTCTTTACTTTCCATTAAGCTTGAGAAATTTTGGGAATTTTTTGTGGTCAAGGATGAGTGTGCCTTTCTCCAGAAAGAATTCACTATTGCCAGGTGCCTGGGGAACCACTTTCAGGGTTTGAGGCTCTTCTTGCACCATCTAGGTGATGTTAACTTGGGCTCTCAGTCTGCCAGAGAGCTATTTACATCTTTTTCAGGCCTTCCCTCCTCCATACCTATGCAGTATTCCTTCTGTTACCTTACACTGATGATGTGGCCCTTTGAAAGTCCCACATCTTTAGAAAGGTCCCCTATCTTTACCTAGAGAAAACCCTGGCCTCTTATGCCCCCCCTCCTTTGAGCGCGGTTCAAGTCTGCCTTGATAGGTGATTTTGTTTACTCTTCTGTTTGTTCTTACTGTACTTCAGATTTTGACTTGGTGATTTAGAATCTAGAGTCTTTAAGAAACAGAGAAGTATCAAGAAATATGAGACATCTACGATTTTACTGGTTATAAGTTGAAAATATAATATTTAATAACATTGTTTTCATTATATTTTTATAGTTACCATATAGGTACAACAAGTGATACTAGTTTCTATTTATCATAGTAAAATAAGGTTTTCTTTTTAAGTACATTTGAGTTTACAAAAGGAGATACGTACTCTAAAGAAAAAAAAGAAGCAAATTATTATATAGGAGATAGATGGATTTGGCATTTTCCTGAAAGCGTGTTGTCAAGTATGAATTCTTTACTTTGGTCAGTTTACCATGTATAAATCCTCTCTGTCCAAGGATCATTTGAATCTTTTGAGACCTAGGAAGAGTGACATTTTTATAGCATAGGCTTAACTATGGGGAAAAAAATTAAAAGCACAAAATTACAGTTAAATTATCTTTACATGTAAAGTAATAAACTAAAAGATGTACAGATCTGATTCTTTTTATTTTTCATTTGTATTTTGAATTCATGGCTCCAATCCATTAATAACTGAGTAGGATACCCTGGGCTTAAGGGTTTGCCATAGTTGATACTGAAATAAGTAAAATCATTATTCCAAATGTCAAAACAGTCTGTTCTATTCTTTCCTTTTCCTTGAAAAAGCAAAACAAACTTGTTGTGTGGGAAGCAAATTGAGAAAATACAGAATGTGAGAGGTTTTAAAAGTCAGTGGTACCAGGAGGGATAAGATGTCTTGGAAAGAGCACTGGGCTCTGGAGTGACACAGGACCAGCCACTATCGTGTTCACTATTGTACTGCGTACTTTTCAAAAAAATACAGAAAATTTCAGACATATTCAGAAGAGGAGATTATTAGGTTGCGCCATTATGGTTCCCATCACCCTGTTTTAGCAATTATTAACTCATGGCTCCTTGTCCCCCTAAGCCGCCACCAACTGGATTATATTGAAGCAAATTCTAGGTAGCATTTCAGCCTTCACTAGTTCAATATGTATCTCTAAAATATAAGGACTCTTTCAAAGAACGTAACCACAATACTATTATCACATCCCTTTTGTTTTTAACTTATTATTTAATCTTCACTATAACTGAAAAAGATATTGTATTTACAAAGGAGGAAACTGAGGTCCTGGGAGGTTAAGTAATTTGTTTAGCACCACAGAGCAGCAAATGATTGCCTTTAGCTGAAAATCAGCCCAACCCTGTCTGACTTCAAAATCTGTGTGCCTTTCTGGTGTTAGGCTAGTTTTTGGTCAGTCAGCTACCCTGTGGAGTGAGAAGCAGTCATGTGGCCTTAGTCCTATAGCTCCCAATTTAACCAGAGCAGCTCCAAGAAAATCCTTTTCTACTTCTTCTAACATCCCTAAGAGGGGTTCTGAGGTTGGTGCCATAGTCACTGTGGTTCTACAGCAGGTTCTACAGCTCTAAGATCTAGAACTGCACTGTTCAGTATGGCAGCCACAAGTGGATATTTCCATTTTAATTTAAATTACTTACAGGTAAATAAAATTAAAAATCAGTACTTCAAACTAGCCACATTTCAAATGCTTGATGGTAACTACTATACTGGATAGTGCAGATTTGGAACACTTCTATCATTGAAGAAGGGCTCTGTCAGACAGCACTGAAAATTAACAGGTGGAGGCAGTCATCCGTGTTTCAACTCCAGATTAAAATCGGCGGGTGAGGAGCAGCAGCTCCCTGCTTTCCTCCTTTGAGAAAGACCTCAGCGTTTAGATGCTCACGTTTGAGTGTGGCAGGGGATCCTGAGTAATGAGCATTTTGTCAGGTTAGAACAGTGATAATAAGGGGAAGTGATGATTACTAGCTAAAATAAAATCTGGTGCCTTTTTTCCTTTTCTACTTTGCCAGATCCACAGTCTGCATAAAATTACAAGGATTGCCAGAAACTCTGGAGGGATGATTGCTTTTATCCTTTTAGAAATGTAAATTAATCCCCTCACAAGGGGGTTTGAGTGATTGGCTTTAGTTAGGGTCTGAAAAGTAAGGGGACCTCTGAGTATAATGATAACTCTAGAGCTGGACTCTGATCTACTCATTAATTTCTGTATCTACTCATTAATGTCTGTATCCCCATACTTGGATACTGCCAATGAGAAACAGAGCCAGACACCTGTTAAAGGCAGCAAGACAGATTTCATTCAGACTAGTGCAGTTAAGGAAGAGAGGCCAGCATAAATTCAGCTCAGCTCTGCTGAAATAAAAGGTGGGTCCCTTTTAAAATGCTGGGGTGTGCTAAAGGAAAAGTCCTGAAGATGTTAGATGGAGAGGTTGGTCAGTGTGATTTAGCCATTTGTGTCCACTCGCTAATTGGTCCTTATCAAATTTAGGTTCCCATCCTCCCACAGAGACTGGTAGACGAGGGCGCTGTCCTCCTTGATGATTACATTTCAAAGGGATGACTCCCAGGTCATTGAGAAAGACATTTATGTGTTGTAGAAGATTGTATCGAACAGGTCAGAGAAAGGATTGACAGCTAAAGTAAGTGCTCTAAGAAAAGTGAGGTCAAAGGCCTGTAGTCAGGTTTTGGCAAGAACAAACAGTTTATTACTTTGACAGCATTGCACTTTCTCTGGGAGGCATTTTCAGGAGGCTGGGTCATCCTAGGGACTCAGCCTTGAGCTGATAGAAGCTGTGCTAGAGTTTAGTCATGTCTCTTAGTGTGTGAGGGAAGTTGAATGGAGTTGTTTGTGCTGAAAGTCTGCAGTTTTCAGTACCTGGATAAAGGTTTGGGTTTTTGTGGGGGGTTTTTTTTGTTTTTTTTTTTTGGGGGGGGGGGCGCACTGGCTTAGTTGCTCCGCAGCATGTGGGATCTTCCTGGAGCAGGGATGGAACCCATGTCCTCTGCATTGGCAGGCGGATTCTTAACCACTTCACCACCTAGGAAGCCCCATTTTGCTTTTTTAAATGGAAGTACAGTTGATTTACAATGTTGTGTTAATTATTGTTGTACATACAGCAAAGTGATTCAGTTATACATATATATATATTTTTATATTTTCCATTATGGTTTAGCATAGGATATTGAATATAGTTCTCTGTGCTGTACTGTAAGACCTTGTTGTTTGTTTATCCATTCTATATATAAAAGCTTATATCAGGGGCTTCCTAGGTGGCGCAGTGGTTAAGAATCTGCCTGCCAATGCAGAGGACATGGGTTCGATCCCTGCTCCAGGAAGATCCCACAATGCCACAGAGCAACTAAGCCCCTGTGCCAAAAAAAAAAAAAAAAAAAAAGCTTATATCTGCTAATCCCAACCTCCCACTCCATCCCTCTGCCAACATCCTCCCCCTTGGCAACCACCAGTCTGTTCTCCGCAATTCTGTTTCTGTTTCATAGATAGGTTCATTTATAAGTGACATCATATAGTACTTCTCTTTCTGATTTACGTCACTTAGTATGATAAACTCTAGTTGCATCCATGTTGCTGGAGATGGCTTGCCTGCCTGCCTGCCTGCCTGCCTGCCTGCCTGCCTTCCTTCCTTCCTTCCTTCCTTCCTTCCTTCCTCCCTCCCTCCCTTCCTTTCTTTTCTTTCTTTATGGCTGAGTGGTATCCCATTGTCTGTATGTACCACATCTTTACCCATTCATCTGTTGATGGACATTTAGGTTGTTTCCATGTCTTGGCTGTTGTGAATAGTGCTGCTGTGAACACAGGGGTGCGTGTATCTTTTTGAATTATTGTTTTGTCTGGATATATGTCTAGGAGTGGGATTGCTGGGTCATATGGTAATTCTATTTTTAGTTTTCACCAGCAGTGTAGAAGGGTTCCCTTTTCTCCACATCCTCTCCGGCGTTTGTTTTTTGTAGACTTTTAAATGAAGGCCATTCTGACTGCTGTGAGGTGCTACCTCATTGTAGGTTTGTTTTTTGTTTTGTTTTGTTTTTTGGCCGCACCATGTGGCATGCAGGATCTTAGTTCCCCAACCAGAGGTCGAACCCATGATCCCTGCAGTGGAAGCCGGAGTCCTAACCACTGAGCTGCCAGGGAATTCCCCCTAATTGTAATTTTAATTTGCATTTCTCTGATAATTAAGGATGTCAGGCATTTTTTCATATGCCTATTGGCCATCTGTGTTTCTTCTTTGGAGAAATGTATATTTTGGTCTTATGCCCGTTTTTTGATTAGGTTGTTTTTTGTTGAGCTATATGAACTGTTTGTATATTTTAGAAATTAAACCCTTGTCAGTCACATCGTTTGAAAATATTTTTTCCCATTCTGTAGTTTGTCTTTTCACTTCGTTTATGGTTTCCTTTGTTGTGCAAAAGTTTGCAAGTTTGATTAGGCCCCAGACAAAATAAATTTTTTTTTATTTCTATTGCCTTTGAGACTAACCTAAGAAAACACTGGTACTATTTATGTTAGAGAGTGTTTTGCCTATGTTCTCACAGAGTTTTACCGTGTCATGTGTTATGTTTAAGTCTTTAAGCCATTTTGTTTTGTTTTGGGTTTGTTTTTGAGTGTTTTTTTATGTATGGTGAGAGGGTGTATTCTAAGTTCATTGATTTATATGTGGCCGTCCAGCCTTCCCAGCACCACTTGCTAAAGAGACTGTCTTTTCCCCCTTGTATATTCTTGCCTCCTTTGTCCAAGACTTTATTTGGCTGCACTGGGTCTTGGTTTTGGGGGATCTTCATTGCGGCATGTGGGATCTTTAGTTGCGGGCACGTAGGCTCTTAGTTGCAGCAACACAGGATCTAGTTCCCTGACCAGAGATTGAAACTGGGCCCCCTGCATTGGAAGCACAGAGTCTTAACCACTGGACTACCAGGGAAGTCCCTTTTGTCAAAGATTAATTGATTGTAGGTGTGTGGGTTTATTTCTGGGCTATTTTGTTTCACTGATCCATGTGTCTGATTTTGTGCCAATACCACTCTGTTTTGATTACTGTAGCTTTGTAGTATTGTCTGAAGTCTGGGAGGGTTATATCTCTGCTTTGTTCTTTTTCTTCAGGATTGCTTTGACAATTCTGGTTCATTTATGGTTCCATGTGAGTTTTAGGATTATTTGTTCTAGTTCTGTGAAAAATGTCATGGGTAATTTGATAGGTATTGCATAAAATCTGCAGATTGCTTTGGGTCATATGGCCATTTTAACAATATAATTCTTCCAATCCAAGAGCATGGGATATCTTTCCATTTCTTTGAATCATCTTCCTTTATTAATGTTTTATAGTTCTCAGCATATAAGTCTTTCACCTCCTTGGTCAGCTTTATTCCTAAGTATTTTATTTGGGGGGGGGGGGATAATTTAAAAATGTATTGGTTTTTTACATTCTAATACTTGGATAAAGTTTTATATAAAATAATTGATGACCTGGGCATTTGGGAGATAATGAGACTGGAATTTAATCCAGTCTTGGGAAAGGATAAAGAACCTTCAATAAAAGGGAATAAGGCATTATTTTGGGGACCTAATGCAAACTCAGAAAAGAGCCAAGAAGGTGATTTTCATGACTTAAGAAGCAGCCTTGGATTTTATTTTGTGATTTAAGCCCAAGATGAATGGTATCTACTAGGGTAGTCTAGAGGAAGGCGAGAGATCTGAAAATATCTGGGAAAGCTTCTTGGAAGAGAGAGAACATGAGCCAAGTCCTGAAAGATGATTTCTTGGTTTAGCATTTCTTTGTGGTATTTCCATGAAACCCCATCTGCTTTGCACAGAAATAAAATATTTCAAGTAAATTAATTTGAATCATGAAATTGTAATTTATTTTTCTTTAAAGATACTGCCCAAAGTTGGTATTTCTTTCACTTTTTGATTCTTGATTCCTTAATTGGTTTTTAACCAGATCTCTTCAGGTTGACATATTCTAAACAGTCACCATGTTTTTACACAATCAGTTCCTCTGCCCCAAATACCTTCCAACCCTATCCCCCAAACACACCTTCAGGGAATGTATATCTTTCAAGACCCAGCTGAAATAGCACCATTTCTGTACTGTAGCACAGTGCAGTTCTTTTCTGCTTTTTCACTTATAGCTCTTACTCTGTTTGTTTAGTTTGTACTCTCAACCCCTAGTGTAGTCTCCTGCTCACAGAAGATACCCTATGTGTGATTAATAGATGTGGTTAAATATAATAAGCTCTGAAATGTATTTTCCAGTATTAAGAATTCAGCTATCTTACGTGCACAGGTATAATATATATTATGTTAATTGAATTTTTATTTGTTCTTAGATGTCATTAAGAGGATCTGCGCCAGTGACAATTGTACCTCTTCCTGGAGAGCAAGTACAGGTTCAGGGGGTCATCCAGACAGCTCAGTCTTCTGTAATTCACCCACCACACGTGCAAACGGTACAGAAATTCAAAGACTTAGTGGTTGAGAGAGGGGACTTTTGAACCCTGAGTCTATGGACACATTGAAGTTGCTGTAGTTGTAATATTATAAAACAAGATAAAACAAGATAATAAATTTGTCTTAGAAATTAGACTATAGAACAAAGGAAAGTTTTAAAACTTCTAGTTTCATGTACATACTACACAGTGAAAAATATAAGGCAATTTGGGGGAGAAGTTACTGTGAAGAGAAAGCACCTTTTTATCTTAGTGGTATCCTTCATGAAAAAGAGAATCCTGAAGAAAGGGTGATGATGTGAGCATTTCAGCAAAGTAAAAAAGTACCTACCTTGTGCTTTATGGGGATCAAATAAAAGAGAGTTCTCTCCTAGTAGAGTACTTATTTATATCTATCTACCTTCATATTTACAACTGACAACAGTAGGAAGGAAAGAGCCATCCTAGGTTGCTTTTCTTTTTATACTTTCTCCCCATTTTATATCTTCCGGCTCCTGTGAATCTCAGAATGCCTTTGGTCATCTCATTTTTAGAAGCAGCTATCCTGGAAGAAAAGCTATATAACTAACTTTTCCCTCTTGAATATATATAGTGTCTGGCAGTGTTGTCAGCTCTAGAGCTGCATCTTTATATGTTTTTTTTTTTCCCCTATATGAAAGGTGACTGCTACGTGGATTTTTGTTTTCATATGAAGATTTTACTCTTATTTGTTAGTGCTGTCATTAAAGAGAAATACTGACTTAGTTATAAATAATCTCTTAGCTTTAGGAATTATTTTCTTACTTGAGTTCTAATATTTAGGTTAGAAATGGTGTATCTGTGATGCCTGAGGAAATACAGAAGTGACAGATCTTCCTTATTTATTATTTGTTACTGTGACTATTTCTTAATTATTGCAGTTTGTGACCCGTTCTTTCTTTTCTATCAAAAGATAAAGATTTAAGATATAAAAATGTGGAAGTATACTAGAACTTGTTTTTGAAGGAAATTATAGAATATAAAACAAGCTTCTCTGGAAATTTAAGATCTAAGTCTAAATAGTTTAGGAGAAGGCTTCCTGTAGAGAGTAAGTAATGTAGAGAATTTATGTCCTTTCTAGAAGCTTGTTTTATTTTTTTAAATGAAGATGAAGTTATGTGTCACAAATGCAACTTCAGAAAGATGTTGAGAAATTTAATACATCTAAAAAGTTGAAAATAACTTGTTTCCTCAATTGTAAGATATTATAATAACGTAAAACTTGGATATGTTATTGTGTTAAATAGTTTTAATAAGTTTATTATTAATAAGTTTACATTTAATGTGTGCTTGTGCTATGCCATGCACTAAGTGCTTTACATGTATTAACTCATTCAATGGTGAAATGAGATAAAGTAATTATTACAGATTTTTAAGTTGCATATGTTTGTACCTGCCCTTGCCAGTGAGCTCCACTTTGCTAAATCTAATGCTTGTTCTCAGTCCTTGTTTTACTTTGCCTGCTAGCAGAATTTGACATGGTTGACCATTCATTTCTCCTTAATACATTGTCTTCACTAGTTTTCCAAGGACTCCTTGCTCATTTGGTATTCCTCCTGCCTCACTGGTGGCTTGCTCTTGGTTTCATTTGCTGGTTCCTCCCCTTCTTTCCAACCTCTTACTGCTAGAGTGTCCCTGGGTTTCTTCTATATTTATCCCCTTATTGAGCTGAGTCTTGTGGCTTTAAGGACTACCTAAAGAGCTATGACTTTCAGTATAGATATATATGTCTTCCCTGATTCACAGGCTTGTATATTCAGCAGTCTCCTCAATATCATTATCTGATAATTAGATATTAGTTGGGTATCTAATAGCATTTCAAAGTTAGCATGTCCAAAATCCAAATCAGATAGCTTTAATGATAAAACAAACAAACAACAACAAAAACAACAACAAAACTTTGAGTAGTGTGTATCAGTATAGAGACTGATCTTTACAACTCTAGTGAAGTAGTACTGCTTTATTTGGGGGATAGACTTTCTTCTTAGTTCTCAGCCTGCTGTGTTGTATGTTCCTTTAGTTTGGGCTCCTGAAATAAACTTTCTCCTTTTTCCTCTTCCTTTTATTTCTTTCTTTTAAGACCTTAGATTTAATGACAAAGGAACTTGGGTGGCAGAAGACAGATCATTTTTTCTGAAACTAAAAATTAAATTTAATTCTTTTTCTACCTGCTTTGTTCATCATAGTAAAACCAGTTCTGTTTTTTAGGTATCATCTTTATCAGAAAGTGAGGAGTCTCAGGACTCATCTGACAGCATAGGCTCCTCACAGAAAACCCACGGGATCCTAGCACGGCGCCCATCTTACAGGTAAGTACTTATCAAACCCTGTATGTATTATATTACATGAGTTTGAATGGTGCTGGCAAAGCAGATTATATCAAGAAGGAGCATGTATTTGTATACGAAGGGAAGTGTTAAAGAGAGACAGGGCCAGATTATGAAGGACCCAAGTTGCTGCGCCAAAGAGGAATTTAGACTTGTCTTCTGGCAAAGTATTAGATATCCATGTTTACTTTCAGTTAACTTTAACAGTAATATGAAAGGACTGTAGATTTTAAGAATTGAACTACTTTGTGTGTTTCCTTTCTTTTAGCTTCCTAGCTCTGAGCCTTTGTCTCTCGCTTGTGTGTGTGTCCCTTTGCTGAAACACATTCTTCTACATTCTGCACATACTTTAGGCCTCATTTCCTCCCAGAAGCCTTCTCTGTTTACTTTCTCTTTAACCTCCCAAGACCAGGTTAGGTCTTTCTTCTGTGGCACCCTTTTACTGACCCTTGTTATAGTACTTATCTCATCCTACTGGAATTCCAGTTTATGAGCATGGCCCATGCATTATTAGTTTTTGTGATCCCAGGGCCTAACAAAATGACCAGATGAGAGTAGATGCTTAATAATTACTTGTACTACTTCAGCTCTCTGTTCATTCAACAACTGACAGAAAGCTTTTGAAATCATCTGGGTGATCTCATATAGGTAGTGGGATATTTGGCATTGGTGGATCTGAGACACTTCTGTGGTAGAATTGACCAAACCTGGTGACTAGATGGTAGGAGGAAAGGGAGACAGAAAAGGATGAAATGCTATCTTTGACACACATAAACAAAGGTGGTAAGGTATTAGATGTTATGAGAGAATTTTGTATATAGGGTTGTAGACATTCCTGCCTGATAGAGTAAGTAGGAAAGAGACTTCATAAAAGATGTAATTTAGTTCATCACCAATCTGATAAATTTTGAGAGCTAGGAGCAGCGAGGAGTTTTGTAAGGCAGGAAAAGCGCTTCTTAGGCTGAGGGAACAGTGTAACGAAAAGGTAGATTTTATGATATGAATGAGGTTGGCCTGTTCTGGGAATTGGCAACTTAAGGTACAGGGAGGAAGGCATGGTTTAGCAAGAAAAAGTAAACAGGAGCCACATTAACTTGGAACCCTGTAACCATGTTAAGAAATTGGAGTTAACCATGTTAACGCTACTGAGTTAAAGAACACAAAAAATTCTGTCTGTGAATTTTGGGGGGAGTGAAAAATAAGCCTACTAAAATGAGCTCATAATCTGAAACTATAAAAGTAATCCAGAGACTTCACTGGCAGTCCAGTGGTTAAGAGTCTGGGCGTCAGTTCCATCCCTGTTCAGGGAACTAAGATCCCACATGCCACTTGGCATGGCCAAAAGAAGTAATTCATTATGAAAGGAATTTCTCAGCCTTAGAAAGCAAGGTCCTGCCCAGATAATTAAACCTACCTCTAGATACATCTTATGAAGCAAAATTAGAGGACACCAAAGATAAAAATAAGATCTTAAAAGCATCCACTGAGAAAAGACAAATTACCTAGAAAGGAGTGACCATTAGGCTGACAACAGATTTTTGAACAGTAATATTAGAAGACAATGGATTAAAATCTTTAAATGATAAGAGAAGGTAACAGTCGGCCTGGAATTACATACCCACCTGAACAATCACTCAGAAATAATGGTAAAATTAAAATCATTTCAAACTGATTTAAGAAATTACTAAAGGGTACATGTCAAGAAGAAGAAAATGAAACCACATGAAAGGAATGTGAATATAAGAAAGAATGGTGAACCAAGACATTCATTTAAGTTTCCATTGACTTTTTTTTTTTTTTAATTAATTAATTTTATTGGCTGTGTTGGGTCTTCTTTTGCTGTGAGCAGACTTTCTTTAGTTGCAGTGAGTGGGGGCTACTCTTCATTGTGCACGGGCTCCTCATTGCCATGGCTTCTCTTGTTGCAGAGCATGGGCTCTAGGTGTGTGGGCTTCAGTAGTTGCAGCACATGGGCTCAATAGTTGTGGCTCACGGGCTCTAAAGCACAGGCTCAATAGTTGTGGCGCACAGGCTTAGTTGCTCCGCAGCATGTGGGATCTTCCTGGAGCAGGGATTGAACCCATGTCCCTTACATTGGCAGGCGGATTCTTAACCACTGCACCACCTAGGAAGCCCTCCATTGAGTTTTTAGAATAATACTAATAATGATTAATTTGGTTAGTTTAAAAATAAATGGAAAGAAATATACCAGGCAGAAACATAATAAGACAGGAATGGTCTTCTTGAGTCTTATAGCGATTACTTTTAGACTTACCTTAGACTGTTAGAAATTGCCAAAAGAATACAGATAAAAAGTTTAATTTCCAAATAGTGGGGCTCTTCCAATACAACAGTTAGCTCTTGGATAAAATACTTGTTAATGAATTGTGCATTTATAGGAAATAACAGAAATGTCTTATCACCCTACCCCAATAAACATAAAACCATATACATACAAATAACATGAGCCGAAACTAGAATGGAAAGCAGAAGCAAGCATGAAAACCAAGGTATACCCATTAGTTTAGGTCTACTACAGGAAGTGACTATGAACCTGAGATTTTTATATTAAGCTGAGATCCCTACAAGAGGCTAGAACATCTGAAACAAATTCCCCAAGTTAAGCTTTCTGAATTACCAAAAGTAAGACCAACCAAATATGAATTTATAGCCAAAAAAATCATCAAACATACAAGGAAATAAACTATCATAAGGAAGAATCAGCAGGAACAATATATAATCAACTCAATAAATGCATAAAAAATATTTGATAAAAATTCAGCACCCACTCATAAATTTTTAGCAAATAAGGAATAAAAATGGACTTTCCTAGCATATATAGACTTTGAGAACTGAACTATACATTGGATAGATCATAGCTCAAGTTCCAAACTGGCCACTACAGTACACATTGCTAAACAGCAATTCAGAGTCCTTGAAAACTGAAGCTCATGTTGGAACCACAACCCACAGAAGTCTGGTCAGAACTTGCGGCTTGGACACAACCAGGTTGACAGCCTGCTAAAAGAAGAATATAACAAATTCTCCATAGGATTTAAACAAAGAATCTTAACTTGTAAGGGAAAAGACTATCAACAAATGCCATCTCCTAGATGACCCAGATGTTGGAATTTTATGACAAAGACTTTAAAGGAGCTATTACTGAGATGTTCTAACTAACAAGTAAGGGTGAATTCTCTTGAAATGAATGGAAACATAGGAACTCTTAGCAAAAAATAGAAGATATAAAGAGAACAAAATAGAAATTTTAGAGCAGAGAATAAAGTAACAGAAATAAAACCTCACTGGATGGATTCAAAAGGAGAACAGAGATAAGGAGTTAGTCAACTTCAAAGATAGTTCAATGGAGATTATCCAGCCTGAAGAATAGAGTTCAGAAAAATTAACTAATTCTCAGGGACTTGTGAGATAATATCCAAAGATCTAACACTGTGTTATTTGGGTCATAGGACAGTAAAGTGTTGCAGAAAACAATACTTGTAGAAATAATGGCTGAAATGTTCCCAAATTTGGTGAAACTGACAAATTAAAAAAGCTTATTTAGCAAATCTTAAACAGGATAAAACACAAAAAAATCTCTGCTCAGACATATCATAATCAAACTGATGAAAAATAAAGACATAAATATTGTGAGCAGCTGGAGAAAAATGACACTACTTTAATAAAACGATATGAATGACTATAGAGTTTTCATCAAAAACTGTGCAAGGTAAAAAAAATGAAATAGCATTTTTAAAGTGCTAAAGATAACTTAATCCAGAATTCTGTATCTAGTGAAAATAACCCTCAGAAATGGAGGTGAACTAAGTATTCTCAGATAAAGGAAAACTAAGAGAAATCACTGACAGCAGACTTAGGCTGAAATAACTGCTAAGAAAGCTTTTAAGACCAAAAGAAACTTGGAAGGTTAGGAAGGAAGAAAGGCAACAGCAAGATGTGGGCAAATATAATGGACTGTTTCTCTACTGAATATGTTTGATGGTTGAAAAAAATGACATTGTCTGATGGGGTTCTCAGTGTACGCAGTTGTAATATATAAGACAACTACAACGTAAATGGGGGAGGATAAAGAGATTTAATATGGTGGTAAAGCTTCTGAGGTTCACTTGAAGGGGTAAAATAGTGACTGTAAATAGATTAGGCATCTATATTGTAACACCTAGAGCAACTACTAAAGAAACATATACAAAAAGATTTAGTCAAATACACAACAGATAAATTAAAAAGGAGTTTTGAAAAATCTTAACCCAAAAGAATGCAGAAGAAAGAAAGGAAGGAAGGAAGAAAGAGAGAAAGAGAGAAAGAGAGAGAGAGAGAGGAAGGGAGAGAGGGAGGAAGGAAGGAAGGAGGGAGGGAGGGAGGGAGGGAGGGAGGGAGGGAGGAAGGAAGGAAGGAAGGAAGGAAGGAAGGAAGGAAACAAATAAAATGGGGACCTCCCTGGTGGCGCAATGGTTAAAAATCCACCTGCCAATGCAGGGAACACAGGTTCAGTCCCTGGTCTGCGAAGATCCCATATGCCTTGGAGCAACTAAGCCCATGTGCCACAACTACTGAGCCTGTGCTCTAGAGCCTGCAAGTCACAACTACTAAGCCCGCATGACACAACTACTGAAGCCTGCGAGCCTAGAGCCTGTGCTCTGCAACAAGAGAAGCCACGGCAACGAGAAGCCTGCGCACCACAACAAAGAGCAGCCCCCGTTCGCCACAACTAGAGAAAACCCGCGTGCAGCAACGAAGACCCAACACAGCCAAAAGTAAATTTTAAAATAATAATAAAAATAATAAAATGATAGATCAACCAATATCAATAATTATATTAACAGAGCATGACTTCAACTTACTAAGACAGATTACAAAACTATACATAAATATTCCTCATGAATATCGACACAAAAATCGTCAACAAAATACTAGTAAACCAAATATTATACACCGTAATTGAGTAGGATTTATCCTAGCAATGCAAAATTGGCTTAACATCTGAAAATCAATACATATTTATAGAATAAAAATTAAAAACTTATAGTCATCTCAGCAGACACACAAAAAAAGCATATGATGAAATCCAGTAACCTTTAATGATAAAAACAAATAGATGGGAGTTTCCTCAACCTGATAAAGGGCATCTACAAAAGCACATAGCTAACATCATATTTAATGGTGAAAGACTGAATGTGTCCTCCCCCACCAAGATCAGGCACAAGACAAGGCTGTGGATGTCTGCTCTCACTCTTTCCACTTAATATTTTACTCAGGCAATAAGGCAAGAAAATGAAATAAAAAGCACATTGGAAAGAAATGAAAAGTTTGCAGATAATAATGATCTCATATAGAAAATCCCAAAGGATCCACTAAAGAGAACTAATAAGTTCAGCAGGGTTGTGGGATACAAAGTCAGTTGTATTTCTATACACCAGCAATAAATAATCCAAAAATGAAATTAAAACATTCCTACTGAAAATACTTTAAATTTATAAATTCAAATTATATAAATATAACAGAGTAGGGACTTCCCTGGTGGCACAGTGGTTAAGAATCCACCTGCCAATGCAGGGGACACAGGTTCGATCCCCAGTCCAGGAAGATCCCACATGCCACAGAGCAGCTAAACCCACGTGCCACAAATACTGAGCCCAGGCACCGCAGTTACTGAAGCCTACGTGCCTAGAGCCTGCGCTCTGCAACAAGAGACGCCATCACAAGAAGCCCGTGCACTGCAATGAAGAGTAGCCCCTGCTCTCCACAACTAGAGAAAGCCTGCGCACAGCAACAAAGACCCAACACAGCCAAAAAAATCAAATAACTTTCAGAAATGATAAATATTATATATATTTATATAATAAAAAAGAGTATAATACTTGTGTATTGAAAACTACAAAACCTTGTTGAGAGAAATTTTTACAAATCTAAATGAAAAGACATCACACGTTCATCAATCAGAAGACTGAATATTGTTAAGACAAATAACTCAGTTAAAAAAATGAAGAAAGGATTTGAATAAACATTTCTCCAAAAGAGATATACAAATGGGCAATAAACATGTGAAAAACATCATGTCACTAGGTAAATGCAGATCAAAATAATGAGATACCACTTCAAACCTAGTAGGATGCCTAAAAACAAAACAAAACAAAAAAACCACCGTAACAAGTGTTGGTAAAGGGGGCAGTGGCTGTGGAAACAATCTGGCAGTTCTTCAAAATACTTGAACATATTTACCTTTTAAACCATTACTACTACTGCTATACATATAACCAAGAGAAATAAAAACATAATCAAAAGAAAAGTGGCTATTATTAATATCATATAAAATAGACTTCAGAGCAAAGAACATTATCAGAGATAAAGAGGGAGTCAGTTCACCAAGAAGACGTAACAGTGTGTATGCACCTAACAACAGAGCTTCAGCATACAGGCATCAAAAACTTGCAGAACCAAAAAGCAAAATAAACATATCCACAGTTATAGTTGAAAACTTGTGTATACCTACCTCAGTATCCAACAGAACTTGTAGCCAGAAAATCAGCAAAATTATAGAACTGAACAATACCATCAACCAATTTGATCTGACATTTTCAGAACACTTCACCCATGTGCACTAACACCGTTCACCAGGAAATACCACATCCTGGATCATAACAAACTTCAACAAATTTAGGAGAACTGATATTATGCAAAGCTCTCTAATTGTACTTGAATTAGACTAGAAGCCAATAAAAGATAACAGAAAAATTTCCAAACATATGGAAATTAACACACTTAGAAATAATCCATGGACCAAAAGGAAAATCTTAAGGGAAATTAGAAAACACCATGAACTGAATTAAAAATGAACATACAGAATATCAAGATCTGGAGCTGTAACAAGTCAGTGGGAAATAATCAGAGGAGAATTTACCTTATTAAATAAACACTTACAAAAGAAAGAAAGTCTCAAACTGATAATCTAAGTTTTCACTTTAAGAAACTAGGGGAAAAATAAAATAAGCTCAAAGCAAGCAGGAGAGACGAAATAATAGAGATTAACAGCAGAAATCAGGGATTTCTCTGGTGGTCCAGCAGTAAGGACTCTGCAGTTCCACTGCTGGGGGGCCTGGGTTCGATCCCTGGTCAGGGAAATTAAGATCCTCCAAGATGCATGGCGCGGCCAGGGGAGAAAATAGAGCAGAAATCAATTAACTTGAAAAGAGAAAATAGAGATAATATAACCAAAGGGTGGTTCTTTGGGACGGGGGGGGGGGGATCAATAAAATTGATAATCCTGTAGCAAGATGGGGGGGATGCTGAATATAAAGGGGAGAGTGATTGGAGAAGAGGTTGAGAGGTCACAGGGACAAGTTATGGTAGACCATGTCATTTATTCTGAGATAGGGAGCCACTGCAGATGAGTGATGTGATCTGATTGGCATTTTAAAAAGATGACTGCTTGTTGTGTGGAGAATGGACTGCAGCAAGGGAAGGGTAGACGAAAGGACAACCTGTTAGAGGCTGTGGTTCAGTCAGGAAGGTGGTGGCATGGACTGGGGTGCAGCAGTGGAGGTGATGAGGGTGGGTAAGATTCTGGATATATTTTCAAGATAGAGACAATGGGATTTGCTTATGAATTGGATAAAGGTTGTGAGAAAGAGGGTGGCTCCAAAATTTTTGAAAAATAGAGTTGGTATTTATTGACGTGGTTAAGACTGTCGGGGTAGAAGGATATCTGATATTAGATTTGGATGTATTGAGTTTGAGGTGCCTGTTGAGTGGAAGTATTCAATACACAATTGGACATAGGAGTTTTGAGTTCAGGGGAGAAGCTGAGGAAATATCACTTGTGGGATCATCACTATACACAAGTATTCCAGCCCATGGGCCAGATGAGCTCATTAGAAAGAATATAGATCAAGAGAAGTCCAAAAGACTAAGGTTCTCCAAGGTTGAGTCAGGAGGGTAAGGAAGAATGCAAAACAATGGCAAATAATATCTCAAAATATAGTAAAAACTAATATGTATGGAATGGTAAACAACAACTTAGATACTGGTACTCTTTGAGGGGGGAGAAGAGCAAGGAAAGGAATTTGTAGTGACATTTTGGTGTCTCTGTAACTTAATTCCTATTAAAAAAAGATCTAAAGCAAATATGGCAAAATGTTAGCATCTGTTGATTCTTGGTATATGGTACATGGGTACCTTGTTTTCAGTACTTCTCTTTATGTTCAAAATGTTTCATGAAACTGAAAAAGAAATGGGCATAGCATTCCACAGTCTCATGCGAGGCTGGCTGCTTAAGCCAGGCAGGCAGCTTGTTAAACGGATTCTGGAGCTCTGTCCTAACCTACTCACTCAGTCATTAGGTGTACCAGTTGGGAATTTGGTACCCCTAATGAATCAGTAAACCTCTCCAGATGACTGTGGTACGTTAGCAGGTTTAGGAACCACTCTGATGATTCTACAGATGGCTAACACAGAGTTCTACAGGACTGCCATTCTCTATGTGGAACTTCTGTTAGTACAGTCTACACTTGCAGCTCTTGGTGGGGAGACTGTCCAGGGTAAAGAGACCAAGCTGGAGAAGGATCTTCAGCGTGTGGTAAGAGAACAGCTGAAGGATCTAAAATTATTTGGCCTCCAATGAAGAAGACTTGTAGCAGTTGTCATATATTGCAAAGTAGGGCATGGATATACAATTAGGCTAAAGCTTAACCTTCTCTCGCTTCACTGGGTGGAGTTAGCTTTGAGTCTAAATAAGGATGAGCTCTAACCATCAAATAATTGAATAGTTTTGCTTTTGGAAGTTGTGGATGCCTTATTCCTGGAAGTAGAAGCTGTTAGCAATGTTAGAGAATTCCTCCACGGGCTGGAAGGTTAGCAGAGATAACATGAAAAATCCCTTTAATCCTAAGGGTTTTTTTTTCCTTCATGATTCTTTTCTGTTGTTGTTTTCATACAAATAGTTCAGGTTTTCTGATTTTTCTACAATATACATGGAATTCTTGAGTAAACATTTCTTTTTTCTTTTTTTCGCAGAAACAAATAATGTTCCCTCCATCTCCAGCTATGTTTTGGAAGACCTTTCTTTTTCAGCAAGGCATCTTTTTCAATCACCTTATTCTTTTCATGTGCCCCTGCCCCCCCCCCCCTTTTTTTAAACCAAGTCTGAGGGATGCCTGTGGAATCAAATGTACTTGTTAAAATAAGCAATTTTATTTATCACTAGTACTGTGCATTTTTTATAGTAGTATTTTTTTTGTACTTTCCATCAACGTTAGGAAAATGGGCTTTTATTTTCAGTTATACATAGATATATACATTCTTTTTCATATTCTTTTCCATTATGGTTTATCATAGGATATTGAATATAGTTCCTGTGCTGTACAGTAGGACCTTGTTTATCCCTTACATATATATATATCAGTTTGCATCTGCTAACCCCAAATTCCCCATCTATCCCTCTCCCACCCCACTCCCCCTTAAAAACCACCAGTCTTTATAGTAGTATTTATTTTAATTTTTTGGCCACGCCACATGGTGTGTGGGATCTTACTTACCTGACCAGGGATCGAATTGTGCCCTCTGCAGTGGAAGCGCCGATTCTTCCACTGGAACCACTGGATCACCAGGGAAGTCCCAAACTGCATCTTCTTAAATAAAGGTCACTGACTCTACTTAGAAAATGAATAGTACCTTGTTAATTAATGACATACCTTACAATGGAGCCATCTCTCCTGTAGGGAAAAGAGACATTTTATACCTCTACAAGGTGAAAGGCACTCTGTATGGGTATTTGTTCAGTGTCTCTTTTCAGGTCGTCATAAACTAAAATATAACAAGCCTGCTAAACAAAGTCTAGTTTGTGCTAAAAAACAGTATGTGCTAAACAAAGGAGTCCTTGGCACAACAGTTTAGGTGTCTACTAGATTACTATATTTTTAACCTGAGATTGAAAAAGGTTTAGTAATTTCTTTTTGTAAAGCTGTCCTCATTACCAACATTACTAATAGAGTTCTGTTTTTCACAGAAAAATTTTGAAAGACCTATCTTCTGAAGATACACGGGGCAGAAAAGGAGACGGAGAAAACCCTGGAGTTTCTGCTGTCACTTCTATGTCTGTTCCAACTCCCATCTATCAGACTAGCACCGGACAGTACAGTATGTATAGGATAAGTTTCCCACCTTATAAACATACAGAAACTAACCTTTCTGTGTGAAGAAGCAGTGTGTCAACTGTCGTACTTTAATAGTGATAATTATTAAAGGATACGTTTGAGCCAGAAATAATGCAAAGTTCTTTTTCAATATTACCTCATTTATTCCTCACAACAACTTTGTGAGGTGAGCAGTTATCAATTTATGAGGGAACTGAGAATTATATTCCTGAAGTCACACAGCTTGTGAGTGATACAGAGCTTGTAAGTGATATACTTACTTTGGGGTATAAGTCTATGAGTTTTGACAAATGCATGGAGCTGTCTAAGCACCACCACAATCAAGACACTCCATCACCCCAAGAAATTCACTTGTGCTGTCCATTTGTTGGTAATCTCTCCCTCCTCTCCTAACCCCTGTTCTTCAAGTCTGATTGGCTCTTGCTACAAGATAGATGTCCCAGCTGACCACCTCTCACCATCTCCAGCCATCATCTCCACCACCTTGCTTTACACTCTTATCTGAATTACTGCGGTATCCGGCTGCTCATCTTGCTTCCATTCTTGCTCTACTAGTTTTCCATATTGCAGCCAAAGCAGTTTACTTAAAATGTCAATTAGATCACACCACTCTTGCTCAGAATCTTCCAGTGACTTTCTGTCACATTTAGAATAAGTCCCACAAGGCACTACATTCAGGGTCTGGCTTTGCCTACCACTCTCATCTCACCTCCTGCCGCTTGATGCCATTCTGTTCACACAGACTTTCTTCCTGTTTCTTAAACACATGAGACTTGTTTCTGCCTCAGGATCTTTGGAGGTGTCCTCCCTACTACCTGCACGTTCTTCACTCAGATTCTCACCTTGCTTACATCCGCACTCCTGCCCTGCTTAAGGGTCACCTCCTCAGAGAATCCACTCTTTTTAAAATATACTGCTCCACCCTTAAGTTTACTTTCTTATGTACTTTTTACAATTACATATAAATGCTATAAAACATATTAGTTTAATTATAGAATATATATAATTATAGATCAGCTTATAAGTTCCTTGAGGGAGAGAACTTTGTCTTGTTCACAACTATAACCTTGGCATATTGGACCTGGCACATAGTAGGCTTTTAGTAAAATGTATTATGAATATATGATTTTAAGAATATATATAGAATATTTCTGTTAGGGCACATAAGAAATTGGGAATAGCAGTTGCAAGGAAGGAAACTTAGGATCAGAGGCAGTTGGGAGGTTCACTTTTCATTTTAAACAAAACTGATTTTTTTTTTTAACCATATAAATGTATTGCTGTTTCCAAAAAAAATTTTTTTAGGCAGCATATTAGCAAGTTAAAAGTTATGATATTAAATGGTTTATAATTCTAAACCCATTAAAAATTAGAGTTATGAGAACTACATAGAAACGTGGGCTAATATTTCATGTTACAGTTGAAGTAAGTATAGTACAAGTCATATTTAAGGCAGCATGATCCAGTAGAACTTCCTTGATGATGCAGATGTTCTGTATTTACATTGTCCAGTACAGTAGCTGCTAAGCTATGTGTGAATACTGAGCACGTGACATATGGCTGATGAGACTGAGGAACTGAATTTTTAATTTTAATTTCAGTTAATTTAAACAGCCATGTGTAGCTGATGGCTACTGTACTGAACAGTAGAGAATGAGAGTAAATTCAACCAGGTAAATACACATTTTGTTGCAAAAATGAAAACAATTCTGTATTAACATATATTTAACACCAAAAGATGTATATCTATAATGTGCTTGAATAAACATATTTTGATATTTATATATCAGTCTGTATGAGCATAGGAAAAGATTAGGTAGGATGTGCACCAAAAATAACGGTTCCCTCAAGAGAGGGGTGGGGAGTGGACAGTGGAATAAATAGGGATAATGGGACTTTTACTTTTTACTTACATATTTGCATAAATATATTTGTGTATGTATGTAATATGTGTTGCAGTGAAGAAGACTGAAAGTAATTGCTAATAGAAGTTTAAAACAAATCTCTGCATCTAAAAAATTTTAATGTCTTTACTTCTAAAATCATTTCATAAATTAAAGTGTATGGAAATATTCGCTGTGTGGCAGTAGGGAAAGGATAATTAGAAACAGTGGCCACTCTAGTGGTGGTCACTCTAGCAGTGACCACTGTTTCTAACAGAGCTAAGAACGAATATGGAGATTTTTTCATTATGTGAAGCTTTTATCTTTTTAAAATTTTCTTCCATGGGCACACTTATCTATTCAAAAATATTTTATGATACAATCTTTTTTTAATGCTTTTAAATAAAAATTACAAACTATGTTAATATTTCCTTCTACTTCTTTTTCCTTAAAAGTTAGTCATCAGTGGTACCCTCTTCTGATGCCCCAGAACTGCTGTGACAACATTAACAATTAGCATGGAGTACTCCATAGAGCCCAAAATGGGTTTTGAGCAATCAGTTACTGTACAATTTGAGACTAAATTTAAGATTAGTGTATCTGAAATATAAAATTTTGTGAAGAAACGCCTCATCCAAAGCATCCAATAGTTACCAAGTGGAATTGCGTTTAAACCTGTTTTAATAAAATAGCAGGGTTTTTTTTTTGCCAATCCTTTGTAATTAGTGTGTTGCATAGTCTTACATTAGCTTTGTTCTCTCTTTGGTTAAAGTTGCCATTGCCCCAAATGGAG